>NC_062977.1:2788617-3988617 GCF_023078275.1 Leguminivora glycinivorella
ACTTTGTTTTTTCCTTTTTTCTAAAGGAATTTTCCCATTCAGAACGTTATAAATGCACTCGCATATAATGTTGATCTCTTCATCATCACAAGATTTAAGTAATGCAGTACGATATTTGGGTTTAAGCAAGTGCAATGCTTCTAATAAATGTTTATATGTGTTTACTCTTGCATGCATCATGTAGAACTGACTAAAATTTGTTGATTTTTATCATATTTAAATCCTTTTTTGGGTACATACACTATACAATGTCCGTCAAAAGGAAATATATTAGTTTTAAAACGACATATGTCATTTGTATTTTGTTTCAAATCAATCATAAGGTAACCGTGAGCATCCTTTGTAGCATCTTTGTAGGCTTCATCTACGAATTTTGAGTTTTCAGGATAAACTTGTCGTGACAAGTGTCGTATTTGGGTTTTATCTCTGGGGTTCTTAAAAAACACAATGTAGCTTGTGTTTAGTGAAATATCACGTTGACCTCTTCCTTGATGAAATATGTTTTGTGTTATATAAAAAACACTTAAATTTCTATGATGGCTACCTTTAGTAAAAATATCAACTATTCGTCCATCCGATTCTCTCATCAAATCATCTATTATTAGAAGTTTAGGTTTTTTTCCATCGAAAATCGAGAAATCTGGTATTCCTTGACTATAATTTACATTTTCTAGATTATAGAGAGGTTGCATTTCATCGTAACACCAAATAATTTCATCAAACTCTATACTACATATCTCTTTAGTATTATTCAAAAAATTTGAAACAAATTGTGTTTTACCACACCCACTGGGCCCTGCAACAATGGTAGTGAAAGGATGACAAAAATGAATCATTATTAATTTTCAGTGTTGATATGAAAACGAGTGGAGTTAGAATGATGCTATTCATAAAAACAGTAACTATTTAAACATTCTAGGTAGAATTGACTAAAGAAAAAAAAAAACAAAAAAAAAAAACAAATTGCAGAAAAAAAACATTTATTTTTTATCTTATGTTTAAACTTTTTTTTTTAATCGAGTACGCTACCAGTGCTTCGAAAAAAAATTATTGATGAGAAGAAGCACCGTAAGAAACTCATCAATACTCTTTTTTTTTTCCAATTTTGAAATTTACAAATACATATACATTTAAAGCAACTTACATTTTTAACATGCATTCTTATAAAAGATAATAAAATAAACAAACATGACATGACATTCACATATATACAATTAATATCTTGAAAATACAGTGTACAAACAATAATTTGAAATCAAATGTTCTGTAAATCTATACGTTATAATATTAAAACTATTGTGGTATTTTATAATGTCCCCATGCAAGAGTATCATAGGAGTTTTCAATCAAATACCGTTTTGTGTCATCATGGGATAGTGATATTTTATTTATTTTTTGAGTATAAATCACATGTTTTAAAGATTTAAATCTCAGCATTTGAGCACGTTGCACACTTTTATCAAATAAACACGTCTTGTAATTATCCAGAGTAAACTTTTTTGTGACACATACATTGACCCCTTTGGCTTTTGATAGAATACCATATTTGTTTGGGTTGTTGTCATTCTCATCATATTTTGCAATATCTAGAGCATACATTTTAGATCGCAAACCTACAAATTCTTTGAAAATCCTACCGTTGTTTTCATCTTTGAAAAATCCTAATCTTTTTTTATTTATTAACGGGAAATTATATTTATTGTTAGGGGGTAGTCAGATGTATCAAAATATGAATTAAGATCTGATTTTATATCTGCATAATAGTTTTCTGTAAAAATTTGGTATACTAAGCTATCAGTATCAGTATAAAGAAGCTTAAGATTCTCTGGGTATTTGGTTTTCATGTAGTCGTAATGAAAGTCGTACATTAATGTTTTCGATATATCTAATATACAAAATCCTAAATAAATTGGTTTATTATAAAAGATTTGAGTTTTTTTTAACTGAACGGCTGCTAAATTTTCAGAGAATATAGATAAACTGTGGAACTCAGGTTTTGCTATCAAAGACTGTACTCCCAGTGATTTTCCCCGTTTTTCCCAGTTGTTAACTAATTTAACATTTACACGCTTTGCCACATTCTCCATAGTTTTACCAAACACTGAGTTATTCATTAATTTAAAGAAGTCTTTTTCGAAATCAGATGATGCCCGCGATCGCATGTGGGTGTTCAAATCTATGTAACTTTTTAACCACTTAGATTGTTGAAATTTAAGAATGCGATGAATCTTACTTAACTTCAAACCATTTTTCAAACACTGCTTTAGATTCCTATAATGAATAACATAATTTATTTTTTTATTTAAATTAGGAATTAATTTTTTTCTTTTGTATTACCCAAACAAACATTTTCAGGGCAGAATGGTAAATCTGAATGAGAGTCATGCAATTCATTAGGGTATTCCAAATCAACTTCCAAAATGTAACCATAATCAGCGTCATCAGATATATTGAAGTCTGTATCTACATTAACCCATTCAAATTTACCGGTAGGAAGACATTGTGACATAGCCCACCCATAAAGGTTATTCGCATCAAAGTACATAAGAAATGACGAAGGGATATTTTCATTATAATCTTCTAAAAACTTGTTATTTGCTTTCGCATGTCTATTACTACACTGCGATATACCCCCCCGAATATTTTTCGCTATGAAGGCCACTTTGTCAATATCAGTTAGTAATTCAAGTTTTATTTTTGTACTCCTTAACATTGCATCCCAACTTAACCCCGGTGCAGTGTAATAATGAGCTGGATCTAAACCATACGTGTCGATGCAAAGGTTTCTAAAATTTTCAAATATATCAGCTAGTAAGAGAACATCTGTTTTTAGGTATAAATCGGAATAATCACCCATGTTTTTGCATTGAAAATGGGACCAAACGTCTTTTGCGTGATTATAATCGTTTTCTGAAATGTGACTATCAGACAAAGAACTAAAGAATTTGTCTATGGAGGGAAGACAAGTTAATTTTAAACAATCATATGACGTCATGTATTCGTACGGATATACACCTTTCCGTAGTAGTCGTTTGAAATCCTCCGCGCGAGGAAAATTTAATTTTAATTCATGAAACTGTTCAGGTAACAAGTTTTTTGCTAGTTTGTCTAGACTACTAGACATAAATTTTAGTGAGTCGAGAAATCTTAATTTGAGTGTGCGATTATTTATTCGCAAGCACTTAGAAAACGAAATATATTTCTCTTTGTTTTCTGGAATCAATTCAATGTTACCTTCAGCCAAACCAAGTCCATGCACAATAAAGTGACTGTCATAATTACTCAAATTATGGAAAAATACCGGTACAAAATTAGGGGCTCTATATTTTTCAGAACAAAATTTATGTGCTACTCCCTCATACACTCCAGTATGATCATTGTAGGAAATAACAGAATCATCATTTAAAGGTCTATTACAAACGTAACATGCAGTACTCTGAGCAATGTGTACATTATTGGCATTGGTTAAAGGCAACGGAGTTTTTACAAAAGTATTTTTCCTGCAAATATCCTTTAAGTCTTTTTCCATGTACTTCATAAATACCTGTGTGCAATCTTTACCTTTATATGTTCTATACACTGACAACTTATCATCATACGAACACTTAATATAGTAACCAAAACTATATACCTCATGTTTTTGTATATTTGTCGTTGAAGATGGCATAGATTTAGATGATTGTGTTTCAATTGGTTTTCCAGTTGTAGTAGAATTATCTGACTGTGTTTCGATTGGGTTTAGAAAAGCCTCAAAATCAGCATAAATAACAAAAGGCACCCGCAGTTTACGCTCGTAGTTATCAAATGTGATTTGATTAGAGGGGACGATTTCATTAAACCAGTTTTTAATTGTTTTCTGTTCGGAAGGTAAATGCGTACACACATGAAAACAATCGTTTTTTTGATGATTTGTTAAATGGTCGCGAGATGTGAAATTACATAAACAACCATCACAAATATGTGCGGCGTGCTGTGTATTCGACAATTGTTTGGATACTAACCTAGATAAGTTTTTAATAAAGCAATAATGACCCTGTCTGTCTTTCGTTATGTATAATAAGTTCAAGTGCTTTTGTTTTCTACATTTTGTTAAGTGTAACGGTCCTACTACATCATGCTTTTTACTTTGTGAATTAAATTCAAGTCCAAAAACATTTATACTTATATCATTCATATTTTCAAATTTGTGGATATCCCCAATCTTAAGTGGGAAAGGTAAATTTTTAAAATTTAATTTATTTTTATGTTCTTTATAAGAATTAGTTTCATTTGCACGATGATTCGCGGGTGGATATAAACCTGACAAAATAGCCCACTTAAAACATTCATGATCTCTATTTTTAACATTGATAACCGCATTTTTGTTCTTAATATCCCGAGGCAGTTCAATAAAAGATGATCCACACAACGGATTAAATTTATTTACATTAACATCCAGGTAGTTGAATTTAACTAAACTCCACCCACTATCTTTTCTCTGAAAGTTAGATAATTTAGTTAATATATCTTGAACCACTATCTCGAATATATCATCTTTGTTACTACCAGAATCAATTATATTGTTACTTAATTGAAAATCAAAAGTGTTATTTATATGTTTACACTCTTGAGTGAAATCTGCATTAAGGATAAAGTTAACTTTTAACGCAAAATGATTAGCGAGGGAACGATCTAATAAAGCGAAGACCTTACGTTTGTTATCGGGGCCGTCCATAAATTACGTCATCGATTTTTTCAGATTTTAGACCCCCCTATAATCATCCTATCGTCATATCTTAATGACCCCCCCCTTCTCCCAAAATTGACGTCATTACCAGTTTGACAAAATAAAACATTGCAGATTTGAGAAAAATAGGGTATTATATGATTAAAACACTTGGTTATAGAATCATCTTTTATTATTTTTACTTTGGCAATAATCATTGATATAATATAACTACTTATTTTTTACTTTTCTTTGGATAACTCCCACGGAGTTTTCACCCATTCTTTTAAATTCTGGATCACGGGTATTTTCATAGGTACGATGTTATTTATAGTTTAAAAAAATAATGTAGACATGCCTTGACCTTGTAATTAATAAATAAATAAATAATGAGTTCAATAATTAATACTTGCAAAATATCACAAGAACATTATCTTTCCTTAGTATGAGACATGTATATAAGTATAGTATTTATGTACTTTTATTAATTATGTAATGTTGTAGTTATTATTTAAGTATTGTGTTTATTATCAATACATAGTATAAAACAAAGTCGCTTTCGCTGTCTGTCCCTATGTATGCTTAGATCTTTAAAACTACGCAACGGATTTTGATGCGGTTTTTTTAAATAGATAGACTGATTCTTAAAGAAGGTTTATATGTATAATACATTTAAGTACCACGGGCGAAGCCGGGGCGGGCAGCTAGTATTATATGTAATATTATTGTTAGAGTATTTTATCTGTAGTTATTACTGTATTTGTGTACATCTATGTTGCATTACTTATGTATGTTTATTATGAGTTATTTTAGTATTGTATGCGCCTTAGCCGCCTCTCACATTTGCAGTCTCACTTACTAGGTGTGCTGGAAGAAATTTCTTTTTAGAAATAATCTTTTTGTACGTGAAAAATAAACTATAAATAAATAAATTATATAATAAACTAAAAAAAACACCCCCCCCCCCATCTATCATTTACCGTCATCCGCAGACCAAACCCCCCCCCCCTAATTTAGAATGACGTAATTTATGGACGGCCCCATCTTGTAAAATCACCTCGGGAACATATGGTTGATGAATATTTTCCTCGAATAGAACTCTGTAGGTAGCCACCCTATTCTTAAAAGCGTTTTCTATTAACTTTACGTTATCACATTCAAGATCTGCCTTTAAAACATTATTTTTGTGAATATTACTCCTCAAATGGTTTTGGTAATATCTTTTAGAAACAAACTTATTGCACACAGAACATTTGATTTCATCATTATTATTTGTACTCACAGTAATATTAGGTGCTGGTGCGGATGAGGTCGATGCTACAGGGGCAGGTGCTGGTGCAGCGGATGAGCTCGATGCTACAGGGGCAGGTGCTGGTGCAGCGGATGAGCTCGATGCTACAGGGGCAGGTGCTGGTGCAGCGGATGAGGTCGATGCTACAGGTTCAGAAGGTGCTGGGGTGTGGCGAGGTTTCTTTGTTACGACTTTTTCCACATCCAAAACTGCAGCGGTCCTCTTAATACCACGTCCTATTTGAGAAGATCTATAACAAAAAATAATAAACATAAACATCTTAATGTTAAATAATAATAAAAATGGTTGACTGAGTGATACTAACTTAAATCATTTCGACACTGTCTACAATAAGCCTGCATTATCAAAACTCCATCAATTGCATCTATCGATTGATTATTTCCTTTAGATTTTTGAATGTGACCATCACATGGTGTATAATACGGTATAATATCCGAATCTTCCAGTAAGGTGTAAGGTAATTTATTTGCCATATACCACAACCTAATATTTCTATGAAAATGCTTCAAAATAAATTCTTTGTTCAATTCTTCAATATCATCACATGGCAAAGTGAGATCAATCAGAAAGGATGAATAAACCATGTTTTCTATTTGTTTAAAAGAATGATACAAAAGTCAAAGAAAAATCACGGTATCAAAACACTGAATGACGACATTGATGGGTAAACCGTTTATATAAGGAAACGTCCCCACTCTAACAATAAATTCAAGTTAAAACAAGTCGCGTGCACAACTTTTAGTTAGACAGGTATTGATACGATGTTATAAACATGTACAGACAAGAATATTTTCAATAAAATTAGTACTTACGCCTCTCGATGAAGTTGACTGACAAGTTGGGCAGCCTCACATAGTTCTTCATCTTCTTCTATTTCTTCACAGAGTCTCATAAGTTCAGGGTCATAGACATCACAGCTCAGAGAGTCCATTATGAAATGAGGTATCGTACAAGAAGGTCTTTCACTTAAATAGTTAAGAACAGGTATAAGGGTATATATTTTTAAAAGTGGGGACAACAACCTTTCCATATAAAAATTATCAAAATTAAAACGTGTTGTATTGCGATACAATGCAAGATAATCTTTTACAGCGAAATGGTCTTTACTCATTAACAGGAAAGATAACACCAGGGATTCACCTAATTATAACGTGTTGTAATTGGGTATAATACAAAATAATCTTTTACAAAGAAAAATGGAGCTACTTAACTCGTAACTAGGAAAGATAACAAAAGCTATTGTTATCTCTTAATACTTTTGTATACAATTTAAAAATGTTACTTTTCGAATTTCTCAAGCTATTATATTATTTATTTCTTAACATTTTTATTGTTTTATGACATACGGAAATTACAAAACATTTTAAAAGAATCTCTTACAAGGAAAATGAATTCAAGTTACTATAAGGAAAGATAAGAATACCTAAACACTATAACTTAAGATTACTACTATCATTAACAATTATAAATATCACGGTTTCTTATTGTCTATAAAATATTTCACACAACTATCCTTAGAAGCTAATTGTTTTGTAATGTTATATATAATATTTCGCGTACTTTGTAGTTCTGCATCATCTTCCAACGCAAAATATTTTAATCTGATGTCCGCGTGCTTCCATTGTTCCATGGGTGGTATTTTTTTAATTTTTTGTGCATCATAAATCTCAATTTTAATAAAATGGGATGCATATGCTCCGTCGTCTTGCCCCGATGATAAGTTTGCAACACCGTCCTCCGAACTTTTGCTTACAATCGAAGACCGTTTCAGGATCTTACTCTGCTTTTTAGGACGTTCGAAAAAGCTATCGATATCATTTCCTGAACGTTTCTTTGCGAGGATCTGTTTTACTTTGAAACCAGCTGTACCTTCTTCATCGCTTGATTCATCTTTATTTTCAGGGTAGTAATAGTTCTTGAATGTATTTTCAGAGAACTGAAACAATATAAAACAATAATTAATACACTGTTTACAATATTGTGGATTAAATACAAACAACAGAAGAGAAATAAATAAACACAGTACACACAAGCTCTATCTAGGATACAGTAATTAAAAACATACTCACGTCCATTGTTGGATCTGTCTATAAACACTTCACTTTTGAACGCACACCACTTCTCTATATACCACACTAGATACAAGGAGCTCTGGTACAGAAGGCTGCCTCTACAGGAATACTTATTCAGCCTCGACTCTCTTTGGCTTTTATACTCGTAATATGGTAGAGAGCAGGGGAACGTACCATAAATCTTGTTTCAACCAGTTCATCTTATACCTGAACGCAAACAATAAACTTTTTGTCATTTTACAATACAATAAACATCTATAATAAAGCAACTAAGTTGTTACAATAAAAAATTCAAGTCACAAGAATTACCGGTGCGTTAGTCTAAAACATGTTTACACCAGTTAATGCTCTTTGTTAAATATGAATACAAAGTATCATGCCTTGACATGTTCGTCGAAGGATCTCTTTACCCAAAACCCGAATTATTCAAATAAACGGAAACAATAAATATATGTTATCTTTAAAAATGCACAAAAGACATTTTTATTCACATAGAATTAGCCTTAAACATGTTTTAACCGGTTCTCAGTTTCTCACGTCTTAACAAGTTTATTGAAAGTATGCATTCTCTTAAACAATACACAAGTCATAAAAAATAATAATAGACATAGGTAAGTAAATTATTCAAAGAAGGTACAATAAATAAAGCAAAAACGCAACTTCACAAAATTACCGAGGTTTATTCAGATACAAAACATTGAAATATATGTAAAAAAAAAAAGTTTGATAAGATGGGAAATTAACTTTTATTAAGACGTAATCAAAAAATTGACTTATTAATCATATGTACAAATTTGGTAATACAACAAAGAGATGTATGATAGAAATAGGTATAAGATATCATAAATATTCGAGAAAAAGAAAGATACGCTAGATAGGATCGTTAAGTTTAGGTATTTGGATAAACTTAAATGTAACTCAGAAGTTCTTAAGTTAAAACGTAATTATAATACATTTCATAAATACCTACATTTATAGAAATAAAAATAAAAGTAGGTGAAACTCAGTTAGGTTTCATAAAGGTAAGTCTAGACTACTTAGGTTAACTAAGAGTAGGTTTTAATTAAATTTGGTTAGGTTACGAATGGAAAAGTTAGGTATTTTAATTAGGTTAGGTTAGGTTAGAATCGCAATCCATATGATCACAAAGTTATACTAAAAATTAATTATAAAATACCTATCAGTATGAGACACAAGGAAAAGGTGTGCATGACACTGCCAGGTAGCTGGGTAGGGTAACAATGGTCTAGCGCCGAGTCCAGATCGAACAATAGAAAGGGTCGGTAATCCTTTTGTGACCGTCGTGCACAAGGTGTATTGTGTAAAGAACGTATTCTGTAAATACTAGAAGGAGGCTTCTGAGAGCGTCGAGACCCAGCGCAATGAATCTAAATGGGGGGCTATTAGTTTTTTTTTTTTTTTTTTTTTTTTTTTTTTTTTTTTTTTTTTTTTTTTAGGTTTAGCAAGACCATGGATGGGCGGTGGTGGGGTCCTGGGAGCAGGCCCCAGACCCGGGCTGGTAACGGGGGTATCCTACTACTCTAATGATATTTTGTCTGAGTCCGGACAAAATCGCTATATTATTATAGCGACCGCAACATGTGACAAGACATACTTTACACTATTATCTTTTTCCTAGCTTAAGTACATGCTTTATACGACGTAGGCTATACAGTTGTTACCGGCCGCCTATGTAATCATAATTATGTTCTAGGCTATAACTAGGTATTTAAGTATCCACATATTGTGTTGTTTCTTGATAACGTACTTTGAAATTGGATAGGAAGTAATTGTAAGAAAATCTCAATCAAGTTTTCATGAAACACGAAATGTTATCTAGTTTGTTTTTGTCTGTCAAAAACGAATGAATCCATTTCAACGTATTTTTATCTTGTTAATGTGTTATATATTTTCGGCATTTATTTGCTAAAATTCATACTTGCCGGCATAGCGCATAGCACACTAGAGTGATATAGATATAGCTTATCGCTCTTTCGCGCCTACTAAAAAGTGCGAAAAGGACGCACTGACTCGATAGGCTGTACATACCACGCGACCGTGCTTGCCGGATATAGTATTTTACATAAATCATTTTTTAAATAAAAAGTTAAAATACTAATTATAAATTAGTTAAGCAAAGGATGAAGTTAACTATAACATAATAAGGACAAAGAAATCTCCAAAGGATCGATCTTGCCAGTGACCTCTAGAGGGTCTAGGAAGGACGCACGAGTAGGTACCCTAGCTCTAGGCTAGACGTCTAGACAGGAAGGAACTACAATTCAGACAAAGACAGTGCAATGGCTCAATACAATGGTGCATTTCATTTTTTGTAATAACCTTTAACGCTTATAATTATTTACAAAATAAAAAAACAAGGATTGTAGGAAGGGTCGTTCCGAAAACCTGATAAACAGTAAAAAAATATTTTCAGAATTAATTAGAAAGAAAGAAAGAAAGAAAGAAAAGGCATTTATTGCAACCAAAAAGAAAAAATAATAATAAATGACACTTACATACTAAACAGTACAGTTATATGGGGTTTGGTTTGTGGTTGCAAGAGGACACCACTCAGCATGTGCTCTGGCACCGATAGTGCCACAGCGCTGGTCTTCCGTGGAATTACTATTCGAAATCCTAAATTATATCGTATATCGGTACGGTATTTGTCAGCGGGGCTAATCTCGAGGGGAGGGGGGGCAATGTAACTGGTCCTTTTTTCCATGTTTTAAAATGTTTGCATTATTATAGAGTGTCCACCGGTTATATTATAGTAGGCGTTTTCAGTGGATACATGTAGAAATCAACATCATAGCGAAATAATGTAAAAATGTATTAGTTACAATTGGCCCCCAGTCCAGATTTGTCCCGCCGCTGTACCTTATAGCCAAACGGGATAACAAGAGCATGCAAATAACAAGCAATTTCATGCTTAAGTTTTATTGATTTGGAAGAAATATCGTAATATTGCAGGGAC
Organism: Leguminivora glycinivorella; assembly: GCF_023078275.1. Taxonomy (NCBI): domain Eukaryota; kingdom Metazoa; phylum Arthropoda; class Insecta; order Lepidoptera; family Tortricidae; genus Leguminivora; species Leguminivora glycinivorella. The sequence continues at coordinate 2,799,684 of NC_062977.1, forward strand.
ATGTTGCCAGCCCATCGCCCACAACACAATGGGACTCATATCGGCCATATCCCACAATCGACTTCTAGGACATCCACGGAAAGAAAGAGGGTGGTGAAATTTTTAACCCATCACCACACTGGACCCCGCCAGGACAGGACGTCGTCATTAGTGCGTTTTCACATTATCTGATTCGATATCGGATGCAGAGCCGTTATCCCATATATTTATGCCGCCATCTTTGATTTTTGCCCTGCGTTTTAACATTATCCGATTCGCGTGGATAATGTTAAAACGCAATTTTTCTTTTTCTAAGGTCGTGGCTAACGGCTAGGTAGGTACCGGTGGCTCGAAACCATATTTTTAATGACACTTGTTTTATTTTCGCCAGTGATTCATGTGGCGATACAAACACGATTCGCAGCGGTTGATGTCATGCATTCGCAATTTACACGACGAAAACTTTAAGCAAAAACGAAGTATCAAGGAAATTGTAGTTTAAACACTTGGTTTGTAGGTTTATATTTTAGGATTTATATGAAATATAAGAGTGAATTGTAACCACTCTAAGAAGATTAGCTTTATGGATGCCAATAAAATTCAAGGACCATCCTCGTGGCAGTTATGACAGCATGCGTCAAGTGCAATAATTTGCACTTTATGAGTCACCTTGTCTAACCTTGTTTAGGAACTGAGTTTTACATGTGATCGTTAAAGCCTCCGCCACACATAAAGCGTTTTGATAGCGTAGCGTTAGCGGAGCGCAATGATAGCGGTAACGCTGGGTGGCTAGCCGAATGGCACAATCGCTCACGAAACGCTCACGAAACGAAGCGCTAGTAGATATCTATCTCTATCGCGCTTGCGTATTGGCGCGACAGAGCCAGCGGCGTATCGCTTTCGTTTGGCGTCGGAGAAATGCCATTCGGCTACGGGGCCTGGCGTTCCGCTCGCAATCCGCGCTCGTTAGTTCCCGCCGGCGTCCGCTGGGCGCAACGCTAGCGTTCGTCCAGCGCACCGCTATCGTTGCGCTCCACTAACGCTCCGCTACCGCTCAACCTACGCTATCAAAACGCGCATGTGTGGCCGAGCTGTAAATGTCCTTTCGACTCAATATAAAGCTGTTTATTAAATAATTCCAATGAGCCCAGCAATCCCAGCATCTCCACCAACTCAAAATCGATTTCACAGTATGATGTTAGCAATATTTGCAATGTTAATTAATATGTACCAAAATTGCATTGTTTCTTGTTGTTGTTGTTGTTGTCTCAACTTGTTTTGTGATGTACTTCCTGAATGTCGTGGATCCAAGCATAATAGTGAGATCAAAAATTTAATAGTAGATATAATTATGTAGGTAAGTGGGTAATTTTTCGAAAGAAATGCACCTATTAAATTTGAGTTAATATCTATGGCCTTTTTAGAATCCTTGCATCGAGTCTCATAAATTGTAGCAAAAAACAATCTAACTCAAGTGATTCTCAACTCAAACCGATCAGTTTTACGAGTACGTAGGTACATTTAATTTGAGTTTAAAACACGTGTGCAGTTTATTAATCAGTGTTTTATCATTTAATGTAGCCAATAACGTGAAGCTATGTACGTATACTGTATGTAGTTTCTCTGTATGGGCAAGCACATTCCATTACTTAAACGACCAAGTCATTAGAGCTTTGCGCCCTAATGAGAAAAGTGCACTGAGTGCGCCTGACCTGTATTTCACCCTCATTAGTTAATTTACACAATTGCACCAATTGAGAGGTCAATTGCATTGAAATTGAGTGAATATGTATATTGACCTGGACTTTTTAAAGTCCCTTATTTTTTTTTCATTTAGGTAGGCTAGGTAGTGCTAATTTTGATTAGCATTTGTTCCATTTCCCGGCATAAGCATTCAGTGCAAAAACATCCCGGTCGAACCGAAACTTTCGAATTTTACGACCCTGTACTACAATAAGTATGTATAATGTACAGTCACCGGCATAAATAAGTGATGATATCTGTACCTTGTCATAATAACGTCTTGTTTGAAATGTCATACGAAATTGTCAAATGATTAAAAGCGACAAGGTACAGAAATCATTACTTATTTAGTGACTGTATAGGTAATTCCACGGAAGTTGAAGTGAATGATAACACACACAGCTAAATGAAGATTAGTACTGATTGCAAAAAAATGAATGAATGAAATGAGTGAGTAAATGTAAAAAAAACGATTAATATATTTTTGAAAAACATTATTATTTATTGATATACTTATCATTAATGGTATTAAAAGCAGTAAAAAATAATGAACAAATCCTTTTAGAAACCACCGTCACTTGGCATATCTTCATCTGATTCGTTAGGATTGATTATAAGGTTTTGGTTTTCGGTTAAATCATCTATCATAGGTTCCCTTTCCCTATATCTTTCTTCGTTTTCTTGGGTTTTTCTGAAAATACTGTGAAACGTTTCTTTATCAATTGCTGCTATTTCTTCATTTAATTTTCTCATGACGCTATTAAATGTGAACTCAGAATTACTAGCTGGAAGTCGCGGTGGCACGAATAAAATTTTGCTAACGACAAACGATATTATTTTATTAAATTAAATTATCCGGTGAACTTTATAGCTCATATGAAATTTCACTTACAAATAAGTATACAGCTATCGATATATTTTATATCGGAAGGATGTCCCTATGTTAATTGACGTTATTGCTACTGCGACTTCTATGTCTGCTAATAAGTAATGAAAAAATAGGTAGGTAAACACCATTTTAACAGCTACGATGATAATATAAGGCAATTTATTACATATTATCTTTGATTTCTACGATTTATATTACTGTCATAATCTGACAATTAATTAATCACATACGAGATATTTTATTTTCTGCTTTGTTTGAAAATTGTTCTATAGACGTAATTCTTAACAAAATAGTAAATAGAAACGTTTTGGTCTTTCTTACAATTCACTGTTGAATCTGCAGTCGGTACACGGTAAGAACACTAATTTCAAAATCTCGTTGTCATTACATGACAGTGTTATAGTGTGCGTGGCCTCAACTGAGTTGAAACTACCTATACCTTGACGAATGGATGTATGTAATTATTATTAAAGGAAAGAGAAGAAGAGATATAGACCTAGAAGAAACTATTTTAAGCAAATAAAGGCTCAGGTCGTGTCGTATCCGAGCATTTCTTTTTTTGCCATTTTTTTTATTTTGATTTTTTTAGGGAATTTTAGGTCAATTGTACCTTGTACCTACTCAGAATCACGAGTACTTTCCAACTCTCTGAGAGACAAAAAGTGTCCCAGAATTTCCATACATTTTTGTTACTTCACACAACATGCACGGAAAATGGTAACAAAATAAGGAAAAATCGTATGGGACAATTTTTTAACTCGACGAAAATAAATTGAAAAAAAAAAAACAGCATATTTTTTTTTCAAAAATATCACATTTCATAAAAGTGGCGAAAAAAAAAGAAACTCTCACCCGATGGTGAAGGAGTTGGCAGGGGACCGGACGAGTTGGAGATTGCTCCACCGACAAGAACACAGCTCTTAAGTTTGAATAAGTTTTTGCAAAAATTTCATTTTTGGCACAAGCTTTTATCACCGTCTGTACCTTTCTTTCAACAGTAATCTACTGCTCTCCGAGACGTTTCTAAAAACCCCTTACTCGATGGGGATACGACGTTTCATAACAGAGTTCCTATGACCACCTTTCCGCTCCATTATCAGATCAGCTCCGTGATACCATAATATTGGATTGTCACGTGATTTACACATGTGTGCAAAATTTCAGCTCAATCCGATAACCGCGAAGTGGGTCAAATTTAGCTTCTACGTTTTGTTTTGACCCAAACTAACAGACTAACAAGGCAAGTTGAATAAAAGTTTGTAATAAGAAGATTAGTTTTATAACTGTAGTAGTATAAGTATGTAGTTTTATGTTGGTACATACGTAGTTATTTTTTATGTCATTTGATATTTGCCAGTTGCTTTTCGGTGAAGGAAAACATCGTGAGAAAACCGGAACAAAACAAAAACATGTTTTCATATATAAAAAAAAATATTCTATTGCGCTAGTACAGTCAGCCAAAAAAGTGGTTTACCACTTTTCGACCTTGTGTTTAACATAGAGTCGAAACCACTTTCTTGGCTGACCGTACCTACTAATTAATAGATAGCCATTAAGCCCATTAAACAACGGATGAGTATTGTTTTAGACTTTGGATTTCCTTACTATATTTATACAGTAGGTCATCTAATAAGCACAATAATATTAGTACACGTAAGGAGTACTTACGTAAAATGAAAAAGGAATTTCTAGTATTGTCCTCTGGGCATAATAACAACAAAAAATAGTTCATCCACTATTTAACAATAGACTTAAACGTTTACTACTGTTAATAGAATCGGAAGACTAGTGGTTTTCTCGTACGTGACGTAGTGATTTCTACGTTGTAATGTCATTGTCGGCACAACCACAATGGGACCTACTTCTCAAGATACAATAGGTGAAAACGTAGTCCTACGTGACCTTAGAACGATGACTAATTGAATTCATGACCTAAGATGATGCCTACAGGTTTTTTTTCATTACCTATACAAATAAAAAAAATCGATATACCTTAGACTTATATTGACCGTGATTACCTTTTTGATTTTTGTCGAGCTCCCGATATTTCGACGCAGTTGCATGCATCATGATCACGGAAAACTCTGACCTCTGGTTTTCTGTGATCATGATGCATGCAACTGCGTCGAAATATCGGGAGCTCGACAAAAATCAAAAAGGTAATCACGGTCTATATCCCGGTCAATATAAGTCTAATGAAAATAACCGTGAATCATTCAAAACTTTACCTATCTAATATGTTTCGTTTCGGGCATTCAAATGACATGCTATAAAAAGTTCTCTATCAACGTTTATGCTCAAATCGTATATTTATCATTGCAAGTGTCTTTTTAAGACCTACAAAATGTACAAGTAGTAGTATTTTAGATATCCTGGAAATCTAATTTTGGCTTTGCTTACCGTGACGGAATGCACCCTAGTTTATTACATCACTTATCGGCCCCCTTCAAGAGATACAGATGCCCTCTCAAAGTGAGTCATCCAACCATCCATCTTTCAGTTAAACTGTATGATAGGTACCTACGAGTGTTACGAGTAAGTGCGTTTTCACATTATCCGATCCGATATCGGATGTCGGACCGATATCTCATACATTACAGGCGCCATCTTGTATTTTTTCTATTGAAATCCTTCCGATATCCGATATCGGATCCATAATGTGAAAACGGCCTAAGGGCTAACGCCGTGTCTTGCGTGGGCGACGGTCGCGCGACCGTCGCCGTCGCGTCTCATCGCATCGTCTACTTCCATATCGATAAGGTTTGATTTCGTATGCGTCGCATCGCCGTCGCGCGACCATCGCGCGACCGTCACCCACGCAAGCCACGGCGTAACATAGCATAATCTTTTATTTATTTCATATAATATATGTGAAAATTATTCTCTTTGTTGGCATCCTGCCAATGCAAGGGTGAACCCGATAAACTAGATCCATCAATTACGTAGGTATACATAATTATATTAATTATATTTAGGTAAAGAGATCTTTTATAATTTTATTGTTTGTTTCTTGTGAATTTTATGTAAAAGTTTAGTAAACACTACTTCTTTCATTTTGAGTTATAAGTGAGGGTTATTTCTAACCGTTATTAAGTAGGTATCAGTAAATAAAATTTGGGGAAGCAATAATTAAAGTGATTTACAATTTAAACTTCTAACGCTGAAAAAACCTTTAGTAGTTATGTAAACCTTTCTCCTTAAAATATCATAAAATATCGCAAAATATTTTATAATAAAATAAATAAATAAAAAGATATTTATTTACCAACACAGCACAACATGGACATGTAAGGACTTATAAAAACTTAGTAAGTAAAATTACAGATGTGTGTGCAGTAAAATGGATGAGACTCAGCGAGACCGCTGATTTTCAGTCCCCAACCAATAAACTTAAATCTAATACTTAACTAGATAACTAGCTTACTAGCTAACCCGGCGAATAGATCGCTGCCAAGGCGATGGAAGTACTTAATAATTACAGATGTGAATGAATGAAGTACTTAATAATTACAGATGTGAAAGAATTATGATAAGAATCCAGGGGGATTCCCTACCAAAACAAGTATTTACGCCAAAAAACAGAATCGACCTTGGAGCGCACACCCACGCATGACAAACAGCAATAATAACAACCCAGCCCACACAAATATTTCCATTAGCAACAAAACAAAATATTATAATAACATTAAAATTCCCAAATGTAGGGTACGCGCACAATTAAGGATCACGAACACATACTACACTCGACGTAGCCAATCGTGATCAGTATGACAGTTGATTTATATTTTTTCATTTGTCCGGTCCGATGTTTTGGTATTTTAATACTCGTAATTTTAATGTTTAGAAACACGGTAAACCTATTATTTCAGTAAAGTAAAGATGGTGATTTTAGCCGCACTAGTGCGCAAAGTGGTTCAATTTTTGTCAGGTCGAAACTTCAGAAGGCCGTCTGTACCTTCAGTAGGTAAAACGTCATACGATACAAGTGCGAAAAGGAAATTCGTAACTGTCTATTAAATTTATCGCTACTCCTTTCGAACTTTTTTCCGCACTTGTATCGTAATGTACTTATTTTAAACTTTAATTATTTATTTTTATGACGCCAAAGGGAACGACCGCCTCGCTGCGCTGCCTACCCCGATACACAACAAAAATAATTGTCCGTAATATCCAGTTTGGAAAATAATTACTACCTACGTTGGGTATGGAGAATTGATCGCCAAATAAATAAATATAAATAAAAAAAAATCCCGGAAGAAGTCTTATACGCAAAACTTCAAATATATTTGTATTACCTTGCAGTCAAATCAAAACAGCAAAAGTGGGGTAAACGGCCCCATGAGCGGACGATATATTAATACGAGTTCTAAAAACGTCAGTGAGTACTGAGTACGCTCACGCTCAGTTTTCGCGTTTGCATAACTGGCGTAATTATACGTTGCGCAGACCACAGCTGTGAGTAATCGTTGAGCAACTTAACCAACATATGATGTCATTAAAAAAGTCTTCTTAATGACATATGATCAGGTAGACGGTTAAGCTAAACTTTATCACTAAAAAAATTGAAAAATGTAGGAACGAAGGCTTAGATTAGATTAGATTTCTTTATTTCATGATAAAAATTACACTATAAATTTGCTACATGTCAAAATTATGTTTATCTTCTCATCATGATCGTCAAAAATTACATAATAAATTCCAAATAAAAATAATTGTGTCTCCCAAATGAGGATCGTCATTTACAAAGAAAGAAAATACACATGCCAAGCTAAATAAAATTAATAAATTAAGTTACAATATCATGAAATTATCACGAAGCAAGAAAATATTATATAACAGAGAAATATAGGTATAATTATATCATCGTTCATTAAAAATTCAAATCCATGTACTCATTTACAGAGTACATGGGGTTATCTAACAAAAGGTTTCTCAATTTGCGCTTAAATGCTTCGTCACATGGCTCATTTCTCAGATCGGCAGGTAAGTGCTCATAGTAAGTAGGACCGATGACTCGAGGGTTCTTTCTTGAAAGTGCCATGCGACGGGGGACTGTTCTCAGACGGCCTGTAGATCGAAGCTGTTTGCCCGGAAAGTCAATGCGTGCAAATTGGGATATATTATGTCTAACATACAGCAGTACGTCGAACAGATATTGTGAGTAGTGCGTCATTATACGTTGAGAACCGAAGAGATCTCTACAAGGGTACCTGTCTTTTACACCGGCAAGTGTACGTATTGCGCGTTTCTGCATTATAAGGACTCTTTTTGCATCAGTTGAATTGCCCCAGAGCAGTGAGCCGTATGCCATGATAGAATGGAAATGCGCAAAGTACACCTGCTTTAAGGCTTCTGCCCATATTAAATAAAAAAATTGCGTCTCTTTTAGTGACAAGATTTAGTTGACCGTCTACGAGTATGAGATTGCTTATACAATATATACTGTTTACTTGGAGTGTTGATATTTAAATAATGTAAATATTATTATTTTCAGATCTACGTTTACGATTCAAAATAAATATCTCGGAGTGTTAATGTTTAATAAAAAAACAATGCAACGCAACGCAATAAATACAATTTAAAACGGGACTGGCGGAAAAGTGTAAATAACAGGAAAATGGCGATTTTTACGGGACTTAGATATTATAGAGAACGGTTTAAGCGCTCTCCAACAGGCAGACTTATTGATAAACAGTTCCCTCTGCCAGATATCTTTCCCATAGACAAATGACTTACGAAGTTAGGTACGATAACGTGGGTTAAAGTAAAAACACATTTATTTAAATACCTACATTATGTTGAGATAAATTATTTTTACTACGAAATCTTGTTATTATACAGAGTCCGTTGAAACTTCCAAGTATAGATAGTGATGCTATCGTTTCTTATTGATCGTTTGACCTGACGGGACTTGGTCATTATGGATATTTACATTAACGGAACTGGAGTAAATAGGCGACATCAATATAATTTTGCTTGAGCCGAGACAGACAATGTATTTTTGTTTGAGATGTGAATCATCAAACGGCCACTTTATGTTTCGCATACTTATTTATAAAATCACTTCAAATCTGTGTTCTCAGAAGAGTTTGTAGATGCCTGTTCATATTGTAATTTCTGGTGATGAAACAATTTTAAGAAAATGACACTCTGACAGATCACATTCATAAAGATCTAAGTACCGCGCCGGGTTCGTAAAAGCGGTCCGTGGAAATAGAGCAAATTACAGATCAACGAGCCATTTTATAGTTCTACAAAACCACATTCTAAAGCCCTTTGTTATTGCACTTTTACAGCCAACATGATAGCGTGTTACAGAAAGCCATTGGTTACCGGTAAGCACTTTGGCTCGGAATTCACAGGGACAGACTGCACTAGTAAAAATAAACTCTAAATGCATACACAAGAGCGCATTTTAAAATATGGAGCGTGCCTCGTTGTTAGCTAACGCGCGGTCAGCAACCCATCATGGTGTTGACCTTATTTCCAGGGCACGAATAAGAGAGTAGGAAATTCATTCTTTATCTGCTTAATGAAGCGACTGATTGAGCCAAGTTAGCTGTGAACTAAATGGTACAAGTCCCAATTGAAGCCATAATGGGGTACATTGAGATTGACGCACTGATAGAAGAATCCAGTTTGGGAAAGGATCTTTCCGATGCTCATTTGTTTTACAAATGACAAGCTAAATGATATCTAGTCCTGAGTCCATAATCGGTACATCTTCAAGATTCAATTCAATTCAATTCAAATTATTTTATTGCATTAATCACATTACATAATTAGGTGGTACAATAGATAGTGCGGTATACATGTGACACCCTGCAAGGGCACAGCAATATACTTAAAACTAACATGCACATACATTATTTTTAATGTAAGGGAGAGAAGAGAGCCATCAACATTTTCACTCCTCGTTTGTGTCTTCAAAATACTCGTTTAAATTATAGTAACATTTTTGAATTAAATATACTTTTAAGCGTTTTTTAAAGAGTGGCAGTTTTTCTATACTTCTGATCGAATTTGGTAGGTGATTGTAAATTTTTATAACCATATACGGGGGGCTTGACGTAACTATTTTTAATGTTGAGAGGGGCAATTTCAGTTTGTTTAAGTCGCGATTATTTCTTTTCATTTTTGATGTGGTCGGAGTAAATAAATTCATTTGATTTCTTACAAAGGGCCTGGCCGGACTGCCATGGTAAAATCGCCCCTGGCTAAATATGAAATATTGATATGCAGGATTATTCGTATTGTTACTACATGTACTACTACTGGATATTATGCCTCAAACTGTTTCCGTTTACGAAAAAAATTAAAAAAAAGAAATTTTGTTTTTTATTTTTTTCTTTAAAACCGCGTATCCGATTGAGTTGTTCTTTGGATATTTTATAGATATATTAGGGATACATCAATAAAAAAAAAATTAACTTCCTGACTTTTTGTTAAATACATTTTTTTTTAAATTTATATTTTAAATATTTTTTTTTTACCACATGCGAGTTAGCGACACCTACTATATTTTTATATAACAATCGCCATTTTATACTCTATTACATATATTTTTATCAAAAATATTAGTTTGGATCAACAATGTCAAAATAAGTTATTTATATATTACTAGTATTACCCTTTAGTACGTTGCTCCTGGAAAGTGATGTATGAAAATTTTGGCATAATTAATGGAAGATTTTTTTAAATTGGGATATGTAGATTATAGGCCGAAATTATTTTTCATCAACCCTCCCCACCCCTCCCCCTCTGCGTCACCCCTCTACCCCCCTTAAAGAGCCGAAAATGCGATTTTCTCGATTTCTGACAAAACCGATGAAGATACAGAAAAAGCGTGTAGGAACGAAGTAATCCTTAATAAATTTACTACAAATCTCTCATAAACACTTTAGTGCTAGCACTTATAGTTTTCGCGCAATCCGTCACGAAAGTTGCTCCTTTCTGCAATTTTCTTTAATGAATGATAAGTTTTCTCCTTAAATGCTTACGAAATCGTCGGTTTGATAGTACTAAAATATTATAAACTCAGAATGAATTTCAGGGGAAAAAATCACTACCATGGGCGGGACTTGAACTCACGGCCTCTAGATTGATAGATAAATGACGCTAGGGGTACCATTGATTCATATAGTAGAAAGCTGAAAGATTCGCTAGAAACTAGGGATGAGCTTTTGGTGGCTCAGTTGGTAGAGCCCTCGAGTTTCTATCCGGAAGCCGTGAGTTCAAGTCCCAACCATGGTAGTGATTTATCCCCTTAATTTTATTATAGTCATGAGTTTACAATATTTTAGTCGTATCAAACAAATTTCGTAAGCATTTTGGGACAACACTTTAATATTCTTTAAAGAAAATTGCAGAAAGGAGCAACTTTCGTGACGGATTGCACGAAAACTATAAGTGCTAGCACTAAAGTGTTTATGAGAGATTTGTAGTAAATTTATTAAGGATTACTTCGTTCCTACACGCTTTTTCTGTATCTTCATCGGTTTTGTCAGAAATCGAGAAAAATCGCATTTTCGGCTCTTTAAGGGGGGTAGAGGGGTGACGCAGAGGGGGAGGGGTGGGGAGGGTTGATGAAAAATAACTTCGGCCTATAATCTACATATCCCAATTTAAAAAAAATCTTCCATTAATTATGCCAAAATTTTCATACATCACTTTCCAGGAGCAACGTACTAAAGGGTAATACTAGTAATATATAAATAACTTATTTTGACATTGTTGATCCAAACTAATATTTTTGATAAAAATATATGTAATAGAGTATAAAATGGCGATTATTATATAAAAATAAAGTAGGTGTCGCTAACTCGTATGTAGTAAAAAAAAAAATATTTAAAACATAAATTAATAAAAAAATGCATTAACAAAAAGTCAGGAAGTTAATTTTTTTTTTATTGATGTATCCCTAATATATCTATAAAATATCCAAAGAACAACTCAATCGGATACGCGGTTTTAAAGAAAAAAATAAAAAACAAAATTTCTTTTTTTTAATTTTTTTCGTAAACGGAAACAGTTTGAGGCATAATATCCAGTAGTAGTACATGTAGTAACAATACGAATAATCCTGCATATCAATATTTCATATTTAGCCAGGGGCGATTTTACCATGGCAGTCCGGCCAGGCCCTTTACATGATTCCAAAATGTACATGGAAGTGAGGGTCAACGTTTGAAGTTCCCAGAAGTGGTGCCTGCATGACTCCATCTGAGCTATGTTTGAGAGTATTCGGATACACCTCTTTTGGAGAATGAAAATTTTTTCTGTCTCGCAGCTATGATTGACATGCCAATGGAAAAATCCAGTTTGGAATTTTGGGAAATGATCTTTTCGATGCTCATTTTTTTTAAGAGTGACAATGACAAGCCATATTTAAAACATGATTTCACGCCAATCAACTCGCGAGAGAAAATAGCGGACCCGGTTACACAACTCCAGGTGTCCCAGCGTTGCATAAGAGGTCGTCGACCGGCGACAATGGCACGTGAACGAGGGGGCGGCAGGCCTAGGAGCCACGGGCACGGTAATCTCTAAGCCCTTTCATGGTCGCAAGCTCACGACTAATGCGTAACTGGATATTGGAGGTTCTGTGTGTGATTTGCTTTTGTTTCTATTCTTTTATCTCTTGCGTGTGTCTGAAATTAACTCTGACTTGTTTTCTGGCTCAATGAAACATGAGAATGTAGATATCAACTTGTCAATTGCCTGGGTTAAAATTCTAGTTTTTTCTGTTGGTATTTAAATAAGCCAACCTTACACTTTTGTGGTACATTTAACCCATTCCATAATAAAACATCCAACATTTACTTCTGCTACTTTTGTGTCCGCACTCATGAGACAAAATAACAACAAAAAATTTTTCGTCGACTGTAAGAGTTGTAAGTAGTTTAAAATTCAACACACTTTACTATATTTACCCAACCATACAGCTCAATGAAACAATCGTATTTACAAAGCTGTACAACAAACACAAATGGTAGTGGATTGTCTAAAATATTCATTAGGGTGTTGTCGCCAAGGATCCGCGCCATTGTGGCGGACTTAACTACCGATGACTTCATTCGGTTCACAAATACAGTAAGAAACACGCCATTAATCTTTACGGCTGATAGAGGAGGATAATCCTATAAAAATCTATGTATCCACGTCATGACAATCGTCCTGGTCGGGTAATGATCGTGGGTTCGAATCTCGAAAAGGGAATTTATTTCTGTAATACTCATTTATCTGTTCCCAAGTTATGCATATTTTCTGTGGCATGTAAGTATCGTCAATCTTCGTCTGAGAGACTTAAATATAAACATCTTCCAACTCGGGCTTACCGTGAGATTTAGTTAATTGTTATAAGAAAGTCCCCATAATTATTCATAAATCGTTACGTTAAAGCACGTACATATATTGCAATGTAGATCGTTCAAATTGTAAGACACATGTTGCAATTGTGAAATGAAGTATAAAATCGAATCGACAAGGTCGGCACGCAATATCCGCAATTATGAAGCCTTAATGCTGTGCTGTGGTGTGCGAACGTGTTAGTAATGTAAATAAGACTCCTACAGAGTGATGTTATCGTGAATGACTTCGAGAAAAAGGTCGCTGATAAGAAGGATCTTTAGAAGAGGAAAAAAACAGCCGAAAACAAAGATAGTTCAGGCGATGTCCCGATAAATATAAAGAATAAAGAAAAGTTGAACCAAACCAACATTCTGATATTATTAACTAAATACAAAAACCTTTCGACTATGGGACATGGGTTAAATTATGTCGTAGTGCGTAGGCAAGAGGCTGGCAACCTGACACTGTAATGTCACAATTTTCGTTTTCTTGCAACCCCTTATTTGCCAAGAGTGGCACTGAAATAGTAGTTTCATGTACCCTGCCTTCCCCTGAGATACAGGTGTGTATGTTGTATGTACAAAAACAACTTGCCACTTGAAATGGCGGCTCTTATTTTGAAAGAGAATTGAAAAAGAAATAAATTCCACTATGACGTTGATTATACAAGTACTGGTAGCTGGAGCTTAAGTGGCGGCGCCTGTGGGGCGTCTGAGAGTGCTCGTTTATGCGATGATGTCACGGGATCGGGTCACGTGGGAGAACTAAGCTATGACTAGGTATAGCCAGCTCCTAAACACCAGAATGATTTTTACAATTTAGAACCTTATATTTTGAGATAATGTGACTGGTTTTAAGAAATAATGTCCAATGATCCTAATCGAATACGTGTGACTGGGAAATACATATATATCTAGGTACTCAATCTAAGTTCAGGTCTGTTCAATCAATTCATCTCTCTAGCGGCTCCAACAGTATTCAATTATGGCTTTTGCAATGACAAAGTGCTGTAATTTATCTGAAAATATGACGTTTAAAGTTACTATTTCATTTTATCCTGTTTAAATCGATGTTTGTTTAAAAGGACGTTAAATAGTTAACGATATACAATTCCTTGACAAGGATAATAGCCAGGAAAAATCTCGACAGAACCTTGGAACTGAGTCACGTCTCGCATCCTACGTCCTAGCCTTGGATTTCCCGAGCGGAGGATATTTCCTTGACCTACTTCTTTAAAGAGTTTCTACAAGGGCATCCAGTATGAAAGTCGCAAGTAGTCTAAATAACAGCAACCTTCGAGTGAGAAATCTTTGGCATCGCAAGTGATTTGAAGTTCGTTTTCCTCGAATAAATCAATGTTCTCCGTACTCTACTTTTCCAAATTTATTGCCTATATATTTTGCTGTTTACGATTCTCTTGACAATAAAAAGTCGTTAGCATTTAAAGGATAATGATATAAAATAATCAAGACAGTTTCCAAGGAGTCCAGTGCCAACGGCCAATACTCAAAGGACTAGTAGATTATAGACATTCGGAAGTAGGTATAAAATCAATAACTGGATCCGGTACAACGGGTAAACCTAACGTACAACCCTTTATTGTGTTGCATGTCACCGATCATTACTAAGCCGATCATAACGTAGTAAATAGCTGATTCATCCATACCCACAGCGAAACGTCATTGTGGTTTCTACTATTAAATGATTTCAGCAGGAAAACGCTGAGGAAATTACCGGAGAGTTACGATACATTAATTATTCAATGAGTAGGTGCTACCTGTTGCCTGCAGGGCGAAGGGAGCTTGGTCACGCGAGCCGCGACCCAGTTAGGGGAACTGGGTGCTAGTCAAATATTTTACAAGGAACAACAAGTGCAGGGGAACGACTTTGTACAATCTGATAAGGAAGGCAGGATCATACATATGCAAAAAGGAAACTTCTACAGAACCTGCAGGAAATCCTCCCTTTATTACTGAGTTCATAGTTATTCTTAAAGCTCTATTGATTCAAATCAGGCTTAGTGACAACGGTTCCATCATTCAACATGTTAATTTGTAGAAATAACCAAATTTTAACACAGAGTGTTTTGATAATTTGGGTGTTTATTGATACTATTTGAGTGTCACATCACACCATCAGTGAGTAGGTGTATTATCGACTGTATATTGCGAAGCATTTTGTCAACTTTAAGATGAATGATGTTGTTGATAGCAAAAATGTTTTGCCAATCTTCAGCAAATTGTTCAGCTGCTTCAACAGGTTTTATGTTTTGAATTTATATTCAAAATGTATGAATGCCTTTCTCAGCATCTTGCATTCAGCAGTAAGTTGCCATTGTGTGAATTTGTGTGGCCGCACGATCTCAACACATGGCGTTTTTTCACACGCAGGCAGGTGATGATGCATTGGTATTCCCCTTTTCAAATGCCATGCATATGCCACATATGGTTTACATCCACCTTTTAGAATATTGGACTAAGCACTTATCCATTGGAAATTGCTAAGATAGACTTCCTTTGAGTTTTTTAAATTCGTTCGTCGGATGTTTATCTTTTAAGATCCTGTATAGCCACCAAATAGGTGCACCTGTTTGGTTTAGCTTTAAAACCAGCATAGATTTCTCCTTATTTCTTTTTTACTATTTCAAATTTTACTATTTCAAATTGTTTCTTCACTAGGATAGTAAATAAAAATTGAATGAACTTAAAGTTACTTTCTGTGCCTACACTCCGACAGTGTTAATTAGAAAAGGGTGGGAGGTGTATCACGTGTCATGTCGTCTAATTACCGTGAGAGTTTACTATTAATTTGTGTAAAGTTTTAACGGGTGCGCTATTATATGTCACTTAAGGGTATTTCCATAATACTTAGCCTAAATACAAGGCTAAAACATAAACAACAATGAGTCCAGCGTAATTATCTTTTTGCAGGGGTATAAAAAGTTACTTGGTATTCATATTACGCTTAATAGAATAATAAGATTGGTTTGTCGACTAAAGTGGACCCAGTAACTAACCAAACGTTGAGATTCAAGGTCAGAGCATTGTGTTGTTGAGTTGAGACCAAAAAAGAGCGCCAGGTGTAAAAAGTTTCGTTCGGCTAGTATTATTCTATTTACACTTTAAACTTTTAGCAGTTACGTTCGTGAGATTTTATTTCTATTGATATACTAGAGGTACGTTCAACGGGGCGTTTACCCTACTTGAAATGTCACTTTGGAACAAAGTCGTTGTCTATTTTAATTAATAACTGAGAGGAATTTAATAAAATAATTACATTTCTATAATAATTACTTATACTTATGTTGTTTTGGTGCACTTATTTGGTATTAATACATGAGAATTTAGAACTGGGCGTATCCAGTTTTCGAACGTAACCGTAATCACAAACACAAATACGGTGTTATGGTTCACTTTTTGGTGATTTGATATTAGTTTTGTTTCATAAAATAAATAGGCAAATTTTAAGTATTTTAAATTTTGTTTAACTACCCGCCCTAATGCCAATATTGCCAATGTACATGAATGTGTAATAATAAGTAACAACTTCATGTGAAAAGATGATGAAGAGGACCATAAAGTCGATTTTGAGTGTAACTTGGTTGTTGAAAATCAAAAAAGTTGTGATTGTATTGTAGAATGTCCTTTTGTTCCAACGTTTTGTTATCTCACGGACAATCCGAATCCGAGCGAGCGTTACGTTCAAATTGTAAAACGGACGCAACCTCAGGTAAACCTCCGAACCTTAATGGCTCCACAGGTATGGCCACGTCACAGGGCTGACCACGAACCGGAACCAAAAACCGGTTCTCACTCACCGCGAATAGCAAGTTGAAGAAGAACAGCACATATTTCACAAAACTCGTACCACAACCCATGTTGGACACTGTTTTGGTTCTCACAAAACTTCACACACTCGCGTTGTTTACTTGGCGCGCTGACGGGACGCAGCCTACTCGGTTTGCCGTCGGAGACTCTGTGAGGATCGCGATGGCCGCCGCGCGCCCTGCCCCCTCACCCCGCCCCACGCGCCGCAGGTACAAGCTGGCTATTCATCGTCGAACATGTTCAACAAAAAGCCTGCTTGCATTATCTCATCTCGCATGCGATGCAATCTACAACTATTATTTTACCAGATGCCACAATGTTATGCAACAGCTTTTTGTTCAGAGCTAGATAAGGTTCGCCTCTAAGGTTATGTCGATTGAGAAATGAGGACCCACTTAAAGCAATACGCTTAGACCTGTGCAACTACCACGAGTTTAAACATAACTCGTTAGTGCGTTTTCACATTATCCGATCCGATATCGGATGTAGCCCATAGGTACATTTAAGCCGCCATCTTTGATTTTTGCCTTTGAAATCCTTCCGGCATCCGATATCGGATCGGATAGTGTAAAAACGCACTTATACGTTACTTGATTATGGCAATGCCACAGACACACACATTCATTTTGTGGAAAAGTAAACAGCGCTTCCAAACGGTTACCTACTAGAACCAAAAATTAAGACATTTTCCACTACGCTACTAATCCCTATCACGCCACTTTCTCGCTACGCTACAAAGTGACATATTAAAAACATACGAGACACAGAGCCACAATTAATACCTACTATACACTTATAGTACATAAGTATCAAAACCACCAAACGCAATTGCAATAGCAAAACATGCACGGAACTGACGGAACGGAAGTCTAATCCCCATCTGTAACCTAACCTCTATACGTCCTTAATAGCACAGAATATATAATAGTACAAGTACAGAAGGCCCACTGCTTTGATGTTCACCAAATGCCGCCTTTTTAAATGCCTACAAAATTCTAACAAAGAAACGAGCCGCACGTGCGCATCTTCGGATGATAGGGTTGCCTATGGATTAAAACGAATTAATTCTCAGATAAAATGTTATACTATATATTCAAGTCTTGGGTACTTTCTAGGTATATATACAGTATTTATATATTTTTGTTTAAGCCTAGCATCACAAGCGTTATTGAACTTTTCCGTGGGACTTAATCAATAAGATATGTGTAAGATTGTCCTATTTTATTCATGATGTCTATTTAACTATGCATTATTAGCCATGCCACACGTGGACATCGCATATGAACCTTAAAAAAAACTCGCGACGTAAAGTAACAATAGAAAGTGCGAACGTACGTTCCGTGAGAACGCGCGCCACCCCTGATTAGGCCGCGAACTCGCGGCCGCCAGCATGTACTTGTAGCGCGGCGATACAATCGCGGAGTGAGCCGCCCCTGTTAATAGTTCTCGTAATGTCCTTGAATAAATCCACCGAACTTGCTCGACATTGAATAGCCTGTTATGATGCATCTTTGCTTTCTTGTTATGATCAGATGCTCGGAATGCAGAATATTTTCAAAGGATAACTTCTCCAAGCTCGCGTCTCACTCGATTATAACCTCAAACGGTTTTGACGTTCCTATAAATAAAATTGGAATTCCAGTGAAGAACTGGTTTTGATAAGATGTTGCTGAAGTTAGTCATGCTCCCCTGGTTACTTGGGGAGGAAAGCCAGACGGGATCACGGTAAATACTTTTAGTCCGAGTGAATAAGATATAGTATAGATATAGAATTATAGATCTTATATGAGTGTTTGTTGGTTAGTTGGCAGGGTGTGAGGTAACTTATCGAAACAATGCAAGGACATAAATTGTATAATTTTCAGAAATAGCATTACTTATAAGTGGTTTTTGAAACTGCCCCGATAGTTTCAGACGTTTTAGAACTACACTTTCACTGTACCTTTTTGACACCAAATTATGTTTAAAGAATTCAATATTAGAGATTTTCAAGAATTCAATATTCAGAATCAGAAAAATTCTGGCGACAGTTCGTGAGAATATGTAATTCAAAATACTCCATGAACTTCGGACTCATATTTTTGACTAAGATTGAGAACCAGTAACCCTATAAGTCCTCTGTCATTGACATGTAAAGTTGTAAGACATGGTTTGATTTTTCTACAATAGCTGCAGTTATGAGGAACAGTTATTTTAGTGTCAGAGAAGCAGCATTTTATTTTCATTTAAGTACTTAGCTGCACTTTTAAACCTCGAGATCACGTATGATGAAATTTTGTACGGTTTTCATATTTATTTTTCTGGTTAGAGTCCCAGGTAAACAGTAGGTAAAGTTATTTAAGTATAACAAAAATTACCTCTCAAGGAGGGGAAAAGGGGGTAATAATTTACTACGAAAAAGTAACAAAATAACTAGCCCGGGTACCCAAGTTTTACCAACATAGTAATTAAGATTCCAAAAAGGGTCCTTCGTGCTATTTATTATTATTTTACGAATCGTCACAGAAAACAAAGTTCACTTCTTTACGCCGAAAATAACTAACTCACAGCTCGCCTTCGCGCGCGAACTGACTGACAACGCCCTTGGGGTTGCCAACATACAAAAATTATATCAATGTTTGGGTAAAATTATGAGATATTTAACATTGTCTTGCAAATATTATATAAATAATTTGTGAAGTTACGAGATTCTTAACAGTCGACCATCCTGACCCAGTGCCTGTCCCAGGCACAAAACATAGATAAAGGGAATCAAACAAGCTTTAACAATTGGTTTTAAAATTAGCTTGTAAGTAATCTACCCAAAAACTTGGAATGAACGTACCCTTGAACCATACTGATATTTAAAAAAAACTAGTTTACATCACTCGAACCCAGCTGGATTAAAATGTTCTACAATCAGTCTAGTATCAGTTATTCACAAATCAAGCCATTTTGTCAGGTGTCATAGTAATTCAATCAGGATGATGTTAGTAGGTAGCGACGAACCACTACCTAATTGTCCAACTCGTTTAGCTGTCAGGCAATTCGTCTATGGAATGCCCTCCCTCTGCCTATCAGGCAAGCTCTCTTTTAAAAGCGAGTTGCGTAAGCACTTATTTGCAAACATTCGAAATTGAAGTCTACTTGATGTCTCGCACTAGGTACATGTATTTATTTATGTATATGTGTATTATGTTTATATATGTGTATTATACTAATATATATGTAGGTTTATTTATTATATTTGTGTATGTTTATTTTATAATAGTAGGTATCGATTTGTATTTAATCATCACAATCTCATACTGGCTTTATAATCTTGTGCACCAAACTATCTCTGTTTTGCCCAATGGTTGACTGGTAAAGAATGCCTTAAGGCGTTAAGTCCGCCATTTGTACTTTTTATTGATAATTTGTGCAATAAAGTTTAAATAAATAAATAAACGACAATACAGTGAATAGAAAGAGAAAAAAAAAATATTTGTATATATATGTATATATCTGTACATCCAGTGCCACTCAACTGTAAATACCTCTGGCCCTCTCGGCCATCCTGCTTTGCTAGAATGCCCTCATTCGATGGACGTTTCGTAGCCTATAGCGTATTATACCTGCGCGATAGCAGTATAACGACCTTCTTTTGCTGAGCTGCAGTGAATCCGCAGACATATCTTATAAACTTATTTGGGACATATTAGGTAAATTTATTCTAAAACGAGAAAGAGCACTCAGTATTCCATCTAATTTAGCAGATCATGAATACACGACTATTTCACTTTTTCTCTCTTGCTAGATAGAGTTGGAACTACATTTAATAACATACATTGAAACAATGGAACAACATTAAATTGAATATGAAATCATTTTGACGATACACAATTTCTTGCTAAATGAATCTCATAGTTTCTTACGCCCGCCATGGTAACAGCTAACTTATTTTAAATTTCTTATAGTCTACATCTTGTTTTACAACCACAGATATTTATATTGCATATATAACATCAGATTTACATATCCAAATCTTTAAGTAGGTTATTGCATAATATTAAATTAATCACTCATTGGAATTCCTCATTGTGCATATAATATAAACCTATTATAACTTTAAAATAAATTCTAGTCGCAACTGTTCATTTCCAGACGTTATATTCCTATATAATTTTGTGCCAAAAACAATGTTTCTTCTATAATTATTACTAAAACTAAATAGACTCAATTTACAAAGAACACTCAACAAAATATATAATAATCATAATAAGCAAACGAATTATATTGCACGGACCATTACTTTGACAGCTAAAATGCTACTTTAAAACTCGTTAACGTCCCGGCAACGGCTACTATTCCCATCCATCCCCGGCCACTTCTGGTGTGCCACGGGAACCCAATCTAGAACCTCATCTGTCTTCACTTTTGACGTATGTTAAATATCGATCATACATCTCGTATTAATTATAGAAGATCTCTTTACTAACGATTTCTAGCGTGTCCTAAACCATGTCGTAACCTTTTAGTTCCTAGGTTCCTGCTACTTCGAGTGTGTTTTACAGCCCAGCTAACTCGCGTAAGTATTTACTTTTTTTTTCACAATAAGTTTTGTAATGATGTGGACACTCTTATTTAAGTTGTAATAAATTTAGAAGCCGTGCATTTAAATCTATCACATACTCATTTAAGTATGTGATCTCATTTTAGTTTCATTATAGCCTATTTAATATAATTTCTAATTAATCTTGCGCTTCGCAGTTAAAGAAATGTGCATTTAGTCTCATAAATGTACTACAATATCGTGAAATATGCATCCAATTTACATTTTGCTGTCACCTCGATTACAAAAAAAATACAATAAGAGAAGTAGTCTAACGGATAGGCGTCTGTCTACAGTTTTGAATAAATATGATGATAAAGTACGATCGCTGTACGTCAAATGTGCCGCGATGCCGATGGGGATTACCGCTCCATAAATGGTTTTCACATGTGCAATAAGCATATTAAAATCGGTATCTTTCTTGACGTCTTCCAACGTGCTAGAGTATTATTTATACAGAACAAGCTGTGTGTATTTACATCCATAGTGAATAATTACAGACATGGGTCGTTAATATCTGCCATAGCTCAAGTATCATAGCCTGTCTTCATTCCGATTCAGTGATCCTAGTAGGATGTAAAATTGTGTAGATATTATTATTGAAAATTAGAATATTACAACATACGGAATCAGTCTATAAGATGTTGTTCCTAATTTTAATGACTATAATGGGAATGAAGTCTTTACGCTTAACCTATAACTAAAACAGATTCCACTTGTTTCAACGAGGTTGTCACGAGTTAGAACCGTACCTAGTACAGCCATTCGTAGCATAAACACAACATAGATTGAACTTAAGACCCGTTTTTTCATTAGAATCTACGTAGCTTGTACCCTTTTTTTCTTTAATAAATAGCAAGTTTTATCAAACGCTATGCAAGTGTGGAGAAAGAGTACTAGTGTAAACAAAATCATAATTGTAAGTAAATAAATACATTTTAATTCTATAACAGGCTACAGCTCATCTGAATCAACTGCTAAATTTTGATTAGTTTCAGGTAATAAATAATGCAACAACTAAAATATTGCACGGGAACCTCAGAGTATTCTCAAACAGTTTAGCCCTTTATACAAAATAGATTCTAGTTCAAGATCTTTATAGATGGGTGAATTAGGGACTTTTTTTGTGAAATATTATTGTAAAAATAAGAATAGTTTATTAATAGGAAATATTTTGAAAAACCATGATATCAATATCCTACGGCTCCACACTTGGCTAACCCTGTCACGTGGCAGCCAGAATCGTATCAATAATCAATATAAAATAGTAATTGTTTAAGATGTTATATTATATATGACTCAAGTCACTTGTATTTTATGAAAACACTATAGAGAAGCTAAAACTACATCAGTGCCATAAAATTACGTGCAGATACGCAAAATCATTGTAAATTATAATAACTATGGAGTTAATTAAAATGGTCATAGGTAATACTAGTATTAATTTAATATATTTATGTAAGGTTAATGCGGTAACACCAGTATGTCCCGTAGATGTGGTTCTTCAAGTGTGGTTCAAATTTTGCTTATGTGCCACTCTCAAGCAAAAGGTACCACATTATCGCTTAATCATAGGTAATTTGTATAAAAATACGAGCTGGCTGATACTAGAGCAGTTTTATGCTTACTTCTATGTGAATCACGCTGTGAATTGCAAAACGCTTTGAAGAACAACTTAAAGCATCAACCTACAATCTACAATGCAATGCTAAAGAATTGTCGAAAGGCGAATCAATCAACGAGCCCAAAAAGCTCACATATACTTTTCTTCAATCACTTAATTACAAGGAGACAGAAGCTATTCTAAGTAATGGTTTTGTAATGTTCGTCAAGAATAAAGATAAAGTGAATAACAAATGTCCTGTAAATTGCAACCAAAATTCACATTTCCGATAGTATATAAATATAAATCTAACTCGCCTCGTTATAATGCGCGAAACATTATTTCCGTTGTAGATTTTTTTTTTTTGCAATCGAATATCCTAAAGCTAAATAACATTATAAGTCTTTGCATTTCGCATCTCATATAAAATATTATCATTTCAAATATCATTTAATAATCGTCACTACTTCATGACTACGTAAAAGTGTTTTATCTTCGTTCTTTAAATTTACTAGTAATACGAGGTTTTTAAAGGGAATCCCAAATACGAAAACCAGAATTTAAAATTAACCTAATAAAATATCAGACAAAAAAAGCAAAATTGAGTATCTCAATTTGACACAGAATTAAATTTACTTTAGGAGGTGTACCTCCAAATAACTCTGAAAGTAGTTTGTTTCATTTGCTAACTTACAGTGAAAAAAATGACCATACAATATGCAGCATTTGAATTATAAGGGAAAGACTTAGAATTACTAGAGCTGCAACTCAGTCGATATTCCTAAATATTGTATTATTAGTCGATATTTCAATGTCAATGTGTCAATTTAATCTTGTTATGGACGCGAAACTGAAATTGTAGATTATCATACATAAAATTGTACGAAAAGGTCCTGCGCTAAGCCAACATACAGTGTCAGCGTTTACGACCAAATGTTTTTTTTTTTTTTTTTTTCACCCCTTCAGCCAGCAATTTATACAACTGAACGCTGAAAGCCCATCGTATCCGCTTGTTTAAAGAAATATCTTGTATCCTGTATGGGTAGTCTTGCGTGTCCATTTAAAGATCGAATAACAAATGTTGCAAAATAGAATTTCATACATACATTTAATCAATGTAGTAATTATTCAATACATAATAAATAAAATAGTAACATATTCGTGGTATATAATGTCAAAATGTCCGAAAATCAAACAAGATGAATACCTAATTAAGCGCGAATATGTCACTTGATTCAGATCAAGCTCTAAAATAAAAGAACCATCATCAAGTTATCCATAAAGATGTTAAGTTCTTCAACGATAGAATAAAATTCTGAAATTTCATTCTTGAATATAATACTGATTAGTCTGCTTACCGCTTACCCTCATCTCACATACATAAACCTTTAGGTGCCGTTCAACGTAACGATAGAATGTCAGGCTACCACTTACACAACCGGTGCTGTGGCCTCAGTCCTGGGTTATGATGAAATGACTGGCTACCGTTTTGCGCATGCTTCAGCATCATCCAGTACAAGATAAATGATCTGGCTACCGCTTGCACACACCAGGTGCTTCGGCCTCGTCCAGTATAAGCTAAATAATCTGGCTACCGCTTGCACACACCGGGTGCTTCGGCCTCGTCCAGTATAAACTAAATAATCTGGCTACCGCTTGCACACACCAGGTGCTTCGGCCTCGTCCAGTATAAGCTAAATAATCTGGCTACCGCTTGCACACACCAGGTGCTTCGGCCTCGTCCAGTTTTATGATGAAATGACTGGCTACCGTTTGCCACACAAGGGCTCCGGCCTCGTCCAGCGTTATGATGAAATGACTGGCTACCGCTTGCCACAAAAGGGCTTCGGCCTCGTCCAGTACAATTGTAGTGGTGTTATCTGAGATAAATTTCAACAATTATAAGTAGACACAAACATAACAACTTCACAGTTTCACAAAACTTAAGCAGTTCGATATTCAAAACAATATAACAATATAAAAAAAAACAATCAATTTCCTCAAATTAAAACACATTGTGAACTATATGACGGTGTCGATATTTATGACGTTTATCATGAAAGTCACTACTACTCTCACTACTACTAGATAAATGCTTTCGAGAACTACTTCTCCTTCGACTATAGCGCTCAGACGAACTTGAACGATCTCTACTTGTTTTCACGTATTATTATGGCCCACCCTGTATACGTGCGATAAAAAGAATTGTATTCAGTATAACCATTTGCACTGTGTAGGTCACCATGTATGAACGCATTATGGCCCACCCTGTATACGTGCGATAAAAAAAATTCGTATCAGGTATAAACATGGCACTATGTGGGTCACCATGTGCAAACGCATCATGGCCCACCCTGTATATACGTGATTAAAGAAAAACCTTATTTATTATAGTCATGGGAACTATATGGGTCACCATGTATAAATGAATTATGGCCCACCCTGTTTGTGTGATCAAAAAAAACCTTATTTATTATAGTCATGGGAACTATATAGGTCACCATGTATAAACGCATTATGACCCATCCTGTATATGTGTGATTAACAATTTGTATCAGATTGTTTGGTTGTACTAAAATATTATTTGACGGGTATAGATTTATTTTAAACTACTTGATGTTAAATCAATTTACCCCTTAGGTACCGCATGCAATAGTTTGTTTATCATTATACATTTTTTTATTAGAATCTTAATGTCAGAATGTAAAATATATTATTTTTGTTATTGCTTTGAGTTGACGAGGATGATAAAACCCAATAAGCACTAGTTATTGAATGTAGTTAGTATAATAAGTACTTAATCAGTTTAATCCACTAAAATATTCTGATGAATAATTCGTAAGTATAACTAGTCACTTTTATTTTAGTTCTATATATACGTTAAATGTAAAAAGTCCTATATATAGAAATAAATAAATAAATAAAAACTAAAAGTCCCTGCGGTAAGGTGTCGCAGGCGCTGGCTACATTACCTCGCTGGACTGTCAAACTGATCCGTATATATTACATGATAATGTCATAAGCTTTTGGCAGAATCACTTAATTGAAACTGTGTGAAGCCACCATTAACAAAACCAAATCAATAACCAACGAGTAAGACCACTTTCCCGCTATGCTACTGTTTGTAACGGATCGTCTTGCGTTGACGATTAAATTATATTCCTTCATCTCAAATACTATTTAGGATTTGAAAAATTGTACACTAGCATCTTGAGGTAGCAATTGCAAGCAAAATTTCATTAGCAAAAATTGGCCCGTTGAATAACCGGATTTCGTAATTTAGTTACTATGCTACGAGAATATCTTAACCCGTAAACAATAACACAAGTTACTTGATCGACCTTATGTTGAATCGAGGCTCGAGTTTGTCCGAGCTAGTAGTAGAACATAACTATTTTCTTGCAAATAACCTCAAATATTACGACATTTTCTGTTTGCTTTCAGGGCACAAAACATGTTATTTATGTTAATTGTTCAGTATATCAGTAACCCCTGATAACTACGATCGATAATTAAGTACGAAATCGTATGAGTAGCAAGCCGGCTCAGCTTGAAAAGAAAAACAATTCTTACTTACCAAGTTGTCCTTGATCCTTTACTTACAAAACACAATTCTGTGGGTTTGAGAACTTATGTCACTTCTGAATTTTTACCAACATAGTAATTAAGATTCCAAAAAGGGTCCTTCGTGCTATTTATTATTATTTTACGAATCGTCACAGAAAACAAAGTTCACTTCTTTACGCCGAAAATAACTAACTCACAGCTCGCCTTCGCGCGCGAACTGACTGACAACGCCCTTGGGGTTGCCAACATACAAAGATTATATCAATGTTTGGGTAAAATTATGAGATATTTAACATTGTCTTGCAAATATTATATAAATAATTTGTGAAGTTACGAGATTCTTAACACAAGTTTCTATCTTCAATTATAATACTCTAGCTGCCATTTTGTATTTTGAGCTAGGCGCGACGGGCATAATAATGTCGCGGTCTAGACAAATTAAAGCACACTTCATTACTCAAATTGTCCGCTTGGCAGCTTCCATTTTGTTTTATTAGCGCTTTAACAGGTTGAAAACAATTCCAGTCGGTGTACTGGGGATAGAATAAAAAAGTATTTTTACAGAGATTTCTGTTGTTATTTCCCATAGTAAAGAATCTTATTTGCATATGAAAAGTGTCCAAACACTTGGAGTTTATCGTGACATCACCATGTTGAGAAACATTTTCTGCAGTACCGTAAATCACGGTTCACTCGTGGGCAAACAGCATTCTCAATTTTTAGCTTTCAATCTGCAAAAAGTGGTCGAAACGTACGACCTTAAGTGGCTCGAAAAGCGACCAGAGAAAGTTGCTGGGCCAATGCCGTAGCCCTTGCTCGATGCCACGGTATTGCTACTTCGTAACTTGAAAGTCATAAAACATAATGTGACAACGTTCTATTGACTGTATGAGTCAAGAGTTATTTTTGGAGGATTGATTGAAGGAAAATCTCCAAATCACACTTTTGGAAGATATTGCATAATACTGGGTTCATTTTGAAACAAGTAGAAACGTCTGCGTTCGATGTCACTAGAATCCACTTTTAAAATTAATAAAGTGTTGATCTGCCGTCATACGTTGTGTGAGCGCATGCGCGGATCAAGGGGGGGGGGTCATGACCCCCCCCTGGAGCCTAGCTTGGCCATACAAACTGACCACGTGATCCCCCCCCCCTGGGGCCTGGCCCTTTACCACGTGACCCCCCCCTGGGCACGAAGCTGGATCCGCGCTTGTGTGAGCGCAAACTTTTGAGTACCTAAATAATGTTTAATAAAGTTGGTAGCTTAGGAGTAGTTAAAAGTTAGAAATTCCGATGACTTACCTATATATATTATTTTGCTTTAGTTGTAGGCTTCGTACATTGAGGTATATGTAGGTACTACGTACTAGAGGCGACGTTGCTAAGTTGCTATGCTAAAGGCCGCTGTACACACATGGCCAACAGCTCCACCAACCCCCTTGGCCATGTGTGTAGAGGGCTACTTGGCCGTAAGTTGGCAGTTGGCGCTAGCGCTTGCCGGCCAACCGATTCGTGTCGGTTTTTTGTCCACACATCAAAGGATCTTGGCGCCAATGGCCAACTGCGTTTACACATTGGCGCTTCATTCAGTTGGTCGTCAGCCGTCAGAGAGGACGGTAGTGAAATATTTACGAAAATAATAAGTTTATCTATGTCAATAATAGTGTAGATTTTAGGAAATAAAATAACCTTGCAAATGTTTAATGTATTTCCTAAAAAAGATAAATGTTCTTATCATAATATTAAAAAAATTGTTAATATTTCAAATAATTTAATTTTACTACGGGGTTATTATTTTTTAATCAAATTTTTCTGTCAATGTCTATGATCTAGAATTTCCTAGATTTTTCCATTCCACGTCCATCTTTCATGAAGAGCCAATGCCAAGTGATTGGTTCGCCAATGTGTAAACAGCGGCTCTAATCTTTGCCAAGGGCTTTCACAAAGGGTTGGTGGAGCTGTTGGCCATGTGTGTACAGGGGCCATAAGAGAATTGGTACACAACGCAATGCGGTCCGTGGACCGCAACGTTGTCAGTCCTCACCAGGTCCTTTCAGTGCAGTGACGTGCGGTGCGGTGACGCATTTACTTTCCGCGTGAATAATGCCGTCTTGTGTGCTTAAAAATTGTTCTAATCACTCAAGGAAATCAAATAAAAGTCAAGGTGTGACATTTCATCGGTAAGTTAAACAAAAAAGTCGTCTATAATATTTTAAGATTGAATATTCTACAAATAAAATACGCGACCGGGAGAGCGGGAGCGAGGCTGCCGCCATTTTGGTGACGCATAGACTATAAAAAGTTAACCGCGCAGATGTGCCATTTACATTGTTCCTACTATGTAATGTGTTTTACAAATCGCACCTGTAACTAATAGAGTTGCGAAATATGTTAAATTTCTATTTGGAAAATTATTAGGTAACTACTTACTATTTTATGAATTATGTTAGTATAACATATAAAAAAAGTTTATTTGTTTATTGATTGTTAATAGTTATTGAGTTAAATTGTATTTTCTCTCGCTCACTTTTTTCAGTTTTCTTCGGCCTGGTCATGAAAAAAGGGAACAATGGATACGATTTGTCCAAAAAAATCGTGCTGAGGAAACTTGGTTACCAACTGACCACACATATATATGTTCGTTGCATTTTAAAGAAGAAGATAAGTACAGCACCAAAGCAGGTCGGGCTTATTTGAAGAAATGCGCTGTACCATGGGATTACAAAAACGTAAGTTTTTTTTACTACATACCTATATGTAGGCAGACGAACTCTCAGCCCACCTGAAGGAAGGAAGGTTCTGAATTCGTATGCATGTTTTTTTTAATGTTTGTTCCACGATATCTCCGTCGTTACTGGACCGATTTTGAATTTTTTTTATTGAATGTATATGCATACAGATTAGTCCCATTTTTCTCAGAACCCAGTTCTGATGATGGTATCCTGGAGAAAAAGAGGGATCTCCCCAAATCTGAAAGGCACACGTATGGTGATTTTTGTGTTTTTTAAGGAGCAACATGCATTTACGTACGGAACAGTGACATTTGGCGCAGTGGAACTGTTGATGATGGTCAGAACGGAACTCCTCAAATCTGAACGGCACGATTATAGTGACTTAGGTATTTTTATAAGAACAACGTGCACTTACGTCCAGAACAGTGACATTTGGTGCAGTGGAACTGCTGATGATGGTCAGAACGGAACTCCTCAACTCTGAACGGCACGCTTGTGACATAGCTATGTCACCAGCGCGCCATGTCATCACAGCGGCGCGCCCCGCGCGGAATCGAGCCCACCGGCAGCGCACGGCGCAGTGGAGGGGATCGCCGGCCGACCATATTTAAGTGCGCGCAGCCAGTGCAGCAGCCCTTTCCGTCCCCGTCGCTTCACGGCGACGCTCCCATCCACTTATCCTCCAACAACCAAGGCCGGGGTGACCATTACGCGCCTAGGCCGGGTTGATATCCGATCACCAGCGAATTCCCAAACCAGGGCCGGGGTGACCATTACGCGCCTAGGCCGGGTTACCTATATATCCTATCTCTCCCGTGATCAGGGCCGGGGTGGCCATTACGCGCCTAGGCCGGGTTACGATTCCTACCCTCTGAAACCCTCCTACCTTATTTTATCTCCCCCGTGATCAGGGCCGGGGTGACCATTACGCGCCTAGGCCGGGTTACGGTTTCCTACCTCCTGACCCTCGATAGGTCCCTGTAGTTGTAAGCCCTTTCGGCGCACCCTAGATTGATTCCGTTTAACCCCGGCCGGCCGGGGAAGGTTAGATATAGCATAGGATAGGCCGCGTTACCGCGATAGTATTAAGGTTATTTTGTGTGTGTGAATAAACGGCATAAAAGCCCGATTAGTTAAGTGAAACCGGTGTTTCTCTCTATTCGCCTTGCACCCCCTTTCTCCCACATCTGAGACTAGCTCGGTAAAACCTCCCAGGCCCATCAGGCACGGAGGATATGTGAGTCCTGCGCAGGCAGAACATCACATTTGGCGCCCAACCGAAAAACTCACAATTTAGGAGTCTTAGGAGACTCGGGAGAAAGGATAGCCAGTAACAATAGCTCATTTCGTTCCCGCGACGCATCCCGCCCGCCCGCATAAAAGTAAAATACCGTCGCGATCCGGTCACCAATAATACCGTCAAATACAAAACCCATACCGCGACAAACTAAATCCCAACGCGTCACGACAGGAGAACACCACAGGAAACCGTTTACGAAATAAAGTACATAGATGTCGACATCCTGGATCTACAACTTAAAGAAACCAGAGCTAATACAAGAAGCCGAGAATAGGAATATCTCAACGACTGACCTCACAGTCGAGCAGATACGAAAACTGCTAGTAGAATCCATAAAGACCTCAGACGAGTTCAAAACACCAGAAAAAGGAAAACCCTTAAAGATGACAGAGGACGAAGGAAAAATGAATGCGAACAAATTGACCAAACTAATCCGGGAGTGGAACCTGTCGTTCAAAGGATACGACGACGCCGAGGAATTCGTAGAAAGACTGGAGGAGTTTATGACAGCGAGCAGTATAGACAAGGAGGAAATACTACCCGCGCTCCCGCGTATAATGCAAGGGAAAGCATTAGCGTGGTATAGAAACCACACCGATTCATTCCAGAGCTGGGACCAGTTCCTAAAACTCTTCAAACTGTACTACTACCCTAGTAATTACGAGGAGAACCTAATAGTCAAGATAGCAGCAAGAAAACAAGAGTTCGGAGAAAGTTTCATCGATTACTTGACTGACCTGCAGACATTAATGCGAAGATACGGGAAACTCACCGAGAAAGAAAGACTACATAGGATACATGAAAACATGGGAAAAAATTACAAGCTCTACATAAAGAAAAATGACTTCGAGAACCTCACCGATCTGGTAAAACTAGCAGCAGATTATGAGGACATACACACACCGAGGTACAGTCAACTCCGGTACCGGAACGCCAATACTGAGCGCGATAACCACGAAGGGACGAAGATACACCCAAAATACGACCCAAAGACATGCTGCTGGTCGTGTGGAAAACCGGGCCACGACACTAGAGAGTGTCGGGCAAAGAAACGCATATTTTGCAGTAGCTGCAGCACATTGGGGGTACTCAGCACGAATTGCTGTAAAAAGAAGAGCGAGTGGGGAAAACCACAGCCAATAGGAGCCGCCCGCGACGAGGACAACGGCGACAATAGGCAGTTCATCAACATGTCCATAAACGGAACAACGTACAGTTGCCTAATAGATACAGGATCAACTCACACGTACATAAATGAAACGGTGTATAAAGCGTGCAAAGAAAAGAAAAGCCAAGAGCAAGAAACAAAACGAAGGATCATCCTCGCAAACGGCACGAGAGCTCAAGTACGGACAAGCATACGAGTAGAAATGGAGATAAAAAACAGAAGGCTCCAGCACTGGGTGCGTGTAATGCCCATGGCATCAGCCATAATCATAGGGATGGATTTGCTAACAAGATTAGGTGTGAAAATCACGTGGCCTAGTACACAGGATGAAACAAACAGCCACCATGATGAAGCACAAGGATCAGCACCATGCCAGGCAACGGCACATCCAGAAACAGAGACTCCAAAGCCGCGAACAGTAACAGAATTAGTAATTGACCCACAACAACAAAAGTTAACGGAACCGGAAAAAGCAGAATTGGAAGAAATACTAAAAACCGAATTCAGGCAATGCGACGCCAGCCCGAAGGGAAATACATGCGTCCAACATAAGATAAGGATGAAGCATAACGAGACCGTCAAGCAGGAATATTACCCCAGGAACCCCAGGCAACAACAGTACCAATTCGACATAAGATATAGAAACGAAAAGCATAACCAGGTAGCGGACGAATCATCATGGAGCCCAGTATACGCCAGCCAGCCAGCGCTGCTGCACAGCGCAACAGCCAGTCAAGGCTGGTACGGAAGAAAATTACTACAAACACAAAATTATCCAGATACAACACAAGAATACCGCGTCGAAGGGGGAAAACTATACAGAAAAATAATCAACCGAAAAAGCAACACACATACGGATCCAGACACGGAATGGAAATTATGTGTACCGGAGGCCAGGAGGTCACAGATAATGGGGCAATACCATGACACGCCGAGTGCCGGACACCTAGGCATAGCTAAAACCACTAGAAAAGTTATGCAACGATATTACTGGCCCGGAATGCAACGTGAAATATACAAATACGTAAAAAAATGCAACGCCTGCCAGAAACGTAAAGCAATGCAACAAAACACTCGAAACCTTGATAGCAATAGGTATATGACAAAACCACAACGGGATAAATACCTATCGGAATTTAACTTCGCCCTAAACACGCCAATTCATGAGTCGACCAAATACACTCCAGCATTGGCCAAGATACCTACGAAAATTAAAGCTAAACGCAAATATACATCCCATTTCATAGGTACCAACAACCAACCGGCGGCAATAATATCATAACCAGCAAATAACACAAAACCTCGAAATCATATTTTTGCAGTTAGGTCAAGGAAAATATTTGGATATTTACCTAAACAAAAGTTATCACAGTAAACAAATAACTAAAGTTTAGAAACGAATCGATATCGCATCACGAGTGGTTCAACCGAAATGTATTTACCTATCCTTATTTAAAAAGTAAATAGTTTTGTTTTAACTACCGTCACCGACTTAATGTCTATTTTTAATTATAAGTATACCCACAACGAAATACCAAGTAAACGTATACATGCGTCGCTTACCAGTAACGCAAATTTATATGAGAAGTCATGATTTTCAGAAACATGACTTACCCACATAGTTACCTGCATATCAACATATAAATGGGATCAATAGGGCCCCATATATTTCAAATCTAGATTAACGGTGATTTTTCCCCAGGTAAAAATCTCCGGACGAAGAGGGGGTATGTGACATAGCTATGTCACCAGCGCGCCATGTCATCACAGCGGCGCGCCCCGCGCGGAATCGAGCCCACCGGCAGCGCACGGCGCAGTGGAGGGGATCGCCGGCCGACCATATTTAAGTGCGCGCAGCCAGTGCAGCAGCCCTTTCCGTCCCCGTCGCTTCACGGCGACGCTCCCATCCACTTATCCTCCAACAACCAAGGCCGGGGTGACCATTACGCGCCTAGGCCGGGTTGATATCCGATCACCAGCGAATTCCCAAACCAGGGCCGGGGTGACCATTACGCGCCTAGGCCGGGTTACCTATATATCCTATCTCTCCCGTGATCAGGGCCGGGGTGGCCATTACGCGCCTAGGCCGGGTTACGATTCCTACCCTCTGAAACCCTCCTACCTTATTTTATCTCCCCCGTGATCAGGGCCGGGGTGACCATTACGCGCCTAGGCCGGGTTACGGTTTCCTACCTCCTGACCCTCGATAGGTCCCTGTAGTTGTAAGCCCTTTCGGCGCACCCTAGATTGATTCCGTTTAACCCCGGCCGGCCGGGGAAGGTTAGATATAGCATAGGATAGGCCGCGTTACCGCGATAGTATTAAGGTTATTTTGTGTGTGTGAATAAACGGCATAAAAGCCCGATTAGTTAAGTGAAACCGGTGTTTCTCTCTATTCGCCTTGCACCCCCTTTCTCCCACATCTGAGACTAGCTCGGTAAAACCTCCCAGGCCCATCAGGCACGGAGGATATGTGAGTCCTGCGCAGGCAGAACATCACACGCTTATAGTGACTTTGGCATTTTTATAAGAATAACATGCATTTAAGTTGAGAACAGTGACATTTATTTAGTTATGTTTGTTAAGAATATTGAGTTTTCAAGTCAAATTTTGTCAAGCTTGGATTTCTTATATTCGGATTCATGAGGAATTGAGGAAACCTCAAACCTTAACGGTATGCGTATATTTATTTGTGTTGCCATCAAATAATTAAGCAGTTTTAAAAAATACCTACACATTTCTACATAATCCAACATTTGCAAGTAGCTTTCACCAGAACCCCAAAGGCGGCGGTTTTTTTTTCTTAAAAATTATGTGCTTAAAAGTTAATAATACTTTTTTTTTCTTTTAGCCTCCTTCACCCGAAACGAGACAGCCAGAATTTGTAGAACCAATATCGGAACCCGTGAGTGACTCCGAAACCATATTTGATACTCCACAAAAAATCGTACTAAAAAAGAAATTATTTAAGGAAACATTAGCCAGAAAAACTCTTGCAGATAAATTCAAGAAAGTGAAGCAACAGAACAGGTATCTAAAGAATAAATGCAAATCATATAAAAAAATAGTATTCAACCTAAAAAAAAAAAATATGGATTTGATGCAAAAACTGAGAATGATTTAGTGGCCAAGGCTGAGGTTGTAGAGTTGTACAAAAATGTTTTAAAGAAGAAGAAGCAAAACAAACATCAAATATTATATTCGGCACCACTTCGTAAGTTTGCATTGACTCTCCGTTATTATTCTCCAGCTGCTTATAAATATGTAAGAGAAACTTACAATAAAGCTCTTCCCCACCCAAGAACAATCTGCAGATGGTATTCCACAGTTGACGCGGAGCCTGGATTTACAACAGAAGCATTTAGGGTGCGTAAAGAGAAATGCCTCGTAAATGGAAAACCTGTTGTGTGCTCGTTAGTGTTTGATGAGATTGCTATAAGACAGCAAAAGCTATTTTCACAATAAGCGTAAGCTTGGCGCTGTCAATTTTGGAGCTGGATCTGCACAAGGTGACGACGAGGACGCAGTAGCAAAGCAAGCTTGAGTTTTTATTTTATGCTTATTTCCTTAAATGAAAACTGGAAAATACCCGTGGCGTATTTCTTAATATTTAGACGGCGTTAGTGCGGAAACAAAGGCCAATTTGATAAATGTGTGCTTGGAAAAATGCCACGAGGTTGCAGTTGCAAGTGTTACATTTGACGGATGTCCAGCCAACCTAAAAACTGCTGAGATTTTAGGCTGCCGGTTGTCCAATGCAAATAATATAAAAACACATTTTTCCCATCCCTGTAGGCCTAGCACATGATGGTCGCGAGAGTATGTCGCCGCGAGATAGATGACACGTCTTCTTCTAACTGTATTAATGACATAAGGACGGGTAATCTATCTCGCGGCGACATACTCTCGCGGCAATCATGTGCTAACCCTGCTGCGCATCAGAAAAGTTTGCATCTTTCTTGATCCGTGTCATGTCATCAAAATAATAAGAAATACGTTTGAGAGGAAAAGATTACTGTTTGATCAAAATGGCAAGGAAATAAAGTGGCAACTTTTGATTAATCTAAATTCTAAATAAACTACAGCAAAGTAAAGGTCTTACATTTGCCAACAAATTAACGCCCCGTCATATATATTTTCGTAATCAAATTATGAAAGTGAAGCTTGCCACACAATTGTTAAGCATGAGTGTCGCAAAAGTATTAGCTTTATGTGATGAAGTTCTACTCGATTTCAGGATTGTTCAGGAACTGTAACTTTTATAACAATGATGAATTATTTTTTCGATATACTTAATGAATTCTAGGAAATGTAATTTCTACGGATTTAAACGACCTGTTGATTCTCAAAATAAGATAGATGTTTTTGCGATGCTAGATAAAGTAAAGACATACATTCTTGAACTGAATTTTTTACAAAATCTCGTAGAATTGTCAGAAGGAAACGTCAGGACACAATAAATAAATAATGATTTCTGGGTGCACTTATATGTATTGAGTCGATTAAAACTTTGTACGAGAAATATATTGAAGAAAAACAATGTTACAGTATAGGTATATCTACATGTCGCCTTAGTCAAGACCACCTAGAGCTGTATTTTAGCTTAATAAGGCAACATGGAGGGTTCAATAATAACCCAAATGTACTACAGTTTAGAGCGTTATATATAAAAAAACATTGACGCATTTGGAATTACGATCATCATTCAAAGTAGACCATTAGACAATTTTCATATCTTTCATGCTTCATCCGAAAACATAATAAATAATACAACCATATCAAACGTACATAAAGAAATATCGTATGAAGTTTTACAGACAACACGACGGCTGCCTTCTGACGTAGAAGCCGAAAATAATTGTGGAGTTTTTGCAAACATGTTGGATCACGACACTATAACCCAAGCTTCCAAGCTCATTGTAGGCTACATTTCTGGATATATATATCTCGAATGTTGTCAAAAACATTGAAGTGTGAAATATGTATAGACAGCCTCACTACAGCACAAAAACTCTGGCACCATAAACTTATATCTATTAAAGATATGGGGGGATTATGTTATTCTACTGAAGACGTATACAATTATGCGTATCTACCGAAATAGTGATACGTCGTTTGATACGAGAGAGTGGCGAAAATGGTCTGTCTTCGAAATACAATTTTAATTTTATCACAGTTAACACCTTAAAAAGGTTTATGCAGGCAGACGTTTTAATGTGTTTGATTTCATAAAACTATAAATCCTGTGTTTCCATTATGGTAATGTTTCGTGCCAAATTATGAAAATACAAATACAAATAATTTATTATGAATAACATAAGTGTACAGTTATTCTTAAAGACTGAGAATTTTATAAGGGATGATTTATACAAATGCCTGAGCTAGGATAGTTCCTGTGTTTCGAGCAAAAACAAAGACTTAATTGGTAAATTATTTTTAATTATTCACAAGAATAAAGCTAATTATTGTAATTATAAATAAACAAAAAACTTATTGCAGCAGGTTTTCAACTAGGTAATTAATTATTTTACAACCATAAGCAAAATTTCTGTATCATCTTACCTACGTCATACAATAAACATAACTACATAGGTGGATATGAGTAATACGTGTTTTTCACAAACATTATTATTTTTCGTAAATAAATAAATAATTTTTACTTATCCGTATTTTATTTAACTAAATGTAAAATTCCCGTTAGGCAGAATATAATAATGTGTCACATCAGGGGCCTGTTGCATAACAATTTACAACTCATATTACAAGCGGTAGTCCCCCTCCAATTCACTTTATAAGAAAGAGAGTTCCGCTTGTAATACAAGTTGTAAATTGTTATGCAATAGGCCCCAGGTGGTGGACCTATACTACTCTATGCGTAAATGACCGCTCACCGCACCTCGCGCATTTGTCAGCATGTGCAGAGTTTCCGCTTGGCAACGTCGCCTCTAGTACGTAGTACCTACATATACCTCATGGGCTTCGTATGTTGAAAGACTGTTCTCAGGAAATTCAATGACATGATTTCTGAAAAAAATAGGAATTGGAATAAATTAAATAAATGTCACACCAAACCAAAACCGCTACATCCATAACTTATCTAGTTAATCGTCATCAGTTAGACCGGTCAAATCATCAAAACCATAGCCCTGCAAAAGCATTAACACTCGCTTACACAACTCGTACAAAAAAGGCAGTGCAAACCTATCGAGAAAGTGGTAAGTAAACAGCCAAAGGCGACGGACGTGGTAACAGTGTTCCTATCGCTTAACAAGCTACGCAAAACCAGTACACTATTGTCCTACAAGCTACTTTAAGCTGATGGTAGCTGATCTATAAGATTCGGCTACTACTATAAAAATAGTTTGAATGTCAACAGTCGTTTTTAATGGTGGCCAAGGCGTGTCAACAATGTCAACATCCAATGTGTAAGCCTTTATAGCAGTACCACCTCGCATAGGATGATTCGATTTCGCTGAAACGTGTTACCCGGGTAGAAAAGATGGCAGGTGGAACGAATGGACGATTGGTGGCTATTTTTGGATGAAAGAACATTGAAAATCGTTAGATAAGTACGCGTGTGGTATCCGAGGCAAATGCTCGTGTACGCCGGTTAGAAGCGGAATAACAGCGGTAACACAACCACTTTCCAATCGAAGGCCTATGGTAAATATTTATAGTGCGTAGGTGAGACAATGCTGAGTTTGGAGCAGTCGTAAAGGAAACATGTTAAATCTGTGCTTGATGTGAACTGACTTCCGATTAAGCAACTTTGTATGCGTTATCTTCGTGGTAATACAAATAGAATTGTTATTTATAGAAATATAATTCGTACATATCACTATTTTTCATGTATAAAGATTATTTTAGAGACACTTATGTAAATTTACCTAGTTCGTTATAATACATAGAAAATAAAAGAGTAAGGACCTAAACATAATCATACAGAAAATTGTATTAATTTTATAATTTACTATTTTTTGCCCGCAGCTTCGCTCGCGTTAGAAAGAGACAAAAAGTCTCCATCCCTTCAACTATCCCCACTTTAAAAATCACGTCAATTCGTCGCTTGACGACGACATACCAATATCAGAACCAGAATT
Source organism: Leguminivora glycinivorella (assembly GCF_023078275.1). Classification (NCBI taxonomy): domain Eukaryota; kingdom Metazoa; phylum Arthropoda; class Insecta; order Lepidoptera; family Tortricidae; genus Leguminivora; species Leguminivora glycinivorella. Next base: position 2,838,512 of record NC_062977.1, read on the forward strand.
AGGGCTGCCATCTCGAATTTCGCCAAACCCGGACAAAGATTCAGAAAAACCCGGACATTTCGCGTAAATCGCATTTTTCCCCCGGACGAGTCCGAAAACAATATTTTTAAAAAACAAGACCTTTAATTTTCATCCATTCATTATTTTAATTTCACACAATAATTCAATATTAATATAGAAAATGGCGAAACTAAAAGAGGGGCAAACTGTAAATTTCAAGTTACTAGGTCAAGTGGGGTATCGTTAGAAAGAAGTCAAATTGTACATATCAAAACAATTTTTTATATTTTCTTGTTGAAAAAAAAATATTTTGAAGGAAAATGTAAAAAATCCGCCGTATCTCTGAAGTTTACCAACGAGAAATGAAATCGTGTCCGTATCTGGAAACTTTTTTTTAATTGACAAAAAACTTTTCAGATTTCAACTTTCAATTTTACCACCCTTGCGGATGTATAAGGGCATTTTCGCGAGAAGAATCGCCAAAAAAAAGTTATATTTTTCCTACTCAAAATCACAAGCCCTTTCGATCTAGGATAAAAAACGAAAGACAAAAAAATGGTCCCAAAATTTTCTATTATTTTGCATACTTTCCACTTTGTAACCGCTGAACAAAGTGTTTGAAAAATAGTAACGAAGTGGAAAAAGGTTTCGAAGGACCTTGCTCGTGATTCTGAGAAGGAAAAACATGAAATTGACCTAATTTGAAAAAATAACTTTTTGAATCTTTTTTCGCGAAAATGCCCGTATCGTATTTCAAAATTATACGAGATTTTACGTAAAACATTATCTTTCAAATAAAGTAAAAACTGACGAAATCATTATAAAGAAATTATCTCTGAAAAACGATCAAACTATACAGGTCGCGCAAATTAGTTAGCGAATTCACCGAGAAATGGCACTATGCACAATAATGCTCATTAATTTAATACCTATACTTCTAGTCAAGTCATTAGAGTTATATGAGATGAGATTATTTTAACCATTGAAAGTTTTTACGAATACGGAACCCTCGGTGGGCGAGTCCGATGCGCACTTGGCCGGTTTTTTATTTGTAAACAGATATTAGTTAATCAGTCAACTTAAATTCGTTGATAAATTTATTTAAGTATTTCTACTTAAATTCAATGAGGTGCTTCCTTAGTTCCTTACATGAAAAGTGTCCGGGTTTTCCCCGGACACTTCTTGACACCCCGCCCGGACGGACCCCGGACGGCCTCCAAACTAGGACAAATCCGGGGAAACCCGGACGGATGGCAGCCCTAACCAAGCGCGGATCCAGCTTCGTGCCCAGCCCAGGGGGGGGGGGTCACGTGGTAAAGGCCCAGGCCCCAGAGGGGGGGTCACGTGGTCTATTTGTATGGCCAACCTAGGCTCCAGGGGGGGGTCATGACCCCCATGACCCCCCCCCCTGGATCCGCGCATGGCCCTAACCAGAATCAGCCTGCCACCCGCATGCGTTTATCACTATCAGCACGGGAAGATGGTCGCGCGATAGACGATAAAATAGCAGGCCGTCCCTATCGCACTTACAAATAGTGCGATAGGGACGGCCTGCTATTTTATCGTCTATCGCGCGACCATGCTTCCCGCGCAGGTATCCATACTAATATTATAAATGGGAAAGTGTGCGTGTCTGTTTGTTTGTCTGTCTTTCGCGGCAAAACGGAGCGACGAATTAACGCGATTTTTGAAGTGAAGTTAGTTGAAGGGATGGAGAGTGACATAGGCTACTTTTTTTCTCTTTCTAACGCGAGCGAAGCCGCCGGCAAAAGCTAGTATTACATAAGTGTGTAGATAGCGGTTATATCATATCCAGCATCCTTTTTGGGCGACGCGTGGGTTGTAATCACTGCAATGGATTTGTGAATGTTACATACTTAGATATATGTAGTTACATATGTTTTAGGTAATACATTCATTACTTACCATGTAGTAAAAAATAGTTATTTGTTATACAAGGGGGCAAAGTTGTATTTTAACGCCGAGTGTGGAATTGAAAAACGAGCAAGTGAAAGGATTCTATAGTTGAACCACGAGCGAAGCGACTGTTTCGAGAACAGAATCCTGAACTTGCGAGTTTTTTAACACACGAGAAGTAAAATACATTTGCACCCGAGTAGGGCTGCCATCCGTCCGGGTTTCCCCGGATTTGTCCTAGTTTGGAGGCCGTCCGGGGTCCGTCCGGGCGGGGTGTCAAGAAGTGTCCGGGGAAAACCCGGACACTTTTCATGTAAGGAACTAAGGAAGCACCTCATTGAATTTAAGTAGAAATACTTAAATAAATTTATCAACGAATTTAAGTTGACTGATTAACTAATATCTGTTTACAAATAAAAAACCGGCCAAGTGCGCATCGGACTCGCCCACCGAGGGTTCCGTATTCGTAAAAACTTTCAATGGTTAAAATAATCTCATCTCATATAACTCTAATGACTTGACTAGAAGTATAGGTATTAAATTAATGAGCATTATTGTGCATAGTGCCATTTCTCGGTGAATTCGCTAACTAATTTGCGCGACCTGTATAGTTTGATCGTTTTTCAGAGATAATTTCTTTATAATGATTTCGTCAGTTTTTACTTTATTTGAAAGATAATGTTTTACGTAAAATCTCGTATAATTTTGAAATACGATACGGGCATTTTCGCGAAAAAAGATTCAAAAAGTTATTTTTTCAAATTAGGTCAATTTCATGTTTTTCCTTCTCAGAATCACGAGCAAGGTCCTTCGAAACCTTTTTCCACTTCGTTACTATTTTTCAAACACTTTGTTCAGCGGTTACAAAGTGGAAAGTATGCAAAATAATAGAAAATTTTGGGACCATTTTTTTGTCTTTCGTTTTTTATCCTAAATCGAAAGGGCTTGTGATTTTAAGTAGGAAAAATATAACTTTTTTTTGGCGATTCTTCTCGCGAAAATGCCCTTATACATCCGCAAGGGTGGTAAAATTGAAAGTTGAAATCTGAAAAGTTTTTTGTCAATTAAAAAAAAGTTTCCAGATACGGACACGATTTCATTTCTCGTTGGTAAACTTCAGAGATACGGCGGATTTTTTACATTTTCCTTCAAAATATTTTTTTTTCAACAAGAAAATATAAAAAATTGTTTTGATATGTACAATTTGACTTCTTTCTAACGATACCCCACTTGACCTAGTAACTTGAAATTTACAGTTTGCCCCCCTTTTAGTTTCGCCATTTTCTATATTAATATTGAATTATTGTGTGAAATTAAAATAATGAATGGATGAAAATTAAAGGTCTTGTTTTTTAAAAATATTGTTTTCGGACTCGTCCGGGGGAAAAATGCGATTTACGCGAAATGTCCGGGTTTTTCTGAATCTTTGTCCGGGTTTGGCGAAATTCGAGATGGCAGCCCTACACCCGAGTGCAACACAAAACTTTTCCCCTCACTATAGCGAGGAAACTACAACGAAAAAAATGCGTTTATCACTGCTTCCAGTAGTTCCACAGGTGGTAAATCATCTTTATTACTAGATTCACCTACTTTTATCAATTTTAAAGCAGTTAATTTGACTTTATTCAAGGTCAAATTACTTTACCCACTAGTGGATAAAATGCGTTTTTACCCGCTGGTATTAAATGACAAAACACGTGTTTCCGAGCTAGTGCGGGGAAAAATATATTTTTATATCCTGCAGTCAATGATATATCATTGACTATATAAAACAGACTCCTGGAAAAAATAGGTACCTAGAGCTGATATTCAAAGTAAGTTCTTTGTGTAAATAACGCTTTAGGGTTAAACAATACTATGATTATAACCAAAATAGACACATCTCCAAAAAATACAGATCCATCGCAAACCCAATTGGGCTATGCCGAGACGAGGCGCTTACTCCGCAAGATTAGTTTTACTGTATACTACTGATCCAGTATTTTCTACTTATATTCAATGATCCAGTTCTCCGATCGTTAGTCTTGAATAGGACCTAGATTAGGCTGAATTTTAAATTAGTTAGTTGGCTAGATTTAGTTCCAACTGGTGCGGATGGCCTTGGTGTAAGTGGTTAATGCTAGTCTCTATCTATCTAGCAGTTCCCGAATACTTTGTACATAGCCACGTCAGCAAATTTTAATTGATCCTATTTTGTGACCAACATTTAGTAATATAAGTCGACTTTCGTAGGATATATACAGGATAACTGTTATAATTAAGAAAATATATATAGGTACTAAAGAACCCTAATGACAAAATAAAACTTACTAAAATGCCAATTCATCAAAAAAATCTTGGTAACAAAATAGGAATAATAAAAACAAATTCAACTTTTTCCTTAATTTTTGTACAAACTCTTCGAGAACTGCTGAGAGATCTTTATCTGTCTATAGCAGCCTTTAAAGCGCCCGTCTTCGGACATAGGCCTCCTGTCCATTCCTCCACGCTTGTCGGTCCATTGCCATCGGCATCCAGTTATCGCCAGCTACTTGGCAGATGTCATCTCTCCATCCATGGGCCGGCTTGCCACTAATACTCTCAGAATATCTTAAACGATACTTACTATGCGAAAGTAAAAATTGTAATAAAATTAAGAAGGTAAAGTTTAGTCAGCATTGATTAGATAGTTACAGGTAAGTAGGTACTGCGCCTTTCTTAAAAGATAAAAGGTGCTCATAAAGATGAATCCAAATACAATTGGCAACTTTAACCGTCATATCGGTTTTCTATTTGGTGCTTAATGCCTACCAAATAATAAGCAATTTTGGAGCAGCATTGTCGCGTTAAATAATTATGATTAATGTCCGAAGCCAGATTAAATGGTTAATTAATGAGGATTAATAACGGTAAATGTGCCTTAAACTAGAAAACACATGTACATATATGAATTCCTTTATTTTTACCATGTTCCGCCGGAATTTCTCGAAAATTTACAATGTCTGATACCTAATTACAAAACGTAGGTTTAAGACAATCATACTTTAACTGCATATTTGCAGCAATACATAGTTTTACTGTATGTTGTGTAAGGACATGGCTTCCTCAAAAACAGTTAACCAATGTAAGCAAACATTGCACTTGCAATGTCGGACGCATTGCATTGTATGTCGGTTGCAAAACGTAAAAGAAGTCAAGCCAATCATTTGTATTTGCAGGTCTAGAGTTTCCCTGCAAGATTGAATCGGAAATGAAATAGGAATGAAAAGGGAGTAGGTATTACATTATATTCCTAGACAAGACCGGCCGTAGCCAGAATTGATATAGTGCAGTATTAAAGGTAATATCTATTATCGTGTGTGTGTGGATTGAGTGAGCACCTTCCGAAAATAAAAATAAATATGCTGATCATTTAGTAAAAGTTCTAAAACAATTGTAAAACGAATCTCTGAATTTGTAAAAAGATAAATCAAAAGATACAGCCATTAACATGTGCTCACTCAGTTCTCACAAACTACCAACGAAAACAGTGAATATATTCATTTAACATATAATATTTATATACTAACATTTAGTAAAAAATAGGCCAACCTACCTCTATAAATATTAGATCACCTAGTGACGTATTAAATTTTTTACAAATAGTTTCTTATGCTCACTCAATCCACACACTTTTGAAAAGCCGAATTTTGATGAAAAACATAAGATTTAAACCGCTATTATATGTGTATAGTTTAGTAAAAGTGAAATGGGAATTTGTAAAATACAAAACGAACCACTAACGTGTCAGGTTTTTTTATAATAAATTTTTGTAAGTGCTCACTCAGTCCACACGTTTTGAGAAAGTTAAAAATGTAAATATCTTACGATTTGTAGCACCTAAGACACTCGAAAGTACTTCAACAGTAGGGTGACTACACTATGTCGGCTCCTGATTTTCCCCACCTTCCCATTGTCATATTGAGATTGGGGAGTTTCGTTCGTTCAATTTTGATAATATTAAACTAATACCATATTAATTATCCATCTGCAAACTGTTTTAGGTTATGTTCTTGGCCTAGTGATGATGTGTATTGTGTAATTTTTATCGACGTCAGGATAATAACCATATCGACATGCATGCATTAAAAAGGACATGAATGATAATTGGTAAGAAACAAAGAATATAATACTTCACTAGTAAGAAACCAGAACCTGGTAATCTAATCGCGCTAACAGATGAGCGTACCGGATTTGTAAGTGGGAGCGAGAAATAGTTATTCTTTTCTCGCTCCCACTTACCAATCCGGTGAACTATTATCAAAATTGAACGAAACTCCCCAATCTCAATATGACAATGGGAAGGTGGGGAAAATCAGGAGCCGACATAGTGTGGTCACCCTACTTGATACATTTGTATGAGAAAAGTTATGTCTGAATATCTTTAAAACCAGACAACGAATATAAAATATTAGATGGTGGATATTTAGTAAAAATTTTTACTAAATGTTGAAGTACTTTCGAGTGTCTTAGGTGCTACAAATCGTAAGATATTTACATTTTTAACTTTCTCAAAACGTGTGGACTGAGTGAGCACTTACAAAAATATATTATAAAAAAACCTGACACGTTAGTGGTTCGTTTTGTATTTTACAAATTCCCATTTCACTTTTACTAAACTATACACATATAATAGCGGTCTAAATCTTATGTTTTTCATCAAAATTCGGCTTTTCAAAAGTGTGTGGATTGAGTGAGCATAAGAAACTATTTGTAAAAAATTTAATACGTCACTAGGTGATCTAATATTTATAGAGGTAGGTTGGCCTATTTTTTACTAAATGTTAGTATATAAATATTATATGTTAAATGAATATATTCACTGTTTTCGTTGGTAGTTTGTGAGAACTGAGTGAGCACATGTTAATGGCTGTATCTTTTGATTTATCTTTTTACAAATTCAGAGATTCGTTTTACAATTGTTTTAGAACTTTTACTAAATGATCAGCATATTTTTTTTTATTTTCGGAAGGTGCTCACTCAATCCACACACACACCTATTATCTAGGTATGTTATCAAAGTCAATGGAACTTAAGGTAAGGCATTTTTCCATTCTATACCAGGCCCCGCTTCCCTATCAACGAAAAGCCTAGAATCTAGATACCTCACTGTCTGCGCAGAAATACCTCTTTCCACATATACTCTTTTTAAAAAGACAATCAGGTATATTAAAGGTAGAAATTCGTCGCATAATTTGTGATGTCGGTTGATATATAAATTATATTTAGATATTCATTATGTAGATCACTCAATAAGGATAATATTTTGCAGAAGATATATAAATAAAAACAATTGCTTCATATGATTATTTTAATTCAGAGGATAAAATAATACTAATCTAAACAGTTCGAAATACACTTTAAATGTCTTAATACTCTTAATTGTAGGTAAAATTAAAATATAAAATTAACAGAAAATAATAACAATCACACAACCCACACATCACTATATACTATATACCGACTTAATTATTTACTATACAGGTTGTGTTTCTTATATTTAACCGGCAATATTTAAGGAGGTAATCATATACACTATGTAACATAATTGCCGAAGATAAATCCTTCGGCTTATACATTACCTTCTATAGTACCTTTAATTTTCATGATGTTTATTTTAAAAAAAGGAAGTGGTATTCGTAACCGCTATTCGATACCGGTTATGCTCTTAAATGGATCACCAGCATTAATGTTACAGCCTGTATAAGCAGTTGAAACAGAAACCAAAACAATAAAAAAGTACTTTATACCTTAATTTTACCCAACATTTTCCTAAAATTCCATAAATTATCGGAATGAAAGGAATGTCTCTTTAAAATTGAACGAAATATGATATATATTTGATGTTTAATTAGGTATTTATTTAGCCCAGCCAGGCCATCATATCCGTAAAATATTGCCGGTTATAAAAATTACACCCTCTAACTAGAGTCCACACGCGAGCTCAAAGCATTTCCGAGCAGAGGAACCTACAAGATGTCGTCTACAGTACCTCCACATCGAAGTTCGCAATTAAGGAAATCTTTGTCTATAAATTAGGCTCCTAAAATACCAAAGATCGCGTGCACACTATGTTGCCCAACTAAATAAAACACAATTAAATACAATCAATACTTTTTGTCAACCATCAACTAGTAGTTTCACTTGTGCCCATTCGACCTTGTGAAGTATGGTAAGCAATATGATTTCTGCTTCTGTTATTATTACTGTCTGATAAAAACGGTTTATTGCCCTTGCGCTATGTTGGTAATAAGTTCACGAGTATTCACTGGTGCGACATTTTCAGTTAACGTACAAAACCTTCAAAATGTTTATGCGTCTAATTAGGCAATTTTAGGTCATTTTTTACCACTTTAATTTTGTCAACCATCAACACATGATCACCTCTTTATTGTCTACATTACTTGTTAAATAATAAACTAATCTAATCAAAGTATAAGAATTTGCCCAAATAATTTACAAAAAAATGGAGTCAGTAGTATGCAAATTGTAAGATTTTTTTTAAACAAGTATGTATTACTTAGAGCCAACATTTTGTTTGTCGCTTGAAGATATTATATGTGAGTATAATGATTTACATAGAAGATAAGCATGCTTACACACAACCTATTTATGTGTAATTTTTTCTTGTCAGTAGATTGCTTGACGTTGTGTGACTCATAGTTTTTAATTACTACGGCGTGTTGACTTTGAAATGACTACACCAAAACCGGAGTAATTGCTATAATTATGTTTGCATTGATAAGAATGACGAATTTGCATTCAAATGTTTCGTTTGTCAGCTTCAACGAAAATTGGTTACATACTCGTGCGTACATATGTCGTGTACAATTGTACATATATAGTACATTAAGTACATACTGTAATTACGCTACGTCAACTTTAGTTATGGTGTGCACTTATGCCTTACAGCTCCATCTTTAGGCATGTCCAATAGTTATTTGTTATACAAGGGGGCAAAGTTGTATTTTAACGCCGAGTGTGAAATTGAAAAACGAGCAAGTGAAAGGATTCTATAGTTGAACCACGAGCGAAGCGAATGGTTCGAGAATAGAATCCTTAACTTGCGAGTTTTTTAACACACGAGAAGTAAAATACATTTGCACCCGAGTGTAACACAAAACTTTTCCCCTCACTACAGCGAGGAAACTACAACGCAAAAAATGCGTTTATCACTGCTTCCAGTAGTTCCACAGGTGGTAAATCATCTTTATTACTAGATTCACCTACTTTTAGCAATTTTAAAGCAGTTAATTTGACTTTATTCAAGGTCAAATTACTTTACCCACTAGTGGATAAAATGCGTTTTTACCCGCTGGTATTAAAGGACAAAACACGTGTTTCCGAGCTAGTGAGAGGAAAAACTCTTAACCGATCAGTGCGAAGAGGATACGGTAGCGAAAATGCTAAAAAGGAAAGGGGCCCCTTTCAACTTGGGAATTTTAGTTAAATATACAAGTGTTAAGAACATTAAGAACAACTCAGTCAAAAGATATTTCAAAAAAATCTTAAAAATCGAGGTTCCGCTCTCGACTCTTTCCTCCTTCAAAACTTAATCAATCGGAACGAAATTTGAGAATCTGAATAACAATGAAAGAATCTATGTCGGACCGTTTAGCTTTTTTGGTTAATTGTTACCAATCTTGAGTATCACACCTTTTTTTGCGCCACAATGAAAAAGGCCGTTTTTGGAAATTTTTGATTGGCTCTAGAGTCTTTAAAAAGCAGAATATCAAAAAAATCAAAACGGTCCGACACAGATAAAAATAATAACAATCTGTGTTGAAAAATCATTGCTCTATCTTCAAAAACTAGGGAGGAAATAGTCGAGAGCGTTTGTATAGAGAATTGACCCCTACCGTATCGTCTTAAAACCCCCTCCAACTCTTACACCAGTACAGTGTGTATAAGTCTTATCCGGGTGATAAATTAAACTAGACTAGACATGGAATTCATTTCATTAGTGTTAAAATATATCATTATTTATGTGTTTTAAGTTACTCTTAATTTTCACCCCATAATATTTTTTTGGGAATGATGTGTATATACTGTCAAACAGAGGAGTTTTAAGTAACTGTCAACGAACGTTTAACGTAAGTTGTGTTTGCATTACATTGCGAGTCGAATTATTTTGTATGGATAAGAGGTTAATTTATTATTTATTTATTTTTATTTATACTTTATTGCACAATTAAAAAAAAGTACGAATGGCGGACTTAATGCTAGCAGGCATTTCAATTTTAAGCAAAAAATATCTACTTAATTACATTTCTCATGTCCTACTAACCACGGGTAAGAGCCCGTATAAGATTTACACACTGTATTGTATTATAATTGACCGATACTGAACCTACTACCTATAGTGAACGTTCGATTGAAAAAAAAACATAGTAATATAACTGTTATTTTTATCTAGGATATAAAAAAACCAAGCGTTTATTCTAAAGGACTATAACCTTGTTATGAACGAGTGAAAAACTAAACGAACCGCGATCAAATGAACTCTCGAGACGCCGCAATCAAACGGCTTCCCGCCGGGAATTATATCCCTCCTCGGAATTCTAGATCTCACTTCGCACTTAGGGATTGTTGGACTTAGATTCTGAAAGATTTAATCTAATTCAAATTACATTTTGAATGAAATCTTAGGATGTTGCCGCAAACCACCAACGTTACTCATTCCAGTTCTAAAGGTCTGGGCATGGCAAATAAATGATGATGTTGAAGCTATCATTCAATGTAATTTCAATACATACCTACTCGTATTTTATTAGTTTTACAATTTAACGTCTCCAGGCACATATATGTATTAAGTGTACAGTCAGCTGCAGAGAAAAGTTAAAAACCAACGTCTACGATTTAAAAAAAAAAAGTTACGTTACGAGTACAATAGGTACCTACTCTATAAAATTCAAAACCTAATATTATTTTAAACTGAATATTATTTTTTAATTCCACGGTAATAAATGGTCGTAAAACACCCATTCCAACTGCGTAATTGCCTTAACGTACAATAATGCCACATTGAACAAGGAAAATATCCAGGATGCTGGTTTCAAAGAAAAATGACGGACGTCTGACGTACGAATGTTGATGTTTACTAAATGCCAGACATGACGCATCTTTAACAAATGGGCTATTTTCAGTTGAACTTGAAAATTATTACATGACCCCGATTAAGTACTGGATTACATTTATTTTTAGACGCAAATATTCTGCTTATTTAATATAGAAATCCGCCAGATCATGAAATTACTAGGCGTATCATGAAACCTGGAACCAAAGGACTTCAGAGAGCTACCCATGAGCCTCATCCTCAGTAAAGATGGTGGAGAAGCTCATGAATAGCTCAAGGATCTTAGGATCGTAGGGGGTAATTTCACATAAGATCCCTATGGGTCGAAAAGCGAGTGCGGCAGATTTAAGATATGAATATCTGGGCAACCGAGCTTCGCTCGGTTCTGGTTCGTATCCTTGGCATGTGTCGCCATCTAGTTCAAAAATGAATAGTACCTACATCGAGCGAAAGAATTCTCAGCCTTAACAATACAACTACTCCACACGAGATGGCGCGCATTTCGCCACAAAAACTCAAATAGTGTATTTTTCTATTCGTTTTAGCCTTGACCTGTGTCGCCATCTAGTGTTTGCAATAAATAGTACTTACATCAACCGAAAGAATTCTGTCTTAACAGTACAACTACTGCACACGAGATGGCGCGCGAAGAAAAACGCATGAAAACTCGAAAATTCGCGTTTTCCGGGACCTAAGGATAAGTTAGACCGATTTTTCACCCCCAAAAACCCCCACATAACAAATTTCTGCGAAATCGTTAGAGCGGTTTCCGAGATCGTCAGTGTAAATAAATATATATATAAATAAATAAATAAATAAATAAATAAATATACAAGAATTGCTCGTTTAAAAGTATAAGATAAAGGCGTTATCGTGAAACGCCGCCATTTTGTTATTTTACTATCGACCAACTGCCATATCCATAACGTTCATGATCTGCAGGGTTAACACATGATTGCCGGAGAGTATGTCGCCGCGAGATAGACTACTCGTCCTTATGTCATTAATACGGTTAGAAGAAGACGTAGTACAGTTAGAGTAAGGCCAGTAGGCCTTATTTAGTAGTAGTAAGCTGTTAACAATATACTTAACTATACCAAATAAATATAAAATACATATTTGTCTTTCCCTTTTAATTAGTCTTTGTCACACCATACAAACACACGCTACGAAAATACTTATTTTAACAGTATACACGAGTAAACGACTCCTAATGACAAATAATAATGGTATTCGATTTTGTGACATCAATAAAGATCCCAAATAATAATACACCGTGACTTTTTTGGTTTCCGTTAAATTCGACACGTCGTTAGGTTCATTATCAGAAACCACCCTGTATATAACTTTTAGTTATATTCGCAAAAAAAGATTTTTCATCATTTTCATACATAATAAATTAATTAATTAGTGTGAGAGACCCTTAAGAATGACATTCAAGTTAGTGTCAAGTAATTGACGGCACATGTCACTAAAAATAACATTAGGAAGTGGTAAAGGACACACGTATGCAGTTATTATTTTTATATTTTTAATAATTCGATTAAGATAAGTTAAGATGCTAGTTTCTTAGAGAAATTAATTGTAGGTATTTGATCTAAACAAGCTTCCCTTAAAGCTAACGGAATTCAATAAAAGCACGGTATTGTAAGAGGTTTCGCATTCAGAATGAAACCTTTTACAGCAGTCATGGTCGCTGACTGGCAGTCCCTGATTTAAAATTGGAACAGTATAAGAACGTCAAGGAAAACAGACACTTCAATGGGGCATTCATATAGAAGCAGCGATTGAGAGTGAACGGTTGTATTTAGCTCCTAAAATATAAAAAAATATTGATTCAAAGCGTTGTTTAAATGTTTGGATGCTCTCCACTGATAGGCCGACTCTCTTACATGGTGGAGGCACTAACGTCTGAAAGTTTCCCCTAGTTTCGGTTTCAGAGTTTTCAGACAACGAACCCCGACCTCACAGCGCGAGGAAGCGCATGCCAAGCGATAAGCCAAACGCGCTTTAAGAAGAAGGAAAACAAAGTGACCATCGTCGCCAATACGAAGAGCTATTCCGGGTGATATATTTCTTATTATCTAATACTCATTATCACCCATTCCGTAGTTAAAATATAGCTGTGCAGAATTGACGTAAAAATGGAATGCGAGACATTCAACAGAGCAACGGGCGCTCAAGATTGTGTTGTTCAAGAAACTCTACGACTCCTCTTCGGTGACCATGGGCGTCGACGCAAATTGCGTGAACATCAGCTCCATCATACCTATATACTTAATCATACACATATGCAGTAAATCTTCCTAGATATGTAGGTTACATTAGATAGGCAATGTAAATTTAGTTTCAATCTTTTAATTATACATTATATTGTAGAACTTACGGAATAATTGTGATTAGTGAACTAAAATGTACATTATTTCAAAGGAAAAACGACTTGTGACAGAAAATGTCATTTGCCTATCCCTAATGTTAAAAAGGATAATTATTTGTAAATAACCACGTAGAACTAATTATTTTGGCGCAATATATAACATGTAGAATACTATACATATTATTTATGCAATGTTTATATTAGAATAAAAACTATTTGATAGGCTTATTTATTCCATAATGTTTTCCTATAGCTACCAATAAGGTTAAGTTATATAAAAACATGTAAACTGTGGAATAAAACACACCCCAAACTGTAAATATTTAATAAATAGATATAATTGTTTAAAGTTATAGAGTAATACGTCACAACACCCTTATAATTTCCTGACTACAAAGAACAATGTTCTTACACATTTCTTTTACATGTATCAAGACAAGGCCGACTAGATGACCAGTTGATCCAGCTGTTCACGCTGTGTCGAGATGGCTGGCGGTCATATGCAACCCCCACTTCGTCGTAATCACCAACGTGCAGCGCACTGCAGCTGCAGCAATCTTCATGAGCCGTTCGGGCTCCACTTCACTTCGCAACCGGCGCGGCGGGAAGATTGGCGGCCATGAGAAGCCCCCACTTCAACGCCACCGCCAACAAGAATCGGCATCTTCAAAATTTATTATGTTTTTTCATGTGAAATAAACGTTTTGCCTTGTTTTTTTACTTGAAGTTAGGAGAATTTGCTAACAGCTGTCATGTCAATGTCATCTAGTCATGGCCACAGACAATTAGCTGTCAGAAAGTTCAAAATAAAAGGGTTTAGTCGATGGGCAGGGGTTAGGTTTTTGCCATTGGTTTTCCTAACCATAGTCCATATCTGACTAATTTGCGAGGACCTTGGCTATAGTCCAACTATCCAAATTATGGCGGTCTCAACCGTGGACTAGGCAACCACGCAAAGAGCGTTAGATGTTGGCTACCTTGAATGAGGCTGTCACTATTGGGTGTTAGGAGATTTTTTTTTTTTTTTTTGTATGTAGGGGGGCCTGGCTTAGGTAGGGCCAACCGGTAGTTAGGGTAGAATAGGATAGGATAGGGTGTAGTATTGTGAACAATGGCTGCTTCTAACATAAGGGGGAGGGATATGTAAGAGGTTTCGCATTCAGAATGAAACCTTTTACAGCAGTCATGGTCGCTGACTGGCAGTCCCTGATTTAAAATTGGAACAGTATAAGAACGTCAAGGAAAACAGACACTTCAATGGGGCATTCATATAGAAGCAGCGATTGAGAGTGAACGGTTGTATTTAGCTCCTAAAATATAAAAAAATATTGATTCAAAGCGTTGTTTAAATGTTTGGATGCTCTCCACTGATAGGCCGACTCTCTTACAGTATATAGCTAAGCAAAAACACATTTAACAATTGTTATGAATTAATAACTGAGTACGGAGGCAAATGCATTTTCCGTGTAGAAAAGCCAGGGACCGGCCCGCTATCCCTTATACGGGGTTTTGTATGGGTATTTCGTTAGGCTTAACTTACCCTACCCTTTTGACGCGATACCCTTTCATTTTGCTTTTAAAGCCCTAACGAAAGCGCTTACCTAAAATAGCCCAATACCCTTTCAAAACCCTTATCATCGGCTCAGCCTAACGCCATAAGGGTGAGCCTTATATTGGGTTTTATTTGCTTTCCCTTATAGATCATATCGTGCGAGTTTAAATCCTGTACCTCGCTCATAAAGCACACATTACTCCGAACGAAATAACATACGATCGTTACCTATGGCGGCACTGTGTGATATTTGCGCGTTTCTGTTTAATGGAAACGGCTGTAGATAAAATAAGGTTCAATTTTCAATACCAAATACTTATAGTTATGATAGGCTCCTGCTTTGCTCGGGTGTAACACAGGCAAACGCTGCTTTTTAGGGTTCCGTAGTCAACTAGGAACCCTTATAGTTTCGCCATGTCTGTCTGTCTGTCCGTCCGTCCGTCTGCGGATAATCTCAGTAACCGTTAGCACTAGAAAGCTGAAATTTGGTCCCAATATGTATATCAAATCAATCACGCCAACAAAGTTCAAAAATAAAAAAATGGCAAAAATGTTTTATTAGGGTACCCCGCCATGTAAAGTGGGGGCTGATTTTTTTTTCATTCCAACCACAACGTGTGATATATTGTTGGATAGGTATTTAAAAATGAACAAGGGTTTACTAAGATTGTTTTTTGATAATATTGATATTTTCGGAAATAATCGCTCCTAAAGGAAAAAAAGTGCGTCCCCCCCCTCTAACTTTTGAACCATAAGTTTAAAAAATATGAAAAAAATCACAAAACTAGAACTTTATAACGACTTTCTAGGAAAATTGTTTTGAACTTGATAGGTTCAGTAGTTTTTCAGAAAAATATGAAAAACTTCGGAACCCTACACTGACCGTGGCCCGACACGCTCTTGGCCGGTTTTTTTTATCGGACTTGTCTTGATGAGTACCCGAAGTCTAGCTGATGCTGAACCCTGGCTGCACCTAGGAGAACTCGGGTTTAGTGTAACACAGGCAAACGCTGTTTACGTCATCGGACTTGTCTTGATGAGTACTCGAGTGAGCAGTACCCAAAGTCCAGCTGATGCAGAACCCTGGCTGCACCTATGGGAACTCGGGTTTAGTGTAACACAGGCAAAAGCTGTTTTCGTCATCGGACTTGTCTTGATGAGTACTCGAGTGAGCAGTACCCGAAGTGCAGTTGATGCTGAACCCTGGCTGCACCTAGGGGAACTCGGGTTTAGTGTAACACAGGCAAACGCTGTTTTCGTCATCGGACTTGTCTTGATGAGTACTCGAGTGAGCAGTACCCAAAGTCCAGCTGATGCAGAACCCTGGCTGCACCTATGGGAACTCGGGTTTAGTGTAACACAGGCAAACGCTGTTTTCGTCATCGGACTTGTCTTGATGAGTACTCGAGTGAGCAGTACCCGAAATCCAGCTGATGCTAAACCCTGGCTGCAGCTAGGGGAACTCGGGTTTAGTGTAACCCAGGCAAACGCTGTTTTCGTCATCGGACTTGTCTTGATGAGTACTCGAGCAAGCAGTACCCAAAGTCCAGCTGATGCTGAACTCTGGCTGCACCTAGGGGAACTCGGGTTTAGTGTAACACAGGCAAACGCTGTTTTCGTTATCGGACTTGTCTTGGTGAGTACTCAAGTGACCAGTACCCGAAGTCCAGCTGATGCTGAACCCTGGCTGCATCTAGAGGAACTCGGGTTTAGTGTAACCCAGGCAAACGCTGTTTTCGTTATCGGACTTGTCTTGGTGAGTACTCAAGTGACCAGTACCCGAAGTCCAGCTGATGCTGAACCCTGGCTGCATCTAGAGGAACTCGGGTTTAGTGTAACACAGGCAAACGCTGTTTTCGTCATCGGACTTGTCTTGATGAGTACTCGAGTGAGCAGTACCCAAAGTCCAGCTGATGCTGAACTCTGGCTGCACCTAGTTGAACTCGGGTTTTGTGTAACACAACACAGGCAAACGCTGTTTTCGTCATCGGACTTGTCTTGAGTACTCGAGTGAGCAGTACCCAAAGTCCAGCTGATGCTGAACTCTGTTTGCACCTAGGGGAACTCGGGTTTAGTGAAACACAGGCAAACGCTGTTTTCGTCATCGGACTTGTCTTAATGAGTATTTGGGTGAGCTGTACCCAAGATAGAGCTGATGCACCTAGCTGTACCTAGGGGAACTCGGGTTTGGTGTAACATAGGCAAACGCTGTTTGCGTCATCGGACATATCTTGACGAGGACTTGGGTGCGCAGTAGCCAAGACAGCGCTGTAGCTGAGCCCTGGCGGTATCTAGGGCAACTCTGGTTTCGGTACATTATAATATAGAAATATTTCATGCAATCTCAAGTTAGGCGTAACAACATAATATTAACTGAACAAAAATCTTACCAGAAGTGAATATTAACATCAAGTAGTTAGAACACATTTATTAATTTGCCATACATGAAACACTTTATTTGTGTCTAAAAAAATACGATGTATATCCATTTGAATATCAAAATTAAGTACAGTCGATTTCACTAATAGTAACACAGGGAATAAAGAGAATACTGGAGTTCCAAGCGTCCATAGACTGCGGTAACTACTTACTATCAGACGCGATGTATGCTTGATTTCCACCAGAAAAGTATTTCTGTTTCAAACGATCTTCATAGAATTCACAACAATCAACAGAAATAGTTTGACAGATTCTATGGTACTACTCAACTCAACCAAGTACCAGTAATAAAGACGAGTCTCAGATATTTCACGATGACAAAAACAGCGTTTACCTATGTTGCACGAAACCCGAGTTCCTTTAGGAATAGCCCGAGTTCAGCATCAGCTCTACCTTGGTTACTGCTCACTCAAGTACTCATCAATACAAGTCCGATGACAAACAGCGTTTGCATATGTTGCACGAAACCCAAGTTCCCTTAGGAATAGCCAGGGTTCAGCATCAGCTCTCTACCTTGGTTACTGCTCACTCAAGTACTCATCAATACAAATCCGATGACGGAAACAGCGTTTGCCTATGTTGCACGAAACCCGAGTTCCCCTAGGAATAGCCAGGGTTCAGCATCAGCTCTGCCCTGGTTACTGCTCACTCAAGTACTCACCAAAACAAGTCCGATGACGAAAACAGCGCTTGCCTATGTTACACCAAACCCGCGTTCCCCTGGGAAAAGCCAGGGTTCAGCATCAGCTCTACCTTGGTTACTGCTCACTCAAGTACTCATCAAGACAAGTCCGATGACGAAAACAGCGTTTGCCTATGTTGCACGAAACCCGAGTTCCCTTAGGAATAGCCAGGGTTCAGCATCAGCTCTACCTTGGTTACTGCTTACTCAAGTACTCATCAATACAAGTCCGATGACGAAAACAGCGTTTGCTTATGTTGCACGAAACCCGAGTTCCCATAGGAATAGCCAGGGTTCAGCATCAGCTCTACCTTAGTTACTGCTCACACAAGTACTCATCAAGACAAGTCCGATGACGAAAACAGCGCTTGCCTATGTTACTCCAAACCCGCGTTCCCCTGGGAAAAGCCAGGGTTCAGCATCAGCTCTACCTTGGTTACTGCTCACATAAGTACTCATCAAGACAAGTCCGATGACGAAAACAGCGCTTGCCTATGTTACTCCAAACCCGCGTTCCCCTGGGAAAAGCCAGGGTTCGGCATCAGCTCTACCTTGGTTACTGCTCACTCAAGTACTCATCAAGACAAGTCCGATGACGAAAACAGCGTTTGCCTATGTTGCACGAAACCCGAGTTCCCTTAGGAATAGCCAGGGTTCAGCATCAGCTCTACCTTGGTTACTGCTCACTCAAGTACTCATCAATACAAATCCGATGACGAAAACAGCGTTTGCCTATGTTGCACGAAACCCGAGTTCCCCTAGGAATAGCCAGGGTTCAGCATCAGCTCTGCCCTGGTTACTCCTCACTCAAGTACTCACCAAAACAAGTCCGATGACGAAAACAGCGCTTGCCTATGTTACTCCAAACTCGCGTTCCCCTAGGAATAGCCAGGGTTCAGGATCAGCTCTACCTTGGTTACTGCTCACACAAGTACTCATCAAGACAAGTCCGATGACGAAAACAGCGCTTGCCTATGTTACTCCAAACCCGCGTTCCCCTGGGAAAAGCCAGGGTTCAGCATCAGCTCTACCTTGGTTACTGCTCACTCAAGTACTCATCAATACAAGTCCGATGACGAAAACAGCGTTTGCCTATGTTGCACAAAACCCGAGTTCCCTTAGGAATAGCCAGGGTTCAGCATCAGCTCTACCTTGGTTACTGCTCACACAAGTACTCATCAAGACAAGTCCGATGACGAAAACAGCGCTTGCCTATGTTACTCCAAACCCGCGTTCCCCTGGGAAAAGCCAGGGTTCAGCATCAGCTCTACCTTGGTTACTGCTCACTCAAGTACTCATCAATACAAGTCCGATGACGAAAACAGCGTTTGCCTATGTTGCACAAAACCCGAGTTCCCTTAGGAATAGCCAGGGTTCAGCATCAGCTCTACCTTGGTTACTGCTCACACAAGTACTCATCAATACAAGTCCGATGACGAAAACAGCGTTTGCCTATGTTGCACGAAACCCGAGTTCCCCTAGAAATAGCCAGGGTTCAGCATCAGCTCTACCTTGGTTACTGCTCACTCAAGTACTCATCAAAACAAGTCCGATGACGAAAACAGCGCTTGCCTATGTTAAACCAAACCCGCGTTCCCCTGGGAAAAGCCAGGGTTCAGCATCAGCTCTATCTTAGAAACTGCTCACCCAATTAACTCATCAAGGCGAATTGGATGACGAAAAGGCTTATTTTTATGTTGGCAATTAACGTTTTCAATGTGTAATGATAATGGTTAATTGTATTGATTTTCGGCCAACACTGTATATTTACATGCATACATACATATTTACATATTTATATATTTATATTCATACATACATACCTACATACTTTCATACATACCTACATACATTCATACGTACGAACATACATACTGATCTATGGGCGACGATGATCATTTACCATCAGGCGATCCATCAGTCCCTTGTCTCCCAGTTCATTAAAAATAATTTCTAGCCGTGTTCTACTTCTATCCAACGAAAACATGTTTCGTTGCAAAATTAAAAATGGGGCGCATAGTGCGGAGTGGCAACAGCGCATTTTCCTTCCTGTTCTTACACTAGCTTAGATTCATAATCCTGTCTCTTTCACGCAAGGCTCGACTACCGCTTCAACAAAAGGGAAAGCCTTATAAATAGCGCTTAAAATAAGGGTAACCCTTATTAAAGGCTTGCAAGCCGTATCGGATAGCGGTAAGCCAATGCACAGGGCTAGCTTTATTGTTTTGCTAAGTTTTTTGTAAGGGCTAGTCAAATGAATGGGCTTGCAGTTCGAAAGGGAGAGTCTCTCGATTGGGTCGTCCTTACGTTAGGGATTCCCAATGAAAGGCTTGTAGCGCGGAAGGGGTTGTCCGGTCCCTGTAGAAAACTAATAAATAATACTAAAAGGTTTATGTCATTAGAAAAAACATTTTTGATGACAATGATGACTAAAGATAAACGTTCCGATGTGCGACATTATAAATCATAATGTCCAATAGATGGCACTCTAGCTATTTCAGGTTTAAATAAACAAAAAGAGAGATTTTGTACACACTGGTATATTAATTGAATTTCAGGATGAGGAAAAATATAGTACTAACTCTATTGTTAGTTTACTTTGTGCATTTTCCGCAAGCGATAACTATTGTGCCTATTTTGAGAGTATTTATAAACTTGTATACTACATAATAACAATGAGTATACATATATTATAATAAACATGGGTCAAATGACAAATATATACATAGAAGAGAAAATTTTGGACTTTGGAGTGTACGGAAAAATAATTCTGCATAGACTCTAACGTCTACAAAGTTTTTTCTTTGCTGTTTACAAGAATAAACGTAACATAATTATTATGAAAGCAAAAAAAGTCCAAAATATTCACAAACATGGTCTTGAGAAATTATTGTCTTATCTTAAGTGCGCGCCTTTAACGCCTGGGTAATGCCTCTACTCACATACTCCTTTGGCATACTACGGTGGACCCAGACTGAGCTGGACGCCCTGGATCGGAGGGTCCGTTCACTGCTTACCACACATCGTATGTTACACCCGCGCTCGTCTGTTATGAGATTGTACATCCCACGGAAATGCGGAGGTCGAGGCTTCCTAAACGCCAAAGATCTCCACAACCGTGAGGTGTACAATCTCAGGAATTACTTCCTTAACAACGAGTGTGGGATGCATCGTGATGTGGTGGCAGTTGACGGAAACCTCACGCCGCTCTCCTTGGCGAAAGAGAACTGGCGCAAACCTGTGGTACTAAGTACTGCGGACCGCAAGGCGGTATGGGAGAGCAAGCAGCTACACGGGCGTTTCTACAAGGCCCTCACGGGACCCGATGTAGACCTGCTCGCATCGGTGAACTGGTTACGATTCGGGGACCTCTTCGGAGAAACCGAGGGTTTTGCCTGTGCAATTGCGGACGAAGTTATGATGACGAACAACTACCGGAAATATATCCTGAAGGACGGTACGGTCGACATTTGTCGGGCATGCCGCCGTCCTGGAGAGTCACTCAGGCATATCATTTCCGGTTGTTCTCATCTAGCTAACGGCGAGTACTTGCACAGACATAATCTCGTAGCCAGGATTATTCACCAGCAACTTGCTCTTCAATACGGCCTTGTGGACCGCGAAGTACCGTACTACAAGTACTTACCTGCGCCAGTTCTTGAAAATGGTCGTGCCACGCTCTATTGGGATCGATCTATTATCACTGACAGGACTATTGTAGCCAATAAGCCTGACATTGTGATAATAGATCGACTGCAACGCCGGGCAGTGCTCGTTGACATCACCATCCCCCATGATGAGAATCTCGTGAAAGCCGAGAAGGACAAGTCCAGTAAGTACCTAGACTTGGCTCACGAGATAACCGCCATGTGGGATGTTGAATCAACGATCATTGTTCCGATAGTCGTTTCAGCGAACGGTCTCATAGCGAAGAGTCTCGACCAACATCTTAAGAGACTCTCGCTAGGTGGCTGGATCAAGGGCCAGATGCAGAAGGCGGTGATCTTGGACACAGCGCGGATAGTCCGACGGTTCCTCTCTCTGCGGCCCTAACCACCGGCAGCTTGGGCCCTGCCCCGCTGCTGGCGGCACCCTAGGTTAGGTTTTTTATAATGTGTTTATATTTTTTTATATTGTTTTGTATGTGTTTTTGTATTTTACTTTTATATTCATATTATAAAAAGCTAAACCTAAGAACCAAAATAAATAAAGGAAATAATAACACATAATAGAGATATAATTGCATAAGTACCTTTTCCGGCTGATCATAATCTTGATGGTTGCATTGGTAGACAAGTAAACAAGTAGATGTGGAGGCGTGACTTGGTATTTATACTTTATTGATTATTATTTATTAATATACTACTGCCGGTGCCGATATACGTACATGTAAATTAATTATTTGAGTCCTATCTACTTAGTTCTAATTTAAGTATATAAATGGATACCAAATCATGTAACGAGTCGGTGCCTGTTAAGTAAACCAAAACCGGCCAAGAGCGTGTCGGGCCACGCTCAGTGTAGGGTTCCGTAGTTTTTCGTATTTTTCTCAAAAACTACTGAACCTATCAAGTTCAAAACAATTTTCCTAGAAATTCTTTACAAAGTTCTACTTTGGTGATTTTTTTCATATTTTTTAAACATATGGTTCAAAAGTTAGAGGGGGGGGGACGCACTTTTTTTTCCTTTAAGAGCGATTATTTCCGAAACTATTAATATTATCAAAAAATGATTTTAGTAAACCCTTATTCATTTTTAAATACCTATCCAACAATATATCACACGGGGTTGGAATGAAAAAAAATATCAGCCCCCACTTTGCATGTAGGGGGGGTACCCCAATAAAACATTTTTTCCCATTTTTTATTTTTGCACTTTGTTGGCGTGATTGATATACATATTGGTACCAAATTTCAGCTTTCTAGTGCTTACGGTTACTGAGATTATCCGCGGACGGACGGACGGACGGACAGACAGACATGGCGAAACTATAAGGGTTCCTAGTTGACTACGGAACCCTAAAAAGTATACGGACCCATTGCACATAACTGTAGGTATTTCATCGTTGTGCAGCATTAGCAAAATTCTATAATTGGCATGAAATGTTCATAGTTCACTGCTGTGTTACGTCGTTCAATTCAATCCTCTGGTTGGTGCAACAGGCCCTAAGACTAGGTACTTTAGTATTGAAAACTAGAAACTTAAAAAAAAATTCAGGTGCAGCGATCAGTCATTCTTTATCTATTCTATTCTTAAGACTTTGGCAAGAAAGGGAGAACGTCTTTTCCGCAGACGTACAGTCACTGGCATAAATAAGTGATGATTTTTGTACCTTGTCACATTAACATCTTGTTTGAAATGTCATACGAAGTTGTCAAATGATTAAAAGCGACAAGGTAAAGAAATCGTCACTTATTTTTGCCGGTGACTGTACAGAATAAAGTACGGAAAGCATTCGTTATTTGTCATGTTTGTCATATAAACATTCAGGCTCAGTGTCAAGGATATTAGACTTAAATACGGTGGTCCGGATTATGATATTTAACGCTGAAACCACAAAGCACGTAGTCGGCCAAAAAAAGTGGTTTACCACTTTTCGACCTTATGTGTTCAAACCACAAAAAAATCCAAAAGTGGTAAACCACTTTCTTGGCTGACTGTACTTTGGCATTTTTCTCCAACTTGGTTATTTAGGTAGGTATTCATTATATAGGTAGTCCTCCTTTGATTCGCTCAGTTTTCCCGGCTATATTCAGATTTAGAAGAAGGAAAACAAACACTTTATTCATGACGTCATTACTTGTTGAGGTAAAAAGGTACCAATTTATGTTCATATATGTGTATATTTATGACAATAATCCTGAGTCAATCTGACTAAACATTTTCAATGATAAGTGCTTTTCATATCATCCGGTCCGATATTGGATGTAGGAAAGATTTCAAAGGCAAATGTCAAAGATGGCGCCTATAATATACAGGATATTAAATTTATCGGTCCTTCGTCGGACGGATGTAATATGAAAACGCACTAAGGATCAATGGACATTGACGCATGATCAGTCCTATTGGTCGCGAGCGTCTCATCCTGCCATTTCTGCCGCGAATCTGGAAAATGGCGCCCTGGGGCCCATCTAAAATTATTAGTCTTAATATTAGTGTGTTGTTATGGCAACCATACGATTTGATAGTTCGTGGAGGCCCATTTAGGCCTGACTAAGGGCCAGTTGCATCAACTACATTTGACAGACACATCATCGTCACGCAGCAGACGTCTGTGGAACTTCCCATACAATAAAATTTAACCAACGCTTTAACGGTGACAGACGGTTTGATGCAACCGGCCCTTAGACGACGTGCGAACTCGAATGCGATTTCAGTTGCATCTGGCTGTTGAGGATGCATACAATTTTGCACAGCCATCAAATACCGCAATGTAATAAAACTCCTATGCGAGTTCTCGTACCAATACCGTCTAAATGGGCCCTAAATCAGGCGTAGTCATTGGAGGCAGAGGCAATATCATTCGAAAAATGGGCCCTTACTAACTTTAACATGCTCTAATACTTCGGTAAGGTAGGTGCAGGCGCACTGGGTGACAGCAATGAGTCGTCAGGCGCAGCAGAGAGGGCAGCTTCGCGTAGAGAGGAGGAGTTTCTGATGGAGGCGCGCCGGCGCAGCCGAATGGCGTGCGCGAGGAAGAACGTGCAGAATATACCGGAACTCTGTGGAAGAGAGATATTGTTAGTTTCATACTGGAGAAGTTAGGACATAAAGTAAACTTTTTATATTCTCAGCCAGTGTCTTAGAACATAGGAGAGAGCAAATATGCATTTGCGCAGTGTAGGGTGCTAAAGAACTACTGCAGTGATTGAGGAGCATCGATGAGGAGCAGATTTCAGTCTCATCACTGCATTTAAAGCTGCTTTGAAACCCATCCCCGAGTTTTTCTTTAATTGTTTTTGGTTTAATCAAACGAAAAGAATACCTACAACAGCCAGCGCCGAATACCAAGTCTACGACAGTAAAAATAAATAAATATAAAATTAACATAACGTAAGTACCTTAGGGATGCTCTTGACATTTATTTCTTGATATCCCAAACTTTTACAAATAACTTCTTATAACTTTATCGGCCAAACTTATCTTATCAGCCACCAAACAAATAGCCAAGATCCACGTCTTGAACTACGTCATACCCGACAAAGAGCACTTGTTTTTAAAATTGGAACAAAGCGTTCTCTGAATGGTCGGTATTTCAATTGTTATCTTCGCCAACCTCGTATCTCACTCAACTTGGACATTACAATACGAATGTAGCTTCTTCTGGAATACAGTTTAGATTTCTATGAGGAGAGTTGTACGGTTAAGAATTTCAACGGTTATTTGTTGACATACTCGTAATTTGTAACTGGCTGGAAACGCGTAAGTCGTAACAAAGAGGCCTGTAACGCGAAACCTGCGGCTGGCCACTAAGCCGAAACAATTCGTTCTTGTTTTGAAATAATCTGTGATTTACTCGTGTTACTGTGAAAATGTTTAACTGAAAGAAATACAATATTTGTTAACTTTACAATCCAAACATTGACGTATTTTCCTTGGTGTAATACGTGAGTCAGCTTAAAATAAACCACACGTGTCTTCAGAATTTCAAATGAAATGAAATCTTTAACAGCACTATAATCAAGTCACGCAGTTAACTTCTCATTAACCTTCCAAGTCCTTCAAATATAGACGCGCGCAACTTGATAAACCTCCAGTGACCAGATTGACTAGAGCAAAAAACCTCATCTAACTCGATGGTCGCGTCATAATACTCGTAGTTATTTGTTATACAAGAGTGCAAAGTTGTATTTTAACGCCGAGTGTGGAATTCAAAAACGAGCAAGCGAAAGGAACTACCTGAACCACGAGCGAAGCGAGTGGTTCGAGAATAGAATCCTGAGCTTGCGAGTTTTTCAACACACGAGAAGTAAAATATATTTGCACTCGCACACAAAACTTTTCCCCTCACTATAGCGAGGACAGTACAACGCAAAAAACGCGTTTATCACTGCTTCCAGTAGTTCCACAGGTGGTAAAACATATTCATCACTAGATTAACCTAACTTTTATCAATTTTAAAGCAGAAAATTTGCCTCTATTCAAGGTCAAATTCCTTTATCCACTAGTGGATAAAATGCGTTTTTACCCGCTGGCACCTATTAAAGGACAAAACACGTGTTTCCGAGCTAGTGAGGGAAAAACGATATAACGTGAGGACGTCCTTTTCACACTATTTTTGTAAGTGCGATAGGGACGCACCGACCGATGCGATAAAGTTTATCGAACTAGTCTAGTGCCCGCAGGTAAATCGTCTTAGTAAAGAAAATGGCATTACCAAGGTAATCATAGAATGTTATTATTTACATACGTGACGACCTTACATTGTTACATAGTTTGCATACGTAGCATATTAATGACATACCATCATACCAATACCACTGAATGACTTCGGACTTCATAACAACAATAGATACGCCATGGTCACAATCGCTTATTCTTCGTAAGCATATCGTAGCTAGCTCTCCCTATCGCTCTTCCGGAGTGGCGCGACAGAGCCAGACTGTGTTTCGATCGGCACGTAGCCTCAGCAGCAAGTCGAAATAAACCGGTTTTAACCAGTTAATTTTTTACCGGTTAAAACCGGTTTATTTCGATTTTACTCTGAACTTTTAAAAGAACGCGAACGTTATGAGAACTTTATTTTAACCGAAATAAACCGGTTTATTCGACGAACGGCAAGACGCACCGGCGCTGCGTAAATACCTATGTTCACGCAGCGACTTTTTTGTTTGGTTAGAACAGTATTACCTATCATACTGCGGAATAAACCGGTTTATTTTGTTCTAAACCGGTTAATCGAACGAAGTCTTTATGAAAGCGTTCCCCTAAAAACCGGTTTAAAAATAGCGGTTTTTCGAGCAAAAACGAAATTTAAAGGTTTTGCCGCAAGTACATGATAACGGTTTGAAAAATTAACCGGTATCCGAGCCCTGCTCAGCAGCAGCGAGTTCTTCTAACACTTTCTGGGGGAGGTGTGAGGAGGCCATGTCAGGGCTGGGCCCTTTTTGGCTGCATCTGAGACACAGAACACCCCACTAGAAGCCTAATGCAAGCGATATTGTTCGAGACGCAAATCACCAATCCTTGCGGGGTGAGGCGGGCGCGCACGGTGCTGCCATTGGTCGTTTCAAATAATGGCGCGCCTTTACGATTAGCAGTAGAGATGGGAATGGGACATGTTTATTATAGACAATGGTACCGGTACCAGTACTGTGGTGATTTGTTTTGCAACAAATTATAATATTATAATTAAATTATAATAAGGCCTAGTTACCCTTCGGGTTGGAAGGTCAGATGGCAGTCGCTTTCATAAAACTAATGCCTACGCCAAATCTTGGGATTAGTTTCCAAAGCGGACCCCAGGCTCCCATGAGCCGTGGCGAATGCCGATGCCGGGATAACGCAAGGAGGATGATGATTGTGATAGCACCTCAATAAAAATCATTCTAGTAACTAATAACTAAACTGTGCATTTTTACTTACGTTTACTAAGTTAAATTACCAACTAAATATTCTAAACTAATCAATCAACTAAATAACACTACAGACTCTACAGATTCTAGATAATTATTCACAATTACAAATCTGCTTTCTTTTATATTTCATAAAATGGTAGCACATGGTACGAACGGTAGTACGAAGTTCCCGCAACAGACATAAACTAACATGGCCCCCATCCCTAGTCGTTTACCTGAAAGGGATAGCATATCGCATTGTTAACTAGACAAAAAGAGATGGACGCGCCTCGGCGCCGCTCAGTACAACCATATTGACCAGTATAAATGAACTCCGCGGATAATAAACAATATTCTACAAAATAATTAATTTGACTTAACTGTGGAATGTTATTCCATCTTTTTTTATATGTAGAAGTGTTAGAAGACTTGCCACACCACTTTATGCTGCAAGAGACCATTGTTTGCAACCAAATTTGATTATTTAAGATTTTTTCCCGAGCGGACACGAACACTGTTAGCGGGTCGTATACTTGGGCGCTACTGACCGGTGTCGCACGCGTTCAAACTTTTATAAACCTGATTTGTCGTATGCTTGGTGACCGCGAGTCGCCCTGTAAGGGCCGTCTTGTTGTATTGGCAGGGGCGGCTCACTCCGCGATCCTATCGCCGCGCTACAAGTACATGCCGGCGGCCGCGAGTTCGCGGCCTACTCAGGGGTGGCGCGCATTCTCATGGAACGCACGTTCGCACATTCTAATTGTTACTTTACGTCGCGAGTTTTTTTTAAGTTTCATGTGCGATTTCCGCGTGTGGAATGACTAATAAAGCTTAGTTAAATTGACATCATGAATAAAATAGCACAATTTTACATAGATCTACTATTGATTGAGTCCCACGGAAAAGTTCAATAAGGCTTGTGATGTTGGGACAAACAAAAATATATAAATACTGTATATATACCTAGAAAGTACCCAAGACATGAATATAATAGTATAACATTTTTTGCACATATTAATTCGTTTTAATCTATAGGCAACCCTATCGTCCGACGCTGCGCACGTGCGGCTCGTTTCTTTGTTAGAATTTTGTAGGCATTAAAAAAGCGGCATTTCGTGAACATCAAAGCAGTGGGCCTTCTGTACTTGTACTATTATATATTCTGTGGTATTGGTCTGTGATCTGAGATCACGTAGCCTCAACTATTGTCACTTCGGCTAGGCAAGCTGCCGGCGTTAGCCGAATGCAGTCTGCGTGCGTAGCCGAATGCACAAACGCTCACGAAACGAAACGCTCGTAGACATATATCTCTATCGCTCTTGCGTATTGGCGCGAGAAAGCCAGACTACCTTTCGCGGCATTTCGTGTACGTTTCGCGTCGCAGAAATGCCATTCGGCTACGGCACGTCTGGCTCTGTCGACTCTGTCGTGTTGGAGCGACAGAGCCAGACAAGAGCGATAGAGATGGATAGCTACGAAACGGATAGTATCGTGAGTGTTTGTGTATTTTGCTACGTACCCATGGCTCGAAGTGACACTAGTTTATAATAGCAATGGGAATCAAATGAATAGTCCTCTAGAGAATACCTCACGGCTCATCAAGGTCACAGTAGCAATAAAGTTATTGTTGTTTTTGATTGGATATCATTGTCATGGTATATTAGTCATTGGATAATTAATTATGGTTTGAATAATGCAACTCTCATTAAATTTTTTGGTTGAGGCCCCGATGTGAATACATTAATTGGTTTCATGGAACTAATGGTTTTTGCCTGTTTTAGTAGGAGGTAGGGCATAGCGAATGATATTCCGCTTTGTGTGGTAGGGCACAGCACAGCGGATATCGTCTCGTTCGAATCTAGAGCAGAGCCCAACTGGGGTAGTACCTCCACCTTACAGAAGACCGCAGCCAAATAGCACTAGACCCTACTCATAGTGTTGTGTTCCTGTCGGTGAGTAAGGTTGCCAGAGCTCAACGAGGGTGCGGTGTGCTGATGACGGGAGGACTTACGGAACTAACTTGTTCCGTTTATTGTCCTTTGAGTCGTCGGCAACCCGAACCCTCCTTGGAACTTGTACACTCCTTTTTGCTGTGTACTTAACACAGCAAAAGGGAATGTACAAGTTTCTAATGGGGTGGCAACGCGCATGTGACACTGTTTGAGTTGCAGGCGTCCATAGGTTACGGTGACCGCTTTACATCAGGTGGGCCGTATACTTGTTTGCCACCGACGTAGTATAAAAAAAAAAAAAAAAAGAATATAAACTTTATTTCAGTACGATAATAAGTAACAAGAGAAAATAAAAATAAAAATTTGGAAAAGTAGCTGTTCTGTGTTTCGGGGTTAGCTAAATAGCTACTAACTAGGGGTTAAACGCTAAACTCTCCTTGTAGTGTACACGTAGGGTCAACCGTTTAACCCCCGGTTATTTGGCTAACCCGCAACGTGCAAGTTGCTCTGACGCTTGATCCCAAAATCAGCGCACACTCGAAAAAGGTACCAACATTGTATCACAATGTGGAAAAATATTCCAACTCTCATGTCTATTTTGATAACATAACACCCACAAAGGAAGACACAGCATTCTAAATTCTCAGACTTCGACTATTTACATAACCTCTCATATCGCAAATTCGGTTAAATTACATCACCTTCCCACTTGCTCACTTGCCATACGACTCAAATGAGCTCCTACCACGATTTCCGACGTGTTACAATGCTAAAATTGGCTAGGTAAAGTTTTTTAAATTTTTTGTTATACGAAATAAAAATAAAAGAGTCACCTTTCCGTTATCATTATAAGTTATTCTATTAGAAAAATATATTATTATTTGCCTATCCTCAAAAAACTTTACCTACCCAATTATGTACAGTCGACTACAAAGAGATGTATTCACTTTTTCACCTTACTGTATTGTAATAAGGTGAAAAAATGGATATATCTCTTTGTAGTCGAATGTACTGGGGGGTTACCATGACGTACTAAAGACGTTCAGTTTAGGTTGAGAGAAAGGGACACAGCTATAGCAGTTACATAGCTCCGTCCCTCTCTCTCAACCTAAACTGAACGGCTTTAGCACGTCATGGTAACCCCCCTGTACTAATATATACCTAATGGAGAAAGAATGTCAAATATTAATATTAGCGCCATCTAGCCGAGCGTTCCCCAAAGATGTAACGCCATCTAGGCCACCGTACCTTTTTCTCTATGGCTTTGAGGTACGTTTTTTTCTTAGACTTTATCCGTCTATACGGAGTTACATATTATGTCTTTGATTTTACCTATAAATTATGATTTTGAATCACAAATGTATTCGAAAAACTTGCCAAGTTCAGGATTATATTCTCGACCTATAGGATCATTTCACTTGCTTCAATTCCACACTCTGCGTTAAAATACAACAAAACAAATAACTATTAAAACGTTGTAACTAAAACTCCGCTCACCTTACTTATCTACTTACTTACTTGACTAACCAACATTATAGCTAACCCCCCTTTAAATATACCCCTTAAATTTGGCCTTGTGATCGTCTAGCGTGAATAAGTAGAACCCTTCGATGTGAACCGCGATAACCTAGATCCTTTAATGAGTATCAGCTGTATTTTTGACTAATTTTTAAAATTTTATTTATTTATATTTTAAAGAAGAATAAAGGTTATTGTAGCATAATAATATAGTGTTATAGAAGAGTATTTTATCAGATTTAGGCCTAGAAAGTTATATGTGAGAAAATTAATGACGTGATGAAGAAATTTTAGAATAAAAGTTAGTGAGTGAAACATACATGAAATAAATATTAAAAAATATTTTGGAAAACATCGGCTACGCTCTATTTTCGATTCCGGTTTGGGGTGAGAACTTGCGATACCGTCTGGAATCCTTAGGCCCAATCAAACCACATTATCAGGCATCCTAAGCAAGTAAGCCTGAAGGGCTATCTATCTACAAACTAACTTTTTTATTTTGTTTCTTTTCCCTAGCTAAACCCCCCTTTTCCCCAATACTGCTAATAGACCATAACTTCTCGATCCTTCTAATGTATCATCAAGGCTCCGAGTAGTTGCTACCACTGAGAACGAAGTAAATAAGTCTAGTAACTCCTTGAAGCTTTTGACTTGTCATCAGTGGACGGCGCTCGCATGCCACTGGGCCCTATAACAAACCTATGCTTTTTATTCCAAAGAATAGTTTGTTTCCCTAACCAACTTGATAGAATTTACCTTGAAAAACTAGTTAGCAACACTCACTGGCTCGATGCTACATGAAGAATCAGAAATTGCTACCACAATTATTAATTTCACTCAAATAAATTAAGTAATAAGAGTTTTTATAAATTACCAGTTTTACCACATATTTTAAGATAGTAAACACCACATTTAAAGTCCATTTAAACCATATAAGTAGTAGTAGTTAAATTATTTCTCCACAATACACGTTGACCAATTATAATTTAAGACCAATCATAACAGAACTCTACTTTCATAGAAATAGTGTGTGACTCTACCCTAATCCTATTGTTTTCCCTACTCTAACATATCTGAAACACAGACCATCACTTACCATAGATCTTGTGTTCAGAATATGCACAAGTGTATCCCTACCATAAGCTGTACAGTTCAGCCAGCGAAGCTGAGATAGGCAACCTATAGGCTTGAGTTCTGATCCCCCCCCTCTGCTCTTGCCCGCGGGCTAGGGTAGCAGAGAGTAGATCGCCCTATCCGTGTATATATCCAGTATTCTAAGACACACCAGTACCAGCCACATGAGAGACCCAGCTGCGATCAACTTTACTTAGATGTGGATAGATCACAACCGAAATCCCCAGCGACCAACGCCAGCATGGACTAGAACACCGAGTAAATAAATATATATAAATATAGGACCCCAGCCTCAAATACTGCCGACTTCAGTGAGCAAGGATTACTCCTAATGCCTTTCGTCAATCGTGAAAGTCCTCACTTCCATCTAACAGTTGGACTCTTTGAGACCGGTGAGAAAATACGCTTTTGTAAGTATAGAAAAGCGTCCAAGCCCTCCACTTGGAACAAAAGACCCCTAAACGCCTTATGTTTAACAGCCGCAAGGTATAAAGCGCTTAGCCGGACAACAGTCTGTCACAAACAATGATCTGGCTTATAACTTTCACAAAATAACCCCATAGAAAATTACTAAATCCAATTTTACTGATCGACTAAACAAACGAGTGAAGTTTCCTTTACGTGCTATAATCTAAGCTTAGTTTTGCAAGAATTTCTCCCTACAAAACCAAACACAGACTTATCTCCAAGCACCAGCCATACATCGACCCAGTCTTTGTATTGCTTGACGGCACTCAAGAAACAAAGCACAGAAAACTTCACTATACACATTAATTTAAATGTAACACTACACTATAAATAGAACACTAAAATAACCCCACAACTGACAGTAAAGCAATTCCACCACAGGTCAAAGTTCAACTGTACGACGATATTGTCCCCGCACAATCAAACAGAGACACAATTTCAAAGTTTACAATCACTTAGAATAATTTCCAAGTAAAAACAAACAGAGAAATAATAGCAGAACAACTTCACTCACCAGTATAACACACGAAAGCCAGAGACACTGTTAGTCTTGTGGATATTGTAAGAATGACGCGCGTCGGCTCCCTCCGACCCTTTTATAGATTCTCTATAAGAGACATAATTGGGACACACCTGGGATATAACTGGGACAAACCTGGGATATAACTGGGACATACCTGGGATATAACTGGGACATACCTGGGATATAACTGGGACATACCTGGGATATAACTGGGACAAACCTGGGATCTAACTGGGACATACCTGGGATATAACTGGGACAAACCTGGGACTTGGGATATAACTGGGACATACCTGGGACTTGGGATACGATAAGAAAAAGATCATAACTACTTTGTTTACTAAGCCGTACGCCCTACGTAATAAAGTTCACGATCATCACGCGGATGTTTGCCTATTAACACGTGCAGATTGCAGCTGTTTTAGAGAGAGACAGAGCTATTGGTATTGATACCTATGTAGTCCAATAGTGGAGTGTTCCGTAAATATTTTTACGTAAATATTATTTTGTGAAAGATTGTTTAAATCAATTTAGTAAGTGACTTCGCAATGAAAGATCACATTTGTTCTTAATTGTTACATTGAATGATATATTCAGGAAGTATAATAATCAATATCAGTGATTATTACCTGTTTGACTCGTAAATGAAACCAAGACATAATATCGGAACGTTACGCAGCTGACAACTGTCAGTGTCAGTATTCCGTCCATGTGAACGTAGTTTGTTGATAAATACGTTTTTCCAACCTGTTTTGCATAGAATAACAGTGAATTTTATGAGTGAAGACGTGACTATACATGTGATTAAACATCACAGATATTATTTGTTAAAATATCCAATGAAATCCCAAAGAAAATATGCACCAAGAAAGTTGGTCAAGGAAAAGTTGATTCGCCGTAAGTTTTATATGTAATAACGAGTCCATTTCCTCGTCATAGACGCTTGTTCTGTTACAACGGGTTCCAATTGGTTGACTGTACTCCAACAATGGAAATAAGTCTTAAACTCAAAATGTTCCGCAGCACCTGCACATGCTCTCATAAAATTAATACAACTACTATGACTCATATCATAACAACTGAATGTCCTCTCCAATTCACCTTCGTAATAAACGCCTTACGTCCGTGCACTGACACGGTGTTTATTTCCGTTGACATTTGGTGCCGGCATCACAGTTATTTTGGTTCAAAGGCAATTAGTCGGTCAGATGCGTAGGCGCATCTTTTGTTGCTTGTGCATCGGATAGTAATATTCGTAGATAATTAACTATCCTAAAATGGGCAGAATAAAATGTCAATTCAATATTAGATTTTTTTTTAAACTAATTGCAACTTTTGCTAGCCTAGCCAATATGACAATGTACATATTACGCTCCGTAGTTTAATCGTCTATAATTATCACTCTATCATATAAGTTCAACAGTGACAATAGCGTTTTCGAAAGCCTTCTATACAACTTTTCGTCAAGTTATTTCCACCAGCACATATGTATTCACTTTTATACACCGTCCGTTACATTTGAAGTTGAGTATGAACACAACATTGTGTCACACTGTTAATAAGCCTAATAGACCAGGAAAAATAGCTTGACCTGGACATAATTCGATAACCGTAATTTTCTTTTTCTGTCGTATAAAGTATCATTAGTGATAGTTAAAATACAAATTATTAATCAAATTAGGGTTCTGATTCAATTTAAAAAAAATAAAAACGAACTTTGAATATTTTTTTATTTTATAACTAAAGTATTAAATGTAATCCGGAAAAAGTGCTTGTATTATGTTGTGACACCTGCATTTCATATAAAAACATCTAATTTTTATAAATAATTCATACAGAACTATCATTTATAAAGAAGGTTTAGTAAGTTACACATTTTCAGGCGTATTTCACTAGAAAATATTGTTAACCGTAATCCTGCAATTTATTATGAATATAATATTACGTGTGTTGATAAATTATTAAAACTTATACCAATACTTTTGGCGCTTGTTCAAAATCTTAAATATTGATAATTTTAGGAAAGGAAAAATACCTAACTAAATTGAAAGATGGTAAATTTTGCCGTTAATATATTCTTAGTACTATACGAAATCAATTAAACAACAAATATGTAAGATTCATTACTTAATTGATATTTTTCTTACTTGCGCTTTAATATGAACGTTATTACCTGCAGAATAAGGTCGTGCACAGAGTAGGTATAGCTAGTATAGTAGTAGCGGGAACGGGCGGCGAGTCGTCAACACGTGTTTCGCTCGGCGATATCAAGGGCGCCGCGTTTTCAAAACGCTTCGATAACAAATATTTCACCGTCCAGTATAAGAGAGCTCCCTTATTACAAGTGACAAAAGTGATACAAATCAATTAGTCCGATAGGTCACGTTAAACTGGTCAAGTCGTTAGCTCAATAATAGTACCTATCGAGCTTGACGAGATGCTTGGATCACAACAACGTAATATGTATGAAAGCTTGCGGCGCTTAAGACTGTATTCTTTCGAGTCGTGTGTAACGTATTTTGGCGAGGCAAATTTGAAGCACAGTGCGTGTCTGTCTCACTCACTCTTACGGTAAACCTAATGAACTGTTTCACTTTCAGAGGATTTTTGAAGTAATTTGGGTAATGTGACATTGTCGCGGTGAGGTCTTTCCGGTACAAATTTATCGGTGGATCTTTTCGGATTTGTGGACGATGAGCCGATGCGATGTCGCTTCATTTTGAAGTGTCGACTCTCGCGAGGGAGTTCTTAGAGGACCGCGAGGAGCGCGTGTGACTGTTGAGTTTTTGAATGATTTGAAGTTTGTGAATGATTTTATTTTGTGTGTATTTGTGTGGGCATGAGGTGTTTGTGTTGCGAGAGTCAAATCAATAATATGAGTGGTACAAATTTTATTAGGGGGCATCAGCGTTGCGCCGTCAATTTGTATCAAAATGGCTGCGCAGCATAACATGCTGAGCCCGTTCCTTTTGACATGCATGCTAGTTGTCTATTTTATTTTTTAATATTTTTTGTGTAAATGTTCAATTTTTATTTGTGTGTCAATAAATGTTTTCTTATTCTTATTCTTATTCTTTCTTATTCATGTGTGAGAAACTCAACACTCGAATGCTGCGTAACAATGCGAGCCGAAATCGCCTAATCGGAAGTGTCCGACTTGGTATCGACACTATCGACTAATCTATACACGTTGTAACATGAGAAACCAAAACCTGGTTTCTGGTATCTGGTACCCGGTAACCGGTAACCGGTATCCGGTATCCTGTATCCGGTATCCGGTAACCGGTATCCGGTATCCGGTAACCTGTATCCGGTATCCGGTATCCGGTAACCGGTATCCGGTAACCGGTATCCGGTAACCGGTATCCGGTAACCGGTATCCGGTAACCGGTATCCGGTAACCGTTAACCGGTAACCGGTGACAGGTCTCCGGTATTCGGTGACCGGTAACCGGTAACCAGTAACCAATGACCGTCAACCGGTATCCGGTAAACGGTGACCGGTAACCGGTAGACGGTAACCGGTATCCGGTAACCGTTAACCGGTAACCGGTGACAGGTCTCCGGTATTCGGTGACCGGTAACCGGTAACCAGTAACCAATGACCGTTAACCAGTATCCGGTAAACGGTGACCGGTAACCAGTAGACGGTAACCGGTATCCGGTAAACGGTAGACAGTAACCGGTAACCAGTATCCGATATACGGTATCCGATATCCGGTTTCCCGTGTTCGGTTTCCCGTTTCTGGTTTGGTTTTGGTTTTGGTTTTAGTTTTAGTTCTGTTAGTTTAAACAAAAACAAAACTGAAAACGAAAACGGAAACCGAAACGGGAATGGAAACGAAAACCGAAATCGAAACCGAAACCGACACCGAAACCTACACCAAAACCGACACCGAAACCAAGACCAAAACCGAAACCGAAAAAAATATTTAAGTTCCTAGAAGTAAAGAGTGACAGAGATAGCACTATAATCATTTAAGTTCCTGGTAGTAAAGAGTGACAGAGATAGCACTGTAATAATAAAATTTATGTTCCTGGTAGTAAAGAGTGACAGAGATAGCACTATCATAATTAAAGTTCCTGGTAGTAAAGAGTGATAGAGATAGCACTCATGTTAGTCAAACTCGTGGTATGTGCACTTCCCGCACACAGTAAAGAGTGACAGAGATAGCACTATAATAATTTAAGGTCCTGGTAGTAAAGAGTGACAGAGATAGCACTATAACAATTTAAGTTCCTGATAGTAAAGAGTGACAGAGAATAGAGATAGCACTATAATAATTTAAGTTCCTGGTAGTAAAGAGTGACAGAGATAGCATTTTTGTTATTTAAATTTCTGTTAGTAAAGACGTAAAGAGTGACAGAGATATCACTCACGTTGGTCAAATACGTGGTTTATGGACTACTATTTGGACCCCCCAATGTCACGCTTTTTTAATCCTTTAACATGGATTGTCACATTTAGTATGACGTAATATATGAATGACGCCTAAAGATTGAGAGAGACAGCAATATTGTTCTTCAAATTCGTGGTAGTGAGAACAGGGTGCGTAGCCGAATGGCACAAACGCTCACGAAAGTAGATATCTATCTCTATCGCTCTTGCGTATTGGCGCAACAGAGCCAGACTGCGTTTCGTTTTCGTTTCGCGTCGGAGAAATGGCATTCGGCTACGGGGCCTGAACAGAGACAGCACTATGTATCACGCGGCCGCCGACTACGCAAGTCACCGCGTAATTATAATAACCGTTCGGCTCCTTTTTAGATCGTGTACAGTCAACAACACAGCTGGCAAGACAAAGTGCAAAAAATATGTATAGAGTATTTTATTTCCTGTACAAGTGTTGGTACTTGGTACATTAAGGTGTGTGTATACATATATTTGGCACTTTATCTGTATTCACAGCTGAGTTGCTGACTGTACCAATAACGATCAACTATGAACTTTTGTGGTTTGTTTTAAATAGTTCTATGCAGATATAGATTAGAATACCTATTCTATCGGTACTTTTTGTATAGGTTATTATAATAACTGGCCCCGTAGCCGAATGGCATTTCTCCGACGCCAAACGAAAGCGATACGCCGCTGGCTCTGTCGCGCCAATACGCAAGCGCGATAGAGATAGATATCTACTAGCGCTTCGTTTCGTGAGCGTTTCGTGAGCGATTGTGCCATTCGGCTAGCCACCCTGGACAAAATAATTATAATCAGTGCCGGCGCACTCCGCGATCACGATTCTTTCGCCGAGCTACAAGGCCTTGATATATAGGATGTATTATTTTATCAGCAACAAAAATATGTGATGATATTGAATTAAGGCAAAACAAGACATATAAACCCTCTCCATTATTTCCTCCCTGGTTTATGAAGCTAGAACAATGATTTTTAACACATACGAAATTCGTACACTGAAATAAAGTGATGATACTATAAATAAATACTCGACATTCAAAGTCGATAATCTAGTGACGTGAGAAGTTATTGATATAACAGAATTTTGCACAAAATAGGCTCACCCTTTGATGTTGAAAATGCCGCCACTCTATAAAACAAACAGACCGCACACGAGCAGCCGACATTAAATTCTATTGCACGGCGCGAAGGTCGAAAGCCGCGCCCGCACCTGGGCGTAGGTAGCGAGATCGGGTGCACGTGCGCTTACCTTTGAAATCGCCGACACGCAGGTGTCGTCGTTCGCCCTCTCTTTTCATTTATGTTTCTGTTTCAATCGGTTAGCCGTTTGCCGGCCGGCAATAAAGGTTGTTTTTTTAACCGACTTCAAAAAAAGTAGGAGGTTCTCAATTCGACTGAATGTTTTTTAGGGTTCCGTAGTCAACTAGGAATCCTTATAGTTTCCCCCTGTCTGTCTGTCTGTCCGTCCGTCCGCGGATAATCTCAGTAACCGTAAGCACTAGAAAGCTGAAATTTGGTACCAATGTATCAATCACGCCAACAAAGTGCAAAAATAAAAAATGGAAAAAAATGTTTTATTAGGGTACCCCCCCTACATGTAAAGTGGGGGCTGATTTTTTTTTCATTCCAACCCCAACGTATGATATATTGTTGGATAGGTATTTAAAAATGAATAAGGGTTTACTTTTACTAAGATCGTTTTTAGGGTTCCGTAGTCAACTAGGAACCCTTATAGTTTCGCCATGTCTGTCCGTCCGTCCGTCCGCGGATAATCTCAGTAACCGTTAGCACTAGAAAGCTGAAATTTGGTACCAATATGTATATCAATCACGCCATTCACGCCAACAAAGTGCAAAAATAAAAATGGAAAAAAATGTTTTATTAGGGTACCCCCCCCACATGTAAAGTGGGGGCTGATATTTTTTTTCATTCTAACCCCAACATGTGATATATTGTTGGATAGGTATTTAAAAATGAATAAGGGTTTACTAAGATCGTTTTTTGATAATATTAATATTTTCGGAAATAATCGCTCTTAAAGAAAAAAAAAGTGCGTCCCCCCCCCTCTAACTTTTGAACCATATGTTTAAAAAATATGAAAAAAATCACAAAAGTAGAACTTTATAAAGACTTTCTAGGAAAATTGTTTTGAACTTGATAGGTTCAGTAGTTTTTGAGAAAAATACTGAAAACTACGGAACCCTACACTGAGCGTGGCCCGACACGCTCTTGGCCGGTTTTTGATCATATTAATATTTTCGTAAATAATCGCTCCTAAAGGAAAAAAAGTGCGTCCCCCCCCTCTATATTTGGAACCTTATGTTTAAAAAAATATGAAAAAAGATCAAAAAAGTAGAACTTTATAAAGACTTTCTAGGAAAATTGTTTTGAGAAAAATACGGAAAACTACGGAACCCTACACTGAGCGTGGACCGACACGCTCTTGGCCGGTTTTTTTTGTATGTATGTTACTCGATATCTCCGAGAATCGTGGACCGATTTTCAAATTATTTTTTTTAATCGAACACCCTATAACCCCGAGATGGTCCTATTGGCACCAAGTCGGGGTCCGATGATGGGATCTTGGAAAAATCGAGGGAACTCTTCAAATGTTATAGGCACATGTAATGTTTTTAGTGTATTTTTAATAGGTACACCAATATTTACGATTGATGGTAAAAATTTTAATGTCGCTGAGCTGATGATGGAAGGTCAACTCCTCAATGGTTAGGAGTTAAAGGATAATTCTTTCACTACTGTACGTATATAATATCAATAGGAACCACTAAAATCAATAAATAAATAAATTTTTCTTTAATATAAAACCGCCTTCAAAAATAAGCGCGTTACAAAACACGGAGAAACTAAAACGCAAAAAATAATAAACCTTTGAATTCAGATTTCTTATCGTATTGCAATAATCTAAACATCCAAATTATAAACAAATCAATTATTTTTGGAGTCGGGGCCAGCCTGGGTATGGTTGGTTGGGGCAAACAGGCATGCGGGATAAGAAATCTGAATTCAAAGGTTTATTATTTGCATTTTTATTTGACATTTTATAAACTGTACGAAAAAGATCCGGATATTCATGCAACTTTTCCATGGTTTCGAAATATCTGTAATGTTCGGATAATTTTCGCATAGGGTGAACCCAATATCTCCTGTGCCTCTGCATATTGAGAATTTGCAGCAAGGCAAACGCATCTTCATCATCGGACGAGGAAGACGTTTCCGCAACGAAATCAGCCTGTATAATGACGCATCGAGCCGTGTTTTCACCTCTTGTGTGTAATTTAGATTGCGTCCGCGCCCCGTCCGCGCCTCGTCCTCGCCACGCCCGCGCCACGCCACGTCCGTTGTGTTTATTTTAGACGTAAGACGCGCCCCCAGGCGGCGCGGCGCGCGCCACGCCGCCGCCACGCCGCCTGGGGCGCGTCTTACGTCCTTCCTATACAAAATGTACTGAGGAGACGATTTTTGAATTACACTCAGGTGGCGTGGCGCGGACGTCCGTTGCGCGCCCCGAGACACGCGACGCTCTGGTGTGGCCGGTACCTTACGTCCCTAACCTATTAACCGATCCGCCGCGGTAACGCGGCCGGTGCGCGGCGCGCTCTCCGAGGCCCGCGCCCCGCGCGCTCCCCCCGCCCCGCGACAGCCGCTCTACGACAACTTTGCACCCTTTTAAATTACTGACATTTACAGTTTCTTAAGCGCGACCTTCACAGTATTAATTTTGATAAAATCATGATTATAGTACACAAAAACCTGGTCTTAAGCAAAAAAATCTCAGTTACAATTTATACCTACTGAGAAATTCATGTTTATTTAAGCGTTAAAAATATATGTTTAAGATCGGTGTTAAATGTCTATATATACTTAATACAATGCAAATTGATATATATATCATGGTCACCATTTTTACCTCACTAGATATTCACATTAAATGAAAACGGTAAAAAAAAGTACACAATCAGATTTATTTTCTGTGTAATATCGCTAATAACTGATCGCATCTGAGTGCACCACAAAGTTAATCTAACAAAGTTTTCGGTTAACTATTTTGCTGTTAGCGAAAAGTGGGATAATGTACTTTATCTCATGATTTTTATAAGATATGAATACGATCGTATTTTTTTTTATCTATGTACATAATTACTATTTGATGCTTAATAATAATACCCAATAAAATATCAAAAAGGACGAGTTATTGAATTATGTCCAGGGTACCTTACTTTTACTCCACTATAAATAGTCTTACAGCGTATAATACGGCTGCCGCTATTCAAGGGTCCTCCCACATTGACATAGATTTAGACGCCTGTTCTAGTGTACAAACCAATTTGAATCCTAGGCCACTCTAGAACCCTGTCTCATTTAAACCGTGTTCTATTTGCCATAAGAAGTCACATTGACGTTTACTGTGCAAAGGTTCTACAGTGGCCATGATTCAAATTGGTTGACTGTACAGTAGAACCGAACCCTTGCACAGTAAACGTCAATGTGACTTCTACGGCAGATAGAACACGGCGTAAATAAGACAGAGTTTTAGAGTTACCTAGGATTCAAGAAGTTCTAGTAGTTCTGCCGGCTTAGCCAAACTGACATCACAATCGTTGACGATACGTGGCGAACGAAACGCAGTCTAGCTCTGCCGAACCACTACAGAAGAGTGATAGTGAGAGCTAGCTAATACGATAGGATTACGAAGCGTAACCGATTGTGACGTTGGTTAGTTACCCTGTAGATTAAATCCTAAGCTCCCATTGTTCCTAGAGCTGAGTCACTCAGTTTACGAATCAAAAGAAAATTTTAAAAGAAAAACGTTTCAAGTTCAATAAAGATTCTAAATAAATGTAAACTTTAGAACATGTGGAATAAGATTGAATGTATATCAACCGGTTTGCGTAATGCCAGCGTTTCATTTTCAGGCTACGAAATTACTTCCTCGTACGGTGGCAAATGGCAACATGAGTTTAATAAGATTTAAGGTCTTTGCTCAATGCTTACCTACATGGTTACGTACCTAACTGTTGAAAGGTAAGGGCCAATTTTATTACAAAACCGAAAGATCCCGGAATATAATATAAGTACCTCAAAAGAGCGGAACGTTGCTGTGACATTATCGAGAATCTCGAGATTTAATTTCTAGCGAACATTTGCCATTCAAAACAGAAATCGTTCTTGAAAAGGGCACAACTCTGTAACTTAGTCCCCTTAATGTTATTTGATTTGTCCAAAATACTGTATACAATCTTTGACCCACTTTTTCTATATTTTTTACCAGAATCATCAATATTTTTAGTGACAGCCAGTGAGGTTTGAATTCACGACCTTCCGTGTTATCAGACAAATTAAAGGTTAAAGAGAGAACACAACAAAAGTAAGAGTATGCATATTTATATTTATGTAATGTTTGTTAATAAGTAGAGCTCTAAATTTTTAACCTAGTCTTGAGTTTAAAAACAGCTATATGATTGCTAGAGATATTTTAATTCTCGCTTCCAAAGCATGTCAAAATAAGTAAGTGTTTTACCAACGATATAGAAGTCTTCAGCACACTTTAGTCATTTTACATACAACAGCCATATAACCGTCACTTCAAAGATACCATGCACCGTTACAATGATAACATCCGACCTCTTTTCAAGTCAGATAAAAGTGTAGGTCACGTTAAACGTCTCGCCTTGAAGCTAAATTGCTAATAACAAGACTTTAGTTTGCCACTGTCTAATAAAATGCAACCCTAATGAGTAATGACAATGACTACAAACTACAAATTAACACAAGGTGAGTAAGGCTGCCAGAGCTCAACGAGGGTGCGGTGCTGATGGCGGGAGGACTTACGGAACTAACTTGTTCCGTATATTGTCCTTTAGAGTCATCGGCAACCCGAACCCTCCTTGGAACTTGTACACTCCTTTTTGCTGTGTACTTAACACAGCAAAAGGGAATGTACAAGTTTCAAATGGGGTGGCAACGCGCATGTGACACTGTTTGCATTGCATGCGTTCATAGGTTACGGTGACCGCTTTCCATCAGGCGGACCGTATGCTTGTTTGCCACCGACGTAGTATAAAAAAAAAAAACACAAGACTTGCCAATTTATACCTTTTTTAACATTCTACTTTTATCTCCGTAAGAAATAACAGTACCTGGGTTATTTTTAAGATACCACCTACACAAACCTGCTATGCAATATAGGTTTTTGCTGCGAGTTCTACTTTTGTTTTGAGACCCACAGCTCGAAGGTAATGGAAGATTGATTTACGTGTTAAAATGAAACATTTTATGTAAACATAGGTACAATTTATGGCAAATAAATGAAATGAAATGAGATCCTACGAACAGAAGAACTA
Organism: Leguminivora glycinivorella; assembly: GCF_023078275.1. Taxonomy (NCBI): domain Eukaryota; kingdom Metazoa; phylum Arthropoda; class Insecta; order Lepidoptera; family Tortricidae; genus Leguminivora; species Leguminivora glycinivorella. The sequence continues at coordinate 2,882,503 of NC_062977.1, forward strand.
CGAGCGAAGCGAGCGACTCTTTACAGAAAAACATAGGCAGTTTCTGTATAGAAATATTAAAATACTTATGTGTAATCTGATCTCTATACAAAAGCATTTTTGTAATACTTCCACTCTGTTGTCCTATCAAGTGGTGACAATAACAGTATTCACGTAGGTATTGTACCACGACCGAACGTATTTATACGAGTACCACAGTTTACACAGACTAATCACAAATAACCCTTTCTGCATCCATTTAAGGTCCACCAAAATTCAGTTCACCCGTCACCAACGCTTCAGCATTGTGCAAGCGTTCTGGTAATCCAACCACAAACAACGCCCACTACGTCATTGTTTGACTTATTAACTTGGTTACCAACACAGATTGTAGAAACCATGATGACGGGTGTGTGACGTGATCTTAGCATCATTTTTTCATTGTAACTCCTGCAGAAGAGTCTTTAAGAACAAGTTGCCAGCCACAACAGTCAAAATCATCCATAACTTGCAGAAGTCGCCGTCATCGAAACCGCTGAGGAAGGCTATTACGACAACACATGACTGACAGCTAGCTGGCCAACAAACATAAAATTTTAGTTACTGCTGTTACTTGATGACATAAGGATATTTAAATTCTGCTTCCGTCTATATTTTTCTATGTCTATGGTTACCTTCGCCCACATTATTATCTGCACGTACTGAAACTTTATTGTCATATACATAAAGTCGGCCGTTGATCAGGTAATTTTGTTTTCAGTTGGTCTACTCTACAGGTACCCACTATTGACGCTGCACATGAGATCACTGTTTCATCACGATATAATAGGAAACTTAGTACTTAAATTACTCAGGACAACATTGAGTTTCCTGTTAAAATTACGGCAAGTCGAGTTATACACAGGAAAAACTGTTTCTGCTCATTTTTATTGGAAAATCGTTACTTTGTATAAATCAATGTAATGTATTAGGGTTTTGTGCTACAGATACTCAAAGGAATTATTTGATTTGCCATTTCAATTGGAAACAACTTAATTTTGGCATAGCATTGTATCTATTGTAAACTTGTATTGACTCCCCAGTTCAAATTAAAGGGTTCATTTGGACTGGGCCTTTATTTGTCTACTATGATTTTGGTAAGTTTTATAAGTATGTGAAATGTAATCTTTTCTAAGAGAAGCAGCGGTATAAAGGACGTTGATGTTCGTAGTTAGGTGTATAATTTTACAATACTTTATTCTACCAGTAGATACCACACAAAATATGTTTAATTAGATAATAATAACTATTTTTTCTGTAATAAAACTATGAAAACGGATTATATCGCTTATAATGAATTTACAATTCATCCCGATGTTTCGAACATTTTACAGCATTAATTTTGGAGAAAATCCTCAATTTTTCCTCAGTCACCCGTTGACCACGAATGCTGTAAAGTGTTCGAAACGTCGGGATGAATTGAAAATTCATTATACGCGATAAAATCCGTTTCCATAGTTTTATTTCATGAGTAACTATCGGTAACCGAAAACAATATTATTTTTTGTGTTTTTATAGCTCAAAACTTAAATCATTTATAAACACGGAAGCTCACTTCGCTCAGGTGTCACTTCCTCGTCTGATAAAAACTATTTTATCTTCGCATCAGCCATTCACTCATTGTGGTAATTTAGACGAATTAATGGACCATTATGAGTGATTCACATCGCGTGACAATACCAGTGGCCGATTCGAACTTGAACTGACTTCAGAATGACATTTGAATCTTAATATTTAGTCATCGTTCCTCTCGACAGCGTCAAGCGTGGAAAAGTACGTGCGAAATGCATATTTGAATGATATCAGTTAGGAGTCTTGCTGATAGTGTATACGTTCGAATTAGTCAGGGTCTTTGTGCATGTTGCAGCTTCATATTAAAATAACACTCTTTGTCCAGTTTGAGTCTAATTCTTGTATAAATTGACCTCAATGTTCGTAAAAATGTGAAGTCCTCGAAGATCAGGCTTATTTGGTGATTTTAACTGTGGTATCAATTAGCACAAAAAAGTGTTCGAAACGTCGGGATGAATCGTAAATTCATTATACGCGATATAATCCGTTTCCATAGTTTTATTTCATAAGTAACTATCGCGGTAACCGAAGACAATATTATGTATCACATAGTTAGTCATACAAGTACGTCACACTGTGTTAATTAAGAAAACGTCAGTAATTAGACGTACGCTTATGCTGGGCAGCTTATGAACTCATTAGTATTTATGCTTATGACTCTGTGGATAGGTACAATCACCTGCAAAAACTATATTTGAAAAAAAAAACCGCCAAAAATATATATTAAATAAGTAATAGATTTTCTCCAAAATTAATTTATCCTTGAGGGAGTGAAAAAAGGGGGGGGAACGTTTGTATCAATAATAGATGAACCAGTTTACGCGAAATTTAAGTTTCTATAACTTTAAAAATTATACTAAACGAGATCTTGAAAGAAATAAAAAAAATTCCCCTCACTAGCTCGGAAACACGTGTTTTGTCCTTTAATACCAGCGGGTAAAAACGCATTTTATCCACTAGTGGCCTTGACCTTGAATAAAATCAAATTAACTGCTTTAAAATTTATAAAAATAGGTGAATCTAGTAATAAAGATGATTTACCACCTGCGGAACTACTGGAAGCAGTGATAAACACATTTTTTGCGTTGTAGTTTCCTCGCTATAGTGAGAGGAAAAGTTTTGTGTTACAGTCGGGTGCAAATGTATTTTACTTCTCGTGTCTTAAAAACTCGCAAGTGCAGGATTCTATTCTCGAACTCTCAACTATAGAATCCTTTCACTTGCTCGTTTTTCAATTCCACACTCGGCGTTAAAATACAACTTTGCCCCCTTGTATAACACATAATTATTATTCAGGACATCAGGACGTTAACAATATTCCTTACGTATATGATACACATTAATAGGTATTAAATTAACGTCACTGAAAAGGTCTCCCCTCAGCATTTTGTCAAGTTACCTACAAGGTAACTTGACGCTGGTCTTCCGTGGACACCTGTGATCTTCTAGATCTTCTCAGTTGTAAGGTACAGCGGGCCAAATTTCGACTGGGGGCAAATGTAACTGGTCCATTTTTTCCATGTTTTACAATGTTTGCATTATTAAATAGAGTGTCTACCGATTATATTGTGTGGCGTGTTCACTTCAGCGGATACATGTAGAACTCAATATCATTGTGTAATAATGGAGAAAATGGATTAGTTACAATTGGCCCCCAGTCGAGATTTGGAACGCTGTACCTTACCTAGAATATAAGAGAACTACCTAGTACATTTCACGGCTCTTCTCTTTCCGCAGATACTCTAAATCTGAATATACAGCGTGTGGATTTCATACGGGCGAATACTGTCTCCAGTGTGCGTAGCCGAATGCACAAACGCTCACGATAATATCTCTTTTGTAGCTATCTATCTCTATCGCTCTTGCGTATTGGCGCGACAGAGATAGACTACCTTTCGGTAGGTACGCTAATTAATGTGGACGTAATATATTGCGTTCTGAATTATGTATGAAAAACAAAATCTCGTTTATTTAAAAAAAAATGTAGTTAGGCTCCTTAGGTCCGATACTAGTCGTTATTAAAATATTCGCCCGTATGGAATACACACGCTGTATATGTAAAACTAGTATTTTCTCTCGGCTTCGCCCGCGTACGTAATCTTGTTTTCCCTTATTAAATTTGGACCCCCATTTCACCCCCTTAGGGTGTGAGTTTTGAAAAATCTTAGTGCACCTCTACACCTCATAAGGAACATGATATGTCAGTCAGTCAGTTTATTCTTTTATATATTTAGATAGGTATGTAAAATACCGCGTTAAATGGACTCGACAGTCTAGTTTCCAAACTAGTCCGTTTATTTACCGTTTATGTCAGTTGTGGAGTGTTAACAACCAGTTTTATCGGACGTGAGTGGCTTAGTTTACATAGTTGAATCATCTTTATTTTAGCATGTCCGGTCACTACACGACTAAATTACTTCATTTTTGTCAAGGTGAATATTTTTTGTAAAGAAAGAATACAAGTCTGTTCCATGACACTATTAAATATAAAGCAAAAGGAAGGGCAATTAATGTTATCATAATCCTGCTCTCGTCACAATTCGAATATCGATTAATATTGAAACACGGTCAGCTAAACCGAAATTTGATTATTCCTATTTGAATAAACCTGAAGTAGAAAGAAACTTTGCAGAACCTTTCGATGTCATAGTCATAACAAGCAAGTTCCACAGAAGTCCAAGACTTTAGAAAGAGAACCTGACCTGACCATTTATTTTACCTGTCAGCATAACTAAATTGCTCTTTCTTTAAAGCCCTTACTTCTTTTTTTTACCAGAAATTAAATATAAGAAGATCATACCATCCCATACATTAAAATGCGACCGCCTAAGAACGCGCATAATACTACACCCTACACCACACATAGATGGCGCCACAAAAAAAATGTCTTGTAACTTTCGATTACGGATACTTGTAGATGGCGTTAACTGTCACTTTTGACATAGATTTATGGCTCGAAAGTGACAATTAACGCCAATCTACAAGTAATCGATGGCAACAAGGCATTTTTTGTGGCGCTATCTATGTGTGGTGTAGAGTATGCGCGTTCTTAGGCGGTCGTATTTTAATGTATGGGATGGATCCATCTACTATATCCATTATCTTTGGTTTTACCCAACAACGCAACACAAGGAGGTAAACCTCTCTCTTCCGAGAAAACCTTTTTTAAACCTGACATACCTGGTCTACCAGCAACGGTTTGTTCTTTCTATTAGCCACTTTTTTACACCAACAAACCACCGCGCCGACAAACGCAAGGCATGCCAAAATCTGTTTAAGAAGAAATCTATAAGAGAAAAGTGAAACCTATCGTGGACATAGCATAGGTATCTTCAAACCTTTGTCGATATCCTAGTGGGAACAGGCCTGTCTACCAGCAACAGTATTTAAACAGCCCCGGAACCGCGTGACATTGAAACACGGCCCGCTGATGTGAAAATTGGCCCCAGAGGATGTCACCTAATACGGATCGTTGCGCCAATCTAGCTCCCACACTGAATATGATATGGGTCATGTGTACCCAGCTAAATATAGTCACTAGTTTTCTAATATGAAATTGTAGACGAATGAATGTCAAAAAGCGTGAAAATGAATATAAAGGATGTAAACCTAATACGGGCGAATCTCTTAACGGTGGCGAGTAATTAGATAATTTTTATTTAAAATTGACATAAAAAAATTACATACAAAGTAATTCGGCCTACAATTTAATTCAAACACACACGTTAAACGCTCGTAGACATTTTTCGTTGGCTGTCATCGCAACCATGTTTACAGTACATTGCTACTCAAAAAAATTTCCAAAATTAAAGATGGGGTGAAAATAAATAGAATAGACGTGAATTAAGTAACTCAAAAGCACCTTTTAATTAAGGTAACGGCGGCTATCAACGCGGGTATCGAAATCGACGTCCATTACCGCCGCATTTGCAAATACGCATTTTATAGGCAAACCGACCAATTTCTTAAAAAAAGTTACTCACACAAAGGAAGCCTGTTTAGTTGACTAACGCACATATAGGCGATAGAGAGTGTGAATGAAAGAAGACGCTCGCTATTTGACAGTTTTTGCCACGGGGCCGCGAGAAGAGGTTGTGTCATACTGACGTGTGACGCTAAACCTAAGTGAACTCCAATCTCATTTAGTAGTTTACGTAATAATTATGGCAAACAGGTGAAAGTTATGCATTTCAAATTATTGTTTATAGTTTTCTACATGACTTCTGAGTACTTTTTACGTATTGTTTAGCCTGGAAATGTGTTTAAAGTGGAAATTAAAAGACAGCGGTGAAAGGCGCCATTTCGTGAGTAGATTCTATTACTGTGGTATACCACGGTAATAGTTAAAGTAGTGATATTAGTTCTTTTTGCTTTATTTTAAGTATATGTGATCAGTTATATAATGTCTTACAGTTGTTTCAATCTTGATCTATTCACGCTATCAAAGAACTATTTACGCGGTATGAAAATTATTCAACAAAACCTTAATTTTTAGCAAAAACTTCATGACTGATTTCGTAGTTTCTATGAAAACCGTTAATTTGTCAATTTTTTAAACATTGACATAAAGTCTGATGCTTACTTATCAGTTATGTAAGCTTGGTTTAAATATAAGGTTGCAATATTTTATTTTGATTTGTAATGAAAATACATCTGTATGACTTTGTTTTTATGGGTCGGAATTAGATTTTATAATACTCCAATTTATGCCTATTACCGATGGTACGATCAGATAACCCTCGGTAATAGAATATATAAGAATCTATTACCGATCCATGCAATATTTGTTTGGGTCGGTAATGGGTTCCTATAGAAGTATCTATTACTGAGCGACATATTAGTCTTGTATCAAAATATGACATTTAGTGTACCGTAAGTACAGATTTCTTAGGTGAAACTCAGTCTTCTGTGGGTATTCATAAAGGAGGATAGTATAGGTATATGTATTTGTCATAATTTGTATATTCAACCGTCGGTATTAAGCTCCGAATTTTGAGATGGGTTTCTATTTACCGATGGCAGAAAAACACTGTCATTCATACCCTCGGTAATGAAATCTCAATTCGCGTTAATAGAACTGCAACCTGTTCATTACCACGGTAATAGAAAATTTAGGTATGTTGGCTTCAATAATCATTTTATGACATATAATAAACTAAAATGATCCTAAAACTCTTCAAAACTAATAGTTCAATAAATACTCTTCCATAAAAAAAATATTTGTGGTCGTTAATGAGCTTTGATACCCTTAATTTTTTGGTATCTTTTGAAATCTGCTTAAGTACCACGTTAATAGGCGCCATTACCTTAATGATGACATGACACTAATGAATGCTATGCCTGCCTGGCTTAATTTCGGTAATCAGTAGGTAATTTATTGCAAATTCATAGGTGGTTGTGGACAGCTATGAACCCTGTAAGGGCACTGCATCCTTATTGCTAGCTTACTATCTAAATTCTACCTAGTTAAATAAACTTATTACTAGATAGATCTATATTTATAAATTTATCGCCCGTATAAGGATTACACACTGTATTACAGACAGGACAGTAATTAAAGTTGGAAATGTTGTGAGGGCAAGAAATCTGTGGATTTCTTTTAAGTAATTACTGCAGGCATGTGTAAAATTTTTTGATCGACGGAGCCGGAAAACAGCAACTTTGCTTTCCGCGTTTGAGCATACTTCATGGCGTTTCGCTGTAGAGATCTTATCTTATACTATTAAACGAGCAATTCTTGTATATTTATTTATTTATTTATTTATTTATTTATATATTTATTTATATATACCGACGATCTCGGAAACCGCTCTAACGATTTCGCTGAAATTTGTTTTGTGGGGGTTTTCGGGGTGAAAAATCGATCTAGCGTAGCCTTAGATCCCGGAAAACGCGAATTTTCGAGTTTTCATGAGTTTTTCTTTCGCATTTGTAAACGTAAAATATGGTCCTTAATTTCGCCGCGCGCGCATCAATTCCGCTTAGCTCAGTCGCACGAGGTCGGTCTAATGTACGCAGATAGATCGTAGGTGTCAGGGTTTCGAATCCCGGTCAGAAATTAAGTTTTTGTTTTTTGTCTTTTTTTTTGTTTTTGTATTTATAAGAGTTTTTTTTTTATCTAAAGACGTGATATATTAAAATAGAACCGAGCGAAGCTCGGTCGCCCAGATATTTAATATTAATAATCAACATTCTTTCTACGCGAGAATGTTCCAGTAGCAACTGAAGCAATAACCGAACATATTATGAAAAATTAGTCATCACGAATACGGGTAAACCATAATCAAATTTAATAAATAACTACAGTCATTTTATTTCCGTCTAAATTCGTTGAAATAGAAATGACAGGATAAAAACCACATTATGGCATTTATGACTAAGCAACCGTTAATTATAACAAACTCAATAAACAGCTTATCAGTATTTAAAGCACGTTGTTATTACTATAGACGCAGCGGTGAACGTACTAATATTACCTATTTAATTTATTTCTTTAGTTAACATGATACGATACGCAACCTCTCTGTCGCACTAATAATACAATACAGAAGATGGATAGAGAAAGATTCGTCAAAGATTGTATTCTTGAATACCTACATGTATTTCATGTCCTGAACTAAAAGACTAATCTGAAGCTATTGTATGGTGTCACATAGGATACTGTGAACTGTCCTATACTCCTATACTGTCGTACTACGTACTACTTGTAGGCGTCTAAGGCCACTTGCACCAAACATTTAACTCGGGGTTAGTGGGCTGTCATCTGTCAAATTCCATATAAAATGGTGGGTTAACCCTCCATTTTCGTTGCTGCAAGAGGCCCTTAGTCCACTTAGTCCACAAACAAACGAAACGATCGAAATAAAAACCTGCTGCATTGTAGGGGAGATGGAAGATCGACCTCTTCACATGTTTGCTGTGTCCACCTGAGGAATATGACAATGAAGCTGAGAGGGTATCTAATGCAAGTGCTAGACATCCCTGTCGATGTTAATGTATATACACCACTTAATTGTCTGCAATAAACGCAAAGTCCAATGGTTGATAGATGAGGCTAAACTGGTGGCTAGTTCAACAACTCTGGCTGGTAGCAACTTATAAAATGACAGCAGCTCGGTCGCTCTACGGTTGCGCGTACGTCGGCTGACCACGCCCGCGGCATGACGTAATCGGCGCATGCGACCCCTTATGTAATGCTAAAGGCTATTCGAAGCTTGCGAAGTATCAGATATGTTTTGATTTAACACTGCCGCTTTGTGTCATCATAAACTACCCAACTTATACCTTGGCTAGTTTAGATCGACACATCATCAGCCTTTTGACTAATCATAGGCAACTCTTCGAGGACGCCACTTGTTTAGGTATCCCGTCAGTTCTGCCAATCGTATTATTCAGAAGTGTTTTTGATATCTAAATAGGTATATATGCCGGTTTTTCTGATAGCTCTAGCCTAGCTCAAAGACCTAAAATCCCTAGTTAATTTTTCGACGGGCATCTAAGGAATATATTTCAATGTTATACATCCACTAATGCATCAAAACTATTATCCTGTAAAAGCCACACGCTTTTCTATCTGTTACACTCGTTATACCCGTTACCCCACTAACAACTGTCCCCAACGTAAAATTATTCGTCATGCAATGACCCTCCTAATAAATTTATGACGCCTCCAGAGGCCTCTTCCAGGCTGGAAGTGTGCATTATTACATTAGTCTACTCTGTCTAATGATTGTCTACAGACTGCCATAATGGACACAGTGCCTAAGTGTTATTTGTTCTATAAAACTTATTATAATTTTACTACGAGGCAGTTACTGTCTGCTTGAGGCAGTTACTCTTTGGAAAAAAAATTCAGCTCAGAAGTGGAAAAGACTGTGCGTGAAAACTCAAAACTGTCAAAAGTATAATTTTCTGATAGCTCGATTAAATATTTTGTAACGGGAAATCGAGAGGCACGGAGGGATCTGGGAGCGCTGTCTCCTTTCTATGCTAACAATCATTACTCTAAAACAAATTACAATCAAAGTAAGTACCTGTTTTAAAAGTCTGATCAAAAGCAAACATCTTAAACAAAAAGACGTTGCTAAACTTCGTGCTTCAAAGATTTTATCCGGATAATGGTTATATAACAACTATGACCTCACTCGGCAGCATCTTGACCTCGCCTCGCACGCTCTGCGCCAAAACTTTGCTAATATGAAGCTGTATTGCATCCTTGTAGACGCAGTCACGTGTAGTTATTAGATTCTGGCTGTTTGCCGAAGCTAACTTCTGCCCCTGTCTTCGCATGGAAATATAAATATTACGAAAATTCTTAAAAATTATGTATATAGTTTCTCCCCGATCGTCAAACTATTTCTATTCTACCATACCAAATTCATCGATCATTCAGCGGGTTAAGCTTAAGCGCGAAGAGTGAAGAGGTCTTAAGTTTATAAAAAATTACCTTACTACATAAAAAATATCAAAGTACGAGAGTTTATTCCGTACACTGCTGAAATCGCTGCTATTATCTTGCACACTGTATAGCGTTAAGGAGTACCCCAATAATGACTACTCTGAATTTGACGTGATTTTAAATTAAAATAAATAGTAGTACTCCTATAATAATTATACTATAATATGTAGTTGTAGATAAAAAAAAAATTAAAATTAAAATTTGAACTGTTTATTTCTTTCTAATAAATTTAATCAGTACATGCTTAGATCTTAGCCTAATCTATATTATTCTAGATTGTTAGCCAAGACGAGTGGCTTATCTTTACATTTATAATTAAGATATGTACATAATTGCAATGTTTGACGATAATTGTATAAAATACTTATAAGTTTAATGTAATACAAATTTATATTGGGTTTTTATAATTAATAAATTATTCCATTCTATTCTATTCTATTCTAGTCAAAAAGTATCAGAGATGACGATGAGATGAGATGATGAGAACAAGAAAAAGAACTGAAATTTCCAATTTTTCGAGTCGGAAACATTGTGATTCATCTCGACCAGTCCACAGAAATCTTCACACCGAATTTCAATAACGCCTCCAACAGTAAATAAAGTTACTGTATATGTATTTCATGCTTTTTCCAATCTTTACATTTCTCTCTTGACGGATTCTCTAGCACCTATTATAGTAAAGAGTTCTTCACTCTAGGCAGGAATTAAGACACCAGCGGGCTAACCAACTTTTGTCACTAGACACGGTCACGACATTCTCCTGCCAGCTTTCGCATTGAATCGCAATCTAATGGACGCTGCTAATCATATTATCGAGGCCAATGATGATGACGATGATAGTAAAGATGTTATTTCATAGGCAGTAAAGACGTTACAATGACCTCATCCATGACCTCGCAGTGCGCGATTAGCCATGCCGAAACGGAAGGTTATGGTTATGCCTGATTTGCTCATTTAAGTGTACGATCTTCTATTGTTCTCTGATAATGGGAGATTCACGTTTTTGTCTAGTTTTAATTTTGAGGATAGAGGCAAGTGTGATTACTATGACTTTTAATTCGTGACTCGGTAGCGTGAACGTCATGGGAAATTACATTCATTGTCTGGAAAAAGTAAACAGCGCGGCAGCACCCCAAACGATATCCGTGGGCTTTGACCATACAAAGTAACCCTAATAGTGAAGGGAGAGGTCTTCTGCTATAATGACATATTGCCTTGCCTGTTAGGTTTGACTTTTAGTTAACTATCGACTACTCTCATTCATAACCAAAATATGTTTCAATACAGTAGCAGTAGCACCTATCATGCAGCACAAACCACTGTTATTGCATTAACAGTAACGTCAGTAACTTAAAAGTAATTATAATACAACTAAACATACATGGAAATTAGGCTGTCTTTTGGACTATTGTCACTTCGGATAAGTCGGGCCGACTGGCTCCTAGCCAAAGTCACATGCAGTCGCTTTCGACCGAATCACAAGTGTTGCGCTAATATGGAAGAGATTAGATAGACGCAAAGCGTTTTGATATCGAACCGGAAGCGCACCTCTTGATTAGGCACCCTGGGTGCGTAGCCGAATGGCATCTATCTCTATCGCTCTTGCGTATTGGCGCGACAGAGCCAGACTAGCTTTGGCAGCGTTTCGTTTTCGTTTCGCGTCGGAGAAATGCCACTCGGCTACGGGGCCTGTTGATTACCGACAAAGGTGTTTAGGGCATAATAATCAAGTACGTGACATCATGATCAACTTAGTATGGCAGCCGCGACGTCTATAAATAGCGAAATGTCGCCCCTGAATAATCAATGAGTTCCTTTCGAGTTTGTAGACAACAACAATTTCTCCTTTGTTATGTAATAAGCTAAATTTCCAAAATTCTGAAGGAAGAATGTTCTAAGTACCTACTTAGCTTCAAAAACCACGGTGTGGAAACAATCGAATAGGTACGTTTGTAACATAGAGATATGACCATCACTCCTAATATCTCTCTTAAAAGTAGCGACAAATCGTATCCACCACAAGCCATAAGAATCCTAAATATACGAATTTAAAGCCTGACCAAAAATATATGACTAATTGTCAAAATGGCGCTGTTATTCTGTATGCGGTGACAGTTCAGCATACATATTATGAAGAAAATAGTTCTAAATAAATTCCACAACATGGCGCGTAGTTATATTATATATTTCTGGTCAGGGTTTTAGATAGTATTAGGCAGTATGCCCACTCATAGAATTACTTTTAAACGATGACGTTATAATATTGGTTCGTTCTCAAAAAAGTGGCACCGTCAGGGTAAAGTGAATGAAAAAAAAATGAAAATGGTTTTTTGTACCTTTTTGGATTTAAATATGTTTTTGAGTGCATCAATGATACGGAATTTGCAGGAGGGAACGAAATAGTCGTAAAAACGTAGAACTTATAGCGAGTTGAAATTTTAGACATACAGGAGAAAGTGAATAGACAGGGTAGCAGGAAAATCGTGGCAGGATAAAGAGAGTTTGAATAAAAAAACAAGTTTACCATTACCACTAATAATTCAACGTATATCGACTATTATGATTTCGTTAGGATTCAATTTTTTTTCTTTAAGTAGAAACAAAAGCAAAAAAAGTATTTTTTAAACAATATCCATTATTTTTTATTCAAAACAGTTGAAGTACAGTAAGTGATATCTGATTATTATTTTCAGTCACGATGCCTGCAGTGTTTGACTGGTAGAGAATGCCTTAAGGCATTATGTACACCATTTTGTACTTTTTTATGTGCAATAAATAATAAATAAATAAGTACCTACAATCACAGTCTTGTAAAACAACAAACACATATCATGATTCACAATGTGAGTTGTACTTGTGCATGTAATGCCTGCAATGGCTGCCCCAGTGGAAGAGTTGGTTCGTCTCCTTGATGTCTCCTTGGTGACACTTGACACTTGTGAGGGCCACTCTAGGGCCGGACGGTGTGCCTTGGCTCTTTAAACATCTTGGAAGTAGATTACGTGGCCACATTGACGACTGCCTCCGAGAGGGTATAAATTCTCGTTGGAAGGTGGGCAGACTGTGCCTTTCGAAAAAACCGGCCAAGTGCGAGTCGGGCTCGCGCACAAAGGGTTCCGTAGCAGCAAACCAAAATTACAGTTAAATCAACCTATCTCAAAAACTATAAGAGATACTTTGATCAAACCAAAAATCGTTGAAAGAGTTAATTAGCATGCATCACCTCTATTTTTTTTAGAATTTTATACCCCGTAGTTATAAAAATAGAGGGGGGGGACATACTTTTTACGACTTTGAGAGCTGATATCTCAAAAACCGTTCACTTTAAGAAAAATGTTTTTTAGAAAACTTTATATCATTTTAAAAGACCTTTCCATTGATACCCCACACGGGTATGTACATCGAAAAAAAATTTTCATCCCTCAGTTACATGTATGGGGGCCCCACCCCCAATTCTTTTTTTACTATTTAGTGTCATAATTTTGTAGCGGTTCATACAACACATATTCCCATCAAATTTCATCACTGTAGTACTTATAGTTTCCGAGTAAATCGGCTGTGACAGACGGACAGACGGACAGACGGACAGACGGACAGACGGACATGACGAAACTATAAGGGTTCCGTTTTTGCCATTTTGGCTACGGAACCCTAAAAAGGGTAGTCCAGCTGACTGTCCCTTAGGATACCGTCCCATTGCCCTCCTAGATGAAACTGGCACGATGTTGAGCGCATCATCGTAAGTCTCATCTACTGCTGTGCACGCATTTTGAAAGACACGTGCCCAAACATCAGAGATCGGGTTCTGGAAGGAGCGATAGACGCAATTGATGCGCTGCATAAATACAGCGGTCTGGTAGCAGAGAAAAGGCAGGGAGCTATCGCAGTATCTCTTGACATTGCCAATTACTTCGGCTTTCTTCCTTATGTGGTAATAAAATAGGTGCATTGCTTCCACGATGCGCCTTTCTATTTGAAGATCATCATTCACCACAGGGCATTACCTTGCAGATAGAGTACTGCTCAATGAATCAGGAGGAAGATGCCTAGAAAGACGAATGGAGTGTGGTGTTCCTACCGGCTGCGCCATATAAACGTATAGGGACAGGTCAATGAGACTACGTGCTCAAATCAAGACTGACTTCTTTATTCTTCTTCTTACCCACATGCATAATTATTCATAATAATCATAACCTACCCACAGTTTTCCACAGGGGTCGGTACTGGGCGCCTGCTCTGGAGCATTGGCTTTGACTTGGCTATCAGAATAGTCCAACTTCTCCGCATGTTCACCATTTGTTATGCCGATGACACAATAGTAGCCGTGAGGGGAAGAAAGTACCAGGATAATAAGGAGAGCCACAGTGGCAACTGAGCTCACAGTTAGGCGCATTAATTTGTTTGGGCTTGCGATGTTACTTGCTACGACCGATGACGTGGTTTTCGAAGGAAACTAAGGAAAGTTTGGCTTCTGCCCGAAGAAAGTGATTGCTGCCGACCTAGCCAAAATGATAGGTAATCGTTGACGCTATACGCCGATCGAAATGCAATCGGTTCTGTAATGCCTATATGCAAGAGCGATAGGGATGTTGCCTTGCCTATTGGCGGTGAGGCGGTCCCTCTTACGCCCCAAATTAAGTACTTGGGCTTAAATTCAAACCAAAATTGGTACTCCGAGGAACATTTTATCAAATTGGTTCCTAGCCTCGTCAGGACTGCTTCAGCGCTGAGCAGACTATTGCCCAATATCGAAGGACCCAATGCCCCATATCGGCGCTTATATGCGAACGTCATCCGCAGCGTGTATACAAAATTTCAGCTCAGTCGGTTGAATATTTCTGCTTCAAATTGGGTTGCAAGATTTGACCTCAACATACATACAAACATACATACATACATACATTGCAAGTTAGTAAAAACCATGTAAAAATAGCTTTTTTTTACTTGTGTTTCTTTATCCTGTCAACAGTCACTTTACCCTGCAGAGTGATGGCAGGATAAAGTTACACAGGGTGTAGTGAAAATCCGATTAACTAGATATTATCTCCGAAACTGTTGATAATACAACTGTCATAATTTTAATATACATAGTTATACTTCAATACAACATTAAAATGTTATTGGTAAAAAAACTGCCGTATTAATATTTTAAAATAATCATGCCAGAATAAAGTGGACATACCTGTTACAAACTCCGAACGTCACACTTTGAAAACTTCTAACCACAAGACCGCAGCACTTCACACACAAACCTTTACACCGGCGGCTAGAACCATACTGGCTACGTGTTTTACGTATATTAAGGCCTCAATAAGACTTTCTGTGTGTGAGTGAGGTGCAATACCGCGGACGCACAGGATATGGAGAAAATATCGCTGGACAAACTTTGAAGGTGAAAATTAGTGTTCAAAAGTAATCGAAACATCCCGTGCAACGTATATTTAAGAATGTAGTAGTCTATTCTCTGCAAAAAACGATATTTTATTATCATAAAACTGCAATTTATTAATCTATAGAGCGGAAACTTGAGCAGTGTCGCGTTGTGACAAGGCAGGGTACAGTAGAAAACGGTCTTCTTTGTTTTTTTTTTACAAAAGTATTATATTTATAGAAAAATTAGTGTTCAAAAGTAATCGAAACATCCCGTGCAACGTATATTTAAGAATGTAGTAGTCTATTCTCTGCAAAAAACGATATTTTATTATCATAAAACTGCAATTTAATAATCTATAGAGCGGAAACTTGAGCAGTGTCGCGTTGTGACAAGGCAGGGTACAGTAGAAAACGGTCTTCTTTGTTTTTTTTTTACAAAAGTATTATATTTATAGAAAAAATATGTGTTGGCCTCGATGTGTCACGTTAATGCCTACTTATGAAAATTTTAATTATATGTGAAAATTATATATTTCGCATACTTTCTATTCAAAAACGTGATGGCAGGGTACGATGCCACTATTTTGAGAATTACCCTATTATACTTTGAGATACAAGTGGTGCCTGATATCAATTCGGAGAATAATATGAATTTATTGATGACTGACCTGACATTCTTGATCGTTCTCTGCCTATGAGTCAAATGCAGTGTGATAAAATATTTGTTTATTCTAACCCCGTGACTTAATGACGTGTAGGTTATTCTTTGTAACTTGGAATGTTAACATAAAATTTCTTAGAAAGCATCTATGGATGTAGGTACCTACCTAGTCAAATGTTAGTATAAATTCAAATCCTCATCATTATCATCATCCTCCTTGCGTTATCCTGGCATTCGCCTAGACTTATGCGGTGCGCTTTGACAACTAATCCCAAGATTTGGGCTAGACACTAGCATTTACGAAAACGACTGCCAAACAAACCTATCTCGAAGGGTAAGCTCAAATCCTTATAAAGTATCGACAAATCAAAATCTAAAGATTTTGTAGTAATAGTCGAAGCAAATAAAAACAAAATATTTCAGACTTTAATTTTTCAATGATATACAGTTATTGTACACAGCTTCAGGGAATTGCAAAATTAAATGGAATTTATAAGAAAATTACGTTTCTACAGCTAAAAAATATAGTTTTGCTTGACGTACCTACAGTCAACCAATTAAAACCAGTGGCCTAGACTCTAGAACCCTGTCGTACTGACACCGTGCTTTATTTGCTATCGCAGCCACTTTGACTTTTACTATGAAAGGGTTCTACAGTGGTCTAGATTAGTTGGCTGTACCGTTTATTAAAATTTCTGTATGGTGACATTTTACAGTGATTTGAAGAATTTCATCATTATTTTATCAGTGAAATCATTCAAGAGTTCAGAGGCGCAAGGTCACCGACATTTCATTGTAAAAACCTGATTATCTTACAAACAACATGTGGAAAACCTGGTTTAATAACTGTTTATGGGGTTCAGGGAAGTCCGCTGACTTTGGGAGACTTGAACTGACGGCCTCTTGATCGATTACCCAGCGCCCAGCGCTCTATTAACTGAGTCACCAAGACCTCATGAGCTCATGACTAGTCATCAATACCAACGTGAAAAAAAATCGAGTACCTACCTAGTTGAAATTGCTCCGCTGTACCTTTACTTAAATTACCTAGACATATTACGGACGATTCAACAATGTCGATATATTTGTTAGCCTGTATAAGATATTTGTAATATGGCCCATATTCCCCGTAGGCCTAGCACCCGATTGCCGCGGGAGTATATCATGTCTTCTTCTAACTGTATTAATGACATAAGGACGGGTAGTTTATCTCTCGGCGACATACTCTCGCGGCGGTCATGTGCTAGGCCTACTGATTGAAATCTTAAAGAAATAAATTGCCATTTAACTAAAAGCCAAGCCAAAAAAAAATTGGAAATTGTACGTTTTAACGTAGGTAGGTATAACAATTCAATGTAAAACTGTTTTCGTTATCCGTCCCTTAATGGCAGTGGCAGTAGCTCGAGGGGTTTATGCTCACTAGAAGGACGTGTTTGTCGACTTACTTACGTTTTTGGGTCATGCTCATAAAAGTTCCAGCGTGAAATGTTACTCAAACTAGGGACGGGACATCGTGAAATTCCGACATTATCGATATGGTAGTTCGACATGTGAGGTTTAAAATTCACTTTAAGCTTTATAATACCAAATAATACAACACCAAAAAATAAACCAACCTGACTATGGTCTGACTGAAAACCGTTCCCGCGTCGCTTTACGGGAACTGGTAAGTAACCTAGGGGCAAACCGGGGCCTGAGATAGCCCGAGCTTCAAATCCAGGTGGCGCCAAATTCGAACTTCGTCAAGCGAGTCAAGTCCAAAAAGTTACAAATTCGACATTTTTTAGTTTGCGTATTAGTACGATAGAAAAATTGTGGCCCTCTGTTTCGTTCGACTGAACTTGAGTACAATCGTACAATATAGAACAAAATTGAAAGCTCGAATGTACTTATTTCAAGTTTGAATCGGGGTACCTAGTGTTTCTAAAATTTCTATAAACCTTTCCACATATTCATCATCATCAGCCTATCGCAGTCCACTGCTGGACATAGGCCTCCCGAATTTCATGGCAGCTGCTCCTGCCAGCCATCCTGCGGAAATCGTCACTCCACCTTGCCTGAGGGTCCTATACACACTACGCTTGCCGAGCCGCGGTCTCCACTCTAGAACTCTTTTACGTATTACTTCTACATATTACTTTTCTGTAATTGGGACATTGGCCAGCCCAAAGATTAACGGGTTTAATGAACAGAATTAATTGGGGGTGTTCAGCACAGGCGCGGCCAATCGATTTACCGCTGCTCGTAATTTGATAACAGCTAATCGCTGGGCGCGACGTCACGAAATGTTTTGGTTTCCGAATGTTTTTGTAAATAAACAGGGAAAATGCCGAAAATGGGTGGATAACTGGATTTGTTTGGAAGATCACGGCATAATGACACTGTAAAAAATTACAGTGGTGTCTTGTTAGTTGTTACTATTTAGCTCTGTAATAAATAATTGCAATTCAATGACCGCATGTAGCCATTCGCATTGACAAAATCGCAAAAGGATGATTAAAAGTTTGGTCACGATTTTTTAGCAACTAGACAGCGTCATCGTCTCCCATGGACATCAGCAAATTCAGAGGAGCCTTATGCGTTTCTGACTCTTGGACGAGAAACTTTGACTGCATACCTGTTTCTTATAGAATCCTATCCTGTAAAAGCGCAAATAAAATACCAAATGGAAGTTAAAAACTAGGTACCTAACTCATTTCACAGTCGAGTCCGGGCCTGTTGCAACCAACCGTCTGTCATCATCATCAGTAGCAAAATCGTTGCCTATAAAATTGATTATGCATGGCATTTCGAGTACCTATTCGTCGGTCAGATGTGCGTAGTACCTACAAGTTTTGTGCAGGATACCAAACAGCCAGGAAAACCAAATGACAGTACACTCAACTTTTAAAAACATCTACATATTTCCCATTCCGACTTTAGAAAAACTTTTAAGTCTGATAAATATCTCAATCACCTCAATTATCTCAAGGAAGACAAACAATGGTTTATGAACCGGTTATTTTCATTTAATATCGATATAAACAGTTGCATAGCGTGACAACACTGCTCTTATCGCGCGACAAACTATTGTTTGAAATCCGATATCGCGTATCGCGGTTTAAACTAGGAATACATTTTTTTTAATATTTCGCTGGTGCCGTTGTCCGAGGTTAAATGAATAAATTATCACAAAAACGGTATAATTGACCTAACCTTGTGAAAACATTTACATTGTTGATAATTGCTGAAAAACTGTTAATTATGTCGTTATCATTATCGAACGTTTTACTCACTATTTTAGTTGTAATCGATTTTTCAGGAGCCAAATTCGATTGAACAATTTGTTCTGATGTTTGTTTGGTTTTGATATGAGCTATAAGGTCGATGTGAATAAGAGCGTTTTCACAGTATCCGATCCGATATCGGATGTATATAAGAAGGACGTCAAAGGCAAAGATTATGGCGCCTTTAATATATAGGATGTCGGTCTTACGTCCGATATATCGGATGAGAAAACTAAAGTCGATTCTCAAAGTCATACTAAAATCGGTGTCCTGCTTTTTCGCCGCAGTTTTTTTGGATGTTTGTTGGCAAATGACAACACTTTTAAGTGGTAAGTTGTTTAACTTGGCGCTAGTGATTCAATAAAGGAATCTTTCCCCTGCTCGAAGATCAATACGGATAAATACTAGTACAAACAGTTCATCGACAGTTCAACGCCCTTGTAAAATAAATGAAAAAAATACCTCAAAACTACTCCAAAAAGATCATGACCATGCTGAAAACAAGACTAAGATTTAGTCAGAAAAACTAAAACAAGCCATCGCAAAAAACCAATAAGTGGGTACCTAAATCGCAGGGCGATTCGTTTCATCATTTCACTTTCTATGGTGATATAACAACTGCACTCGTAAAGTAGGTATTGCGTATACCGGCTTGTTATGGTCTTTAAAAGTTACTGCAATTAAGAAACTAAAAAGAACATGATCGTAAGATTTAAGTCGGTATTTCTAAACACTAATTGAAGAATCTTGGGCAAAACGATAACGGTCCACTTTAGTTTACGATCTTCGGTCATGAAGTCACAACAGGCAATTGAGTTTTTAGATTCTTAAAAGATATAAAGTTTGTTGGTACTACAACTACGTCAGGTACAGTCGGCATTACTAAGAGTAGTCAATGGTGTAGGTAAGTAATCTTAAAAAAAACGAATCAATTTTAATAAAGATTGTGGGAATGGAAGGTAATGTGGCCAATTCCAATGTGGCCAACAGTAGTGCAAAATTTACCACCGACTTCTTGAACTATTTGAACATAACGCTAAGATAAGCATGAAACACGTATAGTCTCATACTCACGCTCGTATCAAAACCAAATCAAAAATTATAGTATAGAAAATTGAAGTGAAGCGCTGGTAGCCTAGCGGTAAGAGCGTGCGACTTTCGATCCGGAAGTCGCAGGTTCGAACCCCGGCTCGTACCAATGAGTTTTTCGGAACTTATGTGCGAAATTATGTCATTTGATATTTGCCAGTCGCTTTTCGGTGAAGGAAAACATCGTGACGAAACCGGACTAATTCCAATAAGGCCTAGTTACCCTTCGGGTTGGAAGGTCAGATGGTAGTCGCTTTCGTAAAACTAGTGCCTACGCCAAATCTTGGGATTAGTTATCAAAGCGGACCCCAGGCTCCCATGAGCCGTGGCAAATTCCGGGATAACGCAAGGAGGATGATGATGACCGTATAAAATTGCTTATATTTGTTGACATACTCGTATTTCATAATATCTGTTACTTAAACTAAAGCTAATATATCCACCTGTCAGCAGTTTTATACCAGCCTAATAATATGATATGCCAGAGTTAACTCTGGCATATCATATTGTATTGAATTACTGGGAAACACTCTCCTATTATAATTCCCAGCGAATTCTACGAACTGGCAGTTCGACAATGAGTCTCAATGACCAATTGAGATTTCGGCCTTTAATTGGCACCAGTATTTGATGATTCAAGAAAAGTTTCTCAAATAGAATAAGTAGGTAGGTACGATTTTGCAAATCTGCTATCTATACTCTCTAAGGGTTTCCCCAAACCTATCGACGCTGAATCGGCTCTAGCGGATCAAAAATAAAGCATCCGTACGCATATTCATATTAACGAGAGATTTTTGTCAAAAGGGTTTGGTCGTTTTGACACTTCTGAGTACGTAGCCGAACGGCACAAACGCTCACGAAACGAAACGCTCGTAGATATCAATCTCTATCGCTCTTGCGTATTGGCGCGACAGAGCCAGACTACCTTTCGCGGCGTTTCGTTTTCTTTTCGCGTCGCAGAAATGCCACTCGGCTACGGCACCTGACCCGTCGCGGACGACGTCCAGCGGCTCATGATGGACGTCGAACGATGCGGACAGCGGCTGCGTGGTCGTTCTAAGGGACCATCCTCATAAGACGCAGGTCTTGCGGTGCGCAACGGACGTCTCCGCCACGCGTGGCGCGCGCCGCCGCGCCGCCTGGGGGCGCGTCTTACGTCCTTCCTATACAAAATCTACTGAGCTGACGCTGCCTTTAAACGTCGGCCGCGGCGCCCAAACAATAGGGTTCACTGAAGATGGTGGTTTTATGTGTGATCACTTATGAAGCGTTGCGTTGTTTGATCTGCTATTTTTTATGCTGACTGTAATATCAATATTAAAGATGAAATACAATTCCCATGTTTCATGGGAGTTTATAGATAGAAAATAATAGAATCCCTGCTCTAGATTTGGAACGAAACCTCTGTGATGTGCACTATTGCCTTTTTGCAACTGCCACCGATGGTTTCAATCTGCAATGATTTGTCATACACCCGCACAGATTAATCGCACCGATATATCTTTACATGTGTAAGCTTTAGATTTCATTTATTCTGAGCCATTTATTACAATATAAATAATACAATTCGCCCAAGCAAGAATGACTCAGACATAATTTTATGTTCTATATTCTCCACCCACATTACCATTAATAATATATTTTATTTGTCCAATGTCCCAGTTCCAAGTCCAAGGTCGCGTAACCTTTGCTTGGCCTTGGAAAAATCAAGCCAAGGTCACGGTTGGACCTTTAAGTAACCCGGTCGCCTTTGTAAATAACCCCTTTATGGAGTAAGCACTGTAAGTATCAATAAACGGTATAGAAACTTAACCTAGATCGTTGTCACGAAGGAAGTAAAGTACCATGAAATGTATCTAATAACTGCAAAATTCTTAAAGAATAACAAGTCTATCTGACTACGATACTCATAATTTCTTTAACAGTTATTTGGTAATACCTACATATCACAAACTTATTAAGCTCTCGATTACAAAATGTTTTAAAAAGCCATTTTTTTAGTGATTGAGCGGTTGACTGCCTTAATAAAAGTTACTCAGTATGACCTATATCTATAATCAATTAATCACCCTGTAAAATAACGCAAATTACTTACTAAAAATATCCTTTATATACCCCTACCTCCCGTGCTGATATAGCAACTACGCAAGTCAAGAGAAGTTGATCATGCTTCCAAAAAATACATGTTTCGATTGTTGTGGGCATTGCGAGAACACGAGATGAGCACAAAACTTACTAATTACTTACCTACCTCTGTAAACACCGCCTACAACTTATGTGTTTGTCTGTTTGATCACTAAAGTTTGACTCGTAGAAAATGCCTTAAGATATCTTATGTCTTAGTCCGTTTTCACATTATCCGATCCGATATCGGATGTCGGAAGGATTTCAATAGAAAAAATCCAAGATGGCGCCTGTAATGTATGAAATATCGGTCCTACATCCGATATCGGATCGGATAATGTGAAAACGCACATGGTATGAAGTTCGCCTTTTGTACAATGTGATTCTATGCGCAATATAAATTAAATATTACAATCAGTTCTGTCAATCCGCAAAAGTGCAGCAGAATCATAGTTTGACAAGAAAATCACATACTTATGCATGGCAGTCAAACTTCGCTCTGTTTTAAATATAGACGTTACGAGTGGCGTTTTTAGTGTACAAGTTTACAGACCCATGGTAAAAGGAGCTGAACTGTTAATTAAAGGTGGTAATGTATTGTGCTAGTTAGGTGTGTCATTGGCTCACTAATACAGCGGGGTATTGAATACGTCTACACTTCTACAGGCTGATTCCTTTATTTTATATTACAAGTCCAGGTCCAGGACCTGAACGTGTATCTTAGATTCTTAGCGACTGACCAGAGATCGCTCAGGACGAGTGGAGATCGAAGGGGGACGCCTTTGTCCAGCAGTGGGACACAGTATATGCTTATATAAATTAAGAAAAATTAAGATCTTAATTAGAGATCTTCCTCTCAACTGTCTTAAGATCTTTCCTCACTATCGGCAAGTTGACTACGTGTTCTGTTTCTGTACGTATAGTACAGGTACTTACAGGGACCTCAATTTTGGTTTGTTTATACAATTGCCATCAGATAATATCAAAGCGGCAGGAGCGCACAAAAATCTGAACACGCCTTAGCGCTTTGACAATAGGGTCGAGTTCAGGTATTTGTGAGCATCTTGACGTTTCCGATATATCTGTTGGCGTCTAGCGACTGTAGCTTCTATTGGGCATTAATACATGTAATATACAGTGACACTCGTGTCACTGTGTCGTGTCGTGTAGTAACAGCTATGGACTGTAATTATCTAAAAATAAACAATTATTATTTTTATTTCTTATTTATTTGCCAATAATATAACGATAACGAAGGCGTAAATTGCTGGCATCTAGTGGCCACCTTCAACACTACTACCACACTAACGTATGTCTCGCTTGAGATAAATTAGAACGACCCGACCTAGTTAGCACGCTAGCTCAGTAACCTGTAGTTGCGCTGTAGTACATATTACAGTCCAAGTCCACAGATGTCGCTACTGCTACAAACTCGATCCATAAACCAATGCTTCTTTCTCACTTATAAAGAGTGCGAGTTTTTATTTCAAAGGTAGCCAAATAATGGTATAGATACTAAGTTTCTTTTTATGTTATGCCTAGGCAGCATAATACGAGCAGACGAGCAGCCTGATGGACTGCAGTCATCGCCGCCGGTGGACATAAGCAACATGAGGGGAACCACTTTAGTATCCCGACTTTTGAGAACCCTAAATCTAAATACCTGCTTCTTGAAGAATCCCATGTCATAGCGCAAGGGGAACACCTCAGAAGGTAGCTCATTTTACAACTTGCACGTTCTAGACAAAAACGAGCGGCATGCCAGTTTGTTCTTGGTTTGCCACGTGCCGAGAAAGTGAGGAGGAACATTGTTTCGTTGGCGGGAGGTGCGGTGATAAAAACGCGACGGTGGCAACCAGTCAAAAAGTTAAATTTACGATATAAATCACTATTTATTGCTGACTATATTTTAGTACCATCCAACTAAAACCCGTAGGAAACTTTATGTCTTAGTTAATGTCTTAATTAAGTCACAGCACTGACCTGTAAAACTGAAGCCGCTAGCGTCATAGCAACCAGCATCAACTGTTGTCTCGCGTACTCATGTACTCAGTTGGAATATGGCGCTGTGGTCGGACACGTAGGGATTCTGCTAGCCAGTAATATCATCAGCTCTTCAGAGAACTAATACAGTAGTGCTAACTCCTTCTTAACTATATTTTACTAACCTGCAACACAGACGCCGCTAGCGCCGTCATAGCCACCAGCATCAACTGTTGTCTCGCGTAGTCATGAAGCGGGTTCCCGCAGCCCTGTTGGAATATGGCGCTGTGGTCGGACACGTAGGGCTTCTGGGCCAGCGTTTCCAGGATGCCTTTGCCTGAAATAAATTGTGAATTAAGGATAAAGTCCGTCGATGCTAAGATGGTAGAAATTATGGTACCACTACAGGCTGAGCAAGCGTTTGGGCAAAAGGTTGCACGAAGCTTTGAAGCTTAAGATCTTCAAAACTTTAATGTAATTAGAACATTCACTGGCTGTGGATGGCTATCAAATCTATGTTAACAGCTTGGTCTGACTAGGCTTTCACACAATGCAGAACGTATGCACCGACAAATATGCATAAAGACATTTGTGCACCAATTGAACAGAGTGACTAGCCATTCTATCCAACGTCACAACCGCGTGCAGTCACTTTACACTCGTGAAGACTTCACTCTCACTTCTGTGTCACACTCTTCTGTGTGTCGCGACAGAGTCAGACTGCATTTCTATTGCCGCGCAGCGCCAACGGCTAGGTTGGCTAGTCTACTTGGTTAAGTGTACTCATCTTTACGGATTAATATAAGTAGTGATTCGATGTTTACCTGTGCAAGATACAGGGATGTTGTTGGTGTGTATAAAGTCTGATGGTCCCGTGACGCCACAGCACTGCATCTGAAATGAGGAAATATTTCATCGTTTACTAGAGAAAATTAGACCCATCGAGTTTTTATGACAGTATTTTTTGCATTGACCGTGAGTACAAAGAAGGCCGATTCGATTTCAGCTCTGCCGGTCTAGCCAAAGTCAAAATCGTTTAAGTACGCATACGCGAACGAAACTAAAGGCACAAAATCAACAGACGCTCCAGAGAGCGTGGTCAATTTGCACCCTGGGAACTACGGGCTTTGGTCACTTTATACCTATACGTCATCTTATATGAGGGCACAAGAGTACCCCCGCCAAGTCGAGCATTCAGTTTACTACTTACTTTATGCAGTTTATCCCCATTTCTCAACAAGTTTCAAAGTCTTTATTGTATATAAGAATCATGTTACATTGCAGGTCGAAATATACAATTACACATTCAGTTACACTGAGACTTTACCTTTTCATCAGGCATATATACATTTATAGCTAAACTTAAATATAAACATTATATAGTCATACGAGTTGTCCTCCTTGTTGCCCAACGTGGACTGCAGATTGGACGCCAATCGCCATATTGGTCTTGATCTCTGTCTACACCGTCCCAAACCACCATAGCCTACACGAAGCAGGCAAACTCAAATACCATGGCCAATACTCACATCGTTACGCAGTTTATCCCACCGCAGCAAGTCATATGAGTTGTCCTCCTTGTTGCCCAAGGTGGACTGCAGGTGGGACGCCATATTGGTCTTTATCTCAAAGTCTACACCATCCCAGACCACCATAGCCCACACGAAGCAGGCAAACTCAAAACACCAAACCTTACATCCTTATGGAGTTTATCCCACCGCAGCAAGTCATACGAGTTTTCCTTCTTGTTGCCCAACATGGACTGCAGATTGGACGCCAATCGCCATATTGGTTTTGATCTCTGTCTACACCGTCCCAAACCACCATAACCCACACGAAGCAGGCAAACTCAAAACGCCATGGCTATACTTACATCTTTATGAAGTTTATCCCACCGCAACAAGTCATACGAGTTGTCCTCCTTGTTTCCCAAGGTGGACTGCAGATAGGACGCCATATTGGTCTTGATCTCTAAGTCTACACCATCCCAGACCACCATAGCCCACACGAAGCAGGAAAACTCGATCACCACCACTAGGATTATCAGGATACCGGTCTGGAATTAATTAAATATGCAATATTAGTTTATCTTCAGAATAAATTATGCCATTTTATTTTCTCTTAATTAACCTAAAGTACAACTTTAGGTTAATCCTAATAATACCAAGGATTGATTAAAAAAAAATGTACGAGATTTTTGGGACTCTGCAAGAAACAGCGAGATAGATATCAAAAATCGAGTTTCTCGTCCAATATATTGACGTGACACTCCTTGAGTTGCAGGCGTCCATAGGTTACGGTGACCGCTTTCCACCAGGCGGGCCGTATGCTTGTTTGCCACCGACGTAGTATAAAATTATTAACAATAAATGACGAAGAAAGTACCTATCTAAATCCCTAATGTTGGTGAAACCAAACTAAGGTCAATTAGTTACTACTTAGAATTAGTTAGTATCTAGTTACTTAAACATAAAAATATTCAATGCATCCTTGAACAAGATTCAGTTTTTCGTGCCTTTAAGTGATGTAGACACGCAGCGCAATCTACCTACCTATATCGCAAATATTAAATACAATATCTCGTATTGTTTTCATCATATGGTACAGTTTGCTTTGATACATGGAAGTTTGAAGCTATACTTAACTGGCACCACTAGTACTAGCGCGTTTATTTCTTTGAAACCTGTTGTTCCAACGCAATACGTACACGGTACAAGTACATAGGCATGAGGCTTTTGTTACGCCATTACTTAAGTAAGAGTTACAAGAAACTGTGTGAAAGTACGCACAATGGTGACATGAATTTGATGCATAGACGTCGCCGTGCGCCACCCAATCCAGGCTATGGAACAAGTAATGATGGCCATCATCAGAAGCAGGATTGCAGGGTATTCCACATTCACTCCTATGAAGTGCCGGTAAATAAAGAGACGGTATAAAAGCCAGCCGCTCACTCCAAACAGTACTACTGCTGACATCTGTGGACAAACGGAGGGATTAGTGAGTTACTTGTGAACATTAACCGACCGAATTCGAAAGACAACATAGGCTACATGTTTTTCAGTATTTCTACCTCGTTTACTACGACTACTAGCGCCATTAAAGTTCGTCATGTGTCATGCCTAAATTAATCCGATTCAATTAATTGGAAGGAAGAAGTTTAGCGAGCTAATTCTTCAAAGTAATGACTGAAAAAAGTGTGTCATAGCAATTGATCCTACAATTAATCACTTAACCTTTTAATTATTTACTTTATTCTACTGAATAAAGAAAAGTTTTTACTGTAAACATTAGTTTTGCCAAGCTGTTGTTATGACTACGTAGCGAACTACTTATAACGGGAACGGAGTTTCCCCGTATTTTCAGTGAAAAACTTATAAATAATACTCACTGCGAATAGTACGTTGAAGATAAGCACTAGGTACTTCCAACAGTTTGCTGAGATGGCCATTGTAATATAAACAAATCCCTTCACATGTTAAGTAATGTTTGAAAGTGGATTCATAACAAAGAGCCCGGTCGTTGTCGTTCCACCTCACGGATTTGTTTGTGTTCTGTCTCTGCGTGCGCGCCACGAGCGCCGACTGTGCCGATGTCGAGTGATGCAACTGAACCGCACTTCAGAATTAACCATTCGACATTTATCTTGATGAACAATGGTCTTATCGCAATGACTAAAATCCAATGCGGATCGACATATTGTCGACAAAGTTCTGAGGAAATAAGTTACTCATAAACATATCGCTTATCAGACTTCAAATGATAACGACGTAAACAGGTGTACTTGAACAGTTGATCTAACCTAATTCCTGTAGAAGATGAAGATAACCCAAAGTTTAGTTTAGTAGAGTGCAGGCGAGTTATTCTTGGCCCTGCGACATGATACATTTTCTATTTCCGTGGCCCCGTTGGCGGTTTACTTTCGCTACGTCAACTACGTGCCTTGAGTAAACGACATACAAATTATAAGTGACGAGCCCATCATGAATAATCTATTAAACATGGAATATTCTGGATAGAGGCCCGAAGGAGAGACATTCTTAAACATCATAACTTTATTGTAACTTTAACATAGTTCAGGTAACTATATGAAAATCGTGTAGACTACTATACTATTAAGTACCTACTTTTATCGCCGACTGTACCGGCGTAATTAAATACACGAGCATTTTTGGGAATTAGTCAGCAATACGGTCCATAGAATAATACAAAAAAAATATCGTAAAATGCAATCATTCATATAAATCACAAAAGCACAAATCTTTTACTAAAGCGTCGGGTGTAGTTTGCATTCGGAGTTTCCTTATCAAGTCTTCCATCTCTTCTTTAATATCTGGACTAATAGGTCCTGCTTGATTTGCAGTGCGGATCATAGCCCTAGCTTTTTCAATGAGTCGTTCTTTCATCGCCAGAATAGCTAAAAACGCCCATCCATCTGCAAGCATCGGCTCCAAATCGACGGCAGAAGCGGCCCAACGTTCAGCTCGATATCGATCTCCCATTTGAGAGTATATACGCCCAATCAGGAGAGCTGAATGACCTCCTGGAGCTATCTTGTGGCAACGAGCTGCTCTATGCAATGCTACGCTAGGGTTAGTCTCAACTGAACCCCAAGCAGCTCGCAAAAGTATAACGGGACATTGTTGTGCTCCTGATTGATCCGCTTTCTGGTATGATGTCTCGCACTCTCCATCCCAACCGTTAATACACGCCAAGCAACTAGTCTTCATCTGTGACAGAATAGCACAAGGACCGAATTTATTGATGGCTTTCTGTGTCATGTCTAACGCCGCATCATATCGCCGTCTTAGGAGAAGAGAGGCAGCACGAATATAATACACTTCGACTCTCACTTTACTGTTAAAATTATAATGCGCTCCTCTGTTAAGGCATCCATCCTCCACGCATTGCAACAATCTCTCAGTAAAATGATAGCATCTCAAACAGAGGAAGAATGCTGCCGAAATCAAAAATGGGTCAGTTACTGCTATTACGGTTGGAATCCAAAATATTTGCTCTTCTCCAGTTGTTTGTACCCAGCGCTCGTAAAACTTTTTCCATTCTCGGGGTAGCACAAACGCTTTTCTCATTTGTTTAGCAGCTACGAATGCGGCATATTGATCTCCGGTATAATGATACAAATTGTGGACAGCTGCCCATGATATGGCATTAGAAATTCCGTCCGAGTTGTCACCTTTAACAGCTATTCGTAAAGCAGCACTTGCAGTCTCATTTGCCTCGGGGCCTTTGTCGAATTCTTGTGCACCAAATAACCACAGTAAATATTTGTTTTTGACCTGACTACTTAGTGCTCGTAAATAGTAATTTCTAGCCTCTAAATCGTTTCTTGCTTCAAGACATACGAGAGCTTTAGACAAAAGTGATCTGGGATGACCCTTTGTAGCTGCTACTAAGGTTTCTACATAATAATTAGCTAATCTAGTGTCTCCAGCTAACCGGCATCTGGAAGCAGCAAAAGGCGCGGGAGGTCGAGGTGGAGGGGTCGCGGCTGGAACGACCCTGTAACAGCGCGCCTGGCGGCGGCGTGCTGGCCAGTCACTGTGTCTTGCCATTCCAGAGTCGTACAATCGCCTGGTGGAAACTGCCTTATCATCATACGCACACGCATCATCAGTCGGCTCGCCGCTGTGCGCTTTATACTTTGACCCATACGCACAGTGCCCCGAGTCGCTAACACACCTAACTCGTTGTGAACTGCTAATGCCCCACAATCTTTTCTTATTTTTCGAGCATCCAACGACGAATCTTCTGGAGGTACCTCCGGTGGGAAAGTGTTGACTGGGGTTGACGGTCCTTCACTAGGTAAAAATCCCAAGGTGTTGAAAAACCACGTCAGTTTCGTTTTTGGCACAAGTGGTTCCATTAAATCGAATCTAAGAATAATGTAAGCGCTGTGCCCGAATTCATCTTTTAAAACAGGATCCGCATCTCGAGCACTAGTAGCCTTAGCGCTGGTGGGTGGTAGATCCAACAATGGACCATACTTGGGTAAATCACTTTCGTTATATAATAATAACTTTGTACTTGTCGAAACTCCGAATTGTGCTGTTTCTAATAACACATTTGCATTAATGAATCCCATATATCGACCGCGCAATTCTGGTTTTCCAATCTTTGGCACTCCAGCCAATTCAATAAACAGAGGCGACGAAACCCTATTACGCAATAGTAATGGGTCTAACAGGACTCGCTGCATTGAATTCCAGTACACTGATCTACATTCTGGAGTGTTTTGGACTTCCAAATCCGACGGTACAAATACGTCATCGTGGGGCACATTGAATTGTGTGTTAGCTGCATAACCAGCTTGGTTGGCTGTTGCCCACACAGATTTCGTAGCTGAGGGAGAACTCAAGGACTTTCCAAAATTTACAGCTGCAGGTTCGAGAACTTCATCGAGACCAACGGCTCCGTAAAAAACGGTTCCATCCTTAAATGGAGGTAAACAGTGTGCGGAAACTAATGTCATATGTAGGGTACTTTTATACAATTTCGAGTGAGCCTCTGAATTTACCGTAACCTCAACCGATAGCCCTATATCTTCTCCGGTGTTTATTAATACTAGGGGCAGCGTTACACATACTTTCTCTGCCCCGAGGACCAAAGGAAATAAGTCTACCGTTCCTCCGGCGCGATTATCCCCGTGTAACAAAGGGTCTGGATCTTTAGCTCCCTTACCTCCAGACACGCGGAGCAAACATATTAGTGGCTGACTTGCAACTAACTGCTGTATTTCAGGTTCTTCAATGTTTATCGGTATCGGATTCGTTTCTATTGATAAATCGGCTTGCCATTTACATTCAAGCAGAGTATATCCGGCAAATAATACCAGCAAATTATATTCCCCTGGACCCAATGGTGTACCCTCAAGAATAACAGAACACTGTAGTAGTTCATGAGGTAGCAAGTTAATTGATGAAGGTACTATGGAACTAATTCTCGATCGCGGCTGTTTTGACATTGCAGTGGTTACGTTATTTATTCTAAATTATGAATAAATATGGTAAGTGTTATGTGTTCAATAAAATTGAACCAGGTACAGCTGAACATTTAATTGAAGTTGTCAAGTGTAACTGTCAATAAGAAGGTCAATAAAGTCAATAAGATTTAAGTTTATAATGTATAAACAGTATAAATCAAGTACAAATCATAAGCTCGCTCCAGACTACGAGCGTAAACTTTCGCGTTTCATATATATTATACTCAATTATACTACTCTTTGCTTTCGCGGCGCGACGTATGGCTCCAATTTGGTTAATCAGAATGAGATAGATTGACTGTATTGAAACAAAACGCGGCCTAACGCGCAATAATTAAACGCAATTTGACATTTGCTGTTACGGACGTCACAGTGACGTTTTGTGACACTCCGATGTTTACACGTACCTATTTTAGTTTTATTTTATAGGACAATAAATAAATATCAAGATAACAAGTAACTAAAAAATGCTACAAAATGTACACGTTATTACATGGATTTTATAAGTACCTGGTTCAGAAAGACGAATACTGCGTGTTAATATTAGGTCTAGACAATGCAGGGAAAACGGTACTTTTAACTCGGTCTTTGTCAAGAAAGTTATTTGTGTGTTGTTAATGTGTTTTACTGATATTTATTTTGGTTTCAGACTTACCTTGAAGCCACAAAGACGAAGTTTACGAAGAAGTACAAAGCCTTGAACCCGAATAGGATAACCACGACTGTAGGTCTCAATATAGGAAAAATAGATGTTGACGGAGTGAGGCTAAACTTTTGGGACCTTGGAGGGCAAGTGGAGCTTCAATCTCTGTGGGACAAAGTAATTAATCCTTATTATTTGCATGCAACACATGTACAATCAGCATCAAAATAGATTAGGATGGCAAAACTAGTCAAATATGTCATTACCATAAAATACAGATGATTCTGATATACTTCATATACTTGTCGACTGTGGTCATGACTATATATTTGATTTAGATTGTACAATGTCAGTGTGTTAAATTTTGTTGCTCTTAACAATGTACATCAATTTTATCATGAATTTATTTACAAGTAATACCTCATGTAACTGGCATATTGGAAACCAACACCCATTGAGACGGGCTAGAGACACAGTTGTGGAATTGAATAACTTGAGAAAATGGAGTGTAGGGCTCATGTAAAGAACAATGAAGTTTCAAAAAATGGTTTTTGTGTTTCAGTACTTTGCTGAATGTCATGCGGTGATCTATATTGTAGATTCCTCTGACAGAGAAAGGATATCAGAGTCCAAGGAAACCTTCGGTATGTATAATTGATATAATATAATAAGGAGGTTGTCCCACTATACCATTTTTCACCTTAGATGAGTTCGGTGACAATTCCAGAAATTCTGAATTACGCATACTGGGTTGTCACACTGTTTACAGTGTGTACACAACAAAAAGCAGTGTATAAGTTTCTAATGGGTTGGCAACGCGCATGTGATACTCTTTCGATCCGCTTTCCATCAGGCGGACCATATGCTTGTTTGCCATCAACGTAGTATAAAAAAAATACACACTTGGGCTCAACTGGCATGACGACCAAACCAACAAGCCTGCAATTCTAACGCCTCATCTTGAGCCATCCACAACTCGAACAACAGACACATCAACGTCAAGCAACAGAAGTGTATGGAAATTCCCATACAAAATATAATATATAACAAAATGCAACCGTCCCTTAATAACAGTAATTTACAGATCAGAGCTAAGCAATATTTATCTTATCTTTTCTTTTTTGCAGACAGAATGATAGCATCAGAGCACCTATCAGGAGTCCCTCTCCTAGTCCTGGCCAACAAACAAGACATTCCAGACTGCATGGGCGTGCATACAGTCAAACCTATATTCAACCAAAACGCACATCTCATTGGAGCGAGAGACATCATGCTAATGGCCACGTCTGCGCTCACTGGGTACGGTTTTTGATACAATGAGTGAATTAATGAATGACTAAATCAGTGAGTCTGTGAGTGAATGGATTATTGGTATATATTAATCAGAATTATAGCATCAGAACTCCTATAAGGAGTTCCTTTCCTAGTCTTGGCCAACAACCAAGACATTCCAGACTGCATGGGCGTGCATACAGTCAAACCTATATTCAACCAAAACGCACATCTCATTGGCGCGAGAGACATTATGCTTATGGCCACTTCTGCGCTCACTAGGTACCGATTTAGATTTCGTTTTTTTGTATGAAAGCTGAGTTAGTCGGGAGTGTTCTTAGCCATGTTTCATGAAAATCGGTCCACTATGTCGCGGTCGGGGGTTTTTCAAAATTTTAATTTTGTGGTTAGGTTATGATACAATAACATCTGTCTGGAACCCCAGTGAATGAAATTGTTCAAATTAGAAGACGGTCCTATCTAGCTGGCTACCTCATCATCATATCCTTGCGTTATTCTGGCTTTTGCCACGGCTCGTGGGAGCCTGGGGTGTGCTTTAACAACTAATCCCAAGTTTTCGCGCAGGCAGTAGTTTTACGAAAGCGACTACCATTTGACCTTCCAACCCAACCTGAAGGGTAACTAGGTCTCATTGGGAAGTAGTCCAGTTTCCTCACAATGTTTTCCTTCACCGAAAAGCTGGTAAATATCAAATGATATTTCGCACATAAGTTCTGAAAAACTCATTGGTACGAGCCAGGGTTCGAATCCGCGACCTCCGGATTGAAAGTCGCACGCTCTTGTCGCTAGGCTACCAACGTTCTCCGCTAGGCCACCAACGCTCCTAACAGTCCTAACTGGCTACCTACTACTAATAAATAATTTATCATGAAATTTAGCAGGCCATGTTTTTATGCCTTTTTCTGTTATGCTCTTTGAGATGTCATTCAATTCCGGTTAGGGTCCCCCCACATCTAGCGTCTCGCGAGCGTAGCCTGAGCGTCGACGCTGCGTCTTTTTCCATACAGTTGGCCCGACGCTACGCTCGCGAGACGCTTGATGTGGGGGGACCCTTACACTTTCAAGTGTTTCAACCTTCATAAAGTATACCTAAATTCCTATACTTATTTATACAGTTTAATTACCGTAGCCCTCTTTGGGGGGTTAAGTTGATCTGTGTAAGATGTCCCCTAATATTTATTTATTTATTTTAATTTAAAAATGACGTACGGAACATAGTGTTCGCGAGGTAGAGCACCTATTAAGCCACGAATAATAATATCAATAGTACTTAAGAAAATAAATATAAATTGTATGACTTCGCCTTAGCTATAAAGTAGAATTGAATGAGTAGAATGACGACCACTTAGATTGAATGAATGGT
This sequence comes from Leguminivora glycinivorella, assembly GCF_023078275.1. Classification (NCBI taxonomy): domain Eukaryota; kingdom Metazoa; phylum Arthropoda; class Insecta; order Lepidoptera; family Tortricidae; genus Leguminivora; species Leguminivora glycinivorella. Next base: position 2,917,346 of record NC_062977.1, read on the forward strand.
ATGTTTAGATATATCTAGTTATGTGTTATGTTTTTAACGTAAACTATTGCAATGAATCACAGTTAGACATAGGTGACACTTCGTAAATACCTTATGTCAAAGGCATAAAGATCCTTATCAAGTGTTTCGCATAAACAGGATAAATTTAATAACATATTGAAATACATCGAGTAGAATTCGAAAACTGGATGTGGTAAAATGTGAGAGAATTTGCTTGTGAAGGCCTGAGAATAGATTTAAATATTTACATCATTTTATCAGCAGCTATGTAAATGTCACTTCAATGCATTTCTTATTTCCAAACCTTGTACAGATTGTCGATTCAATACAATACGCAAATAGGTAACAGTTAATAATAATTTAATAGATACATATTTTGACTTGTAAGTTTATAAGGAGTTGGTGTGTCGAAATATCATCCTCATGGAGTAAGCATAGCTTGCCCTGGAACAGTATAGCCAGGCTGCCAGCTCTTGAAGCCACATCTCAGAGATAGGGGAAAGCTGTGATAACAACATCTTTGCAAACTTGATAGTTGTACCTACCGCCAATTTTTTTTGTCACTACAAAGTCTGTGCAGACTCAGCTAATCTGACTGTAAGTATTTGCCACCAAAAACAGACTAAGTACATTATAAATGAGCCCTTTAGCGCCGTCAAGACGAGTTTAGACGTTCATCGCGTTGAAAGGGTTAAACGAAGTCCAAGTCCATAAGCCTTTGTGGCATGCTGCATCCATCGATTTAAACTTCCCTAGATACACTATCGCCTACAAATTCGACACTCAAAAGTGTCCGAACGCTTAGTTGCAAATGTGTGCGTCTAGTTGACAAACGAAAACTTCGCAATGTAGTAAAAACTACTTTAATTTTTTTACAAAAACAACGTTATTTCTTAGTACTTAGAGTTCAATTTCAAATGCAAGCAATTGGCGGTTATGACATTAATGAATGTGATCATCGCGAAAGCCATAAAATTTTATGACCGCAGATCGCAGGTGTGCATATTTTTAAACAAATCTACGTCTTATTGCAACCAACATAAGTTTAATTTCGTTCGCGCTGCAACAATCTAAACGTCATTTTTAAATTGGGAACGAGGATGGACAGAGGCATCATGGGAGTCGCGCTATGAGATGAAAGGCGAGAATGAGGAAATTTGCGGTATTTTTGCGAAAAACTGTTAAAAATATATATATATATATATATATATATATATATATATGTGTGTGTGTGTGTGTATGTATGTTTATAAATAAATAAATAAATAGATATTGGGGACACCTTACACAGATCAACTTAGCCCCAAACTAAGCAAAGCTTGTACTATGGGTACTAAACGACGATATACATACTTAAATAGATAAATACATACTTATATACATAGGATACATCCATGACTCAGGAACAAATATCTGTGCTCATCACACAAATAAATGCCCTTACCGGGATTCGAACCCAGGACCGCGGCTTAGCAGGCAGGGTCACTACCGACTGAGCCAGACCGGTCGTCTAATATATATAACATATCTGGGCAACCGAGCATCGCTCGGTTCTGTTTTGTATCCTTGACATGTGTCGCCATCTAGTTCAAAAATGAATAGTACCTACATCGAGCGAAAGAATTCTCAGCCTTAACAACACAACTACTCCACACGAGATGGCGCGCATTTCGCCACAAAAACTCAAATAGTGTATTTTCTATTCGTTTTAGCCTTGACCTGTGTCGCCATCTAGTGTTTGCAATAAATAGTACTTACATCGACCGAAAGAATTCTGTCTTAACAGTACAACTACTGCACACGAGATGGCGCGCGAAGAAAAACGCATGAAAACTCGAAAATTCGCGTTTTCCGGGACCTAAGGATAAGTTAGACCGATTTTTCACCCCCAAAAACCCCCACATAACAAATTTCTGCGCAATCGTTAGAGCGGTTTCCGAGATCGTCAGTGTAAATAAATATATATATATAAATAAATAAATAAATAAATAAATATACAAGAATTGCTCGTTTAAAAGTATAAGATATGTGTGTGTGTTTGCGTGTAGTGAGTGTATGTGTAGCGATTATGTGAAGGTAAACAGTTGAGGGATTGTATGTGGTGTGTGTGAGGGATGGTGCACTTGGAGAATATGAATTAAGTAGCTATTAATACAAAGAAGAATTGAATGATGACATTAATTTATTATTCTACGTAATTTCTTTCAAAGCTTTGTGTGGGTAAATCTTCTCTCCGCTCCTCAGCTATAATCTTGCGCCATTTTTCCCTTTCAACGTCTTGTTTTGGGAATCTGGAATAAAAACCTTTTTTATTACTTAAAAACGAATTTGCTATTCCCGGGTTGTTTCTTTTTATAATTAAAGTAATTTATAAGATATGTATTAATATTATTGAATTGAAATCATTTATTTCAGACTTATTGGTCCATAATAATAAATAAATACATACACTAATAATATGAAATAGGCTTCTTTTACAAAAAATATAAATTAGCGACTCCATCATTCCATTTTTAACTATGTTCCACTTCATCCATCTTTTGTCGCCGTCCGCTCATTACTAGTATAGCGCGAGAGAAAGAGACAAACTGCGTAAGACCAAATCAAGGAATTTACTTTAATTATTCTAGAAAATAAATGTTTTTAGTAAGTTAGGAAGCCATTTTGGCCACAAATGCATAACATTATAAAATTATTAACAATTACTTACCGGAAATACGATACGTCATCCTTTTTTAACGTATATAAGGTGTTATTTTTGCACTTTTTTACGGAGCACTTAGGCATGTTGCCGACACGGCGGATGAAGCGCTACTGACCGCCCAATTGTGCTTAGAACATTTTCAAGCACAATTTGCTGCGGACACATTCTAAGCCATGATGGTGCATCTAGGTAGTTTAGATCGATGGCTGCATCGCTTATTCGGCAATGCGGTGCGCCTATCACAGTAATGTTACTAATGTTTGCAATGCACGAGTTAATGCAAATAAATGTGTCGTTTCATTGTTGTCACCAAAAGGCACCATATGCCGGTTGTCGATAAAAACGATTTACTATTGCATCTTTATTGGCAATACCGCCTTAATCACCATCGACAATAAGTTACCTTTCAGAACGATACTTTTTTTTTACAGGGATGGAGTCGACGAGGGCATCCGGTGGCTTGTGGACTGCATCAAAAGGAACTCCGAACAGCGGCCGCCGCGCAACCACGACGAGAACTTATGAAATCATTGCGACACCTTATCCATAACTATATTATATATCACTGCTCGTCGTCGCTGAATATTAACGAGTTTTCCTATTAAGATAATGATGCGGAGCGAACCATTGTTTTGTATATACATTATTGACATTGTAAGAATAAAAGTTAAACTGAACGGTGTCTGTATTGCTGTCCTTTTTTAGTGATAAGTGTACCTTTGATAAGAGATAGTGTAATTACTAGATATTTGTGGGGTATCTACTACCTGTAGCTGATAAAACACTGTGATAACAGTACAGTTTGCACTGTTGTGGAATTGTGTTGTGTTTGTGAAATGTTGTTTTTGAAGTGATTTACAATAATTAAGCCTATTTAATTTAGAACAATATGGCTTATCCGATGTATGAAGTCGATTGGAGTGTGCTGCCGCCAGAACAAAATAGAAGGTGCGTTCTTATTTTGTAATTTTAACAATAACTATATGTTAGTTTTTGAAACAAATAATAAAAATACCGACAGGATGCCGACAGGTCATAAAATTAAGCAGATTGTGGCAATCTCGATACAAATATTATGGCAAGGACGAAAAAGAGATAGAAAATTAGGTTTCTGATTGCTGAAAAAGTTTTCCTTTTCCACGTTGCGCTTACTTTTCCTTTTTCCAGTCAAATCAAGCCCAACAAATTTTTTGCTGATTTTAACAATGCAGATTTGGGTCAACAAACCGAATAAAATATGTTATGAATTTTTACTTGAGTTTTAAAGCCTTCCATTTGTTTTGTAAATATAAAGAATCTAATTTGATTATCTAATTAAGGAACGTCATGCGACGAGTCACGGCGGCCATGTTGAATTTTGTACAACGCACAGGGAAATGTCAGCTGGCGATTGCCGTATTATTTCTGACTTATTTCTGAAATTGTGATAAATATTTCTACGGGAAATACGGAATAAATATTAACTTGCTAACACCAAGAACATAACTCATGTAGTCATTATGAGATCGGTATATAAAAAGTGAAATTATGACAGAAGTGAATCAAAGGTGGCATGCGATTTCTCTCTTACATTTTTATAGTTTGTGACGGATAAAATGCTATTATGCTTGACTTTTTACTCATGAATTACTCTTTAGTTTCTTTGGTTTTGATATAGAAGTGCTAAAGTGATAACTCCACGGTTAAGTGTGTTTATTATCTAAAACCGAAACAAGTTTCATTCATCAAGATTATTTTTGCCCCATATTTTGTGATCCCTGGAGAAAAGCTGAGTGGAAAGGATTAGCAATATAAGTGTACATGATGAACGGCTCCGAATCCGGGTAATATATGTTTTTTGTTCAATTTTATTATAAGTTATTAATTATCTAGACTATGACACGACAACTTACTCAAACCAGATTGTTCATTGTATATGTATTTTGCTGTTGTTCCCTATGCACTGTGTAGGAGAAGACACCTTTCATACAAATATAAATATTTACGTTTATTTCTTGTTATGGCCAGACAAATAAAAATATAATCAGATTGAGCTGTCTTATACTAAATAAAATACTATTTAGCACAGTCATGTAGATCAATTCCCTTCGAATTTGTTTTTTCCAGACTTAATTTCAATAAGTTTTAAGTTATTTAAATTACTGAGAATATCAAGTCTTTTTGGCAGTGTCATATTTTTATAACATATATGCATAATTAACACCAATGGGTGTGAATATCACTTTAGGGTGATATTTTATTGCTACCTAGAACCAAATTGAGTCACAATCATGGCCAGATAGTCTAGTGCTCACCTTAATGGCAGAATGTGTCTCGATATGGTCTATCAATCTGCTGCTTTTTTGTGCTGCTCTCCAGAATGGACCAAAATAGTCATTAAAATCTGGACCCCTGAATGAATTAATTAGTGACCCCTGTATGCGTAGCCTAATGCACAAACTCTCACGATAATATCTCTTTTGTAGCTATCTATATCTCTTTCGCTCTTGCATATTGGAGTGACAGAGCCAGACTACATTTCTGCGGCGTTTCACATCGCTGAAATGCCATTTGGCTACGGGGCCTGGTATAGTCTCTTAGTAAAGTGAAGATATTCCCAATCACACATTATCCTATAAATCAATTGATCCTAATTGACTGCAATACTATCAGGTATCATTACAAGGTCCACTGTCAGAAGAGAGGTCAATATATTGCATGCATACTACCAATTATTGATACAGATACTTGATCTACTGGTTACAATGTAACCTATCTACATAAATATTAAATGTATGTATACTTTATATTATTATCAAAAATATACCCATAGTAGGTACCTACACTTATCTAATTACATTGAATATGGGTCCTTATAACCTGTTGTTTAGCTATTCAAAACAATGTAAACACAGTCACATGACTTGGTCATTGAACCATAAGTGTGTATTTGACAGAGGCTAAAAAAGTCATGTTAATGTGTGTTTTCACTTAGTGTTCTGAAGAATTTTATGCGAGCATTCCGTTGCTTGTGCACAAATGAAAACACTTGATTCCATCCCTTCATCGTTCCACAAACGAAGAAATGCTCTCTCAAAACTGTTCAGAACACTAAAGCCGATAGTCCACTATCATATGTTTATCATAGAAATATGATCATAGGTCTGCATGCCTCCCTTTTTCTCCATCGTGAAGAAAAAGGACGGAATGTTGCCTATGATCTTATTTCCATGATAAACATATGATAGTGGACTGTCTGCCTAAGTGAAAATGCAGCTTTACTGGAATATCATTTACCAAAGTTTGATGTGTGAAAGTTACTTAGTTCTCTGTTAAGTTATGATAATCAGTCTGTTGATAGTAGTTGTGGAACTAGGCCATACTTAGCCCATTTCGTAATAGTACTGAGTATGTATGCATTTGATGCATTGCATGTTCAACGATGAAGTGTGGCACTATAATTAATGTCAATTTTCATGATGGTGAAAAAACCGGCCAAGAGCGTGTCGGGCCACGCTCAGTGTAGGGTTCCGTAGTTTTTCATATTTTTCTCAAAAACTACTGAACCTATCAAGTTCAAAACAATTTTCCTAGAAAGTCTTTATAAAGTTCTACTTTTTTGATTTTTTTTCATATTTTTTAAACATATGGTTCAAAAGTTAGAGGGGGGGGGGACGCACTTTTTTTTCCTTTAGGAGTGATTATTTCCGAAAATAGTAATATTATCAAAAAACTGTCTTAGTAAACCCTTATTCATTTTTAAATACCTATCCAACAATATATCACACGTTGGGGTTGTAATGAAAAAAAAATATCAGCCCCCACTTAACATATAGGGGGGGATACCCTAATAAAACATTTTTTTCCATTTTTTATTTTTGCACTTTGTTGGCGTGATTGATATACATATTGGTACCAAATTTCAGCTTTCTAGTGCTTACGGTTACTGAGATTATCCGCGGACGGACGGAAGGACAGACAGACATGGCGAAACTATAAGGGTTCCTAGTTGACTACGGAACCCTAAAAACCCCCGACATAGTGGACCGATTTTCATGAAACATGGCTAAGAATACTCCTGACAAATTAAGCTTTAAAAAAAAACTAAATCTAAATTGGTTCATTCGTTCCGGAGCTACGATGCCACACAGATACACACACACAGACAAACAGACAGACAGACACGTCAAACTTATAACACCCCGTCGTTTTTGCGTCGGTGCCTAGGGGGTTAAAAAAGCTCTTTGACTTTACATCACTTTTATTTAGAAATGCCAATGAGGGCTTTACCCTATAACTCTATGATGGCTTTTCTGCTTCAGACAGCTGTATAAAATACATGAGTTAATTGAAATTGTTTGACAACACAGAAAAAATGCTTATTTTAAAAGGCAGAAAATAAAATATAAGCCAAGAAAAAATCTGCAAGTAACTTTGTACTGATTTTAAACAGGTCAGGTTCTTTTTAGTAAGACACTGCACCACCTACTTAATCTTTCTGGTTTAGCCCATTGGTTGACTGGTAGAGAATGCCTTGAGGTATTAAGTCTGCCATTTGTACTTTATTTAGTTATGCAATAAAGATTAAATAAATTATTATTTATAACTTCTATGTTTTATTTACTAACAGTAAGAATGAATTACATTCATTAACAAACAATACACTAAATTTGTTTTTTTGTCATGCAAATGTCTGCGAGCGCTATTACATATCGTCACTACTTTTAAAAAATCTCGTATCTTACGCTGCTCCTCAAAGTTAAAACGCAGTAAGTCTATATGCATTCCATACATACTTACTACAATTTTCTTTTCATTGACAGACGAAGATACAAGTTTTTTTAAAAGTAGTGACGATATTTTTAAATTAAAGGAAAAATGGAAAAGTCACACCTCGAACAGGACTCGAACCTGCGACCTTTGGCCTTGCCGGGGCCAAAGGTCGCAGGTTCGAGTCTTGCCGGAGGTGTGAATTTTTCCATTTTTCCTTTAATTTAAAAATAAACAATACACTCTTTTATCGGGCAGTAGTGTAAAGAATATATTGTGTTTACTATTTAATATTGATATAATTTTTGTTTGTTTTCCCACAGGTTTAACCCGGCTTTTAATATTGCAACAATAAAGCAAGTGGTCAATGAGGCCATTGAAAGAGGTGAGTAAAATGACGTTATTTACAAACATACACTTAAAGGCAGCTGTTCGACAGACAGCGATTAAGTGACTAGCAATTCACTATTTAGTGCATTGCCCTATTGACTATTAAAATGTGTAAAGATGTGTGTTGCAAAAATATATCGTCACTACTTTAAAAAAAAACCGGTCAAGTGCGAGTCGGACTCGCTCACCGAGGGTTCCGTACAAACTTTCAATAGTTGAATCATCAAAATGTTATTCATAGAACTCTACAGATTTGACTAAATCAAGACTCAATTTCCCACATAACAAGTAATATTTTAATATACAATTTTATTGTTAGACAACGTCCAAATAAAATCAAGACTAGTCGACTTCAATAGTTTACGACTTACGACATGTCGCACGGACGCTCCTGAACCGATCTCATTATATCAGGAAAAACGCGATGTAGGAAATGAGCGTTCAACGTACAACGACATCTATCGGCAAATTGAGTAAACTAATGCGCGCGAGCTAGTATGGAAGATGATTTTTATGGAATAATTGTTTATTGCGTGAACCGATTTTAACCATTTTGCCTCTATTTGAAAGCAGGTAATTTCATTGTTATTTTGTTAAAAAATACAAGTACAATAAACACCCGCAAGGGTGTTGAAATTGAAAATATAAATCTGAAAGGTTTTTTATAAATAAAGAAAAAAGTTTTCAAGATACGTGTACTGTTTTATTTTTCCTGTAATATTCATTATAATAGCCATGTTTGGTGAAAATTTCATAAATTTATGTTGGTAAACTTCGGAGATAAGGGGGGGGACGGTATTTTTTTTTACATTTTCCTTCAAAAAACATTTTTTTTCCACAACCAAAAAAATATAAAAAATAGTTTTGATATGTACAATTTGAGCTCTTTCTAACGATACCCCACTTGACCTAGTTACTTGAAATTTTCAGTTTGCCCCCCTTTCATTTTGGCCATTTTCTATCATTTATATTAATTAATATTAAAAAAAATACTTTCAGCTTGTAGAGGTTCACAATGTTTATAACTATTCCAAATTTCATATCGATAGCATAAGTAGTTCTCGAGATATTTAACAATGTGACAGACGGACAGACAGACGGACAGAGTCGCACCATAAGGGTTCCTGTTGTACCTTTTTGGTACGGAACCCTAAAAACATGTATCTTCGTCTGTCAATGAAAAGAAAATTGTAAGTATGTATGGAATGCATATAGACTTACTGCGTTTTAACTTTGAGGAGAAGCATCAGATATGAGATTTTTAGGGTTCCGTAGTCAACTAGGAACCCTTATAGTTTCGCCATGTCTGTCTGTCCGTCCGTCCGTCCGTCCGTCCGTCCGTCCGTCCGTCCGTCCGTCCGCGGATAATCTCAGTAACCGTAAGCACTAGAAAGCTGAAATTTGGTACCGATATGTATATCAATCACGCCAACAAAGTGCAAAAATAAAAAATGGAAAAAAATGTTTTATTAGGGTACCCCCCCTACATGTAAAGTGGGGGCGGATATTTTTTTTCATTCCAACCCCAACGTGTGACATATTGTTGGATAGGTATTTAAAAATGAAGAAGGGTTTACTAAGATCGTTTTTTAATAATATTAATATTTTCGGAAATAATCGCTTCTAAAGGAAAAAAAAAGTGCGTCCCCCCCCCTCTAACTTTTGAACCCTATGTTCAAAAAATATGAAAAAAATCACAATAGTAGATCTTTATAAAAACTTTCTAGGAAAATTGTTTTGAACTTGATAGGTTCAGTAGTTTTTGAGAAAAATACGGAAAACTACGGAACCCTACACTGAGCGTGGCCCGACACGCTCTTGGCCGGTTTTTTCAAAGTAATGACGATATCACGTTCACCTAAATTTTTTTTTTATTAAATTAATCTTGCAGTCATGCCGTCGATCGGACAGCTGCTGACCAAAAGTGCAAAGTAATGAAAAGTAGAATTACTATTAATTAATTATATATTTTAGTTTTTTTCTTCAATGTGGTGACGAACACCTGTTCGTCACCACATTGAAGAAAAAAACTACACCTGTATATCATATTTATTTTGCAATACTCCAGTCAAGTCCATACTTAGGATACCTACTTTACAGTGTTTCGTTATGGTATATGACTTATATTATGCCAACAATATTTTTATGAGGCCATTTTGTCATTAGGGATTATTTTTAAGAGATAATTTCAAAGAGGTTTCTTTCAAAAATATATGAATTTTTAGTAGATACAATTGTCTTGATAGTAGGCAGGTAGTGTTACTAGGTACGGTACGGGAATATGAACATGCTGATTGAAATAAGAATCTCATACACATCCACATTGCTACTTCAACTATTCATTGTTTGTGTTGAGTATTGGCTTAAAATGCAAATATCTGTTAATTTATACGTTTGCGATTTGCGATTCAGCCATACATTGCTACTCATATATTTGCACATACAAATTTGGCTGTGTTAACACACACCATTATACTACATTCATAACTTTAATAAATACGACCGACGACCGGTCTGGCTCAGTCGGTAGTGACCCTGTCTACTAAGCCGCGGTCCTGGGTTCGAATCCCGGTAAGGGCATTTATTTGTGTGATGAGCACAGATATTTGTTCCTGAGTCATGGATGTTTTCTATGTATATAAGTATGTATTTATCTATTTAAGTATGTATATCGTCGCGTAGCACCCATAGTACAAGCTTTGCTTAGTTTGGGGCTAAGTTGATCTGTGTAAGGCAGCGTTCCCACTTAAGCGTCGCGTGTCTCGGGGCGCGCAACGGACGTCTCTGCCACGCCGCCTGAATGTAATTCAAAAAACGTCTCTTCAGTACATTTTGTATAGGAAGGACGTAAGACGCGCCCCCAGGCGGCGCGGCGCGCGCCACGTATATAAGCGCGCGGTATGATTTTATTTAACCTATATAGACCGGGATATATTATAGACCGTGGTTAGCTTTTTGATTTTTGTCGAGCTCCCGATATCTCTACTCAGTTACATGCATCATGACTATCATGAGCGCGGAAAACGCAAGAAAGAAAAGGTAATCACAGTCTATCCCGATCAATATGTCTTTATAAAAACTAACCGTGAATAATTCAAAACTCTTAGATTTATTGTTGTCTATTGTACATAAAATAGTTTTTTTTTTTCTACAAATACATGTTTTGACTTTGGTGACTGGAGTATTGCAAAATACTTAACTGATATGAAAAACTTACACTGATTTCATAGTTGATAAAGGCCAACAAACTAAATACGTAAGCAGCAAGGCTTCATGCATGCGGGCATAATGTACTGTCATCCAATTTGAATCAAAGCTTCTATAGAACCTTTTCATAGTAAACTTCAAAAATACTTCTATGCCAAAAACAGCACGGTGTCAATAGGACAGGGTTCTAGAGTGGCCTAGTGGATTGAAATTGGTTGACCGTAGCCAGGAACTTACACATAAGTAGGTATATTAACTGCCACGCCGCTTATTTATGCCGCTTAACCTTTTCGCGTGTGTCTATGTAGTATGCAGCGAGCTGCGCTGCCTTCGCGTATTTGGAAGGCTTCGCATTTGGGCTCTCTATTGCTCTTACATGTTTACACAGAAGAGAGACTGGGAGAGGGAGAGAATAGATTGATCATTTTCGATATTCATGGCTAGATCCTTGAGAGTTAGCTTCTGCTGCTTGCTTGTAGATTTTATACTAACTTTGGCGAAACTTACAACTCTTCTTATAAATATTCAACCAAAGCTACTGTTTTCTTTGTCGACTTCATAATTTTCTTACAAACTGAAAAATAGAAGGCTAATCAGTAACATGAAACATACAAAGGTTTACAATCAAAATATTAATAGTTGTTTGTTTACCTTATTTGAGTGTTAAACAAAGAAGCAGTTAAATCTAACAAACAGTGAAAAACCGGTCCTCATTGTCTTATAAACTGAAATAGATACCATACACTAAAGAAAAAGCGATCAAGCCCACTGGTGGCGAAGCCGGGAAACGAACCCGGGTCTCCAGCTAACGCGGCTGACGTGTTCGACCGCTACACCACCCCGACCGCCGAGGTACCCGTCGAAATTTCTCTAGTGTATGTTATCTCTGAAGGCTAGGCGCCTTTGACCAACTCTAAGGGCGAGCAATTAGTGCTTGCACCTCCTATATGAATCCTTTTGCAGGATTACGATATAGCGAGAGAGATGGTGCTGCCATCTATCGATGTAGGGAACAAATCAAATTATTTTTATGAAATATTTTTTGATTTGTTTTTTTAAGTAGTAACACTACTATATATAAATTATAAACTGAAATAGATACCATACACTAAAGAAAAAGCGATCAAGCCCACTGGTGGCGAAGCCGGGTGTAGCGGTCGAACACGTCAGCCGCGTTAGCTGGAGACCCGGGTTCGTTTCCCGGCTTCGCCACCAGTGGGCTTGATCGCTTTTTCTTTAGTGTATGGTATCTATTTCAGTTTATAATTTATATATAGTAGTGTTACTACTTAAAAAAACAAATCAAAAAATATTTCATAAAAATAATTTGATTTGTTCCCTACACCTCATTGTCTTATTTTAATGAAATATAACAAAACATTTACTATAGACTTCACCCATGGCCTATAAATCAACTGGGGCATGTAAAAACAATGGCCCAGTGACATCATCGCACTAAAATACCTTTGACTTATCAAAAGCTGGGGATCGCCTTCTGTTAACTGGGGAAATACAAAATAATCTTCAAAATTTCTTATTTATTAATAATTTTTATAGCTAATCGTGCCTTTGCTATCGGCAATGCACTGCGCTGCGCTGGCACTGCATAAAATGATGGCATATAAATAGATTAGTGTTTTTTTCCCGCACTAGTTCGCAAAGTGTACATTTCTTGTCAGGTCATAACTTCAAAGGGCCATTTGCACCGAAAAACGTCGTCTCGGTCGAGTTTTAATTTATCGCCACTCGTTCCGAATTTCCTCTTTTCCGCTCTTGTATTGTAAATCCCCGTATTCATGGTAAACATTTGTTGAGCAACGTTGTTGAATCAACCTGTTGCCGAGTTTCTGGCAACAGACAGCAACACTGCATGGTCTCCAACTCAGCTGGCGAAAAAAGCTATTCAGAATACCCTTATTCTAAGAAATGTTAAAAATCTCGTGTTGAAATTCTCATAAGATCCATTTGCACAGATCACTTAGCAAATTTTTCCTTTGCAACAAATACTTTCGTCACCACCACCTTTTTTTGGGGGGCTTTAGGTTATACGATAGATATACAAGAGAGCACAACAAGACTTTTCTTCGCTTTCTTCAGGCAACATTTTCACGCGGTCTGGCGTATACCGTAAACAAAGTTTCCACTGTTTCCAGCAACTTTGTGCCAGTTGATCAACAAAATTGATCAACTGATGCTCAACAAATGTTAAAGCTTAATGTACTAATCTTGTCAAAGAAATCTGGGATATAAATAGAAACGTACATGAAGCTACAAAATAAATACTAGTATATATTTACATAGGTAACTGAATCTAGCGCGCCCGCCCACGTGTGCCCTTTTCATGAATCCCTAGGTAACAGTATTAGTGCTCGCGATCAAAGTAGTCTCATTCAAAATAAATACAAGGACGATTTATGGAGACCTAGATACTTATTTCAATAGTTCTTTTTTAAGCAACGAATGTCTGAGATTTCTAAAACTTAATAAAAGTAATGCTTCATTAAAGGACGCAAGTGATTTAGCGAAAAGGCTCCTCTTAAAGTTTTCGCTTCAATACCTAAATGACTTTTGCTTTCCACAAAAACAAATAATTGACAGATTTTTGTAGATTGGATTCCTTAATAAGATATCTATCTTTTTTGGTAACTGCTACCTAGGTATATAAAAAGATTAAACTTATACAGGGTGTCCACTTTCTGGAAAGTCAGGGAAGCTCATAGTGGTCATGGAAAGTCAGGGAAATGATTTGGAGGTCAGGGAAAAATTTGGCACCAAGAAAAAAAAATGAAAAAGTATTGAAAAATAATAAGATTTCCTGGGTTGGCCACATCCATGACAGCAAAGATGGATTCCCGGTAGTGATTTTAAGGCAACTTAGAATTGCCTCTTTAGACTTTTTATGACAAATATAGTACCTGGCCTCCATCCTAGTGATTGCTAATGAGGGATATCTTCATGCTTGACCTTAATTTATCCGGCCCAAAATCGTAAATGCGGAAAAATCCAGATTTTTTTTACTTAGCGTGCCCCACCCTCATATTCCAAAATGGCGAGGGGGATCGGGTTCAGTTATTGTGATTTAGATTAACTGGGCGATTAATGGCTGAAATGATGATGATGATGATGAGATTAACTGGAAAGTCATAACTTCAAAGGGCCATTTGCACCGAAAAACGTCGTCTCGGTCGAGTTTTAATTTATCGCCACTCGTTCCGAATTTCCTCTTTTCCGCTCTTGTATTGTAAATCCCCGTATTCATGGTAAACATTTGTTGAGCAACGTTGTTGAATCAACCTGTTGCCGAGTTTCTGGCAACAGACAGCAACACTGCATGGTCTCCAACTCAGCTGGCGAAAAAAGCTATTCAGAATACCCTTATTCTAGGAAATGTTAAAAATCTCGTGTTGAAATTCTCATAAGATCCATTTGCACAGATCACTTAGCAAATTTTTCCTTTGCAACAAATACTTTCGTCACCACCACCTTTTTTTGGGGGGCTTTAGGTTATACGATAGATATACAAGAGAGCACAACAAGACTTTTCTACGCTTTCTTCAGGCAACATTTTCACGCGGTCTGGCGTATACCGTAAACAAAGTTTCCACTGTTTCCAGCAACTTTGTGCCAGTTGATCAACAAAATTGATCAATGATGCTCAGCAAATGTTATAAAGCTTAATGTACTAATCTTGTGGGATATAAATAGAAACGTACATGAAGGTACAAAATAGATACTTACCCCCTTATTCATAAACGTACACTAAAGTTATCAAGCCGATAAAGTTCGTTTGTCCCTTTCTATCACAGTAATACGTCGGAAAGGGACAAACTAACTTTATCGGCTTGATAACTTTAGTATACGTTTATGAATAAGGGGGATAGTATATACATAGGTAACTGAATCTAGCGCGCCCGCCCACATGTGCCCTTTTCATGAATCCCTAGGTAACAGTATTAGTGCTCGCAATCAAAGTAGTCTCATTCAAAATAAATACAAGGACGATTTATGGGGACCTAGATACTTATTTCAATAGTTCTTTTTTAAACAACGAATGTCTGAGATTTCTAAAACTTAATAAAAGTAATGCTTCATTAAAGGACGCAAGTGATTTAGCGAAAAGGCTCCTCTTAAAGTTTTCGCTTCAATACCTAAATGACTTTTGCTTTCCACAAAAACAAATAATTGACAGATTTTTGTAGATTGGATTCCTTAATAAGATATCTATCTTTTTTGGACACTGCTACCTATAGGTATATAAAAAGATTAAACTTATAACTTTAGTTTGTAGGTTATAAAATAATTAAATGTTTTAGCTGAAATTCCAGTTGAAAGATGGAATTGTAAGTTTCAACAAGTCTTTTGAATCATAATAAAAAAACGTTCTGTTTCAGAAATTCTTTATTGATAACTTGTAGAACTTAAGATTAAGAATAATGAAATCAGTATTATTTTAATATACTCTGTACAGCTTGGCATTTTCCCTGGAGATGGGGTACTTCTACTAATTTTTCATGCGCTTCTTTAAGTAGTTATCTTGAAGTTTCTATACTAATTTCATTATTCTTATCAAACTTCTAACTTCACTTTCCTAGCTTGTAAGTAAGCACAACAATGCACTGATCAACGCTTCTCTATGTGTGTGCCGTCCTTAACAGTCGCGCCGGTTTCAGTGCGCATGCCCACACCGACCCGGCTTCGGGACCTCATCAGACAGATCAGGGCTGCGCGTACGGCGGCCGAAGAACGAAGTGTCGTCAACAAGGAGTGTGCCTATATTAGGTCCACGTTCAGAGAAGAGGATAGCGTTTGGAGGTGAGTTTCATTGATATAATGTGTGTTTAATTGTTTATGTCTGTGGGAGAACCCTGATTGCCTTACAAAATCGTGTCCACGCTGACGGTCTAAAAGATCACATCAGACAGATCAAGGCAGCTCGTATGACTGCGGAAGAACAAAGATTCGTCAACAAGGAGCCTCTGCCTATATTAGGTCTACATTCAGAGAAGAGGTGAGTACGGTTCTTTAACCCTGGTACTCGCAGCTAAACCCTCACGAACCCGGCTCGGGGTGAGTTATCCCTTCAGACAGATGAGGTTAGCGCATTACGGTGGATTATATATAAATGGAATCATATTAATTTATAAGTAAAGGCACTAGCGGCAACCTACTAAACGTAACAACTATTGTTAGAAATCAAATAAGATATGCGCCATAACATTACCCAAGAGAAGTCGATACGGATTTCCGGATGTGAATGAGGAAAATCACAATTGAAAAGATCTTAGGAATGCTTGGATAATTATTCATAAGAGGTACAATACAATATATTTTTTTATAAGAACAGAAAATATCGCAAAGGCTCTCGTCATAAAAGGACACATCCTAAAAAATCTTATCTTCTGATTATTCAACGTCCAACACTCAGCATTTTTTCTTAACAGTCTTAAATTATGACTAAAATAAACAGGCTTAGCGAAGTTTCCGTAAACATATTTTTCAAAAACAAGGGCTCCATAACTTACCGCATAAAATCCTTGAGCGTCCTTTATTGCGCGGTATAATGAAACCGCAGCGTAGACTTAACAAGCTGAACAATTCATAAAGATATCGCATACATTATCAAAAGTGCACCAGTGTAAGGAAAAACTTCAGTCACGCTTTGTTTTTGAGATACTCGAGGTCAAATGGACGAATAAAACGAGTCCACAGGCGAGTATAGAAAATTTGTAAATTGATACGGACTTGGCATCTCCCAGTCTAAAGTCTAGGTTCCTCGGCTAGACAATAACTTGTGTGTCTAGCCGTGACGTACTCGTATGTACGAGTATATAGTGTCGTTTACATGGATCCAGATTTACATTTGCAGAAAACTGACGTTTCTTTATATGTACATACATTTCAGAACTCAGGACTACAAAAAGTTTTAAAATGCTGTCTTTTTATGTGACAGAAATATATTTTAGTACTCCATTACAACCTGACGACAATTATAATTGTAGAACTCGGCTCCCCAATACCTAAAAGGTTTGAGTGGGGTCAAATTCGCGATATCAACAGCGTGCGGGAATGAAATTGCCGAATTCCGATAACACCAATAATTGGATGCCATTTGAAACGAGGGAGTTCTCTCCCGATTTAACCAATGCCGAATGTATGTAGATAAGATTCTTATTGTTCTGGTTTGAAATTCGATACTAAAATAGACAAACCTTTAAAATAAATGCAATTGGTTGTGTGCCTGATATGACTACTGATAATTTATATAGTTGTGTGGTTTTATTACTGATATAAGTGAACTAGTAAGTCTGTCAAAAACTTGCGTGAGAACTCACAAGAAGAAACATGAATTTTGTCTATTTGAGGCTTCCTGTTTATACATTAGGTAACTTTTCAGTAGCTCATATTCAATTTTAAATTCTAATCCACCTTTTTTCACACAGATGTCGCAACATCGCGAAACTCCTCTACATCCACATGCTGGGTTACCCAGCGCACTTCGGCCAGCTGGAGTGCCTCAAACTCATCGCCAGCTCGAGGTTCACGGACAAACGAGTGGGTTACCTCGGCGCCATGCTGTTGCTGGATGAGCGGCAAGATGTCCATCTCCTCATCACCAACTGTCTCAAAAAGTAAGTGTAGATTTAAGAGTTGTTGGCTATATTTTGTGGTGAAAGGGCGGCAACATCTTAGCGTTAGTGCTAGGTGGAGTGGCTCAAACACATCGTCAACTCGTGGTTCACGGACAGACGAGTGGGGTACCTCGGCGCCATGTTGTTGCTGGATGAGCGGCAAGATGTCCATCAAGGAGTTTAAAGTAGGTTGAATACAGTGCACTATTATCACGAGGTTAGGTAGATTACCTCAAGTTTATTCACGGGCAAAATTACTTGAAACCTCAACTCTATGCTGCTAACAGATCAGCGGCAACCACACACCTCCTTAGTACGAACTGTTTCAAGGAGTACTTACTTTGATTAATGGCGACTGGGGGTACATTTAAGACTGTAATGTTTAATAATACAGGACATTAACACCAGAACTTAACAGAAATGCAAGTGCATTGATTGCCTCCGTCCTTATATACTGTCAATTAATTCTATAATAACGACGGCACGACCTCACGTCAAACGTCACGCTTAAGATGCTAACAGCAATTTTCCTTAACTAATTGTTACTTATGTATATATGGACTATAGTATTTACCAGAAGTCGTAAAGCATTTTTTATGTGTTGTACAAATTTACTGCGAATTGATGCACCAACTCAGTAAACAAATATTATTTTCAAAAATACTTTTACCATCACCTCTCACCAAATTGCCTCCTCGGTCCTAATCACTTTAATCAGGAGCACCTGATTCCTTATTTACAAGTCTCTCTGGCCATTGCAGATAAGAAAAGAAATGAACCTTTATTCGGTCCGATCTCCCTGAGTTGGCCCGACCGGCCTACAAATAAACCTGGCCCCGTAGCCGAATGGTATTTCTGCGACGCGAAACGCCACCGAAACGCCGCAGAAATGTAGTCTGGCTCTGTCGCGCCAACACGCAAGAGCGATAAAGATCGATAGCTACGAAAGAGATAAATATCGTGAGCGTTTCGTGAGCGTTTGTGCATTCGGCAACGCACACTGTGCTGGCCACCCTATTCGTAATTTCCGCCCTTTATGCCTTGATACGGGCGTGGATATTTTCAATTCGATTTAAAGAAATAGGTGTCTGACTTTACCAGCTATCCCAATAAGGTAAGATTGCAATTCCATATCTTATGAGGTTGTTGACTGAACTCTTGCATCGCGCTGCCAATGGTGACACTAAAATACTTTCAACGGATTGCCGGTCGTTTAGCATACGCTATATCGCTCAGGAGAGTCTTACGTGGCAAACGAGAGGGCTCCATCCTGTGCACGTGCCCCAACCAGCGTAGCCGTCTCTATTTCAAAATTGCTGTAATACTAGGTAAACGTGCGATACTTAAGTACTTTCTCGTTTGTGACTCAATCCTTCCACGTGATGTTCATAATTCGCCAGAGGCAAGTCGTGTGAAAGTTGTTCAATTTCCGTTCCTGCTTGGCATACGACGTCCAAGTCTCAGCACCGTACACCAACATGTTATTAAATACGCACATAGATATAGATAGATACATAGATAGAAGCTTTATTTGAATGCTGCAATAACACACAACTACAAATGCAACACAGAACAACAAGAAGAAAAAAATCAAACATACAATTGACTTCAAATTACGTACACAACATACAAAAAAAATGCTTACCTACACGTATGCATTGCAGAAAAAACAAAAGGGTTCCGACTCAGCTATACACAGATATTCAAGTTCTTTCCGTACCTATTTTCGCGCATTGCCTTCTTGTATAATGCCAGGAATCTATTTTCTCTGCAAAAGGGAAAATACCCCCCAGAAAATAGAAAGCTAAAATGTCCGTGAACCGACAAACATTGTTTACTGTGTTATCTCCCGTTTAATTACGCCATCCTTTGTGATATAAATTGCTTTTCACTAAGACAGCTGATTATAACTGTAAATAATCTATTAATAAAGCCTTGTACTTAATAATGTCAGAAAAAGTACGCGTCAAGATTTTGAGTTTTAAACCAATATAATGAAAATCTACTGACATAACCGGGTCTCTCACAGTAACTGAAGCCCTATAAGAACTGTAATCTTCGCCTCTATATCACATCGCACACTGCTATGAAATATATGAGGCATCAGTATCATTAGTGTTTGTTCAGGACTGTATAAAAAAACCCTATTCAGTTGTTCAGACTAGACTCTTACCCTTCATAAGCGCTTACTATGTTAATAAGCCAACAATAATCGTTTGTCCTTTTCTGACGTATTAGTATGAAAGAAAGGGACAAACGATTTTTATCGGCTTGTTAATTTTAGTAAACGTTTATGAATAAGGGGGTACCTAAGTATTGACTGGCTTTTATATCGATATCGAAACCTGTAGGCCTAGCACATGATGGCCGCGAGAGTATGTCGCCGCTAGGGTATGCAAACCGGTTAACCGGTTAACCGAAAAACCGGTTAACCGAGACTTTTTGGCCTCGGTTAAAAACCGGTTTTTATAGTCTCTAACCGGTTAATAACCGAAACTATATTTTTTCCCCGAAATTACCAAATTAGGCATAAAAAAGGGCCAAAAGTACGTAATTCTTTAATTTTTTGCAATAATAAAGATTTGTTTATTACTTTTCCTTGACAACATGAAACACCTGCACTAAATTTCTTAAAGAAGTCATGATTTTATAATCTAACTAACCGTGAAGATTAAAAATTTGTCCAAATTCACTCGAATATACATTTTATACAGTAGAGTCCGGTTAGTATTACGACTCCGCATATACCTAACGTCGAATCGCTTACAACGACGTAAGCGTAGGTATTTGTTTGGTTTTAATGTGACTTCGGTTTTAACGACCAGGCTTTTTTACGACGTAATCTTACCCAAAATCCGTTTCCGACAACGTTTGTACTAGTAAATTAAGGAAACAAAGTTATTTCCGCCCCAAACACGGTCCTCTGTTTTACCTACAACAAGTAGCAAGATGAGATTGAGGCCATGTAACTTTTTGGAGCATTGGTTTTAATAATTTTAACAATTTTTCGCCTCGGGTCTCATCTTATAGGTATAAGCTAAATAGAACCCACTTTTTATTTTCAGATTGTGTATAAACGAGCTATACTTACATACATACATGTATATTTTTTGTAGGTATAAAAATTCAATTGTCATTAGACTTATATTGACCGTAACTACCTGATTACCTTTTTGGTAGCACGGAAAACTCCGTGATCATGATGCATGCAACTGCGTCGAAATATCAGGAGCTCGATAAGGCTGCTTTCAAAAAAAACGTCAAAAGAATGTAAAATTGATAGTTTTAGTCGGTGAAATACTATACTTTCCGTTATCCAATAGATTTATTGAATTCAAGTTCCAGTTAGAGCATCTTATTATCTCGATTTTTATAAGACTGGATTTTTGAAAACTAACTCACTAAATTAATTATGAATTTTTCTCTAATGCACGTTTAGAAAAACGCACGTATAGAGCTGAATCAGTCGATCTTATTTGTAAAATTTGGACAATTTTGAATATTAAAACGGGTAAATTTATAATTCGTATATCCTGTACCACAATCATTTCAGACTAGATTTTTATTTTAAGTTTTTGAAAAAGAGTAAACTAGCCTAAGGCGAATTCAATTTTTTCAGAAATTACCTAAAATTAAGTGACAATTTCTTTGAAAATCTACATCACATAGAAGTAAGTTTTGTACTAAATTAATCTGCAACGTTTACTTAAATTGCTGTTATGCCTTAGTGATTATAAATTGCTATTATTGATTTTTGCCAATTTTTTGAAAACGAGCCTTCACCGGTACAATTATTACCACTTTTGGACATTTTCTCATATTTTGTTAGACCAAGTAGAAAAAGTCCTATAATGTGATATATATTTATAAACTACTCGCAAAGCCCTTTAATTTGATACCACATACGGTATGATCGAGCGCTCGGTTGCGATTTCACTATTTTTAACACGAAAGCCCTCATAAAAATCAATCACGGTCTATATTCCGGTCAATATAAGTCTAATAAAAATAACCGTGAATCATTCAAAACTCTTTTCGATTGTCATATTAATTAGGTAAATCGAGGTTCGAGGAATGAGACTATTTATTATTACGAATTACGATAGTGATTTGCCGGTGATGCGCACGCACGCATACTAAGTAATAGTTATTTGTTATACAAGGGGGCAAAGTTGTATTTTAACGCCGAGTGTGGAATTGAAAAACGAGCAAGTAAAAGGATTCTATAGTTGAACCACGAGCGAAGCGAGTGGTTCGAGAATAGAATCCTGAACTTGCGAGTTTTTTAACACAGGAGAAGTAAAATACATTTGCACCCGAGTGTAATACAAAACTTTTCCCCTCACTATAGCGAGGAAACTACAACGCAAAAAATGCGTTTATCACTGCTTCCAGTAGTTCCACAGGTGGGAAATCATCTTTATTACTAGATTCACCTACTTTTATCAATTTTAAAGCAGTTAATTTGACTTTATTCAAGTTTAAATTACTTTACCCACTAGTGGATAAAATGCGTTTTTACCCGCTGGTGTTAAAGGACAAAACACGTGTTTCCGAGCTAGTGAGGGGAAAAATGACTTATTCTAGCCAAACAAGTCACAATAAAATAAAGTATCATAATACCCTGTAAATAAACCTATTTTCATTGATTTTTTTTAGTAATAGTGATGTAGGTATTAATTTAAATAAAAAATAAATAAATTGGTTTTGTACGACGTCCGGTTAGTACGACGTTATATCAGCGGTCCCTTCGTTATAACCGGACTCTACTGTATATTTAAAATTATATTTTTAAAATAAAGTAAAAAGGGAGATCTTGGTTTTCTTACGTCAATTGTTTGTATACTAGTGGCTCTGGGAGCTGTGGACCTTCACGGCATGCTTACTTAGAAAACACAAAACTGAAAAATATTTAGTTCTTAAAGTGATTATCACGACAGTTTTGAGCGCCATATACGCTATAGGCACTCAACTCACATTCAAGCCATTTATGGCAATTTCCGCCTTTTACAAAATTTTCAAAAAGTGGATTAAAATGATCTTTATCGTGCAAGTAATACCTGCTACGATCATCAACATCAGAATTTTTGAAGGTAATAGTAAAATTATTGCTTAGTAAGGTCATTTACTAAAAATACGCAAAACCGGTTAATAACCGGTTAACCGGTTTTGAAGGAAAAGTTTCGGTTATTAACCGGTTTTTAAAGTTAACCGGTTTTTGCATACCCTAGTCGCCGCGAGATAGACTACGCGTCCTTATGTCATTCATACAGTTAGAAGAAGACGTGGCATGTATCTCGCGGCGACATACTCTCGCGGCCATCATGTGCTAGGCCTACTGAGAGTGCTTTTAATTCTTCAAGTGTCGACGAACAAACGACCACGACGAAAAAAGTCGTGAAAGTAAAACCTTAAAGAATCAAATGAAGTCTTTATATCTAAGTCCGATTAAAGTTGCACTTAAAAGACTATTTAGGATAGAGTTAGGACTCAAGAGAATAGTAAGTTTCATTAGCGCGGAAAACGAACAACGTCGTTTTTGTAACCTGGACTCCAAATACTCAAGTTTCTACTAGGATTTATCATTAATTAAGTACAAATGGGGCATTACTGGCTTTAGTTTACTTCGTCCTCAGCTCGGGTCATTTGATTACAGTGGCGTGTAACAAAATTATCCAATTAGATAAAACCTGATTTACTATCGTGTACGTGTTTACCGTCAACTTCGTTTATCTTAATAGTTTAGGTATGGGTGTAATCTTATTTGTAACTATAGTATAGATGCGAATAGTATGTTTCTTGTGCTTCGGACGCTGTCGTAATAATGTCACCTGGCGGACTACTTTGCTGACGAGAAAGAACTAAATGCCGGCGTTCATTTTACAAAAATAAAGTTAGTCACTTTAATATAATATATTATATTATGAGCCTATCGTGTCCCACTGCTGGGCAAAGGCCTCCCTTCCCCTTCTTCCTCCATTCTTCTCCCGCCATCGCCGGCGAGGTCTGCCGGTTCCTCTGTTCGACTCATGGGGCTTTTAATATGGCATTTATTATTGAATATCATTTTAATATTTTTCATTGTTGAATTTTTTAACATAATTAAATGGTTAGTATTTTCATAAAGCCTCTTGTTAGTTTAGCACTCCTACAGTTCTCCCCGGGATGTCCCTTCTCCCCGGGATGTCCCTTCTCCCCGGGATGTCCCTCCTCTCCCCGGGATGTCCCTCCGGGACATCGCGGCGTCCGATTTGCGGATAAAATAGAGGTTCCCTCTAAACTCCCAACTCTTCTATAAAAAAAAAGCACTCCTACAGTAATAAGGACTGATTCGTAACGAATTTGACAAATTCGAAACTGTATTATAGGTCCCGAAGCCGTCCGAATCAAAGTTTGTTTTTCTATCATGTGTTAAAATTTATTCAAAAATTATTATTTATTAGTAAATTCATCATTCTCCGTTTCTCCTTGCTCATGTGGTAAGTTTTGTTGTATGCCCTCCATCATACATCCGACAGTGTTTTTTGACACATCCTTACTTTTAGTCCTATCAAGGACTACCTTTCTTTTAAATATTTTGGTTGCTCATCGTGGGTGTCATTTTAATGAACGAATTTCTTGGACACTACATCCTATAACGGTTAATGGATCAATACTGTGGGACTTCGTTAAATCAAGTCTTTCGTCCCGATTTCGAGAGCACTAGCTTTAGCAAGCTGCTGCCTTCATAAATATCATGGATGATATCCAGCTATTGTCAAAATAAAGTTGAAAGATTGTAATATTAAATAAAATCTGCTGACAGATTCTTTCAGCAATTTTTGCTGTAGATTTCTCTATCGAAAAGTAACCAATGCCAGGTAACTGATACCGCATCAACTTAATTCCTGGTAAAGTAGATATTTGGACACACGTCTTCATTTTCATTGTTTCACGGGAATCGTAAAGAAATTGCCTTTCAGATATGGTATAATCTTGGTTGCCAGGTAGTGTTGAAAATTATTTAAATGCAAGTTTCGTCAACAGAAATCAAGATTTTGACAGCAGTTTGTCGCTGAATTATTTTCAGCGTTCACTTTAATTTTATTTATCTAGTTAGTTGAAATTTGCTTTTAAAAATGATTTTAAATATAATAATTTTGTGATTCTGGCAATTTTAATGGTGGAATGATAATACAAAATAAACTAGAAATTATCCAAGAAAAAGCATTCTGAATTTGTCAAATTTGTTACGAATCAGTCCTTATATAATCATTTTGCAGTTGATAATTTTGTTGACATACCGACATTAGATACTTAAGTATTAGCTTGCTACTTCTTTATTTATGTGTTTAGAAAGCGGGCTTGTACTAATAAAAATCTAGTATAACATCTAGAAGGTATTAGATTATTTAATGCCAAAAACCTTTTTAGGATCAGAAATCGGCAGGTGTCTGATAAACTACCTACGAACGTACGTATAGGTAATTAACTTTAGAGAAAATCTACAAAAGAAATGAGGAAAGCGCGCGACACAAAGATAAAACAATACAAAATGAGGACATGATGAGCTCCACGGGGATCGATACATGCTAATATGTCCCACAGCTGTATATCTACATTGTCTCGGCTCGTCTCACGTCTCAATTGAATGGGAACCTGCGCCAATTCTAAATCTATATTAACGTTGGAGCATAAGGGCCTGTTTAGTCGTGAGATATCGCATACGAGTTTCATTGCTGTTTTTGTTGATTAGTATGTAACCTCAACAGTCCACAATATAACGAAAATCTCTAAATCAACCTTTACGATATCTTACCTGATTCACACAAATTAAGAATGTCGTTCGTGCTATTCCTAGAAACTCTCGTCAGCTATACTCGTAACGTGTAAGTTTTACAGTGGTTCCACAATACGTCTGTCTATCAATAATTATCGTCGCGGCACGATCTCACGTCTTCATTTAATGAAATCCTCAGTCAATTCTGATTCTATGCTAACGTTGATGAATTATTCCGATATTTTACCCTTTGTTTTATTTTTGGCTCTCTTATAAAGCAATTAAAAGTCGCTTACACTCAGATTCTTTGGACTTTCAGGCTTCGCTCGCGGCTCATATAAAGTAAAATCCATAATCCTACGGACCAAATTGACAAGTAAGTGTGAACGAATGTTGCCACAGTTTGGCCAGTGTCGTTCTTATCGATATTAAAATTATTATTACATCGTAGATTTAAGGTGCACCCAGACGGGACAATGAAATTGGCAATTTGATCGGCTAATCAATATACCAACTTTTTCTGTGATTTCGACAGATCAAAAGGTCTGTAGACCGCTAATTAGAGATATTTTTTTTATTTCGAAGCAGCAATAATATTATTCGAAAATTATATAGATATTTATGATATACTTGCCATAGCGTGACAGATAATTTATTATCGTCGGACATGGTATTTTATTTTTTACCTATAGGCTCGGAAACCTTTTTATGTTTTAAAACTAGTGGGTAAAAATGCATGGTATCCATCCACTACCTCGAAGATACATAGAACAAACCAAAATGTGTACCTCTTATTTGAAACTCATATACTTATTCTTGATTTAAACTTGTCTGTTGTATGTACTTTACAACTTGTCGATATATTGTTATCGACATATACCCTTCCCTATTTTAATTTTGCTGTTCCTGGTATCATTTTACCTGTCAGTCATTTGTCAATTTAGTCCGTAGGATTATGAATTTTACTTTAGTTTTGGAAACGGAAAGGCTGACCAGCCTTTAACCATCTATTGTGGGTGTGATATATTTATCAAATCGCATTTTTACACTCGAAATATTAGCTGCATAAAAAATAAACACATAAAAATGACTCATAAAATTATCAGTGGTGATTTAAAGTCACATCATGCATTACAATTTGCATCATACACAAATTGACTCAGTTATTGCGTGTTATTTTAAACCATTATTCCATACACTCGTAAATACATGCAAAACGCATACAATGGTACAGTCGAACAAAGCGAGTACGTGTATAACAAAAAGGGCAGTGTAACAAAAACCCTGCTCGAAGTACTGCCATTTATATCTCTTTTCAAGCACATATCCCTCACCTCATAAAACCAGTATAAAAGTGACCTCCAGTGGCCTATTTCACAAAAGTGACAATGACAATTGTCGCCCGACAGTGGATTTCGCCGTTCATTGCCTGTTCAACAAGGAAATATTGAATCTGAGTAACAAATGTATATAACAATGTTACTTATCAACCCAGAAATAGGCACAGATTGTCAATGTCACTGTGGAGAAATAGCACATTTGATATACATTATATTTATATTAGGTATGAGGTGCTCAAAAATATCGAAACACGCTCTTCAATGCCTTGAGAAAACATGACTCATGAGTGATATGACATTTTTGTTTTGAAGACCTCTGGTCTCGAGCTTTTCACTTTTGACTAGTTCCACTAAGTCACTAAGTAAATGGGACATGAAACGATAATAGCAATACCATGGCTCGCTAAAGGTAAAAACGGACTATCATTGCAATCTGGGTCGGAAAAGTCCCATTTCCATTAAAGTCACAAACGTACGTAAGCCCTTTCAGGCCACTTTAGTTTATGCGGTATTTTTGGTACTGCAGTGTGAATCACCGGACACTTGAAATACACTAATTGAATTTAAAATTTTCAACACTTGGTAGTTGTAGTTAGTTGAATATAGTTTGGCATGGCTTTTATGAATACAGAAAGGGACGCTAGTTTCCATATCGATTGACCAATATTGTTTAATTGTTGTTGATTTAGTTTAGGGTATGAGGTTTCCATTTACTTTGTCTTTGAACTAGTTTGAACCGCAACCTTACTTGCCCGTATACGTATAGCTATATTAGCTATTTATAGATTTTCTCTTACCTTTCCTTCGCTTTACGATATTATCTTATCGATACTTTTACTGTACGTGTACAGTAGCATTACCATGAGTTGCTATCGAAAACATACATTACGTTACTACGCTCGCTAGCGTCTAAACGCGGTTCGAATAGATTTCTATACAACTGGTACTATGAGTCAATCACTCGCTTACTATACTCGCTAACGTAAGCTCGATCCATCGTGTAGTTAACGTTTCGATAGGGATTGGCCTTGGAGTGGCGCGCCTAACTTCACATTAGAACCCTATCTCTTTTTCACTACACTGAAACAACGGAATAGGACGATATTTAAAAAATGTAAACATAACCCTGCTAATTTAAAACGTCATGAAACAGTATTATTATGTAAAGTGTTAGCGGGTTCTTGTATTAGTATTGGTTAGTTTGCCAATCAAGTAAAAATATTATTTATTGAAGTAAGCTTATAATGGTACAATGAACAATGTTTATTCTATTCTATTCTATTATATTTTAAGTACCCTTTGCCTTTGTATTAACAGGCACAATGATGACCTCTGCGAGTCAAGTGACCTTAGCTTCTCATATTCGGCTTATTTTTTTGTTTACGTCATATACCTAGGCAATCTTCGCTAGCATATCCCAAATAATGCCTTTTTGACATTATTTCCATAAATAATGATAAGAAAATATACTTTAACGCGAGTTCTAATAAGATTTCACGCTCCAAAATGCCAGTGAAATAGATTACTACAGTCGATAACGTATTGCTCGATAGCGTATGTCAAAAATGTGAGTCATGGTACCGATTTCTATAGGCAGCCGTTACAAACGTAGTCGCTAGCGAGCTAAGTAAAATACCTATCGAAAAGTAATCGCTAGCGTTGAACTCATACTGCCGATTTTTAGTTCCACGAGTGACCGCCGACGGCGCTGTACTATTCTCCATAGAAATCTTTTACGCAGACGCTAGCGAGTATCGACTGCGTAAACTCATGGTAATGATACAGTTAACAAATATCTGAACAAACGTATGTCGCGAATCTTCATTTTCATTGACACATAAAAGTAGAAGACCTTATTTTAGCTGAACATATGTGTTGTGTGCCTCATAGATGCTTTCATAATTCCCTACTCAAGGGGGAGATCAATAAAATAGTATGCAATGTATACATTGCTTTGTCGGAATAAAGGCTCTGCTATTAATAAAATTGTTTTTGTAAAAACCATGCTATGATTTGATTACTAAGCTGAAATCCAAACTGTAACTAGCCTTCGTTAACTAACAGACATAGTGGAACCCTATACACCGTGTTTCCGGTATCACTCAAAACCTCGGACACCCCAACTGATTTTTATTTTTTTAAACGTATCTAGAATATTCATTTTTTAATTTGATGATTATTATTTTTTTTAATTGAATATTTAATTTTCTGTGCAGCTCTACTCGACTTTTAACTCCACACTCAATAAAATAATTGCTAGCTACCATCGTAAACCTTAAAACTGATTAATTGTGTACGTTACTGCAACGACATAAGGTTTACCAATAGACAGCTATGTCACTGTAAAGCATGTTAAACTGTGTCACAGTAAACTTCAAATTGGACAGGTGACGCAGTAAGCAAATTTAAACCTAACATTCAAAATGACAAGGTTGTAATTAGGTATAGAGTTCAATTTGTTATGACTTATGATAAACTTTAAAATTAAAGTGACGCACAACGTCAAACTCGTAGCGGAAAAAATAACCAGCCAGTATTAATACCCCTAAATACTGAAAAAGGTATACAACCTCTAGCAATATGATATGCACAATGTTGTATTACGAATTTGTAGAATGGGCACGTAAACAATAACTAATAATACAAATTAAAACAAAAAATATTACCCCCATCAAGATATAGCTCAATCGATTCTACTCTCGATTCTGAACAAACGGTTTTCAGGTTTTTAGTATTAAGTGAAACACGGTGTATACACAGCTGTGTTAATTGTGTTATTCAACAACCCTGAGAACAGTGAGAACTCATCTCATAAAGCGACCGCACAGAGTTGTTTAAGTATATAAATCCGTACCGGGTTAAAGACAATGTTATGTTTTGTTGATTCGTTCCATTTCACTTCCACTTTTTGCCGAGTGACCGTGAAAAAAAGAACTTGCCTTAGTTTAGACGTTGTAAGTAGTTTCGAATTAGACTGGGTAGTTTCTGCCTGCAAATTTGATTGTGTATAATTGGTGTGGTCCACTTACATAGTAGATTTTCGTCTTTAAATAATCATTTCAATGTTAAAAAAATGTATTTAGAATCTAAAATCGGCTAAGCAGATTACGATTGAAGACTGAAGAGGCGCCATAAAGAGAAACAATCGCATTTCCGGATTTTTAATAGGAATTGGTCGTTCACAAAAAGTGAAACTCGATTTTTAATACTCAACATCCGTATTTTCAGAATTCAACGTCTGCGAGGCATTTTATCAAACTTAGAATAAATTCATTCTTAAAATAGTTAGACGCCGAATCTTGTACACGGGTGAATTCACTTGAGCTTCCTGACCGGACGATCATGGGTCTCGGATCACTGATTGCGGGACATTCAAGTCTGGCAATTTAATTTCCCTTTTATAAATTAGATTTAGTGAAAGGTTATACAAACAACTATGTTCGTGAACCGGTGAGCTTTCCGACGTATCTTAAACTAATGAAAAATAAGAAAACACGCCTTTTCAGAGTCTTAACTAATTTATAAATAGAAGTTACTACCTTCAACTTCTTTACTATATACTAACAAGGTTACGTGCCGTAGTAGACTCTTAAGATAAATCACGTTGCTATCGCCAACCGTCCGTTTTAAGACGCCTTATTATACAGGGATCTTATTTTGGTTTGGTAGGTACTGTAGTCCCTTTGTGTATTGTTGTTTGATCCTTAATTGGCATGTCCCTCTTTGATATTGTACCTATTGTATTACAGCTGCGGTTACTACGCTGATGAGCGTTTCTTTTTCTTGTTTTTTTATTTTTATTTTGATATTTTTAGTGAATTTTCGCAAACTAATTTGTTCCGTTCGTCTATTGTCCTTTGAGTGTCGGCAACCCAAACCCTCCTTAGAACTTGTACACTCTTTTTTGCTGTGTACTTAACACAGCAAAAAGTAGTGTACAAGTTTCTAATGGGTTGGCAACGCGCACGTGACACTCCTTGAGTTGCAGGCGTCCATAGGTGACGTTGACCGCTTTCCATCAGGCGGACCGTATGCTTGTTTGCACCGACGTAGTATTACAAAAAAAAAACCCTTTTTTCAACTATTTTTTACGAAACTGTTTCTCATCATTCTGCCCAGCAAGAGAGAAAAAGGTCCTCCGCTATTTATTTTACAAAGTTGCCTGTACTTTGTACTTTCATTATCATAAAAACTCGTGTTTTTGAATAAGGCACATAAATTGAAACCTGGAGCTCCGGCCTCCTGGTTTCGTTTACATAAATTAACTGATAAAAATAAAATAAGCACTTGGCTTCTTTGTACTCGAACTAATTAACTCCTTTGTTACGAGGCTATAATGTCGAATTTGTACCTGAAAGGGAGCATAATACAATTAGCACAAGTGCCTTAGAAGGTAAAAGACAATTTTCTATTTATATTTTAGGTTAATGATGAGATGACGGGCGATAGAGAGGTATGGAAGAGAAGGACATGATGCGCCGACCCCAAATGTCTGGGATAAAGGCAGGCGAATGACGATGATTTTAGGTTATGTCATTGTCGCCAATATCTAACCTAATAATAATAATCTAGCTCATGATTTCGTAAAGTGGGGTCTACATGTCTATCACGGGCCCATTTCTCGAAGCTACAAGTTACAATTTAGAAGTGATTCAATGTCTAATATGACAAGTTGGAAAGAGATTTCCGCTTGTAACTTGCAGTTTTAAGGGATCCCCAGGGATGAATTACTATAAAAATCATGCTACTTAGGATATTTGGTACCTAGGGTGCACATTACGAGGCGCAATTCTTTCCCTAATACTATATCTGAGGCGCAATTCTTTCCCTAATACTATATCTGAGGATACTAATACTGTATATCTGAGGTTCATGAAATTGTTTAAATTGTAGAAGTGGTTCGTGACTGCAAAATGTTTAGGAAGCCTTGATCTATTTACTAGTATTTATTTACACATATTTGTGCAAAAGGTGCACTTAATGCTGGATATAAGCATCACGATCAACAATCAAACTGTTATCTATCCAACACCAGCTTGTCCTTCAAATTCTTGAATATCTAAGCTCCAATGCATTATCGCTGACAGCAGCTGACATACGACACCCGCATATACGAATGTTAAACAGCATGTCAGTATAAACGCCAAGGTAGGTCATCGCCCGCTTTTGGGATCAATACTTTTCGCTTGGACACAAACGGCAGCTGTTCGCAACTTTTTTCACTAGCCTCTTAAAGATGTTTCGTGTGAAATGCCTTGGGGAGAAATAAGTCGGGTACTGCCAAATACGAAATGAATTCTCGAGATAATAAGCTTTTAAGAAAGAGTAGGAAGTGAAATATACTTGGTTACTGACAGTCGGCGTTTTATTTTTGAACGGAAGAGAAATGAAGTTGTAGCCAATGTTCAGTACATCAGGATTAAAAATACTAGTACTTACTGGTTTAAAAACTCGAATAGGCGAGACTACTAAAAAAAATGGATTAGTCCGTCAGGCAGATTATCAAAGAATTTTAGACACGTATGTTTTTTCTCGTAAACGGGCGTTGAAGTTTCGCGTGACGTCACGCCTAGGTACAATTTTTACTTAGAAGTGACGTCACAAGCCCCCACTCCGGAACTTTGATGCTCTATATCTTTTTTATTTTTTCATTAATTAGAAAAAGCGAAACATATGTGTTCAGTATTTTTAGACGGTCTAACTGACGGACTAAACAGGATGCCATTTTTTGCCCTACGTCAAAGGTATAGCTGGTATTTGCCCATTTGTAGCTCTGAGTACTAGAGTTTAGAATTACTGACAGACTTACCACGACAACATGGATCCAACAACCCACAAACGCACAGATTTCAATGCTAAAGAATGTACGTAAATATTTTTGACACTTCACTAGTTCACTTCATTAGTTCACGCCATGTGAAACCGCTATTAGTTTTCATATTTTTTAACCGTCGCCTCATATCTCAAGAAGGACGGTTATCAAGTCGTCTGTATGTTTTTTTTTTATTTATTTTTTTATTTTTTATGTTTGTTCCTCGATATCTCCGTCGTTACTGGACCGATTTTGAAAATTTTTTTTTTGATTGAATGTATATGCATACAGATTGGTCCCATTTTTCTCAGAACCCAGTTCTGATGATGGGATCCTGGAGAAATCGAGGGAACTCCTCAAATCTGAAAGGCATACATATGGTGATTTTTGTGTTTTTAAAGGAACAGCATGCATTTAGGTACGAAACAGTGACATTTGGTGCAGTGGAACTGCTGATGATGGCCAGAACGGAACTCTTCAAATCTGAACGGCACGCTTATTGTGACTTTGGTATTTTTATACGAACAGCATGCACTTTCGTCCAGAACAGTGACATTTGGTGCAGTGGAATTTCTGATGATGGTCAGAACCGAACTCCTCAAATCTGAACGGCACGCTTATAGTGACTTTGGTATTTTTATAAGAACAGCATGCACTTTCGTCCAGAACACTGACATTTGGTGCAGTGGAACTGCTGATGATGGACAGAACCAAACTCCTCAAATCTGAACGGCACGCTTATAGTGACTTTGCCATTTTTATAAAAACAGCATGCACTTTCGTCCAGAACAGTGACATTTGGTGCAGTGGAATTTCTGATGATGGTCAGAACCGAACTCCTCAAATCTGAACGGCACGCTTATAGTGACTTTGGTATTTTTATAAGAACAGCATGCACTTTCGTCCAGAACAGTGACATTTGGTGCAGTGGAACTGCTGATGATGGCCAGAACCAAACTCCTCAAACCTGAACGGCACACTCATAGTGACTTTGGTATTTTTGTAAGAAAAACATGCATTTAAGTTCAGAACAGTGACATTTATTTAGTTATGTTTGTTAAGCATATGTTTTGAAGTCAATGTTTGTCAAGCTTCGATTTCTTATAATATAATCGGATTCATGAGGAATTGAGGAAACTCCTCAAACCTTAACGTTATACGTATATTCATTTGTGTTGCCATCTAATAATTAAGAGCGCTATGACAAAAAAAGGCGATATATTGTAAAATGTACAATATTTATCGGCAAAATTGTACACTTTACTCATACTAAAAGACAGTAAAAGTACTTGTTTCAGTTAGAAAATCTAATTAACTGTCGGTTCATTAAAAAACATATGGAAGAAAAAGCTTTTTCAATTAGTAATGATTTTTTTTCTGATGCTCGTTTAGGAAAAACCGCGCGAAGCACAGATTTCGGAGCTCTTATTATGTACAATTTGATAAGCTCACTCTCATAAATGCGGTAAATTTAAATTCCTAATATCTTGTACTTTAGGCCCATTAAACAATATTTATCATTTAATCCTTTGAAATTGAGAAATTGAAAGTAAAACGAACTCAATTTTGTCTTGAAAATACATCGAAACAAGTGATCATTTCTCCGAAAATCTACATGTTATCGAAGTTATTTTAGTATATAAATAATCTGCACAATGTGCTTAAATTGCTGTTATCCATTTGTCGTTATAATATTTTATCATGATTTTTTGCCAATTTTTTGAAAACTAGCCTTCCTGTCGCTATTTTACCGGCGACGGACGCCTACGATTTCAGTGCCGCGCCGGAGCTCGAGGAGGTGAGACGTATGTTGCTTCGCTCTCCAAGTTTTCATCGCAAACGTCGAGAATATTTATCGTTGTGTGGGTCGGACGCCTTGTTTATACACGGGCTATCCTCGCATTGTGTGTGTGTAAACAGCGACCAACGAATTTGATCCTAGATCCGTAAATATTTGCTTTTGTAATATTTTGTTGTTTGAATGTTAAAGTATTACAACGTTATGATGATAAATATGCGAAAATTACAATACGGTCAAGATGATAAGACACATCAAGATGGTACTCGGAATCTGATGATGGAGCCAGAAGGTGGTCACCAGTACCAGTGAACCATGTAAGTAAACGACTTCGTGTTTAGGTTCGTTGGGTTCGTCTCAACAAAACCTTTGACAAGAGGTGGTACTCAGGGTCTGATGATGGAGCCAGATGGTGGTCACCAGTACCAATGAACCATATGACTAAACCACTTCGTATTTAGGCTCAATGGGATCGTCTCAATAAGACCTTTGACAAGAGGTGGTACTCGGGATCTGATGATGGAGCCAGAAGGTGGTCACCAGTACCAGTGAACCATGTAAGTAAACGACTTCGTGTTTAGGCTCGTTGGGTTCGTCTCAACAAGACCTTTGACAAGAGGTGGTACTCAGGGTCTGATGATGGAGCCAGATGGTGGTCACCAGTACCAATGAACCATATGACTAAACCACTTCGTATTTAGGCTCAATGGGATCGTCTCAATAAGACCTTTGACAAGAGGTGGTACTCGGGATCTGATGATAGAGCCAGAAGGTGGTCACCAGTACCAGTGAACCATGTAAGTAAACGACTTCGTGTTTAGGCTCGTTGGGTTCGTCTCAACAAGACCTTTGACAAGAGGTGGTACTCAGGGTCTGATGATGGAGCCAGATGGTGGTCACCAGTACCAATGAACCATATGACTAAACCACTTCGTATTTAGGCTCAATGGGATCGTCTCAATAAGACCTTTGACAAGAGGTGGTACTCGGGATCTGATGATGGAGCCAGAAGGTGGTCACCAGTACCAGTGAACCATGTAAGTAAACGACTTCGTGTTTAGGCTCGTTGGGTTCGTCTCAACAAGACCTTTGACAAGAGGTGGTACTCAGGGTCTGATGATGGAGACAGATGGTTGTCACCAGTACCATTGAACCATATGACTAAACCACTTTGTGTTTAGCCTTATTGGGTTCATCTCAATAAGACCTTTAACAAGAGGTGGTACTCAGGGTCTGATGATGGGACCAGATGGTGGTCACCAGTACCAATGAACCATGGAACTAAACCACTTCGTATGTAGGCTCATTGAAATCGTCTCAACAAGACCGTCGACAAGAGGTGGTACTCAGGGTCTGATGATGGAGACAGATGTTGGTTACCAGTACCTACCAATGAACCATATGACTAAACCACATCGTCTTTAGGCTCATTGGGATCGTCTCAATAAGACCTTTGACAAGAGGTGGTACTCATGGTCTGATGATGGAGCCAGATGATGGTCACCAGTACCAGTGATCCATGTAACTAAACCATTTAGTAATCAGGCTCATTGGGTTCTTACTTCTTCTTAATAAGACCTTTGACAAGAGGTGGTACTGAGGGTCTGATGTTGGAGCCAGATGGTGGTCACCGGTACCAATAAACCCATGTAACTGAACCACTTCGTTTTTTTATGTTATTCAAATATGCGAGTTGATTTTTGGTGACCACAATCTCTCTCCATCATCAGACCTTGAGTAACACCTTGAAGTAATTAGAATTATATTTGACTTATTTTATCATCATATTAATATATACTTTACTCTAATACTTATCATATAACAAAAGCAAACATTTGGGATGGGATCTACTTAAATATGATCACAGTTTATAATTATTACTTTAAATTTTTAAATAAATTTTAACGTAATTAATATTATTTTGCGCTATATTCTAGTCTTTTCGTACAAAATAATGTTTATTAGAAATCAAAAGTTTATATCGAGATAGTAGATTGTGGTTGTTATCAAAATTCCATAGGAAGGATCAAGATTGTTTTGTCCATTATTGTAGTGCGAGCGAGTGATAAGACGTGCTAGAAAGGGTCGGCATATTGGGCTCGCGCGGCGGGTAAAATACCTAATTTCGCCCGACGCCGAAATGTTATAACGCTCTTAAAGCATTAGGTAAAAGCAGTTTTAAAAAATACTTACACATTTCTACATAATCCAACATTCGCAAGTAGCTTTCACCAGAACCCAAAAGGCGACGGTTTTTTTTTCTTAAAAATTATAATAGCTAAAATCTCTACAACCCCACTAATAAACTAAACACGTGTGAGTGAGTTTACGACTGAACTTTGATCTAGTATTAAGCATTAGCGCTAAGCACTCGAATAACACGCCTCGTAAACGGAGCACTAACTCCGAGTAATCATCCGGTTTATGACCTCGTAATAATTCCAGGCTCAACTAACATTACCGACTCTGCAGAAATTCCATCTAAAAGAAGCTGTGTGCGAAGTCCGTGATAGCGAAAGCTGAGGCAAAAAACAGCATTACAGACAGTCATGATGTTCCTCATTTGTCAAAAGACAAGTTCATTATAGTCGCTAGACGGTTCACTTTTATACAAAAAGGATGCATCAACCACAGATAATAGACACGTCAATGTCACGCAGCAGAAGTCTATGGAAATTCCCATACAAAAAATTAACGAACGCTGAATTCGGTGACAGGCGGTTTGGTGCAACCGGCGACCCTCAATTAAATTTCTTGATGTCACAGTTTCATTGATCATCTGAACTGATGAATTCCCATCAGAGAATAGGATTATTTGGTTACAATAAGTTACAAGAGATCAAAAGTTATAAAAAAATAAAAGATTTATATTTCTTTTATATTTCTCGTTTCATCTCGAGCATATGCTTATATAACTACCGCTCTTAGACTAATGTAGGACTTTCAGTCATCGTTAAGGGCCAGATTTATGTCTACTTTATTTTACTGTCGTACTCAGGACTTGAATCACTTAAACCAGGGTACAATAGTTATTTGTTATACAAGGGTGCAAAGTTGTATTTTAACGCCGAGTGTGGAATTGAAAAACGAGCAAGTGAAAGGATTCTATAGTTGAACCACGAGCAAAGCGAGTGGTTCGAGAATAGAATCCTGAACTTGCGAGTTTTTTAACACACGAGAAGTAAAATACATTTGCACCCGAGTGCAACACAAAACTTTTCCCCTCACTATATAGCGAGGAAACTACAACGCAAAAAATGCGTATATCACTGCTTCCAGTAGTTCCACAGGTGGTAAATCATCCTTATTACTAGATTCACCTACTTTTATCAATTTTAAAGCAGTTAATTTGTCTTTATTCAAGGTCAAATTACTTTACCCACTAGTGGATAAAATGCGTTTTTACCCGCTGGTATTAAAGGACAAAACACGTGTTTCCGAGCTAGTGAGGGGAAAAATAAATTCTGAACGTTGGTCGACAGTTGTATTATTTTATGTTACCTATAACTCATATAAGCTTGACAGCAAAACTCCATGGCCAATCTCAATAAAATCGAAATCTTGAAATCTATTTCGAGTATCAAAATGCCAATGAGACTAATTTTATATTTCTTCCACAGCGATCTCAACAGCAACACCCAATTCGTGGTCGGGCTCGCATTATGTACACTCGGTGCCATCGCATCTCCAGAAATGGCGAGAGACTTGGCGTCGGAAGTCGAGCGGCTGATCAAGAGTCCAAACGCGTATATTAAGAAGAAGGCGGCGCTGTGTGCGTTCCGCATCATAAGAAGAGTTCCTGATTTGATGGAGATGTTCCTGCCGGCTACGAGGAGTTTGCTAACGGAGAAGAATCATGGTAAGTGTTGAGGTTTATAGTATAAGCACATTAAGCACTAACAATTGTACACATGCACCATTTACAGAAGGTCTGTAAAATAGAAGGAGCTTAACTATCACGATTCCGCGACGTACGCATACAGTTTACAATATGGCAATCTTCCCATACAGGAACTTTATACGCCGGTCTCATTGACCTTACTCAAAAGTGATAAAGATTAATAAT
Organism: Leguminivora glycinivorella; assembly: GCF_023078275.1. NCBI lineage: Eukaryota > Metazoa > Arthropoda > Insecta > Lepidoptera > Tortricidae > Leguminivora > Leguminivora glycinivorella. The sequence continues at coordinate 2,955,800 of NC_062977.1, forward strand.
GTTCTTTAAACGACTTTCTTCTAGACTAGATAAAATCATTGTCAGTTTCACTTTTATTACAGAATATTGAATCATTTTTTATAATAACAAAGTATTGTTTATGGATCATATTCCCTACTTAAATCATAATAATAAATTATTCAATGATATGAAACATTTATGGAAGCAACGGTACAAACAACCGGCAGACACACTGAATCAATTCAAATATTTCAAGCACAAAAATGTATTGAATGTTTAGGGTGTTTATGCCTAGTTTAAACTAAAATAAGATATATTTTTAACCCCCGACGCAAAAACGAAGGGGTGTTATAAGTTTGACGTGTCTGTCTGTCTGTCTGTCCGTCTGTCTGTCTGTCTGTCTGTCTGTCTGTCTGTCTGTTTGTCTGTCTGTGTGTGTGTCTGTCTGTGGCATCGTAGCTCCCGAACGGGTGAACCGATTTAGATTTAGTTTTTTTGTCTGAAAGCTGAGTTAGTCGGGAGTGTTCTTAGCCATATTTCATGAAAATCGGTCAACTATGTCGCAGTCGGGGGTTTTTTCAAAATTTTAATTTTGTGGTTATATGAATTTCCCATAAGGTCCGGAAGGTTCTCTTACGCAATACAACCAGATAGGTACATACACCGCGAAATTCAGCGGAGCGTGGCAATTTGGATAAAAAGCTATCGTTCAGTGTCTCGGGGGGCCTAGACTGGCCTTGGCCTTTACTTATAGATATCGTAGAAAGCTATGTCAGCGTCTTTATTATAATAGCTTTCAGTAGGATGTAAAAATAATAATATGTGTATGCTACGCTGCGAGCGAGTCATTAGTACTCGTATAACCTACCCTAATGATAAATTGATAACTGATGATTAGTGTCCTACTATCAGTATTGGATATGGCCATGTGGCCACTCACTAGTGCAGACCAACAAGAGTGCATCTTAGCCAAAGACGACGCAGTGGAGTTTTTCCAGTTTGTGTCTGTTTTATTGTATCAAATGTTTGTAGATATTTGATGATGTTTGTTATATTGGCCTTTCACTTTCACTATCTAGGTAGATAGGTGTAGGAGTTATTTTACTTAAATACGCAGTAGCACACGAATTCAACTGAGTACGTATGATAATTGATAACCGCGTTTCACATTGTTTTGGTCCAATAGCTTTGACTCATTGTCACAAACCGGTATTATTTTCTGAAGCCTACACGAAGGCCATTGATGGTACCAAAGACATATGTAACTCCGTATAGACATATAGTCTATGAAAAAAATCAAGGAAACCATAGAGAAAAAGGTATGGTGGGCTAGATGGCGATACACCTTTGGGGGACTCTCGGCTAGATGGCGCTAATAATGATATTTGACATATTAACACATATCAAGCTAATAATGTAGGTCAAATTGTCAAAACTGAGGTTCTAAAGTTTTAAGCCCGTGTCGAGAGATGGCAGTTTATGCACTGTGACTACACATTTTTCTTTGGCAGTAACTCTCTAGAAACTCGATCCTCTTTGATGGTATTTAAATAAAACTTCACTTTTTACACATATTATTCGCCATTTTAGTCCTCGACATGTTCAACCGAATAAGTGCTAATTGTTGCAATTAGTACTAATAAAAAAGTAAGTATGAAAGTGCTTGAATTGATGTCATGTTACATTTAGAATAACTAATATTATAAATGGGAAAGTGTGTGTCTGTTTGTTTTTTCCGTGTTTTCAAGGCAAAACGGAGCGACGGAGCGACGAATTGACGTGATTTTTCAAGTGGAGATAGTTGAAAGTATGGAGAGTGATATAGGCTACTTTTTGTCTCTTTCCAACGCGAGTGAAGCCGCGGGCAAAAGCTAGTTTAAAATAATTTACAGATATCAACACAAAATAATATATACAGTACGGGAACACTAGCTAACTAGGATCGTATTTATTTAGTAATACATATTTTATTCGACATAACATTTCAATAATACTTCTCAAAACATCCATTCTTATTAATTTAAACTATTTTAAACCCCTTTAATTTTAGTCTCAAACAAAAAACTTCAAATCGAGAGTTTGTCTTACCGATACCAAAGTGTTTAGACCGAATTGTTCCCGAATTTCCTAATTAAATTTGCTCGAGAAAAGTACCCAGGCAAAACACCTACTCAAATCTGCTATTTCGGTTGAATGTTTCCGAAATGATTAAATTCTCGAGGACGTTGGGAAAATGATAATGGTCTTGGTTTTCGTAACGTAGTAACAAGCTTTTTAATATCGGGAAACCTCTTTATTTATTCAGCCGAGATAATTTGTAGCTTTCCGTATGAAAGGTTCCTTGTACTTTATCGGACGATTCCATCAGAATTCCGAACAGAAATACTGATGAAAACGTCCTTTCTCTGATAGACAGCCACAGTCGTTCGTCCAAGCGTTCGTCTACCTACTCCTTTCGCTTTTCTGGAATGAATTCTTAGGGCCGGTTGCATCAAACCGTTTGTCACCGTTAAATTGTTTGTTAAATTTTATTGTATGTAAAGTTCCATAGACGTCTGCTACTTGACGATGATGTGTCTGTCAAATGTGGTTGATGCAACTGGCCCTTACGGCTCAGCCACGACATTGGTCTAAGCGCGACAGCGGTGAGCGGCGGCCTTACATTGGAGCGAGACACAGCGATGGGACTTTTCATTCGCACGTATGGCTGCCGCTCACCGCTGTCGCGCTTAGACCATTGTCGTGGCTAGGCCGTTAGTTTTTCATTCCTTATCAAAGAGGTCTCGCCCGATAGCGTTTCAACAAACCAAAATATCTTCACCTCACATCTACTTTATTGACCATACAATCAAAGTGTCAAAATCTCTGGTTATATGTTATCAATGTGTCAACAGGTGTCCTTATCACGGGCGTCACGCTGATCACGGAGATGTGCGAAAACAGTCCCGACACGCTCAACCACTTCAAAAAGGTAACAACTGCTTTTATTTTAACACTATTTGACCCCTACGGTCGATTTATAGCGTACAATTTAGATTGACACTTTGTGAACGTAATTTTAGTTAAGTAGCTCATGTGTTACAAACAGGATACACTCATATACCTCTATAAAGTCGCCGGTTGACAACCGAAATGTGCTAAGTGATAATGTCAAACTTGCTTTAATCCTGAGCATAATGGTGCTTCAGAACGGCTATTAAACCGTTCTGAAGCACCATTATGCTCAGGATATTATGCTTTATACAAATGACGAGTAGGTATATGACTACAGACCGGGGTGTATTCCCACTTGCCCCCGCCTTGTGTGACCGCGGCTATAAATGAGGCAGAGACGAATACAAAAGTACATACGTCTTTATACTAGCAGTAGTGATGTGCAAATTGCGGAAACTTTCCAAAACAATCTTAAATTTCTTGAAAAAATCACGAAACTTTCACGAAAAATAAAGGTAATTTAAATTTATGAAATAGAAAGTTTCCATCCATACAAAGTATGGAAAGTTTCCGGAGTTTTCTTATGCGAAAATTTCATAATTTTGGAAAGTTTCCGTCGGCACATCAGTAACTAGCAGCATAGAAAACTTATGTATGTTACACCGTTACTGTCATATCATCCATACCTTTAACAACGTTTCGTATACGTTATCGCACAGTTATAATGTCCAACAGTGTTTAGTTTAGAGTGCAATTAGTACATAGTTATCAAATGTCTACAGCGCAAGACAATTTAGGTCTCTAATTCTTATTATGAAAGGAGAAAGTCTCGACGCCGCCTTTCGCATTGCACGTACAAATTATCATTATTTTTATCTTGTTACTTTACTGTTTGGTGACGCAATCCGGGTCAATCTAATGTTCACGTGGATTTTATAGAATCTGGCAACTTTGGCTAAAATAATCTAGTATATTCGATTAAGAATTTCTTAGGCAGAAAAGCCAGTTAACCGACTCAGAGTATATTAGGTCGCAGCGGAGTGAGGGGATCATTTGATACACGTCCATCATAATGATAGATTAGAAGATTAACCTACGCAGACTAGATTCAGGAAATTGATATAGATTATTTTAGATATTATATACACCGTTAATTCACATTGCTGTCATTCATATTAACGTTAATATTAACAATTGAATTAGTCTGTGCGAAAAGAGGAGAGTCGTTAAACGTAAGAAGAAATCTATCTGTTTTTATTTCCGCGCAAACTATTCTACTGTTATTAGCAAAACCATAATTTCGTATCTTGACATTTAACCCTTTAAAGCTCAGCCACACATGCGCATTTTGAGAGCGTAGGCGGAGCGTTAGCGGAGCGCAATGATAGCGGTACGCCGGACGAACGCTGGCGTTGCGCCCAGCGGACGCCGGCGGGAACTAACGAGCGCGGATTGCGAGCGGAACGCCAGCGTTCCGCCGACGCACCGCTATCATTGCGCTCCGCTATTGCTACGCTATCAAAACGCTTTTATGTGTGGCGGAGGCTTTAACGGAGAAAACTCAGAAATATAGCCTTATCGCTATCCCGTAGTCCTATAAATTCTGTACAAGGAAAAAATTATAAGGGTGGTCTTTTTTGATACCGGTGCCATAATCTTTTATTAAAGTCGCACATATGGAAAAGCACTATAATACTACTTCATCAAAAAACATTTCTCTTTAGTAATGTACTGAAGTCAATACATTACTAAAGATACTCCATTGAAGTCAATATTGTACAAACTATTTCATATCTGACAATAACGAGTACCCTTAGGACCAACGTTTAATCAGTAACAGTTTTTGCCTAACTGTGGATTAATCGTCGCCAATCCGGTCTTGTACGGTCGTTAAACTGACGTAGTTTGACAGGTTCGCCGACCAATAGGCGTGAAAATCTCGAGCAAACTGTTACTCAATTTCTAACTGTTCGATAGGTATCTTATCAATAACAGTTTATGTAGATAACATTAACTTAGATTTTTTTCTACTGTTCGAAATAAAAAAAAAACAGTGATTCTTTACCAAATCCTAACGAATTCGTATTACTTCTACAAATCTTACAATTAATCTGATTTGTTCGAAGATTTACTGGTGCAGATTGCATTATAGCATTAAGTCTGCCTTTAGTACAATTGTATTTTATTTGTACGATAAAGATTAACCCCCTTATAAAAAGTTACTGAAGCGTTCAATAGTGTTTTGTCCCTTACTAATAAATACATAAGTCAACATGACAGAGACAAACGATTATTAGCTAATTCAGGCTTTTAAATAACGCCATAAATAAATAATTATTCAAGCCAGGCGTAGACATAAATTGTTAATTAGTCTACGATCGATATAGCCTTATTATTATAGTCTCCACCTCTCTATCAAAAGATCTATCTCCGATGTTTATACTTTGTTTATTAATTGTTTGTCATTATCATCCTCCTCCTTGCGTTATCCCGGCATTTGCCATGGCTCATGGGAACCTGGGGTCCGCTTTGACAACTAATACCAAGATTTGGCGTAGGCACTAGTTTTTACGAAAGCAGAAATGTAAATATCGGGTACATTCGCTATAAATGATTCAACCTATAAATAGACGGCTTGTTATCTGTGAAATGTACACAAGAGCGCGTCCCACGTTATCAACAAATAAAATTGATTTTCTCTCTTATTTACCGGAAATTTATACATTTTTCCTCGTAGCTTGTAGTACAATGTTGTACGCCTTATAATGTTTTAATAAGATGATGCCTTAATACGCTTATGATTACGTGGATTTCAATATTATCGTGTTTGTACGCGCGAATGGATTCTTGTACTAAAGACTGACCAGGAAAGGAATATATGACTACGCGCCATGTTCTGGAATTTATACATTAGCCCCCTTATTCATAAACGTACTCTAAAGTTATCAAACCGACAAAGTTCATTTGTCCTTTTCTATCACACTAATACGTCGGAAAGGGACAAACGAACATTATCGGCTTGATAACTTTAGAGTACGTTTATGAATAAGGGGGTAGAACTCTTTTCTTCATTCTAAACTGAACAGTTGAACATCGTCACTGCATACATCAGAACATCGCCCTTTTGACTATAGTCATATATTTCAGGCCAGGTTTTAATTAGAACATCTCCTCCTGTCCAGCATTTGTTGGTTTTGTTTTTAAATTTGAACCCTTTGTTACTTAATAAAAGTTCAAAATATTATTTGAAATGTGTACAAATCCATACTAATATTATAAATGGAAAAGTGTGTGTGTCTTGTTTGTTTGTCCGTCTTTCACGGCAAAACGGAGCGACGAATTGACGTGATTTTTAAGGGGAGATAGTTGAAGGGATGGAGAGTGACATAGGCTACTTTTTGTCTCTTTCTAACGCGAGCGAAGCCGCGGGCAAAAGCTAGTAATATATATGTCGCAGTAAGATAGATAAAGCCGTTATATAGTTATAACCCTAGGAATATAATTATACGTCGTAACATAGTTAAACGAAAGCGATTAATTGCTATCTTACTAGGAATATAACTATAATACGTTACTAGTTTAGTCAAATAGTTATATGACTGGATTCAGTTTAGTGAAATGATTGTAGACAGGAGTGTGGTGGTGCGGCGGAGGTATAGTTATAACCCTAGGGATATAATTATATGCGTTAAACAAACAAACCACAGTGAAGAATTGTTAAGGGCAAGAATTTGTTAATTATTTCCAATTCAATGTGCTTATTCTCTCTAAACACACAGACGGATGGACAGAGTCGCGACATAAGTGTTCCTTTTGATTTTTATGGTACAGAACTATAAAGAACCGGGACTCCCGGTTGCAGTCCCACTTAGAGACGTATTATAATTATATCCGTAGACTAAGCTTAATCCAGTGATATAATTATATAACTAAACTAGTACCTACCGCATTATAATTATATTCCTAGTAAGATGGTTAGCTAGGGTTATAACTAAACCTCTGCCGCACCGGCGCACTCCTGCCTACAATCATTTCACTAGACTGAATCCAGTCATATAACTATTTGACTAAACTAGTAACGTATTATAGTTATATTCCTAGTAAGATAGCAATTAATCGCTTTCGTTTAACTATGTTACGACGTATAATTATATTCCTAGGGTTATAACTATTGTAGAAGAGCGGGTTTCGCGTTGGTTGATGAAAAGTCCGGAGAAGAGTAGAGATTATTCTGTTTATTTAAAATATTAAAATGTTATATGAATGTTATGTTATGTTATCGAATGCACCCGGCCACGACGGTTCTCAAAAGTGCACTAATTTTAGGTAAATGAAAATTGGCTAACGTAGAGTAAATTGCTGACTGGGCACACGTGCCGCACGAGGCCCGGAACGTGTTGAAGGTGCATTGCACCGAACATCTTGCGGGGGGCAAACGATGAGATGAGATGAGTAAGAGAATGATACAAGGTGATTAAACAATCAGCTTAATACTATTCACTAAACGATGTTTTTCTTAAAATTGGGGAGCTTCCCGGTCTATGTGTGTTGATTCACTCATCTCGTGTTTAGGGCTTGTAATCACTTTCACTCGCGCACTGTTTATTTCTCCTTCACTCACACTTTTTGCTCGATATTGCGCACTAACACTACACTTGTTATCGTTACGGATGTCACCGGTGCTGGTGTGACGTGTGTTGTACGGCGTGGAGGCTGCGCTCGCGCTCGCTCGGGGCGGCGGCGGCGGCGGGTTCACCCGGCGTCTCACGGAGATGTTCCTTGCTGCTGTTGGTTCCTCTGAGTCGGTTGTGAATTCTGGAGTTCTTTGAGGTCTCCATTGGCAACGTTTTTTCCGGCAAACTAACGCAATTGCCATAATTGTTATTATGATCCAAAGGCAATAAATGGCAGTGTAGTGGTGTATATTATGCATGGAATAGTCGTTCTCGTCTGGGAGTTTACTTTCCTTTAGCGCTTTTATTTTTTCTTCTATATTTTTATCTTCTTTTCTTTCCTTGAAGTTTAAGCTGCTGTTTTCGAATTTTTCGATAGTGATGTTTATTATATGGTTTATTGGGTCGATTTCTGGTGTAGGTATACTATACTTTAAATTTGCGTTGCTTTGCATGTTCATGTGCGTATGAATTGCAAAGTTATCTGTTTTTACAATGCAATTCTCCTCGATGTAAATAATGTTAGAGCGTGTCAATGTTTGTGCTGTAACTCGATCCGTACATATTGTTCGAAACTGACACCGGTCGCAACAGAAATATAAATAATGATTTGCTTTTGATAGACTAGTCCACTTGTTTTGGCACGCGGCTATGCTTGTTTTACATTGTAAATTCTTATTTTCGTCCTTTATGCATAAATCTTGATCCATGTTCATTTTATATATAGGTACCTTAAGGGGGCACATGTACGCAAACGGATCTCGTATGATACAAAGTTCGAGATCTTTTTCTTGTAGTGGAATGTATGCATCTTTCTGAAGGTTCATCGCTACGTATTTTTCTATGGGGACAACAGATATCATATTTCCGTCTGAACTATGCGGGACCGGAATAATGTTGTAAATATCATAACGGTCACGTGTTGTTAATGGGATGCGAATCTCAAATATCATGTATTGGTCAGTCATTCTTGCTTTCACTTTTAATACTTTGTAAATGTTTTGGAGGTTTGTTTGTGTGTTGTCAGTTGGTAGGGTAAGTTCGCTCGTAAGTTGACCAGATATAATGTTTAATTCTTTTTGTAGTTGTTCGGGGCTGATAATATGTATATTCATTTTATCGCTATAAATGTTAGTTAACGTGTCTAATAACATATCTTGGATTGTCCTAAGGTGGTTTAACAAGTTATTTGCTGCCATGGCGATCAATGTAAATTGAGATATGCTTTCTGCATCTGTGATTTCTTTCTCCATTGCAGTGTCGCTCTTTTCTAAAGCGATTAGATGCTGGTGTATTAATTTGTGTTGCTTTTGTATGGTATCTCTTGTCCTCTGGAGCATGTTATATTCGGCTTCAATGATTGATGTTTGATTTTTCCACATTGTGACGATGTGTTTTTCGTTCGCCTTAATACTATTTATGTCATTTTGATATTGTTGAGCAAATTTATCATCTAAGACTCCAAATAAAGTATTTGCTAGATTTCCGACACCGTTGAAAAATCCGCGTTTCTTTCTTGTTTGCTGTTTTAGTTGATGTCTTGATAATACTTTATTGTAATGTTGCAGTTCGTCGTGTGAATGACGTAATTGTAGAAGGATGACGTCACAGTGTGAAAGGCTTTTTACTTGTTTACAAATAGTTTCTAATTGTTCGTTGTATTTTCTGTATGCTGATACCCCTTCCCAGAAAGGGCTCATGTCGTAGTACGCGACTAATTTCCATTCGTCCCTAACTAGCTGCATTGTTCCTAGCCTATCGAAGTATAGGCCTTGCCCTTCGTTGACAGGTGTCATTTTGACGCAATTTCCAGTTGTCAAAAATGTTATGAAATAAAATAGCATCATCAATATTGTTGTCATGCATCCCCGTTTAGCTGGTTTTTTAGTTTTGTTTTGTGTCAGTTGTTTGGAGGGTTCATTTTCTGATTTTGTCTTTTCCAAAGGCAAGAGAGAAAGTTTAACTACGGGTCTTTTCAGTATTCCTTTTTCTGTCTTAAGTGTTACTACTCGTACATAACCATCTTGACCTGCGTGTACGTCTATTACCCTTCCGAGCGCCCATTTTCCTGCTGGTAAATTATCTTCGTGTATGACCACTATGTCTCCTATTTCTATGTTTTTCTGAGGATTGCACCATTTCTGTCTTGCTGTAAGTAGGCTTAAGTACTCAGATTTCCACCTTTTCCAAATGTCATTGAATATTTTTTGTGTCAAACTCCATTTTGTGCGTGCGTCCTCATATGTTTCCATTATTGTTACACCTGCTCTTCCTTGTAAGAAGTGGGCTGGGGTTAGTGTGTTTAAATCATCAATGTTTTCGGTGAGGGGACACAGTGGGCGGGAATTCAGGCAAGCTTCTAATTGGGCTAAAACTGTTGAGTACTGTTCGAAGGTAAGCTTTTGCTCACCCACTACACGTTTTAAATGGTGTTTCAAACTCCTCACTGCTCGTTCCCAGAGGCCACCAGCACTTGGCCAGGATGGGGCATTGAAATGCCACTCAATTTCCATCTCGGCAATGTCTGCTAAGAAGTTATCGTCGAACGTGTTTTGTATTTCCTTCCACTGTTGCTTTAATATGTTATTCGCGCCTATAAAATTGGTTCCTTGGTCTGAGTATAGGTGCTTTGGGGCTCCTTTCCTGGCGGCCATCCTTCTTAGAGCTGCCAGGAATGCTGAGCTTGTTAGTTCTGTTACGAGCTCTAAATGTACTGCTTTTGTGACCATGCAGATAAAAACTGCAATGTAACCTTTCAGTGTTCGACTTCCTCGCGTGTTACTAGCTTTTATGTCAACAAACCCTGTGTAATCCACTCCAGTGTGAAAAAATGGTTTTGCTTCGTTGACACGGGCGGCGGGTAGATCACCCATGAGTTGATACTGTTTTTGCCCATCGATCTTTTGGCATTTGACGCATTTTCTAACTTGTTGTTTTACTCTATTGTTTCCGCCCATCACCCAGTACTCTTCTCTCAACTTGCTTGATGTAATCTTGGCGCCTCCGTGAAGTGTTATGATATGGGCATGTTCTATTAGTAATGTAGCAAGGCGTGATTCCTTTGGAATGATTTTTGGGTGTCTCATTTCGTAAGGTAAATGCGCTTCTTCGAGACGTCCTCCTACTCTAAGTATATGTTCGTTGTCCAGGAATGGATATAATGAGAAAAGTTTACTCCTTGTTTCTACTTTGTTATTCCTGCGTAAATGTTCAATATCTTCTTCTAATTCTTTGTTTTGCACGCTTTTAATTATAGCTCGTTTAGCTTTTCGCAACTCCTGTAATGTTAGATAGCTGGGTAAGCGTTTTCGCTTCAAAGTGAATGCTCTCAATATGTAGGCTACGATTCTTGTTACTTTTGTAATTGAACTATATTTGTTTAATAAATCATGAATAATATCTTGCTTGTTATTGTTTTGGCCCACATTTGATACATAGGATTTTTTCTCCTCTTCTGTTGTATGATATGTTGGTTTTTGGCAACTTTCGTGTTCTGGCTGGAAATCAGCTAACCATGTTGGTCCTGACCACCATAAAGAGTTGTCTTTTAACTGAGATGCTGTTTGTCCTCTGCTGGCAGCATCCGCGGGGTTTTCTGACGATTTCACATAACGCCATTGTTCTTCTGTCATCACCTGTTTTATTTGTTCTACTCGATTGGCGACGAATGGTTTCCAGCGGCTTGGCTGTCCTTGTAACCATCCGAGGACGATCTTTGAATCGCACCAACCAAACGTTTCCACAGTATGCTGTTGTAGAGATATTTTTATTTTTGCCATTAGTTTTGATAGAAGATGCGCTCCACATAATTCAAGTTTCGGCAGTGTTAATTGTTTCTTCTGTGGGACGACCTTTGTTTTTGCTGCGACCAGAATTGTTTTTGTTTGATGTTCAGTTCGTGCATATACTACACACCCATATGCTTCTAGCGATGCGTCACAGTACCCATGTAGTTGGATTACGTCATTCTGTTTACATAGCAACCATCTGGGTATTTTGCAATCGTTAATTAAGTGAATTTCTTCCTGTATTTTGGACCATTCTAAGTGTATGTCATCTGGGATGGGCTGATCCCATTGAACTGTTTGTTTCCATACTTTTTGGAATAAAATTTTGAGTTTTATGCTGAGCGGGGCAAGCCAGCCAAGTGGGTCAAAGAGTTTGGAGATGTCCGATAGAAGGGTTCTTTTTGTTGGTTTGTTTTTCTGCTTTTCAATTTTACATTGAAAAGTAAATACGTCTTCAGTTGGATTCCAACTTAAACCTAGTGTTTTAGATATGTCATCTTGTTTAAAGTTAATTGTTAGGTTTTGATTGTCTTGCTTGTTCTGTATATGTTCTAACACTTCTTCTCTGTTTGAGGACCATTTTCGTAAGTTAAATCCCGCTGTTCTTAACAAGTCGATAATGTCGTTTATCAGTTTTATTGCTTGCTCTATGGAATGTGAACCGTGTATAAGATCATCCATGTAGAACGATTCTTCTAAAACTTTGGACGCTTCTGGGTAGTTTTCCTGTTCGTCACGTGCTAGCCTTTTTAGTGTCATCATGGCTAAAAAGCTTGCACTTTTTGTTCCGTATGTAACTGTTGTAAGCTGAAATGATTGTAGTATCCCGTGCTCGTCTCTCCAGATGATTTTCTGAAGGTGTTGGTCATCTTCATGCACTAAGATTTGACGGAACATTTTTTCTAGGTCAGCGCAGAACACAAACTCGTACTGTCTCCATTTTAATAGCAATGTTTGTATGTCTTTTTGTAAATTTGGGCCCCTGTACATTAATTCGTTCAATGAGTATCCTGTTGATGTTTTGCTAGACCCATTGTACACCACTCTATACTTTGAAGTTAAGGATTCTGCGCGTTCCACAATGTGATGAGGCAAATAGCATTCCACTTTGTTGTTGTTTAAGGAAGGTTTCATATGTCCTAAGTCACTGTACTCTTTCATGAAAGCTTTGTATGCTTCAGCTAATTTGTTCTGTTTTTGGAGCTTGTTTTCCATGTGTTTAAATTGGGCTATTGCTTTTGCCTTGGACTCTCCTAATTTTTCTTGAAAGTTAGGTTTCATAGGAATGCGTACTTCGTATCTTCCGTCTACTGTTCTCTTCGTGTGTTCTTCAAAGTGCTTTACGCATTCCAAGTCTTCCTGTGATAAGTTTCCCTCTTCTGTTATGTCTTCCACTTCCCAAAACTGTTGTATCTCTTCTAAGTTGTTAATAATTATATTACAACGGTAGGTTTCCAGCTCTTCTTCGTCATTTCCGCTTAAAAGCCACCCAAGTTGACTCTCCTGCGCCAGAGGTTGGTACTCATCCTCACCCTTTATTTTACCATCTAGAATAATCTGCGCATTAATCACTGATCCTAGAAGCAGATCTACTGGGCGACTAACGTTGAAGTCTGGATCGGCCAAGTTAAGATTCTGTATCATGGACCATGAAGGTCTCGAAAATGTTTCGCTTGGCAGACATTTCACAACTTTGTTCATGATAAAAACTTTTGCGTTAAATGTAAAGTCATTGTAAATCGACATACATTGTATTTTAAGTTTGCCCTTACAGTCGTTCTCTTTCTCTCCCAATCCATATATAACTCCAGAACACTTATCTCGTTTTAAATTAAGTATCTGAGCGGACCGTTCTGTTATAAGTGAAATTTGGCTTCCGGGGTCTACCAGGGCCCGAAATGTGTGATAGGTGCCATCTGCCGCTTGCACTTTCAATATGGCGGTAGCTAATAAAGTTTCACAGAATGTAGTCTGTGAAATGTTTGTTGAATAACCCATCTGCTTATTCGAAGTAATTGCATTTGTTGCATAAGTTGAGGTCGATGACTGAACTGCTGATGTTGTATTTCTAGCACATGCCTCGTGCAATAATGTGTTATGTTGACCTGAACATTTCTGACATGTTTTATTTGAGTTGCAAGCATTTCCATTATGACTAAATAAGCAATTTATGCATAATGCCAGTTTATTGACCGTTTGGAATCTTTTTTCCATAGGCATCTGCAAAAAATGTCGACAGCTGTAGATTCCATGTTGTAGTTTGCATAATGGACATTTGATACCTGAAACGTGCATAGCTTTCGCAATAGTTACATTTCCACTGTTATTTTTGTTAACTCCACTGTTATTGTTGTAATAAGGTCGATTATTGTATGATTGAATAGGTTTCTTAATGTTGTTAAATGTCGACTGTTGAGTGTTTCCTTTGTTGTTTAGAGACTCCTGTTTTCGGCGAGATGCTTCTAGACTCGTGAATCTTCCTTCTAAGAAATCAAAGAACTCCTGTAGTACTGGTAACTCCCTCGAGTTTTTTAATGATTCTATGTAGTCTTTGTGTGTCTCAGCGTCTAGCTTTTGAGTTAAAATGTAAACTACTAATGGGTCCCACGTAGCAATATCTACTCCTAGATTTTTAACGGCATGCAAGCATTCCATTGCTGTGTCATGCAGTTTCTTTATTTGGGCTAAAGACGGTTGTTGCATGTTGGGTAGCCCAAATAATATGTTCATGTGGGAATTGAATATCAATTTAGTATTATTGTATCGATTATTGAGAATCTCCCAACAAACTACGTAATTTTCCGAACTTATCTGAAGATGTTGAATTAGACGCTCTGCTTCTCCCTTAACTTTTGACTTCAAAAATTGCATTTTTGAGCGTTTGATAAGGTCGAATTGTTATGAATTGCTTCACTGAATAAATCTTTGAAAGAGACCCAAGAATTGTAATTTCCGTAGAAGGTAGGGATGTCCAAAACTGGTGTTGATTTTATCTTATGTTTTACAGACCACACCTTTTTGTTAATATTTTTCTTCATCATGTTATAAGTATTTTCATGCATGTCAAACACACTTTCATACGCCGAATCACCTAGGGAACCCTCGCTTTCCATTTCCCAGTGTAAATTGTCGATAGCCGACCAACGAGCCTCCAATGTTTTGAGAGTATCCTCTAGCTCCCATTTCTCTGTTAATAGGTCAATCTGAATGTTATTCACGGTCCGCGCGAAGGCTTTTATGTTTGCCTGTTGTTTACGCATCATCTCGTCCATCTTACTTTCGGTTCCTCTCTGCTGTTTCCCAAATATGTTTCCTCCTACCTCGGCGACGGATCCTGGCGCATCGCCTTTAGCAGCCGTCTCTGCTTGTTCTCTGTTAACGGTTGTTAATGTGCTTGTACTTGAAGCGTTCAGGTCGGTCTTAGATTCAATGTTCTTCTCGGATAATTCTTGATACCCTGCTGTTAGCTTGGCGTGGAAAGTGGTATATGATTCCTTAGTACTCTCATAAATCCTGTTAGTAAAATACGAACTAGATTGACTCTCCACCATACCCAACTGTTCATGGTTAAACTGGAACTCACTCCATAATAAGTTTAATGTGTCTAAACGTGTTTTAAAATATTCAAGCTTCGTTTTCCTGTCCGAACTGTCTTTCCTAAAGTTAGCGTAAGATGCCTCAATTAGACGTTGAATCTCCGCTTGACGCTGAACGTAGGCCATGTTGATTGATGAATATAAGTAAAATAAGGAAAGATCTTACTTGAATATCTCCTAGCGCTGCTCTGTTACTGCCAGTACCACTACTGTTGCTGTTGAAACTCTGCTACTCCACTCCTTCAAACGCTGCAACCCTCACTCGTTGATTTTAAGTTCGTTCACCTCACACGATTATCAACCAAAGTATTAAACGCGCGAGATCCGGTTCGAAGGACCATGTAGAAGAGCGGGTTTCGCGTTGGTTGATGAAAAGTCCGGAGAAGAGTAGAGATTATTCTGTTTATTTAAAATATTAAAATGTTATATGAATGTTATGTTATGTTATCGAATGCACCCGGCCACGACGGTTCTCAAAAGTGCACTAATTTTAGGTAAATGAAAATTGGCTAACGTAGAGTAAATTGCTGACTGGGCACACGTGCCGCACGAGGCCCGGAACGTGTTGAAGGTGCATTGCACCGAACAACTATATAACGGTTTTATCTATCTTACTGCGACATATATATTTGATAAAAATCGCGCGAACTTGCGATAATCGCGTATTCGTGTTGTATTAGGACAACCTCTAAGGTAAACGCGTGACGTCATTTTAAGCTGCCTGCGTGAATGACCTGAGAAACCAAAGGTCATTGAAGGGTTTTGTATCGATTTTCACACCAAAACGTAGTCATTTTCAGCGAAAGTATAAGCTTGATGTAGGTAACGTGACTTTCCTAAGACTAGAAGAATACCTTTTACATCGATGCAATATACTTGTTTGAAAATATTTGCTTGAAATAAGTAGGTAATGTTGGTATCAGTATCATAAAAACTGCCTCGGGCAATTTTATCCTTCAAAGTTTGCGTAAGAAGATATAATTACTTTCTTTGATGTTTTTCATGTCTAGAGGTCAATTTAAAAAGATAAATAAGAATATGTCTAGTTATTTGAATACAATTAATGACAGTCGTGAATGATTTCATTATTTGTAACGAAAGTTGCATCATTAATTTTGCCGTTTTAAGTTTTTTTAGGTCTCAATCTTTTTTCCGATACAGTTGAAATTCCTGCTTAGGTTTTTTAGTAAAATTTTCGCAAGCAGTCTAAACTGAATAGTTCAATTTAATAGTCGTATCGTATGACTCTTACATAGTTAAAGTAGCATTACAAAAATGAGTAAGTGAGTAAAACACTCTTGTTTATACACAAAGGGTTACCCAAGTATGTAGGGTGAGGTTGCCAACAATGAGCCACCAAAAATTTAAATCTTAATAAGTCAGTCATAATAGGTCCAAATTCAATTTTTTTTTATTCAGTGCATTTGTTATTTATCTAGCTCTAAATTTTCATCATTATTTTTTAATAAAACTGAATAGAAGTCGAGATATTTTAGTTTTTTTAAAAGATGAACAATGGCTCATTGTGTACAATCTCTGGTACAGACTGAACCGGTACTATGTATTCAATGAACCGGCCTAGTACACAATGAACCTACCATTATATAATTGCATAGTTTTTGATAAATAATTGCAAAATATACAAACTGATTTAGGAAAATATGGGGCAATTTAATAAATACAACATTTACAATGTCAAAAATGCTTATTTATTTAAACTAAGAGTAGTTTACTAATGTAACCGTCACAATATTCTTCGTTATATGAAAAATAAAGTCTTGCACCGCAAAAAACTTAAATAATATATGTATTATCATATATTTTTGTACTATATAGTAACGTTATATTAGATATATTTATATTAACTCTTAAACATGGCAAAAGTTGTACAAAATAGACCTTCCAAAGGCTAACTAGAGAATTACCTAGAGAACCTCCTGGTTCATTGAGTACTCTAGCCTTGTGGTTCAATGTGTGCTAGATATACATTTTCACTTTTTAAATTCGGTAAAAAATAAACGGCACAAGAAAGCCGCATCAGTGAATGTCAAAAAGATAGAGAAATAGTCACTCCGCACAACTGATTAATTAGATAAATCAAACATAACTACATTCTGAGAAAATAAAAAAACTAAATACTTAATTTTTTTCTGTTTTCTTGTCCAAAATCACAAAATACTTCACTACACGTGCAATTTCAACGCGGACCGGCCGCCGACTGGGGAGCGAGCGGGGGAACCTTAGCGGCGCGTGCCTATGTTCGCAGTGCAGTTTGGCAACGTCGCATTTTCGAATAAAACCGTTGGTTCCTTGTGTACCACTGGTTCTCTGTTGCCCACCTTACCCTACCAGCTCAACTATCCACCCGCTCAAGTTTTCCATTTAGAAAACCCGGGCATAACCTACGTGCCCGAAATATACTCACCGTCCAATTCGAGCAACACTTAATAAGATACACCGGGATAAGATACCTCTTTCGGTGCAGTAGAAAATGTCACTCTCAAGTTATTGTGTCGCTGTAAAATGTTAAAAGCCTTGTTCGAATCGGACCGCTAGTTGTAGAGCGCTCCATTGTACTAGGGTCTCTAGTTACTTTAAAAACTTGCGCAGTCTGTTTACCAGACTTATTTGTTTGCCAACTTTACGACGGCACTAAAGCTTTAAGGCGACTTGTGTAATTGTACTATTTGACACAGTTTCCGAGGGTGTAATTTTGTGAGATGAATTTATGGTGTGACGTAGGCGAACGAGATATTGATTGTGCCTCGCTGTATAATTATACAATAATGTCTGAGATCGTTATACATTTATCAACTGTCGTATATATTGCCAACATGCTGTATACTGTATATGCAGATAGAGGTGACCCTCCCCATTATAAAACATTGCTTGTAGGGGAATTACCTCTGTTTGTTTTATTGTACTTACTTAAATTCAATTTCATCAATTTAAAAACGGTTTAGCTCTGCCGTAGATTTTTACAAATTTAAAAGGATATTAAAATTTTATCTGACAGTCTGTCATTATATTACTTATAAAATTATGCTCTATTGTCCCGGATCTGTAAGTTCACATTTTTGATACATTTGTTTTGAAGTATGTTGCGATGTGGCTAAGACGTATAGTTTGCCAAATCGAACGATTAATTTCGAATTGGTTGAATCAATTAGGCCCTATGTACAAGGAGGCGCTTAAACAAATATACGATTTCTATCAACTTACTGAAATGTCATTTGAATCGAAATGACAGACTCTGCCACAGCACTAGTTTAAAAGTAAAATTGAATGATAAATGACATAATAAGTAAATCCTGCTTGATAAATTAATATCGTAAAATACTCACTAACGAATATCCGCAAATCCGCAAAAATGTAACATGTGTTAGATTATGTTTAAAGTAAGCGAAATATTGTTTTTAAGTACTTAATTTTTTAAATATTAGTACAGGATTTTATTTAAAATTTCATTAGGTTGCGCGAGTTTACGTTTTGTGGACGACGTCATGTGTCAAAAAGAGGTTCTTACAGCTCTGGGATAATAAATCGTCTGTACGTTATAACACTGCGTCTGCCGTTTATGTCATACACATTTGTAAATCACACACTATACCTAGGTTAGTACAAGTATACCACACTAATTGTTTTGTTTGTGTTGTCCTGTAGGAGAGCGGACAGCGCGAGGTAATCACGTGATGACCCTTGCACTATTACGTGTCGTAGCCTGATGACATACATACATGCCTGTATTTCCAAAAGGGGTAGAAAGAGCATTGAAATTGCTTCAGCATCTCTCTTACCAAATACAGTCGACTTCAATGATACAGATGTAGTGCGAAAAGCGTTTCCTACTTATTTTTACGAATACGTACGGACGTGTCATGTTCTCATGCTATTTCAGTCAGTCTCGGTACAAGGCCTACCGACATTGTCGTACTAGCATGACAAATACGAAATACGAAAGTTTCCGTAAATCTACGAAGGAATATCTTTTCGCACTACATCTGTACGGGAAGAAAGTTGGTGGTAAAATTCGTAACCCGTCACCACGCAGGCTGTTAAATCTTATGGATACAAATTAGTAAAACAGCCTTTCCCCCTCATTCATAAACGTTCACTAAAGTTATCATACATACATACATACATACATACATAAAATCACGTCTGTATCCCATAAAGGGGTAGGCAGAACACATGAAACTAATAAAAAGCTTCAGTGCCACTCTTGGCAAATAAGGGGTTGAAAGAAAAACGAAACTGTGACATTGCAGTGACAGGTGACTAAAGTTATCAAGCCGATAAAATTCGTTTGTGCCTTTCTATCACACCAATACGTCGGAAAGGGACAAACGTATATTGTGCAACAAGGGAGGTAAGGGGGATTTTGTCAACGAGTGTTAATAACTCGCGACAGCCGCAGGCTGGAGTAACTTAGTAACTTTAATTCTAATTTTTATTAAATTAGGACACTTTGTTCGGTTCTCGTTTGTTTCCTTTCTTTTAGTGAATATTTTAAATATATGATTTTGACTCTCGGAGACCATATACATCTCTAAGGAGAATAAGATTAAGTATACATTTTATCTTTAGTTGTGACATTTAGAGTCATTTGCACCTCTAAAGTAATTTTAGACTTTTTTTTTGTATTTGTACTTTTTATATTTAGTGTAGTTGTTGGTTGTAATTCGACATTTAGAGACCTTCTACATCTCTAATTAATTGTATTGAGTTAACTTTAGTTAAAACTAAGAATTAGTATATAATAATAGTATCAATTGTAATTTCAATTCAATTTTAAATATTTTCTAAATATGTACATGTGACGTGTAAAAGTGCCCCTGTGGCCTATTTGCTGAATAAATTATTTTGATTTTGATTTGATTTTGATTTTGACATGTCCGTAAGACTACGTGTATTTGTGAGTATGAGAACCACTCCGTCACGCACGTTGCCAATACCAAAGCGTCACGATAATTAATTAAATGTCTTGTGGAGTAATTGTTTATGTACAACCTTGCGTGGCATTATTATAAAATACCGTAACGCAACTGTCAATGTAAATATTGTCATTAAAGCAATTCATAAGAATTAGTGAAACATCGGATATCCGCTTGAACAAGTTTTTACTTTTAAATAAGTATGAAAAGTACGTACATAGGTACACTAAACTTATAAGTATGTTTTGTGAGGTCTGTACAAACCAGCGAGTCGGGCTAAATAAAAAAAAACAGCGACAGTATGTATCTCCATCTACAGATGGGCACTTTCAGAATCCCCCCCCCCCCCCCCCATTAGCGAAAGTTGTCAACAAAAATTAACTCACTGTCAGTTTTGTGACGATAATTAAGCATGAAATTACAATAAAAATATTATTTTTGTGTTAATTACATAATTTTTAAGCGATAATCTACATTCAGAATGTAAAAAAAAATATTTAGACAGACTTTACAAAACTGACAGCGAGTTAATTTTTGTTAACAACCTTTTCTAATTGGGGAACCCAAATTCTTAAAATGCCCGGATACTGCATGGAATCTTTGATTAGAATAATATCAACTATGACTAAGATATTTCGTCATTTAAATAATGACATGGGCGATGTAAATCATCTATTACTTAGTAAGTACTCTAGATACGGAATTTTGAACAGAATGAATGTCAACAGGCTATGGCATAGGCAACCGCATGAATGTCTTGTGTTGGATACATGATATCAAATATACAAATCGTATTTTATGTATTGTATTACCTGACAAGCGAAGGCCTTACAGATTCCATTTTTTTGGATGATGGATTCAATTCATCTCTTGGATTGTGTGATTAACACTTTTTTACTCCATGAGATGCAGACGGTCAAGCAAATCGTGGCACAGAAATGTAGTGCTCACCGGCCAATCGTATTCATAAAACGCGTGCCTTCCTAAACCTTGACGTTGGCGCAATCATCGTCGAGGCATAACACTGAAAATTGACTGGAAATGTAGGGGCGAAGGTTTAATTTTTTTAAATTATGAATGGGCTTTACTCTTGACTTGACCACAGACTAGCCAAAGGCAAAGACGTGGCCTACGATGGAGTGAGTGTTTTCCCATGGAAAATTTGAATTTCGCGCGTTTTTTTGTGCCAATATTTGCTTGATAGTTTATAGCGTATTTATGGAAGAATCTGTCAGGTTTTTGAAATTTGTGGGATGTTTGGGAGATCAAATAAATTATCATACATTTGTGTAGAAATAGTGTTGAAGTTGGAAGTACACACTGCACTCTGTGCATCTTACATTTTTCTCTATAGAACCTTCTTCAAATAATTTCGATTTCTATTTTCTATCTTATTATTTCATGTGTACTAACTATCATGCCGTTTGATTGTGACACGATTTTGTCACATAGATTAGCATTAGCACAAAATGTGACTAATATTCGTTGAGGGAAATGGAACTTTTATCTTCATTTGAAATTTTATATTTGTCGTAAAGGTGTTCATTGTAATTTGCCCTGTACTGTAAAATTGTTGTTTGAAAGTATTTAAAATTTATTTTCAATTCAGTATTTAGAAATTCGCATACTTAAATTGGCTGATTTCTTTTCTTTTCGCTTCGTATATTTCTGTGTGCGGCACGAAACCGACTTTATTTATAAAAAAAAACTAATGTTTATTTTTTTTATAGATCGTTCCGAACCTTGTACGGATACTGAAGAATTTGATACTGGCCGGTTACTCGCCGGAGCATGACGTTAGCGGCGTTTCGGATCCCTTCCTTCAGGTAATAAAATTACGAGGTTAATAATTAACTTGCTCAAACACCGTTTACCGATGCTATCAGATTAGAGCTGGTTTATTGACTCGTTGGATTTAGATTATTACAATGATGTACAACTATTTGATAAAGTAATAATGATGTAGCAGTTTGCGTGTTAGTTTATGAATGAATATATGTTATACATTTTTGTTAACTTTTACTTTTGATATCATTTGGACACTATGAATTTCAAAAATGTCAACAGCATTTAAGTGACTACTTATTTGAAACTAGAATTGTTTAATCTTTATTGTTGTGCCTCTAGGGCCAGAACAACATTTTAAGGCGTTAGTAGACGAAATACAGATACAGAACTGTATATTTCCTTCCAGGTTAAAATCCTTCGCCTCCTCCGGATACTAGGCAAGAACGACGCGGAAGCATCAGAAGCCATGAACGACATTTTGGCACAGGTCGCCACTAACACAGAGACCAGCAAAAACGTGGGGAACACCATCCTTTACGAGACTGTGCTGTCTATCATGGACATCAAGTCTGAGAGCAGTCTGCGGGTTAGTAGTATCACATTTGTCACTGCTACCATACATATAAACATACAATCACGCCTGTGTCCCATAAAGGGGTAGGCAGAGCATATGAAACTACTCCAGTTTCAGTGCCACTCTTGGCAATTAAGCGGTTAAAAAAAAATTGTAACATTGCAGAGACAGGTTGCTAGCTTCTCGCTTACGTTACAATACAACCCATACCCCACAGTCGACTTCTACGTCAAATCATGTTCGGAATATATGAAGGCTGATATTAGGCTGTAACTGTGCACATTATTTGCGGTCTTTGGAGGTTAAATAAGCTTGTAATACTTGTTGACAGGTCCTAGCGGTGAACATCCTCGGCAGGTTCCTCCTGAACAACGACAAGAACATCAGATACGTCGCGCTGAACACGCTGTTGAGGACGGTGCATGTCGACACGTCGGCTGTTCAGAGGCATCGGACCACCATCTTGGAATGTTTGAAGGTATATATCATTTGGGGTTACCCTCATCTGGCAGAATAATTTTAGTGCGAAACACACTTCGCATAACATGTTTCGCAGAAACACTTTCGGTCGAATGGTAATTTTGCAGAAAACTTAATTGGCATTATTACTACCACACATAAGATATATTTGGCAGAATATTGTTTTACAGAACATTACTTTGGTCGACTTTGGTTTAGCATAATTGTATGTACCATAATAATCTTATAGCATAATATTACATTAGCAGAATTATTACTCGCTATCAGAAAAGAAAAACTGCCCCAGAGTCACCGTTAGGTACGACGACGAGCGAAGCGAGGAGGAGTGTTAGGTATCTTGCATCCCCAACACATCCAACTCGCTATCAAATAGCAAATTACAACTTTATGCCGCCTAAATATTATGCACAAATATTATCTGCAAATGTATTGTTCGACTAGAAGACTATTATGCTCATCAACATTATGACAACAGACGATTCGGTATTACAAAAATCTGCGAAATGATTTGTGCCAAAGCATATTCTGCTAAAGGTGTTTCTGCCAAACTTGATTTCTGCCAAGAACTATTATACGAATCAAATATATGAGTAAAAAGTTTCTGCCAGATAATAGTGAACCATCATTTGAAGTGAACCAAAAACTGTTGCATGTAATGTACACGTCATAACGACAAAGAGAACGCTACGTTTTCCTGCTAGAAGACAGATGTAGGAAGCGCATCAAACAAATAGCTGGTAGCGAGTAGGAACGGTGTATGCAATGAGAGCTTTGGAAAGCCTCGTTACGGCTCAGACACGACATTGGTCTAAGCGCGACAGCGGTGAGCGGCGGCCATACATTGGAGCGAGACACAGCAATGGGACTTTTCATTCGCACGTATGGCTGCCGCTCACCGCTGTCGCGCTTAGACCAATGTCGTGGCTGGGCCGTTACGAAATTCAGTACAGTCTTCAGGCAGGCAATCATGGTCGTGAGATAAATGATAAAACATCAGGCCGTCCCTATCGAACTTACAAATAGTGCGATAGGGACGGCCTGATGTTTTATCATTTATCGCGCGACCGTACTTGCCTGCCAGTTCTCAATGTCCATCTACTCTCACGGCTTCATTTAAAACCTCTGTCACCATCTCAGGTTTTTTTTCAACGATCATGTTCCTCTAAAGTCCATGATTTTAATTGCTACATCTTGGTTACTTATTATTTTCCAGGACCCCGACATCTCCATCCGCCGACGCGCCATGGAGCTGTCCTTCGCGCTGGTGAACCAGCAGAACATCCGCAGCATGATGAAGGAGCTGCTCGTGTTCCTCGAGCGCTCGGAGCCCGAGTTCAAGGCGCACTGCTCCAGCGCCATGCTGCTGGCCGCCGAGAGATACGCGCCCACCAACAAGTGGCACCTGGACACGCTGTTTAAGGTCTTCCTCAAGGTGAGAGCTGTGCCTCGCCCTGGTGAACCAGCCACAGACCGCCTAATCTACTAGACGGAGCATTTGAGCCAACTCAAAGTCACCACACATTTCCATTTAAATTCACAACCAGCATTCGTGTAATTTTGGAAAATTTATAAAAAATGAGTTTTATGGTTAAAACTGGGCTCTTACACTAGGTATGTAATGGTGTAAGATGCTACTCAATGACGCTGCTCAAATCGCTATCATGTCATGTTAGTTACATCGTGTGCATCGTGGCGCAACTGACCCTTCACACTCACTTCACTGAGCATCAACACTTTTATTCTTACATACATACATACAATCACGCCTGTATCCCATAAAGGGGTAGGCAGAACACATGAAACTACTAAAGCTTCAGTGCCACTCTTGGCAAATAAGGGGTTGAAAGAAAACGAAACTGTGACATTGCAGTGACAGGTTGCCAGCCTCTCGCCTACGCCACACTTTTATTCTTGCATTTTAGTAATTGGCACTGGTCCCACCGCGAGCTAGTAAACTATGAGCTATCGGCTATAAAAATAACAAAAGATAAGCACTACCGTGCAAATAAAAGAGAGACGGTGATTTTGATAGTTCACCGCTGGACGAGTAACTATAAACATCGCCGTGTCTCTTTTATTTATACGGGAGTGATTATCTTTTGCTCTTTTTATAGCCGATAGCTCATAGGTTACTAGCTCGCGGTGGGACCAGTGCCATAAGCAAAAGTTGATGTTTAATCCATTAGATCTTTGTCTTTCTTTCCAAATGTATGTGTTGCTGTATGTAGACGGTTTCTGCAATAAACGTTATTCTATTCTAGTCTTCTGTCTTTTAATTGAATGTTTTTTTTTTCCACCAGGCGGGCAACTACCTCCGAGACGACACCGTATCCAGCACCATCCAGATCATCTCTTCAGCGCCGACCGAACGGCAGGCTTACGCAGCAATGAGACTCTGGAGCTCCCTAGAACGCTCCGCTATTAGTGGGGACGCCTCTGACAAACAGCCGCTAGTTCAGGTAACCTCACACTAACTTATCTTAGAAATACACCACTACCTACAATTTCCTCTGTCGAGCCTGTCACCAACCAGATCATCTCTTCAGCGCCGGCAGAGCAGCAGGCTCATGAAGCGATGAGACTGGAGCTCGTTAGATCGCTATGCTGTTAGTGGGGGCGCCTCCAATAAACAGCCGCTAGTCCAGGTAACTACCCCACCACTGTCACCAACCAGATAATCTCGTAGGCACCTACCGAGCGCCAAGCTTACGCAGCCATGCGACTCTGGAGCTCCTTAGAGTGCTCCGCTATTAGTGGGGACGCCTCCGATAAACAGCCGCTAGTTCAGGTAAAACTAAGGTTCCACTTGTGGCTGAATACTACTACTATTTTAATACGGGGAACTGAACACATCATTAGGTTTTCAATATATTTTTAGCTTTAATTTGGCATTAGGGTCGTGTACATGAAATCCGGAGCCGAAGTTAATGGTACGCATTCACCGAACGGAATGAAAGCGCGTCTCTGCATTTGTAACCGACATGGTTCATATGATGAGCAAATACTATTTCTAGTTTAATTTACCGCCCTATAAAGCTCACACACTGACTATACTGTATATGTAGGTATGGAAAGGTATACGTTTAGTATCAGTTTGTTCTTTTCCTTACGTTGTCGCTGAAAAGTCGTAAACATGCCATGTATACCAAAGGTTCTGTCATAATGTACACTAATTTAATTGTAATTTCAGGTGGCAACATGGACGGTAGGAGAGTACGGCGATCTGTTGGTGTCGGAAGCCAGCAATGCTATTTCAATGGTGGACGACGACGGTGTAGGTAAGTCAAGCCAACTTTTTCCAACAGATTATGTAGAGCGGCTGTATTGCTGATTCGTTGCTGGACTAGTCAATGAGAACATCACACATCATGAATATGAATTTATGAAAGAACTAGCTTTTGCCCGCGGCTTCGCTCGCGTTAGAAAGAGACAAAAAGTAGCCTATGTCACTCACCATCCCTTCAACTATCTTCACTTCAAAAATCACGACAATTCGTCGCTCCGTTTTGCCGTGAATGACGGACAAACAAACAGACACACACACTTTCCCATTTATAATATTAGTATGGTTATTCTATTCACTTGTTAGTTGTCAAAGCGGACCCCAGGCTCCCATCAGCCGTGGCAAATGCCGGGATAACGCAAGCAGGATGATGACGATTCTATTCAATTATTACTCAATTTAAGTTGGCATTAGCTGCTTAGATGATATGAAGCGAAAGCAAGTGAATGATGAGATGACGGATGATAGGTAGGTTTGGAAGCGGAAGACATGCTGCGCCGACCCCAAATGAATGGGATAAGGGCAGGCGAATGATGATGATGAGTAACAACTACCTATAGATAAGTGTAAGAAGTTTATATTATAAATATTAAATATTATTATAGGACATTCTTCGCTCAGCTCAAGAAGGCTTGTGTTGTGGGTACTCAGACAACGATATATATAATATATAAATACTTATATACTCGTACATAGAAAACATCCATGACTCAGGAACAAATATCTGTGCTCATCACACAAATAAATGCCCTTACCGGATTCGAACCCGGGACAGCGGCGCAGCAGGCAGGGTCACTACTGACTGCGCCAGACCGGTCGTCAAAAATTGCTGTTGGAAAGTAGATGTTTCGATTATTTTCGGAAATTGGTATTGTTTAAGTCTATTAGTCATTTGTATCACTAATTTGTGAATGACTTCAACTGTAAAACTGGAGTAAATAGGCTAGTTTCCTACTAGTCAAATCAGCTTCTTTTTATGAACTGTCAAAACGATTTGCTAATATGGAATTACTATGAAATACTGAGGAGTGACGTCACGGTCAATTCAATTACTTTATATGTTTCTCTGAAACTTATTAAATAGAAATTATGTTTAAAAATAACTACTGTCCATATTTTTCTTCTAATTATGTGGTGCTTTATTTCGTGCACTGCCTAAAATATTTTATTTTAAGTATAGGAAACTAGCCTATTATCTTTTTAGATATGACTTCTGTTAGATTTTCCCTTACTGAATAAGAATGTTTTTTTTTTTGTATTGCAGACGACTTCGAGCGACCTCGCGAGGAGTACGTGATCGACATCTACCAGAAGCTGCTGTGGTCGACCCAGTTATCCATCACCACTAAGGAGTTCCTGCTGCTGTCGTTAGCCAAGCTGTCGACCAGGTTCACCAGCCAGCCTAGTCAGGAGTGAGTTTTTAAACTTTTTAAATATTTTATTTGTTTATTCTGTGTATGACTTGTTCTGTAGCTAAGTTTGATGTCCTTATCACAATTCACAATCAACTACTAACTATCAGGCGTGCTCCCACTGCTATGCACTAGGCAAAGGTACACCCATCTTAAAGGCCGGCAACGCACCTCCAACACTTCTGGTGTTTCGGGTGTCCATGGGCGGCAGGGATCGCTTACCATCGACCTGTTTGGTCGTTTGCCTCCTATCACATTGAAAAAAAGAGCAGGAAGGGTGATAGCTTTTGTTATGCTGCCACGAAGTGCTGGAATAATGTTCCGCCACCGATTCGATAGAGCAGTACTATGGGTAAATCTAAATAAGGTCAACGAAACAAAAAGCGTACTTTTGTTGCCTGAATTTACTTATAAACGAATAATAAACCTTCAACTGTCTTTTTCCGGGTTCCGTATTTGTATTATTATTTATGATGAGAAATATTTATTTTTATTTTGTATTACAGTAAAATCCGAGTGATCATCGATACGTTCGGGTCTCATATTCACATCGAGTTGCAGCAGAGAGGAGTGGAACTATCTCAACTATACAGGTGCGTTATTTAAAAGACATATTTCAAAAGCAAACATATACTTACTTACTTACTTCACTGGCTCAGCGACCCAAAAAGGATCTTGGCCTCCGACGCAAGAGATCGCCACTCTGCCCTATCCTGCGCCACTTCACGCCAGTTGGGTACACCAAGTGCGGACAGGTCTTTCAGGGCTTCCTCGCACCAGCGATATCTGGGACGCCCACGCGGACGTTTTCCACCTGGGCGTCCCACATATGCTCTTCTCACACCACGATCCTCTCCCATCCTTTCCAGGTGGCCAAGCCAGCGGAGTCGTGTGGCTTTGATCTCGCCAATTATATTAGGCACCGCCATTAGCTCTTCCAGCTCTCTTTTTCTCCTGCGCCTCCAGGTTCCATCTCCCTCTTTCTTCAGATCTCTTTCAGAATCTTCCGCCAGATTTTCCTTTCCGCCACTAAAAGCTTGTTCTCTTCTTTCTGTGTCAGTGTCCAAGCTTCACACCCATACATCAAAATTGGTCTAATAAGTCTTGTAGACTCGAATTTTGGTTGGTCTACTGATCAGCTTGGACACTAACACTCGGTGGAGCGCTGCCGAGCATCTTAGGGCGTTCTGGATCCGAATATCTATCTCCTCTTCCCTTTGGTTGGTATCAGTCACAGTGCATCCGAGGTACCTGAAATGATCCACACCTTTGTAGGTACTTGTTCCAACTACTAGATCTTCTCTTTTCATTCTGGTGTTCTTGTATCTTCTCATCTGTAGATATTCGGTCTTCTGGCGGTTGATTGCGAGACCAATCTTTTCCCCTTCCTGCTCAACAATTCCAGCCATGGCCTCCAGGTCCCTTTTATTTTGAGCCAATAGCCCCAGGTCATCAGCATAGCCAATGATCTTATGTTTGCCGTTCAACTCCACACCCCCTTCATACCTAAGAACTTCTCGGATGACGTATTCGAGTACCAAGTTGAACAGCATTGGCGAAAGGGCGTCTCCTTGTTTTAGACCAGTAACAACTTCGAATTCTGCTGACAGTTCTCCGCAAGCTCTTACCTTCATCTTGCAAACATATATTACAGCTTAAATAATTGATAGGTTTAGGGCTAGTTGCATCAAACACAGTTAACAAACACATCATCGTCACGCGGCAGGTGTCTATGGAACTTCTGATACAATACCATTTTGCGAACGTTTTGACGGTGACAGACAATGTGCAACCGAACCTTAATTGGTTAAAAGTTGACACATGGTGCCTATGTAGATATAATTAGTATTGTAAAAATGTTTGAGAGATTATATCTGGAACCCGTGGACGTGGACGCTTCCAAAGAAGGTTTAGCAAAATAGATCGATTCTCGCGTCATAGAGAAGTGAAGCTTCTATTTGTTTCTGTGAACATTCTCGTTTTTGTGAATTCAAAGGGTTCCGTAATATTTGAACGATTTTACTAGAGTTATAACTTTATAAGCGCCTATGTATTTGGCGTTTTCAAGTGAAAGGTATCATATCGTCGCTCACCATAAAGAGTGGGTTTGTTCGGCACCGTGGTATAAAAATGGTGTTTTAATTAAAAGTGTTTATAATTTCAGACAATACGCGCACCTGCGGCCGGCGCTCCTCGAGCGCATGCCGCCCATGGACGCGCCCGCGCGCGCCGGCCACGACGCGGAGCCCGAGCCCGAGCCGCAAGCAGACACACACGCGCCCGGGAACCACCAGGTACTGACGCTGATGACTGCAAAAAAACACTACTGGACTGAACATCTATTTTATTCCAACGGCCTTTTATTCTCCAAGCTAAAATTTAAAATAGACCATCATTTTTTACTACCATTTTTTTGACGACCGGTATGGTCTAGCGGGTAGTGACCCTGCCTGCTAAGCCGAGGGTTCGAATCCCGGTAAGGGCATTTATTTGTGTGATGAGCACAGATATTTGTTCCTAAGTCATGGATGTTTTCTATGTATATAAGTATTTGTATATTATATATATCGTTGTCTGAAACACAAGCCTTCTTGAGCTTACCGTGGGACTCAGTCAATCTGTGTAAGAATGCCCTATAATATTTATTTATTTATTTATTCCAGTCACTGAACTGAAAAGCGCTCCCCTGTTGATAAAATAAATAGTAAACATAAAAATAAATTGAATTCATGTTTTCAGGATGCCCTACTGGACCTAATCATCGGCTCGGAGCCACTCACGAACGGCGACGCCGAGCACCGCGCCGATGTCGCGCCCAACAACAACAATAACAACACCAACACTAATGTAAGTCACATCACAGCTATCAAGCTTGTCATGACTTGATGAGGTTACAAAGTTCTCATGTTCTCATAATTATGCAATTGGCATGAGAACTGCAATTGCAACTTATGCAATTGGCCTCTAATTAGAGGGTGCGCCCACGGGTGACTTTTTTGTCGCGACCATGGACTAGTATGAAAGTGCGCACACGAAGCAACTCAACTTTTCATACAAATACGTAAGTCGCCGAGCAACTTTGTTGCCCGTGGGCGCTCACCCATATGCGTTGCAATCCGCTTGTATTGAGCAAACTCACAGTAATATTAAGCGCCATACAATTTCAGCATTCACAACTGGACGGACAAAAATGAATATTTACCCCCTTATTATGAATAATCGTTTGTCCCTTTCCGACGTATAATTGGTGTGATAGAAAAGGCCAAACTAACTTTACCGGCTTGATAACTTTAGAGTACGTTTATGAACAAAGCGCTTAGTCATGAAATCTAGTTTAAACTCTCGCAAAAATCGATTGAGAATTAAATATTCTCCTGTACATACATACATACGACAGCATTAGCATTTGACCCAAATTAGAGAAACCTTCGCTATTGCTTCGGTCAATAAAACGAGACAGGCGATGCATCTTCTAGTGTGTCCAATGTTTATTATAGTGTCTCAATGCGTCCTTATCATCCATAGGATATCCTGGACCTTCTGAGCGGGTTAGAGCTGACCAGTACACCAGCACCTGCGCCGACGCCCGCACTCAATAACAACTCCAACAATGCGGCCAATAACGCCAGTTTACTGCTCGACGGGCTATTCGCCGCGCCACAGCCTGTCGTCTCACGTACGTTTATATTTACTACATCATCAATTGTATGGTTTAAAAGGGAAATAGTATACGTATCGGATACGTTATGCTGGACCTACTGAGTGGATTAGAATGAGGAGGCACACTGACATTTTATCCCGCCAGGCGGCGCCTGTGCAAGTGTCTAGGCATGTCACTGTCATTCATATGTGAGAGAGAGAGAAAACATAGACATTTTATGAATAATATTATAAATATTACACGTTCATCAATAAAATTATTTAACAGCAATTAAGATTAATACAATTTCAGTCTAATTACATTTCAGTCTAATTTCGGATATTAAACGCATATCTTCTCGCTCTCACGTATGGACCAAGAGGGTAGCGCCATCTGTCATACCTTTGAGTGTGCCTCCTCATTGAGTAGCATACCGGCGCCAGCGCCGACGCCGGCGGCCAACAACAACGCCAGCCTACTGCTTGTTGCTGTTCGCTTAGCTAGTCTGTCGTCTCCCATACGTTTATTTATATTACATGAAATTGTGTGCAAGTTTTGCACAGCACAGTACCCATATCCTGGATTTGTACAGTCAGCATCAATAGTATCTAATGAAAAAGTAAGTGACGTCTTGAATAAGTTTTCTAAATAAAGATAAATTAGTACAGTCGGCGGTCAGAAATATCAGTCTAATAATTATTTCTAATCTTTAGACACACATCTCTTTTTGTTCAGCGGTTACAAAATAGTAGTTAATTCTGAAACGTTTGATCCGCTACTGTAGATGCTGACTGTACGGTGTGTGCTGCTAAAAATTGATGACACGTACAACGTAGTCTTATATGGAAAGAGCGCTTATTATATGGCGATAAAAATTTATAACTGTCTTCAAGACGATCTAAAAGTCTTGCCATTAAATGTATTTAAGCGTAAACTTAAAAGCTGGTTGATACAGGAATGTTTTTATTCAATTGATGAATTTTTTGACTACATTAGATATAATTCATAGACTAGGACAATTGTAATTTGAAATTAGTTTAAGTATGACATATTGAATATTTATTAGCTTGGGAAGTATAAGAATTGACATGTACCTACAAATTTTTGCCTCGCTTAGAAAACTAGAGTTGTATATATTATGTTTGTGTTTTTGCATGCCAGCTGCTGGTGAAATATGCAGGTCCTAAATTATATTAAGTCCACGTTGTGTACCATATTTTATGCAAAATAAAGATATTTGATATTTGAAAGCGTTAAATACTCGTTTAATTAATGTACAGAGCCTATGCTAACAGTCCCCGCCCTGGACAAGGCCGGGCTCGTGGTCGTGCTGGAGGTGGAGCGCGGCGCGCCGCACTGCGTCACGCTCACCATGCGCGCGCGCAGCTCCCGCCAGGAGCCGCTCACTGACTTCCTGTTCCAGGCCGCCGTGCCCAGGGTATGTCCTTAATGTCGAGATAACATTATGTGGGTATGTTAATATGTTTTCAGTACAGATGGTGTTTTTTACGCACTAGTGCGAGAAGTGGTTCATTATATGCCAGTTCGAAACTTCGGAGGACCATCTGTACTGAAAAACGTCGTACGATACACGTGCGAAAAGGAAATTCGTAACTCGTGTCGATTTAAAACACTCCCTTCGGTCTTGTTTTAATTTATCGCCACTCGTTTCGAACTTCCTTTTTTACGCACTTGTATCGTAATGTACATACTATTTTAGATATTTTTTGTAGTGAGAACTTTTATCTTTATTCTACTATTCATTTTGTTCGCAGACGTTACAGCTTGACATGATGTCGCCATCGGGAACAGTGCTGCCCCCGCAAGGAGAAATTACCCAAGTCCTCAAAATCAACAATCCGTCTCGGGTAAGTTACAGAAATCTCTTCAGGCTCGCTTTGGTCGTTCTAAGTAGTCGTTCCCGGCGGGTAAAGGCTCGTCGTCCCCGATATAGTGTGCATGTTAAAGGTAAAGAATTGATAGTCTAGGAGGCTACATAAAAGTAGAAAACTAGGAAAGTATGCAGCAGCCGCGCACACAGAGCAAGCGCCCGCATTATGCGTCGCGCTCTCGATATGTAAAGGCGGGGTCGCTACTCTTGAGAAAGATCCTCGGAAATGGATCGAAACATGTCGAACGTTATATCGATTTAACACGTGAGTAACCCGCTTAATTTTTTTTTTAATATGTTCGAGTCTCACGGGAGTTTTCTAGTTAAAATAAAGTATTCATGGTAAACAATATAAAAAAACTTCAGTCGGGATCAGTTCTCGTGAGTCGGGGCCCATGTCTGTCCGGGGGGCGCCAAATTCGAACTTCGTCAAATCCAGCTCCGCTTATTTTTTTTGTAATATTTATATGGACTATAGTGGTAAAAATATGTAATTTGTTTCAGACGCCGCTCCGGCTCAGGATACGCGTGTCGTACGTGAGCTCCGGCGGGCCCGTGCTGGAGCAGGCGGAGGTGAACGCGTTCCCGGCCGAGCTGTTCAACTGACGCGCGCGCAGCCCGCCCGGCGCCGGCCTGTAGCCCCGCTACCACCGCCGCCGGCTCCGGGACACGCGGGACGACCGACCGCCTCACCTTACTCTGCCCGTATTCCGACATGGACTTCGCCATTCATTCTATGGTGTACCTGGCTCCCATTTCACGAAGCTCCGAGTTACAATTTACGAGTGGTCGTCGCTATCTAATAATATGACAAGTCGGAGAGAGACTTCCGCTTGTAACTTTCAGTTTTGAGAAATGGGCCCCCGATCTTAGAAGATCAGACTATCGCGAACGCGACGACTCGATCTGTACACGCGTGCCTCGCTTGACGCGTGTGAAGTTTGCTATGCCTATAGCCGGCACGATTTTATAGATTGATTTGTTTCGTACGGCGATTGAGGGCCGCTCGCGCGAAGCGACACGGTCGCACCGAACCGTTTGTCACCGTTAAAGCGTACACAAAATTTTATTTTTGAGAAGTTTCATATACCTCTGCTGTGCGACATTAATCTGTCTGACAAGTGAGGGCCGGTCGCGTCGAGATTGCCGTTTACTACGCGATGACATTTCCTCGCGACGAAAGATAACTTTCTGCGAACGCTTGAATTCACCGTGACAGACGGTCTGATACGACGGACCCTTAATCGTGAAATAGCTCGTTTTGTGTGAACTCAATTTCAATACAGATGAATCAGGATTCAGGAATAAATGGAAGCGATATGATACTGTGAATGCCATTATTTGTAACGCAATAACACGACTCGATATGAGATGGCGATGATAAAATCGAGGAGTGGGGAGGGGATCGAATGTAAACTAGGCTCAAATAATAAGGGCAAACGACTTTACGCGAACACAAAAATATGACAATGAAATTATATAATGATCGTTACAAATTCCAAATTTAGTATTTATTGTCTATCTTGTTTAAAGTCCCCTAAAACAAGATTCTAGAAACTTTAAAATGTTCGTATAAAAACGTGTATAGTTGACATCCAAAATAACGACAAAACTTACACGCTACTAATATAATAGAATACATTATTCTATTAATGTATATTATATTTTGCATTTACCGTTAACATAACATTTTCATGAAAAGTATCAGTCAGCAAAACAATTCTCTTGGAAAATTCAATTTGCTGGCTGTAAATATATATTTTCAAATGTTGTTTAT
Organism: Leguminivora glycinivorella; assembly: GCF_023078275.1. Lineage (NCBI taxonomy): Eukaryota > Metazoa > Arthropoda > Insecta > Lepidoptera > Tortricidae > Leguminivora > Leguminivora glycinivorella. The sequence continues at coordinate 2,990,531 of NC_062977.1, forward strand.
TTATGTCAATTTCTGGATACAACTAAATTAATACAATGCCGTCAACATTAGTTGACTAAATCAAAAGTTGCTGCTCTTTAAAAGTGAAAATGACTCTGAAATTTTCAATTGCTTTCCTTAATTTAAATATCTCTCGCGGCAGCTTATCCGATTTCTTTAGCCTTTGTTTCTCGCTAAAGACTGACTTCACTAGGCCTGCATATTAATTAGTTCTGTAAATGCTGACTAGAAATTGCCTTGATGTGAGGACAGTTGCTTGTACATATCCGAGAGTTAGTGAAGTTTTAGACGACTAGCAACATTTCAAGTGAACAGGGGGGTTACCATGACGTACTAAAGACGTTCAGTTTAGGTTGAGAGAAAGGGACACAGCTATAGCAGTTACATAGCTCCGTCCCTCTCTCTCAACCTAAACTGAACGGCTTTAGCACGTCATGGTAACCCCCCTGATATGGTTTTAAGTCAGGATGAAATATATTTGGGCGATAGACTTGCTCAATAAGGAGATACAAATAGACGTAATTTTACAAACGGTAAAAAAATATCAATACTTACAATAAAATATATTTCGTAATAAAAAACAACCATGAATTATTCGAAGTTCCCGTTTGTACAATATGTCTAGTTTATAATTGACTCGAGATTTTAAACATTCCAATTTTTTAGGTAAAGTAAGACTAGACTACCCATAAGTCTAAAAAGAGGGCTGTACAGTAAGGTTTTGGTTAGGAAACTCGAATCGTTGTTAAATGTGAAAATATCTAGGCGATTAAGACATGCAGTTTTGCAGATACCATACCGAATGTGACAAGAGGTTAGTGCGGCCAAATTCGTCTGCGGAGAAAATTCAGACAAAAAAATATTAAATCAACGCGAAAAATACGCAACAACACGCTCATGATTTCTCTTCAGAATTGGCTGGATTTATAACAAAATTATTCCATCACTTTTATGTAATCGTTAATTATAATAAAACATTTTATTTATGGTCAGACTTGTCAGTATTAGTACAATCTCAAACTGATCTATCCCAGTCTGGACTACTTACGCAACGCAATGCCTTTACAGATTCGCTGCTTATATTGTTAGTTATCAAATATACTGTAGGTATGTGACTAAGAATGATTATTAGCCCATCTGTGTGAACACGCAGTGTGATAAAGGGGACTCTGAATGTACTTAAAATTCAACTACTAAGATAATTTGCGTGTGATAAAGCACTTAGGATACGAGTTAAAATATCCCTTTGAAAAATGTAGTCATTGATTTAAAATTTCGCACGCCTGTGTTTATTTATTGAACTGTAGAATACGGTAACGCCTAGTTAGCGAGAGTTCCCGATGCATTTCGTTATTAATAAGAGTAGATCGTGTATGAGATTCGTTGGGTTAGGTTAGACTAGTTGTTTTGTAAGCCACGCAGAGGATTTTATATTCGGGATATTGTAAATAAGATGGCTTGTAATCGAAAACGCATTCACATTTTATATTCCCGGTTTGGTTCTCTTGGGATATTTTAACGTTAATTAGGCACTAGTATTAATTTTATTTTCCTATTTATGTTTACGTTTAACCCCTAACCGGCACATTATACATGAAATATTTAGCTAAGATAATAATTATTGAAATTGTAACAGACGGACGAGTTCCGCGGTTCGTTTTACTATAATCATGGAGTATAATTATACATATAGGTATTATTTCCCAATACATAAACAGAGCTTGGCAAAAGTTTATAAAATGTAATTTGGTGCTTATTTTATTATATCTGATTAAATAGAAGGCCCTCCACGACGTGAGATGTTATGATTTTGTGTATAACTAAAGCTATGTGAAAGATGTACATATATGATTATAATGATTTTATGTAAATTGGTTAATAAATATTTGAAAATGTTTATATAATCAATATCTTGTTTTATTAAAAAACCAACAATATTTTTTACGTATTTATTTTAAGTTTTTGTTACAAAAATCACAATTATATTTATTACGCTAGAATATATTTATAAGTAACATTGGAATATTTCAAGCAACCTAAATGAAACATTATATCAAAGTCCTTCAACTTGAATATTATTATCGATATTAATATTACAGAGACCCCATTGGGTAGAACGAGAATCGAAATTTCTTTATCACTCTCTAAAGTAATTTTCGAAGTTTCGTGATCTGCATTATATGCTGAAGAGAAATGATGTGATTCAAGAATGTGAATGACAATTTCTGTGATTTCAATTTCTTGGTAACAGTTGTATGCAGTGACCTTGGACTGCTAGACAAAGAACACCACAAACTTCTAAAAGGCAGTCCTCGTAAAGGTCCCTTAATAGTGGTATTATGACTAGGAGTCCTCAATCATGGGCGTAGCCGGCCCGGGACGGCCGCTAACTCCATTGAACAGGCGGTCCTTGATCATTTGCGCCATGAGCCCGTGGATCACCTCGATGGTGGTCTTGCACGCGTCCTTCGTGGCCTTGCCCAGCTTGTCCTCTGTGCGCTTGTCGTGCGGCTCTGAGCCGGGGACTACGAAGCTGCCGCGACCTGAGACATGACGAATTTATGGTTAAAGAGGATGGTTTGCTTGACATAAGCTTTCTGTTATCACTGGCTATCTTTTTATTCTACAGGAATTTATTTCCATAGATGGCATGTTACAATTTTTTCACCTTTCGGAAAACCTCAAACGCAATAGGTTATTTTCAAACAGTTTCTATGGCCACTTTCTGGCTGATGAACTTGATGGTAATATAATATTGCATTGTCACCATGAGAAAGTTCACCAAAAAGAAAATCAAGAAGTTGTGAAATCACAAAGTTTTCTTTCAGCGTCAATTGCTGGGTCTACACCGACTGAGGCATGAGGCATCTAAATATTAATATGTTTGCCTTGTGACAAAATTGCCTTACAACGTGCCTCACTCTGTGTGGACCAGGCTTATCATTATTTAAACAGCAAGTTCTTACCCAAGCACACTTCACTCTGTTCCAACTTATCAGACAGATCAAAGATCTGTCCTGTCGTGTAGTCAGCATTTGTAATCAGACTCGAGCTGCTCAGCGTGTTGACCCAGTACTTATTCCACAGTGAATCCAGCAGTCTGCGGTCAAGAGAGGACTTGAAGTAGGACACTTCCAAGGAGTAGTACTGCTTGCAATGGACGCCAAAGTCTTCAATTTTGTTGAGCGGGATGGTTTGGTATTCTGAAGGTTCTTCATTTGCTGGTTTATAGCCCTATAATCAAGCCATGTAAAAATTAACCCTTAAATCAAATTTGAATTTAAACACGCTGTCAATAGAGTCAAAAATAGATGATGCATATATACATCACTATGCATTTAAGGGTTAAATAGCAGTAGGAAGATAAAATTGCAGAACCACTGTCACTGTTCAAACACATATTGAAATTGTTTACATCTATGCTTAGACATGAAACATGCCTAAGTTTAATATGTACATTTTTAAATGATGAAAATTAATAGGACCGTGCCTGTGTGGTGACGGGTTAAGAATTTCACCACCCCCTTTCTTCCCGTGGGTGTCGTAGAAGGCGACTATGGGATATGGGTTAAATTGTGGTGTAGGCGAGAGGCTGGCAACCTGTCACTGCAATGCCACAGTTTCGTTCTCAGAAATAAAAAAAATAGCACTTTATTATTGTTTTTTTAAAGTAAAATATTAAACAAGCGGATTGATTGTAATTTTTCAAGTAAAATAATATGAACTATTTTCGGTTTGATTCTAAATTTGGTACCTTATTCAAGTGACCCTGATATACGCGTAATTCGCTTTAAGCGATTTTGCCTGGAATGCCTCCCTCGCGTAAAGCAGGGTATTACTGTAAATAGAAAAACTTATTATTTAATAACCTACCTTTGGATATGTCCTAAAAGCACCAAGGCAGACCTTGCCAGCCGAGATAGTTCTGACGGGATCAATGACAATGGCCACGAACGGCTCTTGGAAGTTCTGGTTGAGCATCTGTGTAGACACGTCTATGCCGGACAGCCAGCATCCGTAGCCAGGGTGGCTGTGGTACCAACCGATGGCATTTTCATGGCGGCCAACCTGTCAATAAGACATCTTTGCTATGTGGTACACCTTCATTAGGGTGGTCCACATTTGAATGGAAGAAAAATAAATATGATTAATCCTTTCTCCACATGGTTGAGTTCTATTATGAATAAGTAGTCTATGTACACTAAATGTTAGCCCATTTGCTCATTATTTACTGGTCGCTCAAGATAGATTTAAAGTTCAATATCTCATACAATAAATAAAAACCGAAATAATTAAAACATTAAAAACTGCCCAATTCATGTTTTATTTGTTTTTTTTTTACATACATGGAAAACCAACAGCTGAAGTTTTCATTACAATCCAAAATAGAATTACAAAGCCAATTCTCACTTATAAAATAGGTTAGCCAGGTTCTCACTTATAAAATAGGGAAAAATATTTAGCTCTAATGAAATAGGGAAAAATATAATGAAACCAATAAAAATACATGGAGGTAATGTAAGATTTTTTTCTTTGGTCTACTTCATTTCATACATTTCAGCATGGCATGATTGCTTTATTTTGAGTGATCTCTAAATAATGTCTGATTGTTCTCAAAATTTGATGACATGATTTTAATAAGTTTTCAAGCAGAAATAACCATGTGGAGCTCAAACAATCAAAATAATTTTTTTTGGACCATCTAAAAGGCTGGTTAAAGTAGTAGTAGAAATTCATTACAAAAATAATGAGTAAACAAAGATCTGTTGTTAAATTGTTATACCTGTTTGGCTGCCTCTATGTAAGCTGTCATGTATTCATAAGCCTGTGCCTGTGCATTAACGCGTGTCTCCGTGCCCTCGACGGGCAGAGCGAATGAGTCCATCACTAGCATAGTATTCGCGTCTACTTTGCCTGCAACAAAACAACCAACCTTAACAACCTTAAAACAACCTTAAAACAACCTTAGAAACCAAACTAATCATAAACAGATTCATTAAACAGGTATATGTATTGACTCACTTACCTAATAGAAGCCCCATAACTTCCAGAGTCCCTCCAGAGCGAGCGTGCATCACCATTTTTAAGAGAGCTAAAGCGGAGATCTTGATATCTTTGAAGAAATGTGGACTGCAAATATAAGAACATTTTTAAGTAATTTTGGGTAGGTACATCTTGTTCTATTGCATTATATGAAAATGGAGTGAAAACTTACTCTTTCTCCCATGGTTTAGCGGCAAGAATGTCTTGCTGTTGCTTTTTATCGTAGCGGTATATTTCATCAACACTGGACACCGTTTCGATGCTGTTAGCCATAACCCATGTCTTCTGCGCAATTGTGGATTGATTATCAGAGCTTGTGGAAGCCATCGTTGACGACTTCAATTATTTTAAAAACTAGCTTTAAATACTTATGAATTATTAGCAATATTTATATTTATAGTAAAATAGTAATCACTTTTTTCGACAAAGCACTGGAAGAAGTGACAGTTTCAGTTAGCTTTTTTCTAAATTTGACAGGGCAACTGATGCTGTTCAAGACATCGGTTTTAACACTTAAATATAAATATACTAAAATACATTCAAATTGTCAATTATCAAAAAAAAGCGCGAAATTCAAATTTACCTTGAGAACTCAACTTTTGGCCTACTTCCAGCTTTCAAATTCAGAGTATACATGCTGATTTTTCAGCGGCCTAACCCTGTTCCCAACACAAAATATGAACATACCTAACGTATTCCCTACTCCAGTGATACCCCCAATATCCCCATAGAAAGGTTAGCTGGCCTGTACGGTTGTTTGCCACTGTGAAGTCGTTATAGTTTTTGACCTATCAGGCGCACGCAGAGAATTGTGCAATCGACGTCCAATAGGTACCTACTTTGGTTCCTAAATTAGCATTTTGCTCTTTTGTACGAGTACCTACCTAAGGTCGAAAAAAGTAAACATCTTTGACATCGACGTAATTATTTTGTCCTTGTGTAAAATTCTTATTCAAATGAAATAAAATAGACTTTAGATATAGCTGGTTTAGGTATGAAATTTTTTGTTTTAGTAAATTGTTATACGGCCCCAATTCCTCAATCTACATGAACATTATGTAACGACCTTGATGATAAAATAATGACTAATGTTTCCAATATTATTGTTATTATTTTCCGCATTTATACAGCATTTATAGCCGCACGGCCGACCGGTATAATAATTATGCCCGGTACCACTATGCGGATTACGCGATACCACCGCGATACGCAGTTAAAAGTGGATCGTGGTAGGGAGGAATGTTAAGCCGCGTATCGACTGCGCGCGGCTGCCGCGCGAGCCATGTTCGACCGCGCCAAACCTGCGTTTTGGTGCGCGAGCCAATTTAAAGCTCAACATTTTCATATAGCGCGGCAGCGGCGCGCGGCAGGCGATCCGTGACCAAACATTAATTTAGGTCCGTCCCAATTGCGCACGCACAACACACTGACGCTCCTTTGCCGCGCCACCAAAAACCGACACGAACTGGTTCGCCGCGCGGCACGTTCGAGCGCGCCAATGTTCAAGCTGCCGCGCGCGGCGGACCCGTCCCCATATTGCGCGGCCGCCGCGCGAGCCAATGTTCGATGGTTTGCCGCGCGCAGTCGATACGCGGCACAGACTGGTATTTGACCCAAAAAGTTGGCCAAAATTATTTTAAAGTTCCAATGGCCTCCTAACCATTTGTTATTAAGATTTAAGGGTCAAGAAGGTAAAATAAACCGGCCAAGTGCGTGTCGGGCCACGCTCAGTGTAGGGTTCCGTAGTTTTCCGTATTTTTTTTAAAAACTACTGAACCTATCAAGTTCAAAATAATTTTCCTAGAAAGTTTTTATTAAGTTCTACTTTTGTGATTTTTTTCATATTTTTTACACATATGGTTCAAAAGTTAGAGGGGGGGGACACTTTTTTTTCCTTTATGAGCGATTATTTCCGAAAATATTAATATTACCAAACAACGATTTTAGTAAACCCGTATTCATTTTTAAATACCTATCCAACAATATATCACACGTTGTAGTTGGAATGAAAAAAAAAAATTGTCCCCACTTTACATGTAGGGGGGGGGGGGGGGGTACCCTAACAAAACATTTTTTTCCACTTTTTATTTAACCATTTTGCCGGCGTGGTTGATATATATATTGGTACCAAATTTCAGCTTTCTAGTGCTACCGGTTACTGACATTATCCGCGGACGGACGGACGGACAGACAGACATGGCGAAACTATAACGGTTCCTGGTTGACAAATTGAAAGTTGAAAGACATTAAATATTATATTTCAACTTTTATTAGTTATTTTCATCAAAGCTTACATTAGCTTTCTTCCAGGACATTTCTGTTTTATGTCTCTTGCTCCTGTCGCTCAACTCTAAGAAAGTCTTTTCAGGACGACCAGAACTGACTCCTGCTTTTGGTAGAGATATGCATCCTTTGAGCTACTCGATGCTGCTATCTAGGAATCTGGCACTTGTATTAAGAGCAGCTGTCCATTTTTGTTTAAACTAATGCTTGATGCGAGACAGTTTCAGCTTTATGTCAGCAATATTGTGGTCATTTTCCGTATATAGATTCAGTAATACTTGCTCCAAAAATTGCAACTTTTTGTTAAAAGTTGAGCTGTCTGAGCGTTCAATAATAGCAAATAAATCATTCCTATATAATACCCGGATTCCAGAAGAACCTAAAACACAAAAACGTAAAAATAAGTAAAATCTCATGTACCAAGTAACGAATGTGCTTACGGAAAAAAAATCACCAAAAATAGGCGGGTGCATTGGGGTGGCTATTCTGTACTTTATATTATAAAGGAAAGTCTATTCTTCAACATGTCATTCAAATGTTAGCTGGATAATGCTTGGTAACTTATTAAAAATTCCAATGTTCTTGAAAAACTTATCTTTTTATTTAAAATTTCCCGGTACTCACTTCTCAAGGGTATTAATGAAGAAAATCAATTAATATTTAAGTAAAATTTAGTGTTAAATAAAGTACATACCTGGTTCTTTGCAATCCATATTAGAAACCAACACAAAACGGGCCAATCAAGGAATAACAAATTTTTGAAAACAATGAAATTCGAGTGCATCGAACAATCACGCAGACGCTTTCGGCGAACGGTAATTTTCGACTAAGCCTACACGGGTGATAGATGACTTTAGCACGTGGTATTTTTTTTTACTAGGTGGAGGGGTTATTCTAGTTTTAAGAAACAATGGTTAAGAAGGGGTACGGCGTAAATAAAAAAAATGGATTTTGGCCAGCTTTTGAGGCTCAATACCTGTCTGTGCGCGGCTTTAAACGTCACTTAACTATCTCTCTTTCTCATAGCCCGTTTGTATCTCGCTATCCTTATCATTGGAAATTGTCAACGCGTCGATTCCGCCCCCTGATAACTCTCCGCCAATCACGTAAATCCACGACGCAGTTTCTCGAACGTACAGTACAAATCGAGCTCCTAAACATGAAAGACGCACATTCGGTTCGTTACTCAACTTCTAACAAAGTGAAGTGATTCTAATGCTTTTCAAAGCTTTTCGCGCTAGTATGCGACCGTCGCATTAACATCAGTTGGTACCAGAGTGTTTTGTTTTGAAGAAAGTTTCAAGATGAGTGCTCCAATCATCATTACGGTGCCGAACAACTACCTGGCTGTGGATGAGGACACGAAGGTGGTTCTGGAGCCGGCGTCTCCCGCCCCGTCGCGGAAGCGCCGGCTGGACCATCTCTCCTGGGAGGAGAAGATGCAAAGAAAGTGAGTCCATTGACATCTCTATTTTGCTTGCGTGGTTAGCGTTAGTTAGCAGGCGTTCTTTACCGCCGGGGACATTGCCCCGGGGTATAGGTACCGTTAAGTATGATGACATCTATGAGGCCTGCGTTTCATGTTTGAGATAAGATAAAAGTTGTAACTAGGGCAGGAGAATGCATATATGATGTTTTATGACGAAATGTTAATACTAGGATCATTAAATATTCTATGTCCTTTCTCCTTGTTAAATGTCAACACAGTATTGATTTGAGCTTCATTAAAAATTCAAAGTTATTGAACGTCACCTTTACTTGACTTTCCTGTTATGTATGGATAATGAATATTGTAATAATGCAGGAAGCTGAAGAATCGTGTGGCGGCACAAACGTCGCGCGATCGCAAGAAGGCCAAGATGGATGAGATGGAATTCAAGATCCAGGAGCTGGCTGACAGGAATGAGCGACTAATTAGTGAGGTTTGTACAATAAAATAAAACATCTCCCTAAATATGGTAGGCCATTATTTCCTAAAAAGTCCGAACATTAAAAGAAAAAAGAAACCATGAGTTAACACTAAATAAAAACAATGCAAATATTTTTTTATATATAATTTGCTATATATGCAACTTTTTATGAGCAGAACTTCTGGGAGAAAATGAGTAATGAGGCAGTTTTCATCTCAGTTTTAGGGTTTTTTCTAAATTATGAAATTTGTTTACAAAGTTTTTTATTTCCTTAAAATTAAGCAAAATTGCTACATTGATTGTGTTCTTCAAGTATCTTCTCCAAATCCAGTTGAGAGTTGACTTGAGACCACTTTAGTCAAAAATCTAAGAAACAATTTTTGTCCAGGTGGAAAGCCTAAAGGCGCTGAACGAGCGTCTGTTGAGCGAGAACACAGAGCTGCGTGCGGCACGCAGTGTCTCGGGGGCCCGGGGACCGGCAGAGTCTACTCCTCGGCAGCAGGAGGGGCCCCCGACGGCACTGCGCGCGGCGCGCCTGCTGCTGGCGATGTGTCTCCTCTCACAGACCTCCTCCAGCACCTCGAGTCCGAAGAGTACCTCGACACCTTACAGCAACTTGCCGACTCACTCCTCAAGGAAATTGATGCAGGCGGTACAGGAGCGGCTGAAGATGTAAGTATTCATCTTTTATTTGTTATTTATTTATTTAGAGTGTACTTAATGCCTAAGGCATTCTGTATCAGTCTACCAGTTTTTTGTATTATTAGAAGCCCTATTACCATCTCAATTGAAATAAATTACAGAAAAAAAAACAGCAAGACCAGTAGAGGTAATCAATAAGTAGTTTTATCAGTAATAATCTTACAAAAATAGGTCTTGATTTGAGTTCATATTCATACCTATCTAGATCTGTGGAATTGCCAATTAGTCGAATCTACTCAATGATTTGTTCCATAATATCTGTAAGTTCAATACCTACATACAAATCTCTAGTAACAAGAAAACTCTTTAAAAATTATGTAAGCATGTTATCTTATCCATGTTTATTGACCTCAAATTTAGTAACATTGTAATTTATAATAAAGACTACAGTTATTATTATTTAGGTCAAATATTAGATAACTAATAGATAGAGCATAACAAATGACTAATGAGGTCATGTATTTATCAATAATAAATTTCACAATCAAATCCGAAAACCCAACATAATTCCTAAACAACATAACATCAATTAAATAAAAATGTCTAAATAGTCTATTCAACAATATACCTAAATAAAGGAAAGCGGAAAGGAAATCCCGCGCGAGGCCGGAAAGCACGCAACGCGCGTTGACCTGTGACTAACGTTGCTGATGCAAGCACCTCACAATCGTGACGTCACGGCACTCGGTCCGCCTACTAGCGAAGGCTCTAGCTTAGCTGATGCAATGTTTTTGGCGGCTTACGTAGTGATGCTGATGATCTATGTAGGGCTAAAGAGCTTGTTTTTGTCAGCTTACGACTTTCGTAGTACGCAATGACAAACTTTGTAGGGATAAAGGGGCTTAGCTTAGTTTTACTCGACTGATAAAGTACTACACAGTCGTGACGTCACGGCACTCACGGTTCGACTCGGCCGCCCGCCTACTAGCGAAGGCTCTGGATTAGCTGATGCAATAGCTTTGGCGGTTTATGTAGTGACCTTTGTAGGGCTAAAAAGCGGATTGGTTGTACTCGACTGATGAAATTGATCAAAGTACAACACAATCGTGACGTCACGGCACTCGCAGCCCATTCACCGAATACTCTAGCTTATCTTTATAGTCTAGAGCCAATTTGGCCACAAGTCGTCTCCTTCACGATTTTCGTCGACATCTCTTCTAAATACCTAAAACAGGTATGGATATGTTCCTCGTTCTCTCCAGATTATGAATTGACCTGTTTTAGTTTAAGGAGGGGGGACGGGTCGAGAAAAAGGGGGAAAGATGGCGACCGACCATCATAGATATTTATTCACATCTTGAGTCCTATGGCACCAATCTGTTCATGCAAGGTGTCATTTGAAAGCTTATTAAACCTACTTTAATTGTTTTCAAATAACTATACTCATAAAAGTAACCGTTTACGAAATATTTGAAAATATGTGCTTTTTTTTCGCGCATGAATTGCACAAGTACTAGTAAAAAATGCGTCTAACTCAATAAACAATAACTTTACCGCAATTGATGTTATTATAAAATTTTCGCGTCTATTCATGCTCTTTCTAAAAATATAAGTTTCATTGGTATATGATAATATATAACCATGTAATTAAGAATTTTGTTTGGCAGGGGTTATCCTCCAGGTCGCATAAACGGGCGCTGACCGTAGTAGAGTATTCAATATTTTTGAGGTCTTATTTTACGGATCCATATGTGAGAGGTATCGTTTGAAAGATAATTGAACCTACTATAATTGTTTATACATAAATATAGTCATAAAGGTAGCTGTTTACAAAATATTTGAAAATATGTGTTTTTTATCGAGCATGAATCTTACAAGTACTGGTAAAAAATGCTTCTAAGTCAATAAACAATAACGTTGCCGCAATTGATGTTATTATAAAATTTACGCGACTATTCATGAGCTTTCTAAGAATATAAGTTTTATTGGTAAGTGATAATATAACCATGAAATTACGAATTTTGTTTCGTAGTGGTCACTCTGCCGGTCGCATAAATGAGCGCTGACCGTAGTAAAGTATTCAACATTTTTAAGTTCCTATTTTACGGATCCATATGTAAGAGGTATCATTTGAAAGCAAATTAAACCTTCTATAATTATTTTTGAATAACTATAGTTATAAAGGTAGCTGTTTACAAAATATTTGAAAACATGAGTTTTTGTTTCGAGCATGAGTTGCACATATACAGATAAAAAATGCTTCTAACTTAATAAACCATAACTTTACCGCAATTAATGTTATTATAAAATTTACGCGAAATTTCATGCGCTTTCTAAAAATGTAAGTTTTATTGATGTATGATAATATATGACCAAGTAATACGAATTTGGTTTAGCAGGGGTCACTGCGGCCTGTCACGATATTGGGTGCTGACTGATCGTCGCCAAATTTTCTACATTACTCAGATCCTATTTTACTGATAAATTTGTGAGAGGTATCATTTGAAAGCATATTATGCGTACTATCTTTATTTCTAATACTTCAAGTCGAAACTGTAGAAGATTACAAAATATTTGATTAGTAATATGTGTATTTTACTGTGCAAAAATAGCATTGGCATTGATAAGACACGCTTCTAGGTCAAAAAATTATAGTTTTCCGCAATTGATATAATAACAAAATAAACGGAAAATTACTTACACAAAAAATAAGTTTGGTTTGTATTGCATAAACAATTAATTTTAATTTGTTCAGCTCACCTACTGCGCACCATCATATAAATGGATGTCCATCGTCGTTACCTTTTTTCATGATTTTTCAGACTTTATTTCACTGATCTATATTCACAATAAATATACCTAATTTATCACGTATCGAATTTACTTATATACTTAATTGATCAGTAAAATAAAGTGATGAAAAAATTAAGGCAACGGCGGTGGACATCCGTTTATATGACGATTGACCGTGCGCAGTGGGTATGGTGGACAAATTAATATAATTGTTTAAGCAAAACTAACAACACTCATTTTTTGTAAAGACACATTTTGCGGTTCATTTCGTTATTATATCAATTGCGGAAAAATATAATTTATCGAGCTAGAAGCATGTTTCACTCGTATCAGTGCGAATGCTATTCATATACAGTAAAAATACACTTATTGTCAAATATTTTGTAAACTTCTACAATTACGACTAAAATTATTAAAAAGTAACGATAGTACGTAAAATATTCTTTCAAATGATACCTCTCACAAATGGATCGCTAAAATGGGATCTGAGAAATACATAAAATTAGGCGACGGTATTTACGTCACGGGGGTGCAGTGACACCTGCTAAACCAAATTCGTTATTACTTGGTTGTATAATATCATACATCAATAAAACTTATATTTTTAGAAAGCACATGAAATGTCCTGTAAATCTTATAATATTTGCGGTAAAGTTATTGTTTATTGGTCATGCACTAAGATACAATCTTAAAAATTATGAAAACGGCAACGAAAATGGTCATCCATGTATATAAAGGTGTGCAGTGAGTATGATGGATAAATTAACATTAATTGTTTATGCAATACTGACAAAACTTATTATTTGAAAAGGTTTAAGGTAATTTTGGCGTTTATTTTGTTAGTATATCAATTGCGGAAAAATATAATTCATTGAGCTAGAAGCATGTTTTACTCACATCGGTTCCAATGCATATTTTCAAATATTTTGTTAGCTACTACAGTTACAACTAAAATTATTGAGAACTAATGATAGTATGCATAATATACTTTCAAAAGATTCCTGTTCAATAAAATAGGATCTGAAAAATATAGAAAATTTGGCGACGGTCAGCATCCATATGTGGCCGGGCGCTGTGGCTCCTACTTAACCAAATTTGTAATTACTTGGTTATATAATATCATACACCAATAATACTTATGTTATTAGAAAGCGCATGAAATTCCACGTAAATTATATACTAAAAATCTGGAAAATTTGTTGTTTATGGATTAAGAAGCATTTATTACCAGTAGGTACTTGTGCGACTCATGGTCTATAAAACACATATTTTCAAATATTTTCTAAACAGCTACCTTAATGACTATAGTTATTTATAAAAAAATATAGTAGATTTAATTAGCTTTGAAACGATACCACTCGCATGTGGATCCGTAAAATAGGACCTCAAAAATATTGAATACTTTACTACGGTCAGCGCCCATTTCTGCGACCGGGCAGAGTGACTCCTGCTACACCAAATTCATAATTACATGGTTATATATTATCATATACCAATGAAACTTATATTTTTAGAAAGAGCATGAATAGATGCAAAAAATTTATGATAACATCAATTGCGGTAAAGTTATTGTTTATTGCGTTAGACGCATTTTTTACTAGTACTTGTGCAATTCATGCGCGATAAAAAACACATATTTTAAAATATTTCGTAAACGGTTACTTTTATGAGTATAGTTATTTAAAAACAATTAAAGTAGGTTTAATAAGCTTTCAAATGACACCTCGCACGAACAGATTGGTGCCATAGGACTCGAGATGTGAATAATTATCTATGATGGTCGGCCGCCATCTTTCTTCCCCCTTTTTCTCAACCCGTCCCCCCCTCCTTAAACTAAAACAGGTCAATTCGTAATCTGGACAGAACGAGGAACACATCCATACCTGTTTTAGGTATTTAGAAGAGATGTCGACGACTTTTTGCAAAAGAGGTCGTTTGGTCCCTGACTATTAGATAAAAAAACTCTTTAAATATAAAAAAAAAAAACTTAATTTCTGGCCGGGATTCGAAACCCTGACACCTGCGATCTGTCTGCGAACATTAGAACGACCTCGCATGACTGAGCTACGCGGAGCCGCCGCGCAGGCGGCGAAATTAACGACCATATTTTACGTTTACTAACGCGAAAGAAAAACGCATGAAAACTCGAAAATTCTCGTTTTCCGGGATCTACGCTAGATTGATTTTTCACCCCCGAAAACCCCCACATAACAAATTTCAGCGAAATCGTTAGAGCGGTTTCCGAGATCGTCAAGTTTGATAATTTTGTATTCTAACTTGACTAAATGTGTTATGCATTGTTGCAGGTCCCAGTGCGGGACACTGGAGAGCGCCCTGAAGGAGCTGAAGTGGTGGGGGCCGCAGCAGAGCACCTGGAACCCAGTGAAGCTGCAGTCGTAGACCTCAAGCACGACGTGCACCGGATACTGACCCAGCACTCCTACGCGCACCCCTACACTGACGCGCCCGACGCCCCTGACGCACACAACGACAAGGGTGACATTTTCTACGCCAGTCTCCAAGAGAACTGCGTCACCGTTGAAGTGCCATGCGAAGAACAAGTCATAGAGGAAACACAAGTCGAACTAGACTTCCCCGAGCTCACTAAAAACTCTCCAATACAAATCGAGACCGACTTCGCATCGCTCACCGATGGCTCCATATCTCTCGATGATATGAAAATGCTCTCACCTATGAGCTTGTCTCCCAGATCAGACGAGGACTTACTGGCAGTGTCCCCGAGTCATAGTTTCAGCGATTTAGGATATGATTCCATGGCCTCGCCGCTCAGTGAACCAGAATCTATGGATTTGTCAGACTTCTGGTGCGAATCCTTTTCAGAACTGTTCCCCGGCCTAGCGTAGGGAGCGGTTCTGACAGCATTTCACCAAAGACTGACTCGTTTTTAAGATCTAAGTTATTGAATTAATATAGTTAAGTTTAAATGACAAAGTTTTATTTAAGTTGTAATCGTATTTTTTATTGTTAGCTAAGTGCGTAAGTTTATGTGTAGGGATGCGTTTAAGTGCTGTGAAATAAGTCAAATATATCTGTTCTGTCGTATTATGTTGTTTCATTTAGTTTTCTAGAAGGCCGAGAATGGCTCGGTATCGTTGGATCACGTAGGCGGCGCGTGGGCACGTACATGCTTTTTTACTTATCAGTCTGGATTCCCAAGTGATAGCAAAACTATAATCGATAGTCAGTGGTCAATAATAACTTTAAGTAAACATGGTAATGAGTTACCAACCTCATATCCAAACATTATTAAAGTTTTTAACGAACTACTGAAGTAGTTATTTTCAGAAGGGAATAAAACTGAGTTTAACCCTTAAATGCATAGTGATGTATATATGCATCTATTTTTGACTCTAATGACAGCATGTCAAAATTCAAATTTGAATAAATCTTTGTCAAGGTCATGCATTTAAGGGTTAAGTAATTTCTAGTTAATAGCCAGGTATGCAGGTTTAGCTTGTGGAATAAATTGACACGTTCACTGAAGTACCGCGTCGAAAGACTACTTATGTATAAAGTACGGTTAATTACAATAGCCGCAGCGAAGGTGTTAAGCTAATAACCGAACGATCATTCATTACTTAATTGTTATTAGTGATAAATGATGACTTTATAATTCCATCCTCGAACACTGCAGGTTTCGTGCAGTGCAGTCATTCATATTGTATTATTTCCGCAAGTTATCATCAAATTATAAAGTAAATTGACCTCGTTCATTGCATATCAGCTTATAAAATGAAACAATCAGGTAAAAAAACATTAAATATATTTTGTTAAAATATTACAGATTCAATAAAATCGTTCCTTACACTACGTTTTACATCCATTAGGTCTACCTAAGTTACGCGGCCCGTCCACCGCAAGCGAAGCGATTAACATAAAACATAACATAGCCCGCCCAGCTGTGGCAACAATACAGTCAATACATATTTACATTATATCAATGACCTTGCTACAATTTGTTTTTTCTGGTAATTAACATTGATAATGCTACTGATGGCATTGGGCATTGGCTTATACATAAAAAAAATAGATACCTAATTAGGCACATGATTTTTAATACTGATAAGAAGGGATCGCTAGCAATAACAAAGGATTTATCTTATTTTCACATTTATAATCAGTTTTAAGTAACAAAAAAATGTCCCACCTTGAATATTAACAATTCAGCGAAGTGCCTTACAAACGCGTTTAGATTGTCAATGAGAGAACAGTTTGAACGCGTCGTGAGGCACATCACATGTATGCATATTCGTTGAGTTTATTCAGTTCAGCCGGGCGGGCGGCAATTGCCCGCGTTTGGCACTTGCTCACTACTCTATAACTGACAAAACAAATGTACTGGCGATGGGAGTAACACTCATATTAAAAAATAACTTTCTCAACAACTATTTCTGTAGAAATTGTGTTATTAAAGATATAAGGTTTACCGAGGCCAGTCTAGGCCGAATATCACAAAATCCTTAACTCTCTCATATCCTTGATAAAATATAATTTGCATTGATTACTTTATTAAATTAATATTGTCTTGGGTTACCACGATAGTTACTCATGAAATAAAACTATGGAAACGGATTAAGTATATCGCGTATAATGAATGTACAATTCATGACAACGAATGCTGTAAAGTGTTCGAAACGTCGAGATGAATTGTAAATTCATTATACGCGATAACCGTTTCTATAGTTTTATTTTATTAAATTAATTGTACAGAGTATAAGTAAGTGAACTCGTTTTTTAAGGTACTCGTAGTATCGAAGTCTCCAAAAGATCCGGTGTCTTATTGACAGTTTAAGGTTGTTTATACCTACTTCATTTTTTCCCCAGTAGTCATGAAGATGATTTCCTAATGATAAGTACAGGAAATACCCTTACTATCAAACATCTGTGTAAACATATCTAGGTACATTAGTTAAATTATACAAAGACGAGTGTTACTCCCACTAACCGGTATTGTTAATTATTTCTGCGATAACACAGCAATTAAAATATCCGAACATAACAAAAGCGATAACTGTACAGCGTTAACACTAATGGAAGAATTAGAACTTAACAACGCGTTATCGGTCGAACGAAGCGTAACATAAAATTAACGTGAAATAGGTGACGTGAAATACACCGTGACACGGTGAACATAAGTGTCATTTTGAATTATTGAAAGGTATCAGCGAATCGATATTTTACACATTTCTAAGGATGTTTCTAGAAAATATGTCGGCTTATAGCGTGTAGTTCACAGTATCTTGCTAATGTCCTAGTATTAAATAATATAGTGCAGCAGATAGTTTTTTTTTTTTTTTTTATATGTGGAACGAAACAAAACAAAAGCAACTCCAATTTATTTTCATTTGAATTTAATCGAAGAGATCGATAGTTATGTAAGTACATAAAAACCTTGTTGAACCCTTGAATCTACTTTATTATTGGTGATATTTGTATTAATTTGCAATTAGGGACTGTGTATATATTATACAGACTAATTTTATACACGGTCTCCAATTGAAGTTAGTCATCGAAATACCTAAAGTTACGCAATAGCTAATAAATTCATTAAAATTGGAACAAATCGATTAGCTATCGTCGGTTTATTACGCGTGCGATAACATTCCTCATACAGGCAAATAACTAGAAATTTGCTTTGAAATGAGCCAAGCCTCATACAATATAAATACATACATACATACAATCACGCCTGTATCCCATAAAGGGGTAGGCAGAACACATGAAACTACTAAAGCTTCAGTGCCACTCTTGGCAAATAAGGGGTTGAAAGAAAACGAAACTGGAATATAAATAATTGTTGAAATATTGCTTAGTCGCTCAATATAGGTACCACTGATTATAGTGATCAACTAATCAAGTCTAACATAAGGACATGTGTACTTAATATAATTAGCTATATACATAATTGCATTTTCGCACACGAATTGCAAAATTGTCAGTGAAGGGATTGAGCTGACTATAAGCCGGTATGTTTTCAGGAGATTTCATCAGTTCCTTACACAATACTTTTCTCACTGGCATCAGATAGTTCCACATAAGTATGACGCGCAAAAACGAGGTCATCACAAGAAACCGTGATGAGTCATATGTTTTTTTACCAAATGACTGGGAGTCACATCTAGTCAGGGAACTTTCTATGTGTATCAGAGAAGGCAAGTGTGACTCATGTTTTAATAGGTATAACTTAACTGACCATTTCGAATGGTAAATATAAATACACCTGCCATATCAATTAGGTGGCCTTACCAAGTGACATTATTTTAAAGACAACGATAATTGAAACTTCTCATCATCAGTATCGTCACGAGACTTTACTTTCGCGTCTGTTTCTGCCGGCGTTAACGAATGGCAATCGTCGACGCTAGACGCCGACAAATAGGCAGTCTGGCTCTGTCGCGCCAATGTCCAAGAGCGATAGAGATAGATAGCTACGAAACAGATATTGTCGTGAGCGTTTGTGGATTGGCGGCATACAAATGGTCAGTCACTTTATACGGTATGTAATATTGTGCGTCAAAATAAAATAAAACAAAGGTACTGGCCGCTACAATGCCTACTAAATATGTGTGTGGACAGATACCTTACCGAATGAAATTAAAAAGTCTACGTACTTCGTCGATCATTTAGTACTTAGTCTTATCACACTATATGCACTAGTTAGGTGTTGCTTAGTCACGGTTTTTACATCGAGTTGGCAGTAGAGTTACCTACTGATGTTTTGTACTGACTGTTAGACCAAGTTTCTTAGTAGGCCGTCTAAATGAAATAAATAATGTAAATGAGTATGTAGATTATAGAATTTTGTGATTTTAACCTTTATGCTGTAATTTCACATAAATAAAACACATGTTATTATTATGTGTTTTAAACAATTTGCAAACATATTAATGTTAAAAAGACAAAGTTCTATATTGCAAACATATTCATACTTAAGTCTCGAATTGTATTTTATTTATCATTTGCACAAATGAGTTAATTAATGTTTTAATTAATAAAGTAAGCAAAAAAACAACATTGTGCTTGCATTTGTGCAGGTGACTAATAAATTACAGTTATAGATATATTATTCCTTATATTATAATAATGGTATTGTAATATCTACCATTAATTATTGAAGTATTGACATTATTTATTTGTATGTTACGTTGTCAATCAAAGAGTACCCTTTTCATTGAAAATAGTACATATGAACTATTACTACTCGATTTCTACATTTTGAACATTTCCATCGTCTACTCTTATAATAAGAAATTTACAATCACAAATTTCAATAAGAGATTTAGAAAGTCTACATTTCGGTACGCGGCCGACACTACTTTTTGTACTAGACGTAATACGGTCACGACGAACATCTTTAGGTATAATTTAATATATCTAATCACAGTGTGTCCTCTATGTTAAGATTATAATCGAATCGTGTCGTTTTATCATTAGATAATAAATCCGTTCATAATAATTAATTTCAGAAATCAGAACGTTACGTTACGCATAGGAATAACCTGTCAAAAAAGAGTTTTAAAAAGTGGCAAAAACGTCGTGTCGTCTCGTTTTCTTACACATATTGATAAGAAAGGGATGACATGACATTCCACTTTTTAATTTGTACTCTTTTTTGCCAAGTTGTAGATACGTAGGTATTATGAATTGACTTAGTAATTATTTTATACGGCAACTCATAAGTGAAAGATATGTGTATACCTACGTATGTAGTACCAGTTCCATCACATATTTCTCGATGTATCGATCGAATTGAAGGTATATCATGCCTTATGGATATATTTGTTGGTAAGCAAACACATCAAGTTTTAACACGCACCGAAAAATGACGGTAGACTCCGAGCGTTTAATTCATCAGTTTTAAAAACCAAAAATCGTGTCACATTACGAGCAGGCAGTTTATCGTGAAAAATGTAAGCATATCTTAAATTGGAGCATCTGACCTTCATGGAATTAATAAAGTGAAGTAGATTTGTGATTTTAATCTTAATCGAGAGCGCTAAATACGTATTACAGCGCCATCTATCTACCCAAACAGTTTCTCAAAGCACGTATGACAGTACGGCTTATCGTTCTGTTCCTTGAAAGTTCCCTTATTCAGCTGCCTGAGACAGAAGGCGCAAACGAAGTGTTCTGGGTGGAACTTCCTGAACATGGCAATAATGCAGCGTCCGGCGACAGGCTTGTGGCAGCCGACGCACAGAGAGTCTCGCTTGATGTGGTGTCGCAGCACTGACCTTTGTGGTACTTGCTATAGCCGACGAATAAGGCTTTTTTGTATGTTTTATTATTTGTGATACTGTAACTTATAGATTCAAAGCTATGTAAGCGGCATCGTACTGCAACGTGACAGTTTATTGTGATATTAGTTCTTAACCTCAACTATTATTTAACAGCGCCATGTCCCGTCTAACCGAAGAGTTTCTCAAAGCACGTATGACAGTACGGCTTATCGTTTTGTTCCTTGAAAGTTCCCTTATTCAGCTGCCTCAGACAGAAGGCGCAAACGAAATGTTCTGGGTGGAACTTCCTGAACATGGCAGTAATGCAGCGGCCGGCGATGGGTTTGTGGCAGCCGGCGCACAGTGAGCCTCGCTTCCCGTGGTAGTGCGTCTCGCAGTAGGGCTGCCCTTCGTGCTCGAAGAATGAGCCGCCGTGGAAGGGCTCGCGGCATTCCTGGAATCAGATAGGGCGTTTTTAAGATTTGAAACTTTTAGTTATTGTTCGCGCATCACGTAGCGACATCTAGCGGCGCTACGACGACAACTCCCGTACAAAGACATTTAATCTGATTGGTGAGAAATGTACCTACAAAGTAGCTGGTATGAATATGAATGATGATATTTTAGAAGCTTAACAATAACAATTCCTTGGGTATGAAAATTACTATCGTAGAGGTAAGTAAATGTGATTTTAAATTTAACTTTCTATGAGAGTTCATTTTTGTACTTATGAATAAAAGAAAAATGGTACATAAATCTAAATAGTTCACCCTCCATAATTATGAAGAGTATGAGGATCGAAGGCTCACTTTTAATAATTAGTGACTATCGAGGTCGACTGTAGGGTACTATTTCCATGGCCTACTATTTTGTGTTTAAAAATTCATTGTGTAATAAGGTGGCTAGAATGGTAAATTAATAAAACTCATTTGTTCCAAGTCAGACTTGACGTCTTAATCTTCTTATGGTTTAAGGTTTGTATAATATAAATAAAGTATCAGTAGACCGCGCGAAGAATTTAAACAATATTAATAAATTTATATTTAAAATATTATGATTTTTGTTTGTTCTTGTTCTAGATGAAAACAATGTAGTACATACCATGTGGGTTTTTTTATTCCACGAACTTTATTTCGATGCGCTTAAATTTTTTGTGATAAGTTTTTTATTTATCAGATAATTAAATTGGTGCGCAAGAATTTGTAGAACGATAAGAGGGTGACATTTATTTTGGGTGTCTAGTTTAGACATCATTAAAAAAAACTCGCTTGCAAGTTTATTAAAAGAAGACCCGAGGGTCGTGTAAATGAGCCTAAGGGCATCACTCATCTCATTATCCAATCGTCTTTTTATATTGAAAATATACAATAAATTACAAATCGTTTTAAACAGTATATATTTACTTATAAATCTTATAATGATTCGTAGTTCGACACAGCACATGATATTTATTGCAGAGACTTGCGTAGATATATGGTTCGACTACCGATGGTGTTTAGATGACGTCAATGGTGGAACGGACACCGCTCAGACACGTGTAATTTGCGAGATCCGTCAATAACATCAATTACTTAGCATTATCTCCCTTCATGATACTAACATGGGATATATTATTACAAGAAATATATTAATTATTATTCATTTGCACGATTTGCACTCACTGTGCGAAAATATTTTTGATCCCTATCTGTTAACAATAAAGGCACCGGTGGTACCTCAATAAATTACTATTATGAAAAATGCAAAATTATGCAATAATACTAAGCTGATCTTTATTGACTGTAGACGTACATAGATTATCTTGTGCATTTTTCATTAATAAATAAATTATAATAAGAGCAATGGAGGCCCTCTTGAGTCAAGACCATACACTAATACATATACTTTAAGGCGGAAAAAATAATGATAAGTCTAAACAATCTTTTGAGGCCTTCAACAAGGTACAGTCAGAGTCAGAGACATTGTGACTAAGCGCCAAATATACCGGAACAGATCTTTATTATTATATTAAAGGTGTGTTACGATATATTTGGCGATTTGGCCGTCACAATGTATTTGACGCTGACTGTACTACTATTGAAATAATAAGTAGTTTGTTGTTTTTAGCATTTAGACCATATTTGATCATTTCTTTTTTTTTTGCAACTTTTATGAAGTGTGATATTTTTGAAAAAAAATATGCTATTTCTTCTCAGAATTACTAGCTTATTCAATCCTAGTAGTTAAAAAAATTGTCCCATACGATTTTTTCTTATTTTGTTACCATTTTCCGTACATGTTGTATGGGGTAACAAAAGAGGAAAGTAACAAAATGTATGGAAATTCTGGGACACTTTTTGTCTCCCAGTGAGATTGAAAGTACTCGTGATTCTGAGTGCAATTGACCTAAAATTCCCTAAAACAATCAACATTTTTTTATTGGCAAAAAAAAAAGAAATGCTCATACTTGGCAGCAAGCAGCCATACCAAGAGTTTACGCTACAAGACTAGAAATGCTACGCGCTACGCCGCGCCGTAGCACTTACAATCGCCATGCAAAATTAAGAGGATACGGTAGCGAAAATGCTAAAATGGAAAGGAGCCCCCTTTCAACTTGGGAATTTTAGTTAAATATACAAGTGTTATTAACTAGATTTATCGAAAAAAATTGTCCATTCAGAACAACTCAGTCAAAAGATATTTAAAAAAAATCTTTAAAATCGAGATTCCGCTCTCGACTCTTTCCTCCTTCAAAACTTAATCAATCGGAACGAAATTTGAGAATCTGAATAACAATGAAATAATCTATGTCGGACCGTTTAGCTTTTTTGGTTCATTGTTACCAATCTTGAGTATCACACCTTTTTTTGCGCCACAATGATAAAGGCCGTTTTTGGAAATTTTTGATTGGCTCTAGAGTCTTTAAAAAGCAGAATATCAAAAAATCAAAACGGTCCGACACAGATAAAAATAATAACAATCTGTGTTGAAAAAATCATTGCTCTATCTTCAAAAACCAGGGAGGAAATAGTCGAGAGCGTTTGTATGGAGAATTATCCCCTACCGTATCGTCTTAAGATTAACTATTTTTTGTTTACGTCAGGAAGGGTATTAAACATTGGTTTACACTGATCTCTAAAGAGGCAAGTTATCCCGTTTTTTGCTAGACGAAAAGTTGTTGCGAGTGGACATACAAAAAAATAATATAATAATGTACATAATTATTATCGTTCTTGATTTCGATTTGTTCTATGCTGTCTAATATTAACGATGTCTATTTTATAGTCTGCCGTTAAAGCTCTGTGATGTAATCTATCTACTGTACTATTTTATTAACGAAACAGATCACGCTTATGATCTCAATAAAAATCGCGAATAATCGTAAAGCGCGATGCACACATTTTGCACTCAATCCGTGTTTATTTACCGCCTGGCGACAGCAGAAATAGCGCGCGCCGAAATACTCTAGTCTCTAATCCATTGGCCCATAAACAAAGCTGATCTACAACAGCCGCGCAGACGCTGTGACGTCACCACTATTTATACTTGCCTTTATAGGAAACCCTACACTACACCTGCAACACTTGACCCCATTCACGAATTTCGAATGCGACAATGCATTGATAAGGGGTCACGGTCGCGGCCTTGACTGACGAAACGTCAGTGGCGCGCGACCGCCCATTGTTTTGTTTTGTTTTATTTTTGTATTTTTTTTTGTTATTGTTGTTTTTTTTTAGTTTTTTTTTATTCTTGTTCTCTTTATTGTATAAATCTTATAATTACAATAATATTACAAAAATATATTACATAAATAATCCCTATTAAGTACTTATATGGTTTATGACTGTTAGAGTAACATCTGTGTAGTGTGTGTTTAATTATCATTCCTTGTTCATTTGGAGCATAGCTGTGGAAAAAAAGGGGGAGGGCATTCATTGGGGGGCTGATGATGTCATTCTTTACTCGTCCTCATCGACACCGACGCATTTGGGGCAGACGGGCTTGCCTTCCATCGCATAGAAGGACTTGCCTTTCACTGGGATTTGGCATTCCTGTGTATGAAACATCCGATTAAAATCTGTACCTCATACTTGACCTGGCATATGCTTGTTACCTGTTGTTAAGTATTTTTCATAATATTCCAAGGAGACCTGTATATTTTTGATACTGACCTTGCAGACGAAGCAATCGGGATGCCACTGGGTGTTGAGTGCGGAGATGTAGTTCTCCATGATGGGCTTGCTGCAGCCGCCGCACTTGGGCGCGAACATGTCGAAGTAATCGGCGCGGCAGTACGGCTTGCCGTCCCGCTCATGGAAGCCGTCCTCTCCGAACTGCTGTCCACACTGGGCGCAGAAGAAGTGCTCCGTGTGCCATGTCTTCTCCAGCGCCGTGACACATTTCTGCAAAAGAAAGCAAGCTTTAAGATCAGACGCGTCAATCCGCGAATAGGTTTCAGTGTATATCGGGAGCACTAACGTCGAGGATGGGGCCGTTACAGTAGGCGCATCTGGGCGAGAAGAGGTTGTGGTAGTCGGGCTCGCAGTAGGGGCGGCCGTCGCGCTCGAAGAAGTTCCTAGTGCCCAGCTCCTGGTTGCAGTGCGCGCACGTGAAGTGCTCGGGGTGCCACGTGCGGCCCAGCGCCGTGATCACCTGCACACGACAATCCCACACTTTAAAATTGCACTTTTAAATCACTGTTTAATCAATTTCACTTTAGGAAAGGCGGTCGACCTGTCCGACGATGGGCTTCTCGCACGCGTTGCAGCATCCCTTCTGGGGGGTCTGGACTCCTTGGCGGCTCATGTCTGCCCGGAGGGATCCGAGCATATGCTCGAGGGAGGCGGATTCGGGTTGCCGCGGGCTGCTGCGGTAGTGCTCCTGCCAAGCGCGCTTCTCCCGGTACACGTGTGTTCCACCTTCGCCTCCTGAGCCGCTCACCTAAAACAGAAAAGAAGTTATTTCCTATCGTTCGATACCAAGTCTTTTTTTGTTTTGATGGTATCGCGAAGTCACCGAGAGCGTACGTACAGAAGTAACCGGCCGGTCTCGGTGGCCTGGAGCGAATGCGGTCCGATGATGTTTGCCTATGTGCTTCTAATATCTATAACGCGCGGCCCCACCACGCCTGTGATGTAACGCTGCGAACTATCTTTAGACTAGCTTTCCCACGGGTGCGAGAGGGACGGGCGCGCTGGAGCGGTGCCTGTTTACGCGGCTGGAAATAGCCGTGGACCAAGAAAGGAGAGTTGTAAATATTATAATAAACGGAAAAGCGTGGTTTGCTGTAGTGCAGTGTGCCGAGCTGGCCTTAGGGCGGGTGAATCAGCCGCCGCTCGTAAAATCACTTGATCGATACAGCGGGAATTATAAACACGTTAATCAGGGAAGTCATGAATGAACCCGTTGCAAATGGGTCAGAACGGTGAACAAGTAGCCAATTATGCCAGGGCAGAGCTTTTGGCTTAATTCGAGACCTTGGATCTCGTTTTCTGTTTCGGCGCGTAACCTTGATGTCGTTTACTGTTTACAAAGTAAAACGCTTTTTGGCTCAAGAGGTAATTGCGCGTGTGCAATTAAATGTTGTTTGGACGATGTTACGAGTAAGATGTCCTTTTCCATCAGTAGGATTCTGCGTCTTGCCCTTTAATACGTTTGATAAAATAAAAGTAGGTAAATTAAATACCCATACATATACATACATACATACATACATACAATCACGCCTGTATCCCATAAAAGGGTAGGCAGAACACATGAAACTACTAAAGCTTCAGTGCCACTCTTGGCAAATAAGGGGTTGAAAGAAAACGAAACTGTGATATCCCATACATATGTGTTATTAAAATCGAATTATTTACAAAAGTGCTCACAGGCTAGTGAAACAGGTCTCAGGATAATGGCATGCTTAAGAACTGCTTTTTTTTTTCACTATTGGAAGTCATAGGCTCTCTAGTTCTGGAATTCTTGGGTTCTGCAAGGTGACACAGAGGTATTATGATCTATGATCGTGTTTTAATGCTTAGGGACAGCAATATCACTTTAGCCATTAATCGTCCACTGTCAGCATAGGCCTTCGTATAGGTACGTCACTTATACCGCTCTAGTCACATCCAGAAGTGCTCCGTATTTCCAAATATCGTCCACCAGTCAACATGTGAAAGCGGCCACCAGTCTGTCAATCCATCTGTCCATCGACCATCACTCTGCCTGGAAAAGTGTCTCGGCATTTACAACCTATAAGGACAACTGACCTTGAAGTCAGAGAGAGACGCCATGAGGTCGTCCAGCTCCCGGGTGGCGCTGGAGGCGTGGTGCCGCGTGACCGTGGTGGTGTGCGCCGGCGCTGGGACGGGCGGCGCTGCGGACTCCACCACGGTCTCCTGTACCGTGACGGTGACATGCTTGGTGCCAGGCCGGGGTAAGGAGCCTGCAGGTGGTACGGGCGATGTCGATGATCGTCTGAGGACAAATTGTGAGATAAGTATTGGTAGTAATTTGAAGACATAAGCTTCATGTTCATTTTAGGTTGTATACATAAACACACGCCTGTATTTCTAAAAGGGGTAGGCAGAGCACATAAAACTGCTCAAGTTTCAGTGCCACTCTTAATTAAGGAGTTGAAAGAAAACGTATATATTGATATTGCAGTGACAGGTTCCTAAACGCTAACTCTTGCTAGCCATATCCCACAGTCGACTGTACTCTACGACGACTGTATTTACACCGACAGGAAAGGGGGTGGTGAAATTTTTAATCCGTCACTAGATGGGCGAGAATTTCGGCTGTAAAAGTTAAAGCGGAAACATCTCTGTCTATTCCGGATGACTCTGATTTGAATAGACCTAACCCTTTATACTTAAAAAGCCCTTTTCATGTTCGTGAATGTTTTGCGGTGTAAAAACAATATTTTTTTCACCTCTAATGATCACATACGAGGACAAAGTCAGCTGGTTGTCACTGCTTTTCCTAACCAAGGGCGCTCACTCGTCGGTTCGATGGTTGTTTTCTATTTATATCTGTGAACTCGTACACTTGTCACATTTTCCGCTACGCGTCTACCTCCTAGATACACAACGTAAATTACCTTTTTTTTTAGAGTGACACCTTTATCATCAATTGGCTAGAAATAGCACAATAACGCGAGGTGTAGAAATCACGGGGAGAGGCCTTTGACCAGCAGTGGGTCACATATGGGTTATTGAAATAAAAAAAGGACGACTCTTAGGTGATTAGTAATCCAACCCAGTACAGGTATTTTTTTTTTAATAAATTGTTATTTAACTGAAAAAGTAAACATCATTCGTAAGTCTGGCGGCCTAGCACAGTCCATAGTCGCACTTGATGTATGGACTCGCACGCAACAACGCAAGTTGTGCTAAACCGAATGGTCAGATATTAGAATTGATGGTTTTTTTGATGTAGCAATGATTAAATAAAATGATCGGTTGGCCACATCATGAAAATATAATAATATACCAAACCAAAGAGGATCAAGTGTTATAGAGTTATTGTCCAAGTCAAATATGTAATCACTGTGCCATCTCTCGACACAGACTTATAACTTTTAAACCTCAGATTTGACAATTTGGCCCATATTCGTAGCTTGATATATGTTACAATGTTAAATATTAATATTATATTTTTTGTTTAACGATTATTTTTATATGAAATTTTATATTATAGACTCAATATTATTATGAACAATAATTACAACAATAAATTGCTCTGATAATTAGGTTAGATTAAGATCATAATATGTAATGAACTATTCATAAGAGCTTGTAACTAGGCCTACATGAATAAAGATATTTTGAATTGAATTGAATTAGCCGAGCGTCCCCCATAGGTGTAACACCATCTAGGCCACCGTACCTACTTCTATATGGTTCTGAGGTACGTTTTTTTCTTAGACTGTAGCTGTCTATACGGACTTACGGAGCTACATATGTCTTTGACCTGTCATTTTATGAAATGTTAAATTCTATAACATACGCAATTACGCATACTCGTATGCTATCGAGTAATTTACGACTTAAAAGGTCAGTCGTATCTCCCAATTATCATATATTTGTCGGTATAATTCGATTTAAACATACGACATGCCCTATGTTCTCATAGCCGTTTCTGGCAAGAACGCGTACCGCTTCATTAGTGCGCAAGTCTCCATCAGCTAGTCTCTACAAATGTACAAGAGACATAAATTTACCTAACAAATGGTTCTACGACAGGGTGGGGAATAATACTGCAAGATATATGGTTCGGGGAAATGATGCGCAGGAACAGCTGATAGACACGGAGCCAAAAGTTGGCATAACTTCTGAATGGGGAAATCTAGGAAATAAGTATATTCTATGAAAAGTCAGTCGACAAAGAACCCTTTTAAAAAATTTATGAAATACATTTTTTGTGCGCAATGAGCGCAATGGGCTGTGCTCTTTTTGCGTAAAAATATACTTCAAAAAATAGTTTCTTTTCAAGTAATATTACAATTCTTTTTTTTTTTTTAAATTATAAATGGGCTTACTATTCAATGGGTTTATGAACACAAGTAAAGCTACACCGGCTCAAGAGGTAAAGGGCATCCACTACGGGACTGGCATCTGCGGGACGATCTACCGACCCAACTCACTCACTTTTCGCAACAACTAGCTCCGAGAGTCGTGGAGAAATAGGGGAGTGAACTTTGCCCAGAAGTGAAACATCAGATAATAGTTTACTTATTAATATTATTGGCACGGTCTAGTGTGTTACTTCAGGATAACGAGTAAAACTTATACATTTCGAATTCACAGCTGAAAACCGCCAGCCAACAGCTATTAACTTGTTAAGTGTGAGCCGTAAACACATACAATATATCAAATTGCAGTAAATCATAGTTTCCGTCAGGGCGGGCTGATAAATCAGCGGAACAAATGGCTGGGCGAAGGAAATAATGCAAGCGAGTTTAGAAACGCGGCGGTAGGTGTGTGCGCACTAATTGGGCCGCTTATTATATGCGCGGGAGACGCCAAATCGAACCAACACCTACTGTGATAACTCATTGCATTAGAGCGAAATGTACCTAGTAGTTGGGAAATAGTTGGGAATTGCTGATAAAATAAGACATGAGCCTGTTCATCCCTGGGTAGCCGAATGGCACAAACGCTCACGAAACGAAACGCTCGTAGATATCTATCTCTATCGCTCTTGCGTATTGGCGCGACAGAGCCAGACTACCTTTCGCGGCGTTTCGTTTTCGTTTCGCGTCGCAGAAATGCCATTCGGCTACGGCACCTGATAACAGAAGATTTTCTTAAAATGAGCAAAAGGTACCTGGCAAGTGGAAAGCAAGTCGAAAGCCTCAGCCTCGCGTACATTTAGCCTATCAAAGACAGGGGCTTATATAGGACCGCCAGGCTTAAATGGGACTGGGCCGGCCACGTCTATCGCATGTATCCGGATAGGTAGGCTAACATAGCCACCAAGTGGATGCCGACGAAGAAACGTGGCGTGGGCCGGGCATGCCCAGGCAAAAATGGCGAAACGATCTTGACACCTTTCTGAAGAACTGGCCAGAGGAAACGGAGAATCGGGAGTCATGGAGAGCTAGGGGAGAGGCCTTTGCCCAGCAGTGGGACACTCAAATAGGCTAACAAAAAAAAAACAGTTTATATTTGCGACGAAAGATATTGCATTTGCTTTATGAATGAATGTCAAATAAAATCTTGTGAATGCATTTTATAGTGACGTTGTTGTTATAACCCAAGATGGCCGGTTGATTTGTGCTCACATGTGTTGATTATCTAGAACTTAATTTTCATCACATTTGCTGTTTGCTTATTATAAATAAATAAATAAATTTCATTTATTTTCACCTCACAAAGGACATACAAACAATTTGAACTAAAATTAGAACAGCTTAGTTTTATTATCCTTTGTGAGAGACTGGAGTCTGAACTAGGCGTGAACCTGTAATACAGATCTCCAGGCTCTCACCCCGGAGACAAGGAGAAATATTCAACGAGATTTTTTACAATGTATACCTAACAGGAGTTGGTTGCAATAATGAGGTTGTATTAAATAATCATCAATGTGGAAAAATAATAGGGATAATCTACAGGTACATTTACAAATTCATGCAGGGGCATGCATAGTGTGTGTGTGTGTTTGCGCGCGTGTGTGTGTGTGTGTGTGTGTGTGTGGGGGGGGGGGGGGGGGGGGTGATGGATAAATCATTTAAACAAAATATGACCTATTTTATTTTACAAGATCCTCTAATTTCTCATAGGTTAAAGTCATCAACCAGGAAGAGAGTTTTGATTGACATTCCTTAACTGTTAGTTTGTAGATATTTATAATTTTATTAACCCGATTATATAATTTTGGACTCAGATAGTGAAAATGACGACCAGAGTGCTTCAGTCAAAAATGGTGCACCACACAGACACGGTCCGAACGTCGCCTGTTACGTGTAAGTTCTGGGTTAAATGGTAGAGTTTTATGCTTCCTACTTATCACGTGGCGAATAAATAAGCCTCTAACCGTTAGGACGTTACAGTCACGGTAGAGCTGAACTGTTGGAAATAGGAAGGGTTTCTTGGACATTACTTTTAAGACCGCTCGTTGAGCCCGTTCTAAACGCAAAAGAGTTGTCTTGTGTGCACCACCCCAGACTCCGACACAATAAGTTAGGAAGGATTGCGCAAATGCAAAGTATATCGTTTTAATTGCCTGCTGTCCGACCACAGATCTTATGTTCTTAAAAACGTATATAAGTTTGCGGATTTTACTAGTTAAATTGTGTATGTGGTGGTGCCAGCGTAAATGTGAGTCAATCGTTATACCGAGATATTGGATAGTTTGACAATGAGTAAGAGACGGGCATGTGCATGCATGTCCAGGTCCAGAGCGTTTGCGTATATTATTGGTGTTTTCAGCAAAATCCAGGCAGCTATGGGCAACAATTTTGAGTGAAGTAGTGGGCTGGGTGGATGATGTAGGTGAAAAGGTAATTGCAAGATTAATTCATATTATTCATTAATTAAATTCAGGATTTAGGTAACAGCTGTTATTGGTACGTTACAACGGCGACGGGTTCAATAACAAATTTACTTTATTACATTAAAATTAATTTAGACTAATTATAACCTTAGACCAGTGGTAGGCAAACTTTTTTAACTGGGAGCCAAAATATGAAGATTTTTTTAGAGGCGGGCCAGATTTACACCAGATTTATTTTGAAGGACCGCATACAATTCTTTCGCGGGCCGGACCACTTGCCCACCACTGCCTTAGACGATAATCTTAAGCTACGTTTGACAAACATCTAAAATAAATTGGTTCTGCGAACTTGAGCTTTTTCTAACCGTACTTTGAAAACTTCACAATTTTTGTCTCTTTTTCCATATTTCTGTCAGCACGCCCTACGCCAACAGCGTAATTTACAGTATATCCGTCAGCCGAGAGTTTGAATAAAAATAAACGAACGACATAATAAATGGCCGGGACGGCCTTTGATGCCCTTTCCAATGTAATTTCACGAAATTAGAGTAGTGAGTTTGATATTAAGTTTTAATAGGCTGCTCGCAAATGTGAATAATGAATATCGTGTACTTTAATAGGTATATCAGTTTCTGGACTGTAAATAAAACCAGTATGGCAATTGCAGGAACAAATACTGCA
Organism: Leguminivora glycinivorella; assembly: GCF_023078275.1. Classification (NCBI taxonomy): domain Eukaryota; kingdom Metazoa; phylum Arthropoda; class Insecta; order Lepidoptera; family Tortricidae; genus Leguminivora; species Leguminivora glycinivorella. The sequence continues at coordinate 3,023,085 of NC_062977.1, forward strand.
CCTATTCTAGTAGGTACACTGAAAAATAGTCAAAAAAGCACTCACTCACTCACACTGCACAGTGATCGACATACTTGCTTTTGCCCGCGGCTCCGCTCGCATTAGAAAGAGACAAAAAGTAACCTATGTCACTCTCCATCCCTTCAACTATCTCCACTTAAAAAATCACGTCAATTCGTCGCTCCGTTTTGCCGTGAAAGACGGACAAACAAACAGACACACACACTTTCCCATTTATAATATTAGTATGGATCAGCCCAAGTATATCCCTAAAGTCCCTAAACTATATTTTGTTGATTTTTAGTATGAGGTAAAACGGTTGCGAATAAAAATACAAACCGTGCGGGTCTGTTCCCTATTCCTATTCCTACTATAACTTTATTAAATTATCATAATAAATAACGACAACTACCGCGTTAGCGTATTTGTATCAATGTCAAAACACGAGAACTTACGAAAAATAATGAATAATATAATCTTACTTCCTCAATAAAACACCTAACCGAGGACAAGGACAGCAAGGGAAAAATAGCCGTTTTCATTCCGATTCGCTATATATTTTTCAGCAACGTCGGCAACGCGCAAGATGTTGGCAGTTATGAAATGATTGAGGCGTTCTGAAACGCCATTTGTCTCGTCACTGCATTGCGACTGCTGACATGTCCAGTGTCTAGAACTATATAAGACTTTAACATTTGAACTTTAGACAGTAGACCTATACATATTAGATTAGTAATCATTAGACCTACGTTGGTAATAAGCGAGTATCATCATAAGAATTAATCTCTTGTCGGTAGAGTTTTTTTCCAGCTTTTTCTATACTGTGCCAGCTATTTGACTCTTTGACACGGCCCCTACTTTTTAATTAAGCTGACTTTCAGTTAAGCGGGTTTACGTGGGTAAATTAAATAGAGGAGTAACCTGTTCTATATGTATTGGGTTGGTAAGAAAGTAATGAGCGATCGATTGAATTCCACATAAAATTTTTGAGAGAGTTCTAGAATCTTCTATGGTCGAAAGTATATAAAGGGCGAGTCGCACAGTTTCTCGTCAGTCATTCACTAGCTGTCGCCGAGCTAATATAAGGAAGAAAATGGACGAATTAAAAGTGCATGTAAGGCATTGCTTACTATATGAATTTCAGTCTGGCCATTCAGCCGCCGAAGCAGTGCGTAATATATGTCAGCGTGTTGCTCCTGAAGTTGTGTCTGAGGCCACGGCGAAACGATGGTTCCAGCGGTTTCGTAGTGGCGACTTTTCATTATCAGATCAACCTAAGTCTGGTCGACCGGTGAAGATTGATGTAGCCAAATTAAAAACCTTAATTGAAGGAGATCCGAGGCTAACGAGTCGTACTCTTGCTACCGAGTTAGGCTGCTCTCATGTCACCATAGAAACACATTTACACGAGTTGGGAAAAAACTACAAATACAGTGTTTGGATACCGCATGAACTTGATAGAGATCAACTAAACCGCCGTGCCGATATCTGCATACAACTTCTGTCTTTTCGCCTCACATTCAACTGGTTGGACCATCTTATCACTGGAGATGAAAAATGGGTCTTATATATAAATCACACACGCAAGCGTCAGTGGCTAGCTCCAAACGAAAAAGGAATAGAGGCACCAAAAACAGAGCCTCACCCGAAAAAAGTTATGCTGTCCGTTTGGTGGGATATTCATGGTATTATTCACTGGGAACTCCTACCAAGTGGAATGACTGTTCCCACACATTGCAAAAGTGACTCGGCTAAAGCTATTGGAGCTAGGTTGGAAAGTGATGATTGTTCAGATCGCTAAGCAATGCCTTGAATGAAAAAAAGTTCGATGATCAAGCCCATCTACGACAGTACATAGCTGAGTTTTTTGAATCTAAACCTAAGAACTTCTTCGCCGATGCTATTCATTCTTTACCAGAACGATGGAGACAAGTAGTAGATAACGGAGGCCGTTATATTTTTGATAAATGATTAAAATAATAAATTATTTAAAAATTACAATATTGGTTATGATTCGCTCATTACTTTCTTACCAACCCAATATAATATAACCCCTATGTTAATGTTTTAATCTCAGGGTTTAATGGAAAACTTCTGGAGTTTTCAGTTTTCATAATACAATAGCGCAGGAACTCCTAACAAAATAAAATCATACTTTAATTTGAGACAAGTCGTGATTTTATATTTAAATAAATAATCATTCCACCCAGAACAAGCAGCTTATTAAACAAACCAAACTTTATCGAAATTTTATAAGAAAAAAAAACAAGTATAAAACTACTACAGATTGATAATATTTGATTCAACCCTGTTAGGTTAGGGCTCATTTTCATTTCTATCTGTAACATACCTATCTAGTTCACCAAATGATCTTATCTTAAAAGAGTGGCTTCTTCATAGTTCTGTCGACTGTCGAACGATTCTAGACGCCAGTTCTCAGCCGGTACAAAAAGCTATTCGGATGGCGTTTCTGCACGGATTACGCACAAATCCGTCGGCGCACACGCACGTCTGATTATTATAAAACTTTCAGTGTAGCAGTGTTCATTATAGTACAATGCAAAATAAAACTGTCACACTAACGTCAATCTAGTTCATTTCGGTATATTTTTTAGTAAATAATGACCTTGCTACATTTAAAAGCTCGCGATTTCAGTATCTTTCTCAGCAACTCTCTTTTTAGGATAATCAAATAAAGGCAGAATAAAGTGGACAAATATATCACAATAGCCTTTTCACTGTGCTTTGCCTTACCATACTGATTATCACAACTTTTAAACGGCACATAACATAACATACCTAATATAATGACAAAGACAACAATAGAAACAAAACACATACTACACATACGTACTTCTTTTTATCATCTTTGTGCGTATTGTACAGATTGAGGAACAACATGATTTATTTTTCGGCGCAGACGCAGATGCGCAACTCGCGGTGTTGGAAGCGGCGCGGGCGCGGCAAGACTAGACTTTTTGCGCAGAGTTGGGTTTAATTGCCATTGTTATTGTTTCATTTTCATAAATTAGGATATTATGCCTAATTTTCTTTATGAACTATGGCTGAGCTCGAACTCATGTTAACCACCTATGGCTGCTAATCAATTGCGTTCATCGAACTTCAACTTACGTTATAATTCTAAAGATTCTGATCGCATGATTTCCTAAACAGACAGATTACGTACCCAGAAGTTATTTTTTTCAACATGGACTTACAAACGTTAAAAACAAAACAGATGAGATAAAATAAAAAGTAACAAGATCATTAATTTTACATAAAAAAGAAGTTTCAAAACGCGACATCCGGTAGTAACAGGTGTAAACTACAGGAATATGATATTCATAAAAGCCTGTCTGCTGTTTACACCAGCGTCCCGCCCGCGTCTAGAACGACTCGGAGTCGAGTCGCGGCGCCCGCGGTGACGCCGCGATGGTGTTGGTGCGCTATGAATAGTGCTCTAGAAATACGCGCTTCACACGGCCCGGTCGCGTCACCGGCCCACCCTGCCAACGTAAGGGCAAGGTAACATGTGAGTTTTGTTTTTTATTTTATTTTTGTCGGCCTAGAGGTAAGTGGGTGACTGTAGAATACCACTGAGAGCTATACAAACACTTGTGTATCTTTCTATCAACCTAGGGTACCTACCTAAATATCTAGGGTATTCCCCGCTCACATTATGGCAAAATTACAGGTTAAGGTCACGGAGCGCAACCTAACTATTTTGATTTCCTAAATGTACATAAGTGTAAATTACAATTAATACAAGTCTAACTAATTAGATAAGACACATCCTATGTATTTCGGTTAGTATGACGTGATCGAATCAGGTCACACACGTCAAAAATATTAGTGATATCCGTTACAGCATATTTTCAATAAAAGTTTGGAGCGAACATGACATTGTATGTGTTAGTCTTTACTGATATTTTTATAGTTCTTTAAACTAATAAACTATTTTTACTCAAGGTGAATCATATGATGCGTTTTCAAGTTCAAGACATCTCAGTCTATTCCAGCAAAGTTTATGCTATGGTACGCCTATAATTCGATATAAAATAGTACAGATATGTTAATAGTACTTCGGATAAAACCTTACTAAAATGATTTACGGCAGCCAATCCTTCTGTATTGCCGAAACATCAAAGAGTTAATGTTTTCATTCATTAGGAAATCTTTGCTACGAATTTTCTAACGAGGTAGTAAAGTAAATGAGGTATTGTGGCGAGACGAAGTGTTGTTATCGTAAGCGGTGGTTTTTCCTGTATTATTTTCACACTGCTAGTTTTGTTGAGAAATTGATAAACCCATGAAGACAACTAGTTTTCGTAAGATCATCCACATATAAATATCGATAGAGACATTGCACCGCCAGCGCCACCGATATGATTTATTTAGACCACGCTGTAAAAATACTAAAGATATTCTTCCGAAATAAATCAAGAAACGTGCACATGACACATTCTTAAAATACTGTACTAGTGTGATGGTGAATTATTGATCGAGTAGGTACAGGTGGTGGTGAAAAGTGGAGTGTATTATTATTTATAACAACTGCTGTTCGCATTCAATCGATGACGACACGTGTGTTTAGACGATAGGACTTTTTGTCTTAAATTGTATTTTTGGTTACTTTTACGATATTTGGTTCAGGAAATTTAGCCTTCTCTTAGTTTCTTTCTATAAGGAATATATATATAGCTATGCACATGAATAGAGATGATACCAAAGTTTAAATCGGTTTGGTATTGGTATTTCCTCTTGACTGACGACTGGAAGTGCATAATAACTAGAAACAGAATTATCTAAAAACATGGCTATAAGAAGTTCTTCGTCTGGTAAATAGGTCCATATGCAGCTTTGCGATGTAGTAATTTTACGAAAATCAGCGGGCGTAGCACACCAGTTCGATAAACTTTATCACATCGGTGCGTCTCTATCGCACTTACAAAATAGTGCGAAAAGGACTGCGTGACGTTATATCGTTTACTCGTATCACGCGACCATGCTTGCCTGCCTGGAGACAAGACGCGACGCTGAGCTTGCATCGATGCGATTAAATTCTTCTACTCATAGTGTGAACATATTGTCTGTGCGTGTTTTTTTTTTAACCTATTTGAGTGTCCCACTGCTGGGCAAAGGCCTCTCCACTGGCTATCCATGACTCCCGATTCTCCGTTTCCTCCGGCCAGTTCCTTAGAAAGGCGTCAAGATCGTTTCGCCATCTTTGTCTGGGCCTGCCCGGCCCACGCTTCTTCGTCGGCATCCACTTGGTGGCTATGTTCGCCCACCTATCCGGATGCATGCCATAGACGTGGCCGGCCCAGTCCCATTTAAGCCTGGCGGTTTTTTTGCCAACATCAGCAATGCGAGTTTTGGAGCGCAGCGTAGTGTTTCGGACTCGATCGGTCCTTTTGACACCTAGAATGCTGCGCTCCATAGCGCGTTGGCAAACCTTCAGTTTGGACTTCTGAATCTCTGTGAGTGACCATGTTTGGGCACCGTAGGTTAGGACAGGCAGAATACACATCTGCGTGTTACGTAGGAAAATGTGGAGAGGTAACTATAGTGAATATTTTCAAGTGTACTTACCCATTGTGCAGGTCTGTGCTGAGCTGATCGAGTAGAGAGTCCACGGTGGGCCGCGCGGACGCCGGGCTTGCCGCGCCGTTGGTGCGCGCGTACCCGTCTGCAACCAATACAATACGATTATTACTTGTTCAATGTGTAGGATAACCTTTGAAGAGACAGCTGTTCCAATTTCGATTACGAGTAATACATAAAAGCTTTGGCATTTGATAGCTTCAGCTATAAAGCTATCTACCTCTATCTATTTGTCGACCGGTCTAGCCTAGCGGGTAATAGTGACCCTGCCTGCTAAGCCGCGGTCCCGGGTTCGAATCCCGGCAAAGGCATTTATTTGTGTGATGAGCACAGATATTTCTTCATGAGTCAGTTATGTATATATGTATTTGTATATTATATCGTAGTCTGAGTACCCACAATACAAACCTTCTTGAGCTTACCTTGGGGCTCAGACAACCTGAGTAAAAAAAAATCCTATAATATTTAATATCTATAATATAACATATCATCGATCGATCCATTTATGCATTCACTTCCAGCTTTAAAAGGACATATGAGATCAAAACTTTTGTTGTTAAAGTAAATTTATAATATGTTTATTCCTCGCAAAGACGCATTTGCATGTTTTTGATGTATTACTTTTTAAAACATTTATGAGCCTACAGGTCTTTTATCCCTTATAATGTTTGCTACCTATGTATTTGATATATGACTGAACTTTGATGTGTTCTGAACAATAAATAAATAAATAAATAAATAAAAAAATTATAATAATTCTGCGACTAAATATTGACAATTCGCAGATTGTCTTTTACCTTGGATGGAGCTAAATGCTAAATCACTAAAGTAGTTATACCCTCCGTCCTAGATATTTATTATTATATTTGAAATCAGAACCTTGCCGTAAAAGAAAAAGGTAATATTTAGAATAAGATCAAAGGGTTTAAGGAATCATTCTGATGGATAATAGTTCTTTGCGACATTTGCTTACTGTAACTGGAAACTTCCGAATTAATTACGTCCACGAGAAATCTCCTACTGCTAAAACTGCTAAAATAATGGAACATGTGTTTTTATTTTCGTCTATTTTAACTAGGTTACATAAACACAAATGATCAATGATCGTACATACATTTTTGCAAGTACCTAATCATCAATCATAATGAAAAACAAAATAAATCATCACAATTTTCAAGACCACTTAAAAATTGTTAATTACAAAACATGTTACCGGAAACAAAAGCCAGTGTTGTAAGAGTGACGTTAGAGACCGAGAATATTAAAAAAACCGGCCAAGTGCGAGTCGGAGTCGCGCACCGAGGGTTCCGTACAAAGTTTAAAATTATTAAAAATATTGTTATTTATGATGTTACGTGATGTTACTAAAAATTTACGGTTTTCGCAATTTTTCCTTTATCTGTGCAATCTGTGTTTATCTGTGTGTAGTTATATGAGGTTGGTTCATACTAAATTTCAAGAGTCTGAGTTCATGGGAAGTACCCTGTTGGTTTTGATTCCCTTGCGAGTGTCAAAAGTTAGCGGCATAAGTTGCCGTATCTTGTGTTGGCGTTGGCTTAGAAGTTTGATATTTTTTCAGATCTCTAGGGACAGTAGACCTTAGTTTTTGACATATATTCCCGCTCGGTACCTCCACATTCCTGAGAAAAAGGATCTTAACAGACAGACAGATAAACAGACGGACGGAAAGTGATTCTATAGGAGTTCCGTTTGTTTTCTTATCGAGGTACGGAACCCTAAAAATTATGAAGGCGACAGTCAATTAGAGTTGAAACAGGTGTGCAGAGCGGTGCCAAGTTTCTTTAACTGATGGAGAGTAAACATGCTTTGTTGGGACTATTGGGGATTAAAAGAGATGGGACAGATGGTGATGGGAATTAAAATTGAGGCTAATTGGTTAATTAAGTGGGATGGCGGTGTCAGCGCTTTAGGAGAACATTCGGGTGCTTTCAATCTTAAAAATACGGGACACAGTAATAAATCTACAACTAGGACGTCATCTCATTTGTATCATTTTTATTATCATGTGATATTATGTCATCAGCCTGTTATCGTCTAATGCTGGGTAGCTTTATTTAACTAAAGCCGACTTCCAGTACGCGATACATACTCGACATGATCGGCAAAACGAAGGATATCAACATTATCAGCCTTTTCTAGATTTTTAAACTTCTGATTAACAGAAACGTCTGCAATCGATGCCACTTTTAGCCTTCACTTTTAAATTTATTTTAGGTTTAGGTTTTTAGGTGGTACAAAAGAAACGCTTCTGTGCTCGAAATGAATCGGTATTACAAGGATAACCTTAACTACCTATCGATAGGTAATAAAAATAAATGTATTGTAGATAGAGATACTGTATGGCCAAACCAACAAATTTCGCTACAAATTTACTTCGTATTCGTATGTATATATTGTCAATCGTCTCAAAGTAGTTCAATGTTAATTTAGTTCCATGGACACTTCGCTGCACTCAATTCCACAACTGAGTCACCGAATCAAACGTGTCACCCATTTTGCAGCGAAATAACATTGCATTATCACAAAATTCACTATATTAGAGATTTAATGCACGCTTTTGAAGCTCCGAGACTAATTTTCCATGACATATGTTCTCGATGAATGCGAGACGAGTCAATGTCAAACGTCTCCATTTTGCTGTCAAAATCGTGCCAGGGCTATTCCTCTTGCTTGTAATATTAACCAATATAATTAGACCTCCAGTATCATGTAAACGTAATAGTCCTCCATGCTCATGAAAAAGCTGGTTTAATAGATGAAAGTGACGGTTCAATGGGAGCTATGATATCCCAGATTTTACGCTCCTCATAGCGTAAGATTAGTGGCTAAAGGATAGTTTTTGCCCCATTAGATGATGTTCAAAGTAGACTCCTGGTTCTGCTAATAACTATGAATTATGATATTATCGAGTTATAGTAGTAGTAGTAAACCTACAATTAATAACAAAAAACACAGTAATTACAGTAAGGAACAGTACAAATGCCAACTTATCCTTTTGAGGAATTTCTTAGGAATTACTCTTCGGGAGTTATATAGGAAATAGCTAGTCACGTTTGTCTAGTTTTGGCCCGAACTGCACCTAATGGTCTTGATAAACTTTAACGTTAATTTGGGTTCTGTTGCAAAACTTGATTTCAAAAATATATAAACCATACGTTATAAATATTGTATACTTATAGTACTTATACTATACATATAATAAATAGGTACAGTCAAGTAAAAGAACATTATTTATCTATTCCATAATACAATATTTATTGATGGTCCTGTTTCATTTTCCTTTATCGCTATTGGCCGCATTGTTTTTGATCTATGTACATTCGTAGCTGTGTTGTTATAGTATTTATATATGTACGGTATATTTAGGTTTATTTTAATTCCTATTTATGTATGTTTATTAGTATTAAGATTATTTGACGTTTTCTATCACTCACTGCATCACCTACTCAAATCAGTTGTTTTTTGTGTCTTGTCTCCACTACCCAAAGGTTGTCTGGAAGAGATCGCTCTTTAGCGATAAGACCGCCTGTTGTCTACCATAGTTAATTAAAGTTATGTGATGTAATCTTGTTATATTGGTGAACAATAAAGAATATTTGTATTGTATTGTATTGTACATTTTGTAAAATAACATCTCAGTAAGAATTACTGCTGGAAATTCTTTGACTATGTAGTTTTGGGTGATCTACAAGATATTAAAGGAAAAAAAATGTATTTCTATTTTTTAGCTCCGTAGTATTGTTGTGACAGGAGTGCACCTGTTCTCGTTTGAAAATGATTGTGTAAATGTAAGGGATTAGTAGTATTATAGCTGAAAGCTTTTGTTAGAGCATACCAGTGTCATGTTTACGGTTGCTGCGGGCTCTTTAGTGGCTGTTTTAGCGGTTTTGGTTATTGATGATTGAACACAGCGGCCATAAAATGCTGTTTATTAGTGTCTTGTGGCCTTGCTAAATTCATTTTCATACATAACATCAGGCGCTACTGAATATCTCCTGATATAATAGACATTGTATATGTTCATTTATCTTATAGGTACGTTACTAGATATTTAACTACTGATGTGCCAACGGAAAATTTCCAAACTTCTGAAATTTTCACATAGGAAAACTTCGGAAACTTTCCATACTTTGTATGGACAATTGTATGGATGGAAACTTTCCATTTCATAAATTTAAATTTTCCTTATTTTGCGTGAAAGTTTCGTGAATTTTTTAAGAAATTTAAGATTTTTTAGGAAAGTTTCCGCAACTTGCACATCACTATATTTAACATTATTAGGTGGAATAAAGTTAACTAAAAGTACATTTTTTTACAAATGAATGGTCCTTACGAAGGTTTCATTTTTATGAGACTTCACGAGTATAAGTAATATGTTGTATTTTAAATATTTGCCGAGACATATACAAAGTACCTAAAATTATATCAACTTGACAGGGCATTACTTATATATCGCATTTTAACAAAAACACTTCATACCGGCAGAGTGTGAAAGTCAGCTTTCAGCACATGTAAAATCAATGTTAACACGGTTGGCACGCTCATGATCTATTTCTGAGTTGTTATTCAATAATGTTGTAGGCAACTATAGAGAAACCAGCAAAGCACAGATGTAATGGTCTTTAAGCATAGTGCTCAATAGGATCACGGAGTTTAAATGTTTTTAGTTTCACCTTTCAGAGTTGGTAGATAGTAGAATAGGTGATAATCATGTAAGCGTGTATGTTAGCCTAGTTTTCTGAAATCTTAATGCCAAATTGACCCATCGTTTTGCTCACGGGGGTTTAATAGAATGAATAGGCTAAAACCTTATTAGCGAGAGAAATGAGCACTCAAAGGTTATGACAGATGGCGCCACCCTATTAGTCCATTGCTCTTGCATTGCACAGATATATAATTTCATACGTGACAGCGAGAAGATGATATGTTTTTTCTTTCTCTCACATATGAATGATAGTGAACATGCCTAGACACTTGCACAGGCGTCGCCTGGCGGGATAAAATGTCAGTGTGCCTCCTCATTGACGGCTGATCAACGTCACTTATTTCTGAACAATAAAAAAAAATCTTTAAAAGTGATAGCATAGAAATAATCTCTTGGGGTAGGGCAGTCCCCGAATGTACCCCGGGAACCCGAATAGTACCGGGCGGAATAGTGTCTGGGTAGTCAGGAGTGCGTGTGGTTCGTGGTGCCAACACAAAAGGTGTCGAGGTGTCGTTCTGGTGGTGGTGATATGGTTGCCAAAGCATTGGTTGTGTGTAATCAGGCTTCAATGACAAACGTAGGTTATGTTCAACATGCAGTCGGTCTCTTATCATACTCGCCCGCTAAAGTTCGGGTTCAAATTATATTGGAATTCAGGACAGGACAATGTTTGGTGAACTGCGCGGAAGCAGCGACCTTGCGCGAACTTCAGTGTCGTTATAAATACGAAATTTCAGTTTTAATGGGGGGTGCTGTCACATCAGCGTGATAGGATAAATTATTACGCAGGTGGTGATTTCATTATTACAAAGTATATAATATGTGGCTTTACTTTGCACTTTGTATGTGACACAGATATAATGGCAGGTGATGCTGTCACTGTACCATGCAGTAAGAAGAATTATATTTGCGCTGAGGTTTTCATTAGGTAATAACTGCAACATAGCAAACATAGTGCAATGTTGCAGTGGCAGTGGCATCATATCACCAATCTTCTCTGCACTTCGTTTTTGATAGATAACTGACGTTATGTGAACTTGTCTAAGCATGAGAAGATGAAATATACGCAAGTGTTGATGTCCTCATTATTATTTACAATGTTAGTGTTGAAGAGGCAAGATCACTATTTCCTCTATGCACGACGCACTTGACACAAATTTCCCGCAGGTAAGTAATGTTATAATGACAATGCCAAATTAGCACGGTAGGAGGAATTATACATAGATAGGTCGTGTAACAATATGATTGTGAGGTGAGACGTTATATATGCAAGAAGTAACCGTATAGAGTCTATGCGGGAACAGAAGAGTCGTCAAATGTCTCAAATGTTTAGGATCCAATTCTAGCACTATTCTCGTTTTGAAAAGATTTTATTAGAATAACATAATTCCGCTTGTTAGTAGAAAGTTGGTTCTTTTAAAAAAGGTCTTCTCTATAAATAGATGTCAAATTTAAAGGCAGTCCCATAAATTAAACTTATAAATAGGTTACGAACTCATATTATCTTTTACTGGGTGTAACTCGACATGTACAAATGTATGATTGCTTCAACTATAACCAGGATACAGATCCAAGATCAAAAGCTAATACTATTCGCATATCTCTGTTTACTTATACTCTGTGTACCTATGTCTGTGTAATTATGCTCTTTCATTAAATAGTAACCTTTATTTCATATGAAACACTGGTGTTTTTGCATTAGCTAGTTGGTTGCTAATTTTTAGGGTTCCGTAGCCAAAATGGCAAAAACGGAACCCTTATAGTTTCGTCATGTCCGTCTGTCCGTCTGTCCGTCTGTCCGTCTGTCCGTCTGTCACAGCCGATTTACTCGGAAACTATAAGTACTACAGTGATGAAATTTGATGGGAATATGTGTTGTATGAACCGCTACAAAATTATGACACTAAATAGTAAAAAAAAGAATTGGGGTGGGGCCCCCATACATGTAACTGAGGGATGAAAATTTTTTTTTCGATGTACATACCCGTGTGGGGTATCAATGGAAAGGTCTTTTAAAATGATATAAAGTTTTCTAAAAAACATTTTTCTTAAAGTGAACGGTTTTTGAGATATCAGCTCTCAAAGTCGTAAAAAGTATGTCCCCCCCCCTCTATTTTTATAACTACGGGGTATAAAATTCTAAAAAAAATAGAGGTGATGCATGCTAATTAACTCTTTCAACGATTTTTGGTTTGATCAAAGTATCTCTTATAGTTTTTGAGATAGGTTGATTTAACTGTAATTTTGGCAGGTGTATAAATTGACATAATAAGTTTATTATATTTGCTGCTACGGAACCCTTTGTGCGCGAGCCCGACTCGCACTTGGCCGGTTTTTTTTATTTGTATTTAAGAAGATATTTTGAATGCACTGAATCTCGGAATACCGTGATTTATGTCTAGTCGTTTATATTCGGGCGTAGTATTAATTTTACTCGAGATACAGAGCTTACATTAAAATTAGAGATGAAACGTGTTTGTCCATGCGATACATTAAGTACAAAAACAGCAAAATATTGTTTTTGTAATAAATAAGGAGTACGGTCAACCAAATTTAATCCTAGGCCACTCTAGAACCCTGTCGCATTGACCTATTGACACCATGTTCTGTTTGCCATAAAAATCACATTGACGTTTATTGTGTAAAGGTTCTACAGTTGCCTAGGATTGAAATTGTTTGACCGTACGAGTATGTTCGGGTTTTACCACCTAAATAATTAAACAACTTCCCGACGATTGGACTCAATTTTGACAATTTTGATATACGAACTTAATATATAATTAGGTATATTATCGCAAAACACGGAAATGGTTTTTAAGTATTGAAAAACAGCCAGCTTCGGGCACTTGGAGCTTGGAGCCCTTGCGGTTGCGGATTAATGATATTTATTTCAGTTTATTGAAAAACATTTCAGTTCTGTTTTGACATTGGTAGGATGATCTTTTCAAATAGATAAATGGGCAATGCCGATATTAATATCCATACCGTAACATCCCTAGCTAAAATGAAATAGGACAAACAAACTGAAAGTGATTGGCAGGAAAGATGTATTGACTTAGTTCACTGATGTTATTTCAGATCGCCCATCCGGTCATGAGGATATTGAAAACATATTTACATGTTGATATGTATTTACATTATTTAATGCTGGGTAAACTAAAATGATTTTCCTTCCGCGATAACAGCGAATTAAGGGATTGATGATAATTTCTAATAATTATTTTACGGGAGCATGGATTTGAGAAATTATTTTTTGGAAAACTTATTATTAATTTAAGACAGCCATATAAGGCCAGAACTGGGCAAGTCTATTACAAATTTACAATTTTAAACCTGTTAGGCGTTGGACTGATTTTATTTTCTTGGTGTAAGGTGTTCATGTGCTACAAAGCAGTTAGGTACCGTAAGTAAGCTGCTTTTGCCAAGTCAGAATAGCTGCAAGCACTAACCTCGTTCACTAGTGGGAGTCTTGTCACTATAGCTGCCATATCTCGCGTTGCTCAGGTCATCCAGTAGGGTGTCCAACTCGGACAGGTTCCCCCGATCTCGCGGGGTCCTGCCCTAGCAGGACTATCCCGAGGAATGTGGCCACCAAACAAAGTTGCTATAGTACGCTGTAGCTACAAGCACTAACCTCGTTCACTGGTGGGAGTCTTGTCACTATAGCTGCCGTATCTCGCGTTGCTCAGGTCATCCAGTAGGGTGTCCAACTCGGACAGGTTCCCCCGATCTCGCGGGGTCCTGCCCTAGCAGGACTATTCCGAGGAATGTGGCCACCAAACAAAGTTGCTATAGTACGCTGTAGCTACAAGCACTAACCTCGTTCACTGGTGGGAGTCTTGTCACCATAGCTGCCATATCTAGCGTTGCTCAGGTCATCCAGTAGGGTGTCCAACTCGGGCAAGTTCCCGCGATCTCGCGTGGTCCTGCCCTAGCAGGACTATTCCGAGGAATGTGGCCACCAAACAAAGTTGCTATTGTACGCTGTAGCTACAAGCACTAACCTCGTTCACTGGTGGGAGTCTTGTCACCATAGCTGCCGTATCTCGCGTTGCTCAGGTCATCCAGTAGGGTGTCCAACTCGGACAGGTTCCCGCGGCCTCCGGTCGTCCGGCCATAGCCGGAGTGTCCCGTGGAGTACGGCGTGTGGCCACCGTAGCCCGAGGTACTGTTGGTGTAAGCTGCTTTTGTCAAGTCAGAATAGCTACAAGCACTAACCTCGTTCACTAGTGGGAGTCTTGTCACCATAGCTGCCATATCTCGCGTTGCTCAGGTCATCCAGTAGGGTGTCCAACTCGGACAGGTTCCCGCGGCCTCCCGTCGTCCGGCCATAGCCGGAGTGTCCCGTGGAGTACGGCGTGTGGCCACCGTAGCCCGAGGTACTGTTGGTGTAAGCTGCTTTTGTCAAGTCAGAATAGCTACAAGCACTAACCTCGTTCACTAGTGGGAGTCTTGTCACCATAGCTGCCATATCTCGCGTTGCTCAGGTCATCCAGTAGGGTGTCCAACTCGGACAGGTTCCCGCGGCCTCCCGTCGTCCGGCCATAGCCGGAGTGTCCCGTGGAGTACGGCGTGTGGCCACCGTAGCCCGAGGCACTGTTGGTGTATTTCACTGGGATGACCTTTTCTAGTGAGCCCGTGTTCTGGTATGTGGGCTGTGGACAAGATACATATTGTTAGACTTTTTTGATGTAGCTGAAAGAATGGATAAATGAAATTTCTTTTCCTTAAAATATATTTTTTTTTAGCCAACTGTCCCTAAACCAACTCTGTTCACGATAGGCATAGTCTAGATATACAATATGGCAAATAGAATGTGCGATGAAACGAATAAAAATAAATTTGTATATCGTGTGGAATCCTACACGTAATTTACTAGTTTATAATGGTAGCTGTGCAACTAACTATGCTATGGCATTTTTGCGTTTTCGCCTGTGACTTAATTACATACCTTATGTTCGGACTAAAACAGCTACAAGCGTGAAACGATTCATAAAAAATGTGTGCAGCATACCTCAGTGAGACAAATAAAATGATATCATACATTTTTGTATTACACTTCTCTGCCATCCAATATTAAATTCTAGTCATTTCGTCTGTCTCTTTAAAATATGCAGTACGATGTGCGCTTTTTCGAATACGCGAAAACTATTTTTTACGTTTTCCTGTTCAGTGCTACAAGCGTTGTACCTACCTACAGAAGACTTGGCGCTACTGACGTCACACGAGCGAATTGGTAAACTCCTGCGCACAACAACTATCGATCGAAAATTATGAGCCGAATATTCAGGGGGCTATTCAGAAAACTGCTGTAAGATTCTACTGAAAAAATAACTCTTAACTGCATAAAACATTCACATTATACACGATATTCAATATACGTAGGTGCCTATCTAACATAATGAGTCCATTACATAAAATAAATAATGCCGTAAGACAATATATTTAAATGGTTCCAATAATACTTCGTGATTGTGTATTCAACTATTCATCGATAAATATTGAATCGTCAACACAGCGCCATCTGTACAACTAGTCTAGTATTTCTTGGAAACTCTCCAAGGAGGAGAGGAGTGAATCGGCCCTCACAAAATATGAAATTGTATATTTCTCTTCATGCGGACGTTATAGTTCATTCTACCACTTCTAGAGGGCGTTGCGTTACAAAACAGACAGGCATACATTTTGAAGATGAAAATATGTACATATATTTAAAAAAAAATGTATGTACCTAAGTAATTTAAAGTAGATTTGTTACTAACTTTGTAGCATCCTAATAATAAGTCAAAATTAGCGTAGCATTTTAAGATTCACTTTGACAAAAATTAATGACTGCATGTGCCTAACCTAATCTGTGTGAGATAATTTTTGGCATAGACTATTACGCTTTCCTTAAACCATTTGTATTCACAAGATGAAATCACAGTTTGACGTCAGCAGTAATTTTGCTTGATAACTAGGTCAAGGGTACGGCTAAAAATATCATCTTACCAACTCAGGATTTCTTTGAAAGTGACACAGAGTAGGTATTCCCCAGAACGTAAACACGATCCTAATGCGCTTAGTATTAGTTTCCAAGGCCTACAAACCACACTTGACTAGCTAAGTTCAATGATGACAATACATTGTTCTAAGGAAATAGATCAATAATAGTTGTCTAGTTTGTTGTACCACTCATTAATTATTATTAGTATTCGCCAGTATTAAAATGAAATAAATGAAAACTGTATGACTGCAGGAATTACTTAAGTATTGATTTTGAAGGAGCTGGATGAACAAATCAAAATACAGTTTGGACCGGCGTAATATATCTCTAATTTACAATATTGACATCATTTTCGTTATTACGCACACAGATTGTTCTACATTTTCCTTGAAAACATCGGTGGTTTAGGTGTCGTCAGCAAGAACATCTGTATTTCGATGACTAATATTTACGAGACGATCCAGTCAGATGGGCATTGTTTACAGTTTAAACGCATGTCACGTATGCATTTCAATGTAGCGTCGAACAATTGGCAGACTTGCAAAAATTACCAAAACGTGTGGAACGTCGTATGGGAGTTAGTTACACCTTTAAACGTTACCTAATACCTATGGATTTTTCTGATTTTTAACCATTTTCGAAGAGGCAAGCTTCGGCCGTCTGGAGAACTAGTTCTGCCTCCAAGAGAGGCTGTGCAACAGTAAAAGAGTCTAGGGAGCCAATAATTAGTGATAACATATCGAGCTAGATTTATTGTAATCCGTATTCCTCGAACCACTCGGCCTCCTGGCGAGGCTGTCCAATTGTAAAACAGTCTAAAGGAGCCAATAGTGATAACTTACAGAGTTAGATTTATTGTAATCCGTATTCCTTGATCCATTCAGGATTGAGCCGTATCCTGTTGATGTAGGTGAGCTCAAGCTGCCTCCAGGTGAACTCTTGCCTCCAGGAGAGCTCGTTAGGACTTCAAGGGAGGCTTTGCGACCGTAAAAGAGTTTAAAGGGGCCAATAGTGATAACTTACCGAGCTAGATTTATTGTAATCCGTATTCCTGGAGCCATTCAGGATTGAGCCGTATCCCGTGGAAGTAGGTGAGCTCAAGCTGCCCCCAGGTGAACTCCTGCCCCCCGGAGAGCTCGTCCGGCCTCCAGGGGAGGCGGTGCGGGCGCCGGGCGAGGCGGTGCGGCCGCCGGGAGACCCGGTGCGGCCCGGGCTGCCCACGCGGGCGCCGGGGTTGATCGAATTCTGGAGGTCGGCGAGGAGCGCATCTGTGGACAAGGGATTTAATGGTCAGTTTTATGAAATAGTTAAAATAAGATATAATTAGTCGTCCCAAAAAGGACACAATAAATATCACTTATAGTATTTGCAACGACAAGAACTACGATTTTCCATAGATTTAATTTGGAAATCATCATAAAAGAACATTCAGAAACAATTCGCATCGAGGTTTCGCCGACTCTGTAATACTTTTGATTGAAACATCGTTACACTGATAAACCAGGACATCCATCCTATCATCCTCTGAAAGTGAGAAGTCGTCTGGTCTAATACTCTGCCATATAATGACAGCTGCTAAGTTAATACGAGTATCTAGAACTTAACCCCAGAAATTGTTGCAAATTCCTTTTAAATGTATGATTCTATTGTTAGATTAGCGTGCAAGGTAGACTATTACATTGTTTATTCTATTATATTTCTACAGCAGACTAAACTAACTCAGATTAACTTGTTTACAAGCTATCGGAATTATAAACTACCTGAATACCAACATATTTCTGTTAGGTATATTATAAGAACAGAGAGCAGCACTATCATATAAGAGCAAAACAGATTACTGAAGAAAATTTCATACCTATTAGGATACATTTAAAACGACGTGATGTGCAAAGAGCGCTTAATATTGTATCATATAATAATATCATGGTTTTTGCCATTTATTTATTGTAAATTCGTATTTCTCATTTAAAATACATATAACACTTCATATATTTAGAATTTTAAATAATAGTTATATTAGAATACCACATTTGTCTCTCATTTTCCGCATTTATGGCTGGCTATTAAATGTCCTAAAACATTTGACCAAATATGGTATTTTAACTGTTTACCGCATGTAAAGAGGATATCTAATTTAATTTTCGTGATAAATTGGATAGTGAAATTAGTGACTCTCTGAATGAAAGGCCAGGGACTCTTGCGTATGCGCACAACAAATCCATCATTCTATCACTTCTGTCAACAATAATATAGTTCCTGTCCTTTCTCTTCTGCGCCTTAACACAGCTATATAAAGATTAAGTTGGAATAAACTAGTTTAATCAACAAGTAAGATATGTACTTAAGTAATTGGAATTTGCCGGCTTATATAAATAGTCTGGTGGCCGGGTGATGTCATGTAAGTAAACGTAAACGAGGGTCTTTTATTGATAACTATAAGTATTTTTTCCCCTCACTAGCTCGGAAACACGTGTTTTGTCCTTTAATACCAGCGGGTAAAAACGCATTTTATCCACTAGTGGGTAAAGTAATTTGACCTTGAATAAAGTCAAATTAACTGCTTTAAAATTGATAAAATTTGTTGAATCTAGTAATAAAGATGATTTACCACCTGTTGAACTACTCAAAAGCAGTGATAAACGCATTTTTTGCGTTGTAGTTTCCTCGCTATAGTGAGGGGAAAAGTTTTGTGTTACACTCGGGTGCAAATGTATTTTCCTTCTCGTGTGTTATAATTCCACACTCGGCGTTAAAATACAACTTTGCCCCCTTGTATAACAAATAACTATTTGTCATTAGCCGGCTTAATGACTGACAATTTAACGTCTGCATCGAATGCTAACGTTGGTTATTAAATGCATAACAAAATAAACTTTAGTTTTCATTAAAATCACAAACAAATTTTATTCTGTACAATGATTAGGTATTACAAATGCATTCAAGAATTTACGCTTCAAAAATAGGACCTCTCAAAAATCGTAAATAAAATAAACATTCAGAAACTAGCAAAGAATCTCTTCAAATGTATTTTATGATCAAGTTAATAGCTCAGATTTGCTTATGTTTCTGTTTTCTCGGTCCCTAGCAACAATGTTGTGTACAAAACAGTAGGCACATTGTTTAACCTCATAACTCTCATAAGAGGCAGGAAACATTTGGGCAGTCGATTTTTTCTCAAGAACAGTGGCTCTTTGAAACTAGTGAGAGACCGAGCGCTATTAAAATTGATGGTTGAATAATGAATATTAACACAATGTGTGTTTCACGAATTTCAGAGTGTGAAATGGTTAAAAGTAATGAGGCCGACACTATGTATGTGTCGTTTTATGTCTAAGGATTAAAGAATCCACATTCCTCATTTTTCATGTGCAAAACGGTATTTTTTTCAGAATTTACGAGTATAGGTATTTCAAATCAAGCGGGAACACTGAACAGGCAACTTCTGGGCGAGCTCACTCTATCGTAGGCCACGTTTTTGCCTTTGGCTAGTCTGTGGCCAAGAGTAAGCCCATTTATAATAATAATAAAAAATCAAATGGATAGAATATTATTGCAATTCAAGCATGGTGCTTCTGTGTCCAGTAGGTAACACTGGAGATAAGTTTTCTTAGAAATACTGTTGGTAATTAAGGTCAGATTACATAAAAAGTATTTGGACGTCTTAGATTTCGTTGTCACGTTAAAATTTAAGAGTTAATCTTAAGCTTACATCCTGTATGTAGAATACTTTAGTAAAGAATATCGTAGAGATCTCAATAAAACTAGGCAAAATTGTAAAACATGTTTATAATATGTATGAAGTAATCAATGTCGTTCAAAGGTAACAACGTTATCAGAAACATAGCAGTCATGCCTTTATGTATAAAGATCATTATCCAAGTCAAGGAGGTTAAGTTTATCAATGGCTATAAATTATGCTTTTTAACTGCTACCTAATACTACTAGTTTCTAGGTTACTACAAAAACTATGAGTACTTATAGTACATCTACAGATTTGAACATGGAACATGTCCAGTAAATTTATGTTAAATTTAATTTATTGGGAGGGAAATATATAATAGAGAACTACTATTGACTTAAGCTACGTGTGTAAGGTCAAGTATGAAATTAACATTTCCTGTCATATGCTGTCATGCAATTGCCTTCAAAAGTTATATTGGTGATCTACTGAATGTGACATTGTAGAAAGCTTATACTGGTAGTAAGCTTTAATAATGAACATATTACTTTTTCAATTTAAATAAATATACCTACTGACATAACGCGATTGCTAGTTTATAAATTTGTATCATAATACATAGTGTAATAGTACCTATATGTATGTAACCGAGATGCAACTAAAATGCCTTCTGCTCAAATTCTGCCTTTCTATGTGGCAGATGTGGCCACTGTGGCCCAAAATATGAAATTTCACATTCGCACAAATCATAACACATTTAAATCCTCGGTCGTCCTCGAAAACGAGTTCTTTTCAGTGGGTTCAACGCCTTCGGAATGGCTCCAAACGAATAACTTATCAGCGGCTATTTAAACATCGCATCAAGAGTGAGCACATTGTCCCTTATCGGGATTAATAGTGCTTCAGATAAGAACAACTACTTAAAAGATGTCTCCTTATAAAAGAACCTATTTAAAAAGAGTCTCAGGCAATTGGCTTCATAGACTTCAATTGTTTTTCAATTCAATTAGGTACACAGTATCTCCACTTTGTCATGTTCAACAAACGACTCCTTTCAATGGAACCTTGTCTTTAATTGGGTCACGCGCGACAGGAATACATTACAACAATAGGACTTGAAATAGAAATAACACCATACCTAGACCATCGCACGCTTCAAAAACTTCAGCATAATCCGATTGTGGCACTAAATTCTTATGGGTTTTTAATATTTTCCCGTAAATATCATCGTTCACCGTATAGTGTGTGTTGGACATTTTCGCACTCCAAGGATTCACAGGACACTGGCTTAAAAAAAAGGCAAATCGCATCCGAAGGGCAAGGGTTCTAAATTTAAAGATCTCCTCGATGTGGTGCGCGGGCGACCGTGTTATGGACTAATGCAGTACTGATTCACCGCAGCAAAAATCGCTCGGCTAACACATTGTTCACATAAACATTTGTAGAGTTCGAGCGACTCATCCGGTGAACTGTGAGCGCTAAATGGTCACTAGGACTGTTATGGTGTGTTCTCTGTGGCATAAGTTACCGGTTTGTTTTATTGATATGTGCGTAATGGTTTACGTTCATTGATGTCAAGGTTTTTTTTGAGGATATGTTATTTCCTCATAGAATGGAAATACATACAGAGCGGAACTGGTGGTTCATCGAAAAATGCATATATTTATATGTAAGTGTTAAAATTTTGATTCAGACCTCTCCTCTTTTCTCTATTCGATTTTGTCACTTGTTGTTATCTACCATTCAGTACAATACCAATCCCCTGGTTCCCATACAGCAGTCATATTGGGCCACCTTTCACAGTGCAAATACCCAGTCCCACTTAAACAAAACATTCCTAAAATATGAAGTTAGTTAACCTCAGAAATTGGCACGTCTAATCTAGTAGTAAATAAAGCAACCTAGTAAATCGCTTTCCGCTGAGAGATTGCACTGATCAATGAACGCTGACGCCAGCAATGAAGACGTCGTCACTTCGTTTCGTTCCCATCGCTTGCATAAGTTTAGTTGACTCGAGGATTTTAACAACCAATCTTCTCATGAACCAAAGATAGACACTATATTTATACCTGAGATCTAATTATGCTGGACTGAATAGAGGCTAATAGTAGCTTGTGTTGGTCAAGCGGTTGGATTGGTGAAGAGGTGACGCGTGGATCGAGGAATGCGCGTGCGTCTCGCCGGGAAAGAGACGGCTGATTACGATGAAATTTGCATTACGATTTGAATAGACATAGGTACCGTAAGTATTTGCGATTCTTTTGTAAATTTGCTACTTGAGTCGTATATGGCATAATTACGTGCGTATCGGAGCACGGGCGTTAACATTCCTCATTACTACAGTGTATTTAAAGCTACATGGCTTAAAACAGTACATTATAAAATTTTCATAAAGTTAACATTAAATGTAAGTAAACAACATGCACAAAATTTCCCTATTACACTAAGATACGCTAAGGAAAGTGCAAAGTAATCGTGAACATGAACATTCAACAATAAGACACGCCTGGAGAAAACTTCCAAGCAAAGGCTGATACAAATCTTGCTACATGAGAAATAGTAGGCGCTACATTATGTAGAGACTACACTACAGTAACACTGATTCATTCACGCACTCATTTTAATGAGTCGCAAACAACACTGAAAGCAGTAATAGGTATCTATTACTCGGATTATTTAGATGTCCAATTTTTAAGAGTTGCTGTATAACTTAATATTGGGTTGGTAAGAAAGTAATGAGCGAATCATAACCAATATTGTAATTTTTATTTAATTTATTATTTTAATCATTTATCAAAAATATAACGGCCTTCGTTATCTACTACTTGTCTCCATCGTTCTGGTAAAAAATGAATAGCATCGGCGAAGAAGTTCTTAGGTTTAGATTCAAAAAACTCAGCTATGTACTGTCGTAGATGGGCTTGATCATCGAACTTTTTTTCATTCAAGGCATTGCTTAGCGATCTGAACAATGCGTAATCCGTAGGTGCCAAGTCTGGAGAGTACGGTGGATGAGGTATCACTTTCCAACCTAGCTCCAATAGCTTTAGCCGAGTCACTTTTGCAATGTGTGGGCGAGCATTGTCGTGTAAGAAAAAAACTTTAGCATGCTGTGGACGATTCTGACAGATTTTTTGGTTTAAATTTTCAAGCTGATTACAGTACACTGATGCGGTAACAGTCATTCCACTTGGTAGGAGTTCCCAGTGAATAATACCATGAATATCCCACCAAACGGACAGCATAACTTTTTCGGGTGAGGCTCTGTTTTTGGTGCCTCTATTCCTTTTTCGTTTGGAGCTAGCCACTGACGTTTGCGTGTGTGATTTATATATAAGACCCATTTTTCATCTCCAGTGATAAGATGGTCCAACCAGTTGAATGCGCGGCGAAAAGACAGAAGTTGTATGCAGATATCGGCACGGCGGTTTAGTTGATCTCTATCAAGTTCGTGCGGTTTCCAAACACTGTATTTGTAGTTTTTTCCCAACTCGTGTAAATGTGTTTCTATGGTGACATGAGAGCAGCCTAACTCGGTAGCAAGAGTACGACTCGTTAGCCTCGGATCTCCTTCAATTAAGGTTTTTAATTTGGCTACATCAATCTTCACCGGTCGACCAGACTTAGGTTGATCTGATAATGAAAAGTCGCCACTACGAAACCGCTGGAACCATCGTTTCGCCGTGGCCTCAGACACAACTTCAGGAGCAACACGCTGACATATATTACGCACTGCTTCGGCGGCTGAATGGCCAGACTGAAATTCATATAGTAAGCAATGCCTTACATGCACTTTTAATTCGTCCATTTTCTTCCTTATATTAGCTCGGCGACAGCTAGTGAATGACTGACGAGAAACCGCAGTGTGTCATCTTACACTCCTCTCCTTTCTGGAGGGGTGTGAGGAGGCCATTTCAGGGCGAGGCCCTTTTTGGCTGCATCTATCGCGTGCCGTAACGACGGCACGGTCTGTCGTTACCCCGTTTTTCGGGGTATTTGTGCGCGGCGTGTGCCCGGGGGGGCTGCGCTGCGCGGGGCGGGGGGGACGAATGCTCCTGCTCCATCTCCTCCCTGGTGTCCAGTGGCTTGCTGGGGTTGTCGGGGGACGACGGGACTCCGTGTCCGTCGTCCGGGGTTGCCTGCGCCATTAGGGGCAGGCTGGGGCTGCTTCGGTTGTCCGTTAGGGGCTGCGTATTTCGTTGGTCGGTGGCGGGTTTCCGTTCTCGCCTCCTTCCCTACGTGTCGGCTCCGATGGGGCCGACGTGATTGAGTCCGTGGGTCCGGCGGGCGCGCGTGGAGCGGCGCAAAGCTCGGCCGGTGGTGAGTCGGGCGCGATGACGTCTCGCGTGCGGGGGCGGGGGTGGGTAGTTGAGAAAATAGTTTTCTCCTCTACCCTCCCGCCCGCTGGGGCGGTGCTGACGCTGCTGTATTGCGGCGACAGGTGCGGCTGGGGTTGTTGACCCCAGGCTGGGCGCTCTTGGGTTGGCTGCTGCGTTGCGGGGGCCCTTTTTGGGGCCTGCGGTCGGCTGCGGCTGCATGTCCGGGGTTATTCCTGGCTCTGTCGCGGGGAGGGCGCGACCGGGGCCGGGTGCATCTGCGGCCGGTGGCCCCTGGGTGGGGGCCACTGGCGGCGCCGGAGTGACGACGGGGTCCCCGGGAGGGCACGGGGTCTCCAGGGTCTGCTGCGGCGCGGGTTGGTGAATGTCCAGTGTTGCGGTTCCCGGGTGAGGGGGCCGCGGAAGGCTTCTTGATGTCCGGGGGCGTGCGTGCGCGGGGGCGGGCGCCCTCGGAGGCTGGGGCTTCTTCTTGTGTGTGTCAGAGAACTGCAGGACCTTTTCTAGGTCCTGCCGCGGCTGGTAGTTGATCGTCGTCGGGTCATAGCTGAGGAGTAGTCGGCGTAACTCCTCGTGCATTGGCCGATATTCGCCCCTCCGATAAACACCTATAAGCCATGTTCTGGCTTTCATCCATGCCGCGAAACCTGGCGGCAAGGACCTGACTTTACGCGCGCGCTCAGCAGTGAAACAGTCAGTTTCATGCTTTGCCCGCGCGGGCGGTCGGGATGGAGTTTCCTGCGAGGAGCGAAGGCTGGTATGCCGCGGCTCGGGGGGGCCGGCGGCTGTTTCTTCTTCTTGGGTGGGTAGATGCCCGTACTCGTTTTCCAAAGTACCCACCCTACCCGCGGGGGCGGGGGGGCTCCTCGGAGCACTTCGGGACATCTCGGCTATCTTCGTGCGACGCTCGTCGACGTCGGTTTACACCAGTCCCCGCATTCCCTATCCCGGGGCGTCCGTTTGATGGGACCGGGACTAGGAACACGGCGAGGGCGGGCACCGACGCCGATGCTTCTGGTGTTGGCGTAGTCTACGCCGGCTGACGCCGGGCCGCTTTGTTGGCCAATTTATTTACTATAAATAAATGACTAACGCGCGAGGGAGATAAATGCGTCCGAACACAAGCGACGATAGCTGCGATCCCTGACGAGAAACTGTGCGACTCGCCCTTTATATACTTTCGACCATAGAAGATTCTAGAACTCTCTCAAAAATTTTATGTGGAATTCAATCGATCGCTCATTACTTTCTTACCAACCCAATAGTTGTAGTTATGTTAAGTTTCTTATGCGTTAAACGAAGTACCTACGTTGCGTTTGTGCAACATTTCAATAAATAATACAAAACATGTTGAATAAACATACAAAGCAGCGAATTTTGGATTGCTTGAACGAGTATCAGAAGCTTTAGAGAAAAAAAAATTACGATTCCCGAAAGTCGTTCATAGTATAGAATAAAAGAGATAATAAATGACATAACTTTGCAATTATAGCACAGGATAGATAATGACCTCGACAGTGTCAAGAGTGTTTTATTGCGGGCTCGAAACCGTAAGGTTATCGGCGCTCTGACACCGGTAAATAATCTGGATGCCGACTTTTACACTTTTTTTATTTTTTATTTAATAGTTCGCAAATTCTTCTTTGATTTGATTTGGTTCCCTAAATGAATTACGCTTAATTTTTCCGTTCCGTTCTTCTACAGTTCTAGAAAGTTATATAGGACTTCATGAATTATTCTCTTTGCAATGCTAGAATGTTTTATATAGGACGAATCCCAAAGTTAATTTTGTTAATGAATCCCGGTTTCCGTCCAAAAAATATATCTATGTATAGAAGCTCAGGCTCTGAATGGTGTTCTTAAAGGGTTTAAGAATTGATTCGACGATTTGTATTGTGCTTCAAAGAGGGAAAGGTGTTAACCCGCAATTGGTATGCATTTAGTAAGGATCCGGATTATCCGGAAGCTTTAGAATGAAGAGGAGAAGCGATAATCACAGCTTGAATTATGATGACTTGGTGTTTACTAACATGTTTTACAACTTTTGCATTGGCAAGATTTCGTTTCACTCAGCTTAGACCTTAACTTTGTCGATGAGCATTTCAGTAGCAGCTGATCCTTTTTCAAAAGGAGTTGTAAGTAATTGTATATCTTTTTTGAAACATGTCACACCTATTGAGGCGTCACCACATTCAAAAAGATTTACGGTTTTGCAAAATGTAGGTAGCATATTATCAAAGAAGTTGCCAAACAAACCTCAAGGGCCTCGACGACGGATATGAATATGTCTCAAGGAATAACTAATTGGCAGCCCATAGCACCTAAGAATAGCAGAAACCATCACAAATCTCTCGTCCGCCAGCTAGTTCGCCAGTCGTCGCAAACAAACTTTAACGAAGTGGCAATCAAGATGCTACCGGCAAATAAAATCAAACAAAAAGCTCTGCATTCGCTCCGATTGCGTAAGGTTTGTTTATTGGCCGACCGATCCACTAACCGATATAGCACAAGGCCGCACAAGGAGCACCCTGACTCACGGCTCCAGCTTCTGGATGCACTTACCAAGATAAGCGCTGAAGTCGGTAAAGTATTTCCTCCAATCCTGGCTCTTCAGCTCGGGCGGACTCGACGGCGCTCGGTCGATGCTGTACTTCCGCTCGAGCACGGGGGAGAACGAGACAGACTTAGGGGATGCGGAACGCGTGCGCACGGACGCCATCCCTGTAGCGGGTATAAAAGGCGGGGCGAGACGAAGGCGCGGGCAGTCGTGGCTGGACCACGGCTAGGGGAAGACTGGGTTATTTTCGCGCGTGATAGACAGGGTTATCGGCGCGCGCGCACGATGATAGCGGCCGCACTGGGAGCTGGCGGCGTTACGCGACGCGCTATTCCCGTCAGGTGGTCACTTCCGTTTCTATTTCGCAATAGGTTTCGGACCAACTTCATTAACCTGTTGACTTACTTTACGTCTTCGAAAACAGTTGAGAATAACGTCTATTAATGTTGGCGCGCGAAGGGCCGGTTACGTAAGGCGCGTGGGCGGGCGGCGCCCTCCGCTTGTTGACAAGAAAACATCTGTACGGACTAACAACTAATCGCTCCTAACATCTATTATAGGTACAGATCGTGGTGTCACGCCGTTATCACTGTTCGTACAAGATATTAATGAACATTATAAAAATACGCGCCGTGTTACCGAAATAAATGGGTTCGTAAATATTCGCATCGGTGATGTCAAGCGCGTTAACAATATTAATTATGTAAACAACACGGTTTCATTGAACATAATTATTATAACCAACAGATACCACAAAATTAAGAACAATCATTAAGTTTAGTCCGATTTTTGTCAAGTCGCAACAGTAAAAACGACTCACTTGAACTTGTTTCAGTCTTGACAACCCTCTTTTTTCTGATTTATGAAGATATGCCAGCCTACCAGGTGGTGAGCAACATTTTCGTTGGCCCAGTACAGTTCATATTCCTGTTACTGTATGTTTGAAATCTGTTTCATATTGATAAACGTTTTGTAATAATCGAATATATTAGTTACAAATGAACATTTAAGGACCGTTTATTACGAGACTAGGTACTTAAGTTCCTCTAAAAGGGTCAAGATTGTCCGTTTGCTCTACAATACCGTTTTAGGAACAGAACTAGATTGTAATCGTAATTATTGTCTATTTTGTTAAAACAATCGTTCAATTCCTCATTTATCGTCTTTGCGCGGCTGTGGGCGTGGTGTGGGCGACGTATGCCGAAGGTCTGGTACGCGAATAGGCAAAAACGCGCGTAAACATATCGTTATTTATGTACCGGTAAATGGTCCATGAAAACGGAGCCGGTGTGCTGGCCAAACCACAGGTGTAATGTTACAGGGTTGACCAATTCTGACTGCGGTGGCTATTGCATAGTCTGAAAGCATTTGCTGCCATGCTGCCAAGCAAGTGTATGATCGAGGTTGTCTACGCGATGATAACTGGCAATTTCTGTTCGGTACCTAAATATTCTAGGGAAATTCTTGGACATCTTGGCCTTTTCAGCACGGAATTGTGTTCCTTTTGATTCCTAAGTTTTTGATATCATTTGGATAATGGTTAACGCAAATTGTTGCCTCTAGTTCAATCTAGGCCAGTTTTTGCCAGGATCCAAGCTAAAAATAGTTTAAGGGACAGATCAACAGATGGTCATTTTTTCCGACTCGCAAGAGACACCCACCTAGTCCGTGTATTTTTTCACATTTGATTGATTAACTCGTATTGTGTTTTTGTTTTTTTTTTCAAACTCGAGGACCAAGGCCTGCAATACCTGCATAAATAGGTAATTAAAGTCTGTGCAAGACTCTTTGTTCTATCTCTATAGTTCTTCCGAGTATACGTATAATATAAGCCAAAACGAATGTATGTTATTGTAAATAATAATTACATATAAAACTCGTCTGCAAAGTTTCCATTACATTAGTGTACGTGTACGTAGGATGGCTAATGCTAGCGTTCATAATCAATTTTAAGGCACTAACCAACTTGAGGCCGGGCGAGTTCAAGGCTCCCTACAGTCAAGGTTTCACCTCATTAGTTACGATACAGAACAACGAAATCCAGGAAATTTATCTTTCTAGGGAAAATAAAATCAGAAACTTACGCTTGTATGATAAAAAATGAAAATTCTTTCATTTAGGGAAATTACAAAGACGGTATGAATGTCATAAACTGAACAAAAAAAATTGCTGTTAGCCAACCACGTCAAATTTAAGAAAATATTGATGTCATAACTTGCAAACAGCGTGGCAGTTTCTCAAATTATTGATGTTATTACAGTAGAACCTATAAAAATAGATGCATCTGTTGATTATAGATTGAGACATTGACATCACTTTACTAGATACATATCGTATATCGTATCTAACGTTCTAAAATACTCGAGTGGCTATCGATTTAGAAAAAGAAAAATACTAACGCGGCGAGACTGCGACATACCTATTCAGGTAAGCTCATTCAGACAGAAGCTACACTGGACTCTCACGATACCTATTTAGTACAGTAGTCAGAAAAGGGCGCGTCAAGAACTCAAGACAGTTTCTAATGTTATTGCTCGAAACTAAAAGGGATTAACTGAAAAGATATACTATATCATGATTGTCTTTTTGTTTCGAGAAGTGGTATAATTATTTTATCCGATTCGATTAGTTTAATCGCCGGAAGAGGAGACGACAAGGCAACGCGTGTCGCGCGGTTCACTGGACCGCGAAAAATTGCAATTGGAAACCAAAAGATAAAACTACACAACATGCTCAGTAATAAGCAATGTATTCTGTACTCTAAGCTAAGGTATAACAATCAAATTATCAGCTCATTCATCACTCTAAAAACAAGTCAATGTTCGCGGAAAACAATAATTTGTTTGTTGGTGGATTCAAAAGCAATGGAATGATAGGGATCATAGAAAACTGTCATAATTAAGATAGCTTTTAGGACGGGTCAAGACCGAAACCCTATTAGACAACTAGGTACTGCCCTAAGCTGTATCTGATATATAAATAACTATGCAGCGCATGCAATTTCATAGCTATGTTGCAATTTAAAATATTTAAGTAGAAAAGAATGTAAAGTGTGATGGATAGCAAAATTCATGCCAACTATTTCAGTAAATCATATTTCGTTTCGCTGGCCTGCTTTTTTCGTTAAACTATTTTCCGTCTGGACAATAAACAAATGTTGCTTCAGAACACTCCGATTTACGACATAATAATAGTTTTAGAAGCAGTTTTATGTTTGGTGCGAAACGTAAATAAAAATGTCGCGCTTTTACACAATCCTATAATGAAAACAGAAGCCCGCGATTTTACTGTCGTCACAGGCCTTCAAAATCATCGTAATCTGTCAGAGCAGGAATCTGACAGGAGTCTGCACAAAGTAATGTGAATCCGGAAAAACTAGCTCTTCATCGACTTGACAGAAAAAATGTAGAAGTGTTTTTATTGAACGTCATGTTTTCATAAAATAGTGACGTTTATGGTGATATGACTTCGCTTTGCCGCATCGCAAAGTATGTACAGGGTTGATGCACTCTATATGTATGTTGCTTAGTTGTGTTAGGTATAGCAAGTGTTACGATGACTTGCTCTTTTTATAAACTAACATAAAAGCATCCGTCTATTTCTAACAAAAACAATGGAGAACGAGTCGAGCTATTAGCAAACCAAACTGCAGGACTGTCTGGGTAGGGTAGTAAAAAGTTTAGGTACTACAAGAAAGCGAGTTGGTCGGAGAACACTGCATAGCCAAAAACAAAGAAAGTGTCTGCATTTGCAATGATTATTCTCACATGCATTATTTTATTATTTTTATTACTCGTTAAATGTCCACTTGAGTTTAAAATTTACGCGCGACTTATGTTCCTTAAATAGTAAACTCGAAAGACGTAGTGGTGTTGTACTTTACAAGGTTTTGTTAGTTGATGACAAAATTCAACACATTTGTCACACTCACAGTACTCGCAAAGTGTTATGTTATTACGATTTAAATAATATAAAAGAGATGTTACTGCGCTAGTAGTCTTGTTTATTTCTGTATTCATGAACACTTTCAGAAAAAACCATTCTTTACTTATTACAATTTGAATCACTCAAGTAATGAACGGAATAAATCCGGATACGTTACGAACTTAGGGAGAGTTTTAAGTAAAACTATTTTTGACACGAATATCTGACGAAATGAATTGTATCAAAGCTGCCATAAATAATGAAGAGGGTCTAATAATGACCTGCTCTAGAATTCTGCTTATCTAATATCTACTAACAAAGACGAAGTAAACAAATAAACAAACAGGTTAATTTTAAAAGGAAATCTCTAAGGTTTATCAATAATAGTCGTTACCTTCGCTGTTATCAGGAAACTGACAAGCAGAGAATGCCTGCCAATCAATAGCAACGTAAATATATTGTAATCATTCACTGGTATGACATGCGTCAGTTCCATAGGCTTTTAATAAAACCATCGCTAGTAGCAATCTTTTGACAGACCGTAATTAATTTAAAGCACTTTATACAGCTATATGTGGTGTCAACGGCAACGATGTGAGGGTAAATCTATTTGAACTGTGTTATGCAAACATTTAATTTAGATGGCGGACAATTTAGTTGACACAATCAAAGGATCAGAGCAATCAGAAACCAAGCAACTAAACAATTAGAAGTACTTATGATGATGATCATGAATGGGTCAAGGAACACAATATATGTAATTAGCAAAAAAGCAATTAGGCAATAGGTAAAACAAACTAGTAACGGAGTTATATGACAAATTTTCGATCCCTAGACCACAGTATAATAAAGAGTACTATCGTACAGTATGGCCACTCCCGCTCCCCGCTGAAAGTGCCGCCCACCTAGGGTTTGAGATCCGGATATCCGGATATCCGAATTATCCGGATATCCGTTAAATTTGAGATCCGGATCCGAGGTCTCATAGGATCCGGATAAAACGGATAATACGGATCCGTTAAATATGGGTATCTATCCACGCCAGAAAGAATTTTCGAATGAAATTGATGAATTATTTCCTGTATTTTGTCACCTAAAATGTTTATTCACATTTATTTAATTCAAATACTCCAGAATATCAAGATAGGTTAGGTTTGGTACATTACGCCATGCGATGAATCCATAAAACTATATGTTAACAAACTAAATAAACATACATACATACAATCACGCCTGTATCCCATAAAGGGGTAGGCAGAGCACATGAAACTACTAAAGCTTCAGTACCACTCTTGGCAAATAATAATTAACAAACTAAATAAAATGAAAAGTAAATCATTGTTTTTAAAACTGTGTTCGTTTCTAACTGGATGCATCCCACAGGAATAACGATAAATTATTAATTTTCTATAAAACAGAAATGATTGCTTTTAAGCTTAATGATGAATTAGAGATCATGGAAGTAATTAATATAATTATATACGTAATTATTATATAAGCTGAATCCAGATCTATTTTTTTTGTATTTAATAAGATGGGAGGCAAACTAGCAGACTGGTCGCCTGATGGTAAGCGATCACTCCCGCCTATGGACACCCAAAACACCAGAAGGATTGGAGGTGCGCTGCCAGCCTTAGAGCTTCACTGAAAAGCGACTGGCAAATATCAAAACACACATTGACTGACATTTTGCACATAAGTTCAGAAAAACAATTGAAAATGGTACATGATAACTAAATATGTGTAACATATTTTACACGTCTAATACGCAATAAAATTATATTATTTTATCTTTTTTTCTACATCTGCAATTTCGCATGGATGTATTTATTGGCTGTGGTTACGGATAGACGCCCCAGTAAAACGGAGGTAAATTACCCTGCAT
The DNA here is from genome assembly GCF_023078275.1 of Leguminivora glycinivorella. NCBI lineage: Eukaryota > Metazoa > Arthropoda > Insecta > Lepidoptera > Tortricidae > Leguminivora > Leguminivora glycinivorella. Next base: position 3,055,780 of record NC_062977.1, read on the forward strand.
TAGCTTAAATATGTATGTTAAACAAAAATATTGGCCTACTGTTTAATGTTATATGCTGTACTGTACAATGGGAGTGACATTAATTGTGCCGCTTAACTTCAAACTCGGGTAAATCCGTTCTGCTTTTTTTGTATAATCATCCTTAAAACCGAATCGATTTACACGAGTTTGAAGTTAAACGACACAATTGTATGTTAAAAGTTCGTCTAAAAAGTTAATGGAGCAATAATAGACTATATTTATGTCGTTTTGTGAGTTTAAATTATTTTATTTCGGTAACATCAGCTTTGATTTGACGAAACCCCTATAAAAAGTGACCTTTTCAACACGGATCCGTTTTATCCGAAATATCCGGATATCCGGATCCGGCAAATTTTAAGATCCGAAATATCCGGATCCGAAAAATCGGCGGATCTTGCAAACCCTACGCCCACCCCCTCTCGGTTACCTCACAGTTACCGCCTGTCAAAAACGCGAACAGACGTCCTGTCATATTTCACTCATACAAGCATAGTACGCGTTCGCCTACACGAGGTTAGACTGTGTGCTTTAGGAACGTGCCTCTTTCATATGTTTGATCGCCAGTGTCCGAGGTATGCCCTAGACTATGGGTATTATGATTCAAGAAAATGAATAATCTAAATACCAATAACTAACTGCCAATCAGGGCTCAAGAAAATACAGAAGACCCGGATTCGCCTGGATCAATAGAATACATAAATGTCTTCATTAATAATAATAAATAAGAGACCGGATTGAATCCAACATGAAAAGAGATTCTGATGCATCTGATGTCTCTTTGTAGATATATTCTACAGGAAACCTAGTATGGAGAAAACAACAAGAAATACAAATAAATTCGTGATGAGATCAAGATAAATAAACTGGTCTACAGAAGGCTTTGATGAGACCGTAGCAACTTACTGTCGGAACATCGGCTTTGTTTATGTGATTATTTTGTAGGCTTTAATCGGATTACCTCCCACACCTCCGTACAAGAAAATTGTATCGCACGTATGTCTTTACTTGAGCCTGTTAGTATGTATGTTACTTTAGTTTGAACCTTAATATTGTTATAGTTTTTTTGTGATTTGAATATCTACAAGATAAACTAGACGAAGAGACGTACAATAGTGCTAAAATAAAATAAATAAATAAAAATAAAAAACATTTATTGCAGACCACTGATCCATGCCATGCTAAAAGTCATGACTAGATCGCCGAAATCTGAAAACAAAGACAAAGGTACAGCTGGGAAGAGACAGATTATTTGAAATTCCACCAACAAATAATTATTTTACTCTTAGTTGAAAACTCAAGCATTGAAATCAACCACTTAGTTTAGACATCTTTTCTGAATTCACTGTGACCTAACCCTTTCCACATACAAAAATACAAAGACTGTTACCTTGGCCAGTTTCATCAGCATAACGGTCAAACAAAAAACAATGTCCATCTTCGCTTAAAACTTTTCCCTCTTAGATAACCATGTCCCCACCGTAACCATCATTGCATTAATGGTTGCAAGTTTTTTTACCGTGATATGCATTGTGTGAGCTTTTGGTATTGACTTTGATTGATGGTGTAGAGACAAAAGTGACACCCTTCATTCAGAGCCAGGTTTGACTTCCGGTGCAGTTTTTTAGTTGAGTTTTTATTCTGTAGCAGGTGGGTGGAATTGCGGTTCTTCGCGCCAAAGTATTGGATACTTCGCAGTACTTTTAATTTAATTCTTAAAAATATTTAATACATACTTGGATTACATAACTGGATTTTTTTTGTAGCTTTGTAATGTCGTATGCAAAAATTGCCTGATACTAGTATACTAGTAATTTAAAAATCTACTTCTTGACTTGACATAAAAATACAATTTTCCAAACATCAATAATACTGGCTTCAATCCTTCGTTCGCTTCAATCAAAGATTAAAGATTAGTTGCACAAAATTGTTCATTGTTTAAATTGCACGAATTTTAGTTAATTCAATTTCAAAACGTATGCACGGAATGTTATGTACCTAATATTTATACCGAAATTTAAATCTTTTATTATTGCAATGATTACATCTTATTTTTATTTTTAATATTCATGAATTCTGTTAGATATTAAGTTAGATATAATAAGTATTGTGTGCCCTAACAGGGTGTCATGAATTGCCGACTTATACCTGTAACACCTTATTATGTAAATATGTTCATGGCTATGCAATAAATGAAATATGAAATAAACAAGTATTCCGAATCGGAATAGGTAATTTAGTATCTTGAATCGAGTCAAATGAAATTCATTCAGATTAAGATTATATTTTCGATCTGACCAATTACCAAGTACGAAATATTGTATCAACAAAGAATCTAATCTACACTGTTGAATAATGCAAAAGCGGGTGTCATGTAGATTGACAAGTTGCGTCAAATTTTCACACCATGCGGAGAAGGTCAGGGTTCGATATGGTGTCGGAGATGCAGCCTGCATAAATGCATAGCTATGAGATCTAAGTATCTAATCTACCTCTATGTCGATAGATGGAGGTAGGAGGTGAGGAAACCTATTCAAGAAGATCACCTCTTCATCGTCTCATCTTATCGGAATGACTTACGTTGCGAAACTTCATGTGACTATTTTCATACCTATTAAATATTCGTTTCTATCAACGATTTCGACGATTATCGTATTGACTACAATAACTGCAACCAAGTCATCGAATGGAGAAACTAATATTAATTTTTAAAGTAGGCCAACCATTTAAATTAAATTCATTTGTTGTTTTAAGGCCTAGAAAACCAGTGTTCAAAAAATATAACAGTTTAATATGTTATAACTCATCGGCAAGGCGTGTTTATTGCGGATTTGACGCTGTACCCTTCGTGCCGTCCAAACTGTGTAAACATTGTCCATAATTTCGATTTACAAGTCCACACCACACGGGCCTTTGTTGCCTAATTATCTTCGTAAAGACATCATGTCTTCCTGTGCCATCACTGACTCTCACCAATAAGAAATAAACCTTATTAGAACGAGTATAAGTCCAGCTTTAGTCAGTTTATCCTAGTTTGTATCTAAAACAATCGCGGATCTAGGGAAGCTGGTCAGTGTGAGCCCTGCTTTATTTATAGGCAATTAACATGGACGCCCGCGGCTTCGCGCTTCACGTGGCTTTGATTGACTGTTGACATTTTGTGATGCCAACAAACACAAAGAACAAGATCGAAATGTCAACTTCGACATGGGTGTCCGGGGTGCCTGTGACCTTCGGGTTTTATACACAATGGTTTTATTTCTCAAATTTAACAACTTTAATTTGAAGTATTATTGAAAAGTTAAGTTTTCCTTTTCCTATTTGTCAAAATCTTGCTTAAGTAGGTAACAAACCTTTTGTGCAAAATTCGGGTAGTAATGTTTACATTGGCCTAAAAACTAATGTTCAGTCTAGTTTTGGAGGCTTCAGCGCTGTCAATCCACCACCGACGTTACCACCGGTTACCATTATCAACGTCGTTCATTTTTACTACACAATGGAAAAAGTTTGTTTTTGAAGAGCACAAAACCTAAACAAGATATTTAGAAAATTATCAGTCGGTAAATTTGAATAATTGGCACCAATTCCTGGATTTAATGCCCTATGGTCAGTGGTACCCGGTATTACGCAATGTTTTCAAACACGTTAAACTCAACAATAACATTGTTTTCGATTTTCGCCGCGCGCGCATCCACGTGTGGGTGCAGTTATTTTTACGTCCACGCTCTAATTACTATATCGTTGACGTTTCGGACGTCGCCAGCTCCCAGCACTATCACTAATCCTCACTTGTTCACAACCGTCGCGAATCCGGACTCGAATTTATCGGTGCGTTTTTTCTAAACGCGTCGTAGTCGGACGGATGTCGTCGCTGCGACTGGCGAGTCGCCGGCGCGCGGACGCAGCCTGTAGGCCGGCTTCTAATGATCTTCGTTTCATTGTGCGGAATCGCGTTTAATGGGGGCGTGTGGGCGATAAACGTAGCCCAGGGAAGGTCGCTTAGCGGGCCGGTGTTCTCGGAAGCAGTCGCGGATGGGAATGCAGGACGCGGCAGCTCGCCCGCGAGAGGAATGCAGCTTCACCATAGTGGTGCACGCGAAACGCACCAACGTTCAATAAACTTGGTGCGACGTAACTCCTTCCCGTCGCCGCTAGTGGAACTCAATCAATCCACTTTTGAATTTAAATGAGCCACAATATTTTTAAATGATTTAACCTCCTGAGAGTCCTGAGTCTAATGAAGCGTCAAATGAAATGTCATTTGGTACAAAATGTACAAATACATTATAGGTACTACTTGTAGGACATCGATCGTCATCAATAATTTTGGATAATCTTAGAGAAAATGGTGTATTACGCAAAAGTCTCCTCATTAGCCACTTTAACCCTTTCAAGGGCTTTCTTCCGGTTAAAAGCTCCTGATTTTCTAGTGAGGTCATTACTACACAGACACAGACTTAAAGCCTTTTAGACACGGTAGTTTCGCGGCTATTAGTAGAGCAGGATTATTCCACTCTTGAATCCCAATTAGCTACACAGAAAAAAAAAATTACTTGAAGCAAGTAATATTATTTGAGTCAAGATCTTTTGGGATTTCGATATAAGGAAAATGGAGAATTACTTAGATTGAGATATAAAATGTTTCGCATTATAGTTCTTAGACCAAGAACTACTTATTTGTATCAACATTTTAAATATCTCTTCCACTAAAAGCTAATAACTGTTGTTTCAAGAGAGAAAGCATTTTGACATAATTATTCCTTTTCTTAATTTAACATTGAAAGGCTCTTTAACGAAGATTGAATGTATTTTGTTTATAATAGTATTAAAAATTGGCTCAAAAGCGTTAGTTCTTATTGTAAAATAGCACATATTCTCTTCAAATGATGTAAGGCTCTTTTTTCAAAAGCTAAATTGTTTAACCCAAGAACGAAAATATTTAAAACAAGATATTTTCGCTCTTGGGTCAAACAATTTAGCTTTTAAAAAAAGAGCCGTACATCATTCTCTTCAAATGATGTAAAGCTCTTTTTTTAAAAGCTAAATTGTTTAACCCAAGAACGAAAATATCTTGATCTAAATAGCTGATTAATTTACTCAAGAGCGTTTTGTTCTTGTTGTCAAATGGCCCATATTCCGGTCAAATGATGTAAGGCTCTTTTTTTAAAAGCTAAATTGTTTGACCCAAGAACGAAAATATCTTGTTCTAAGTAACCGAGATAATTTACTCAAAAGCATTAATTGTTCTTGCAAAATAGTTCCTTTCTTGTTGTAAAATGGAACGTATTCGAATCAAATGAAGTAAAGCTCTTCTTTTAAGAGTGTTTAATTCTTCTTATAAAAACTGTCATTCTTGTCGTAAAATAGAAAGGTATTCCAATCAAATGAAGTAAAGCTCTTCTTTTAAGAGTGTTTATTTCTTCTTTTAAAAAAGTGTCATTCTTGTCGTAAAAAGGAACGTATTCCAATCAAATGAAGTGAAGCTCTTCTTTTAAGAGTGTTTAATTCTTCTTATAAAAAGTGTCATTCTTGTCGTAAAATGGAACGTATTCCAATCAAATGAAGTAAAGCTCTTCTTTTAAGAGTGTTTAATTCTTTTTATAAAAAGTGCCATTCTTGTCGTAAAATGGAACGTATTCCATTCAAATAAGGTAAATCTCTTCTTAATCACGACTATAAGGTGTGCCGTTCTCGAGAATGTTCTCCGTTTACTATGGGCTTTGAGCGAGAACGTTTCCTATACAAAACGGAGAACATTCTCGAGAACGGCACAACATGAGCTACAACACTTTTCATACCGACGTTTGTGTATTTGGCGCGTTTACAAAATTTACCATTTTATTTTTGTTTTATTCTTATCATTTTAATGTCTCAAATGAAATACTTATGATGTATTTTTTTACCTATTTAACATCTTTAGTTTTGTTTGCCTACCTTTATAATATGGTCATTTCATCACTATAGACTTTGCGACAATTATGACTTGATTAAATTACCTACCTTAATAAAACAATAATAAAATGGTATATTTTGTAACTAGGATAAATACATAAATTTCCACTTTTAAAGGAGAGCTTTAAATTTTGATGGAGTGCGTGTCCCTTTACAACAAGAACCAGAAATACAAACTTAAAAGAAAAGCTTAATGTAAGTATGTAATTAGAATACGTTCTATTTTACAACTAGAATTAACATGTTACAAGAAGAATTATCTTAACCCACAGAAGTGCTAATCAACTCAAGCTTTAACTTTTTACAAAAAGACTTGTGCCGTTTTAAGTATGAATGTGTTTTGACAGTATTCCAGTCTAATTTATACAAGCCAAATTAGTTTTGAAACACATTTATACCTATTCAGAAATAATGGAATGAAAGTGAAATGTAAGTTTCTCATTTATTTTATGCACCAGTTAAAGAAAATAATTACAAATTCAGAACCTATCAGTATCACTATACAGTATTAAAATTGAATTTAGAACGGAAAACATTTTGACTTATAAGCATATAGGTACATAAATGTATGAGCTACATGTCATGGTTCATTATTTTATTTTAAACGTTTACAATCTTGAATTATTTTTATTTTATTTTCACTAATTGCAATATTTTGAACACCAATTGATATATAGATCAAAATAATAATGATATTATTAAATATGTTTTTAATAAAATCAATTATACAACCCGTCACTAAGAAAGGACGCTGCAAAAGAATTGAATCACCTAGTAGATAAAAAGGAATATTCTGACTTGGAATTACGTAATTGTTGGAGTACGTCTACAATAGGGTGTTTCATTTTTCCAAAATTTTGATTTATCTTTGACTTCGCTTTTCTTCTTGTTTCTACACCTATACAGAGCCCATATACCAAAAATCAGGGAAATCGGACAATATTTAGAGGTCGCACACTGTGGCAACTTTTGTCTGAAGAAGTTAGTATGGGCGCAGGAAAGGCTAGAAACAAAATTTATGTCACTTTTAGTAGTAGGTGGTTTAAAAGTGATTTTAATGAAAAGTTTTTATATTGAAGCAAGTTCTTTTAAAAAAAATACTAGTTGACGTGGCATTTAGTTTCTAGGGAAGGTTTCTTATGGTATTTTTTTGGACGCTCGACTTCCTTCTAAGGAACAAGTTTTTTTTAGTTTTTTGTCCTGTTTTTGGCATGAAGCAGTGGTCTCTCGGCCCTCTCGGGGCACTGATAACAGGATAGGTGGATGATATCAAGCGGTACATTGGCTATCACCAGGTCCGCCATGGACCGGCTCGGCAAAATATGGAGAATCTTCATCACAAATGCCACTAAACTGCGACTTGTCAGGGCATTAGTATCTCCCAACTTTCCCATATTTCTTTACGGTGCTGAGACGTGGACTTCAAGGGAAAAGAAGATAGATTTCCTAGAAATGTGGTGCTGCAGAAGAAAGCTAAGAGTATCCTGCAGAAGGTTCAGATGCGATGGACCAGCCAAGTCAAGGCTGCACTTAGTGGCCCACTCTACGAATGCGTAAGGAATGTCGATGCATTGTTAAGCTTGCTACCACCCCTGATGTGACGGCCACGACCACTCTGTCAAGAGTGTGACGACAAAGAAGAAAACAAGATCGTTCTTTGACTTAAGTATATTGACCGGGATATAGACCCTACTTACATTTTTGATTTTTGTCTTAGAACTATTTAATGTTCAGGATGTTAGCGATTATTGTAGCCCTAACACCAGACTTGGTCGATAGTCTAACAATAGTCTATCATACCGCAAAGAAGAGTAAGTATACCTATATATTTAATAAAAAAAATTAACGCTCCAGTCAAAGATGAAGAGCAAAACGGTTCTCGCTGAAAGTCGTCGAACATCACAGAAAATGCGTTACTACTTGCGAACAAAAGATAAGGTTGCGGCTTACACATGTAAGCTAAATGATGATGATGACTTATTTTATGAAGAATGGATGTTACAACTGTTGTATTTTAAGTTTAGTTTTACTTTCAAATAAGTTACAACTACTCTATTGTTTTATTTGAAAATAAAATTGAGTAACATTACTTTTTAGCGACATTTTTTCAAACTGTTCATGTGTGCGACCTCTAAACAACGTCCAAATCACTTGAAAATTGGTATATAGGCGTTTAAGATAAGCTAGAACCGAAAGCCGAGCGAAATCAGAAAAAATATCACAATTTTTTTTTTCCCATACAAATATGAAACACCCTAGTCTACAATGTTTGCTAATAGTAAATGATTTAAAGAAAACATAATCTCTTACTCTATTTGTAATTGAAGATACTCACTTTCACATAAAAATAATGGTAGTTTTTATTTTATGAATAAGTTCCAAATGTAAAATGTACTTTTTAAAAGTACCAAGATTCTCTACAAGTCAAACTTAGAACAAATCACGTCAATTGTAAATAGATGGTGCAAATACTTAGGTAGGTACATAAGACCAAATGTCATAGATAAAATTTCTGTAGCTTAGTATATTTTTACATTTCAAGAACTTTATAGTCTAAGATCCGTACTAAGCTCGATCTTCACCGACGTGTTAACCAGGTGAAAATAATATTTTATTAAGTAAAATAAGTTTCTGAACATGTCTTACTATGGTAACCTCAATAAAAATGGTCAAGATTATTTAAAAAAAATTCAAAGATTTTAAAAAAATAATCTTGACCATTCATTTTTATTGAGGAGACATGTTCAGAAACTTATTTTCATCTGGTTAACACGTTGGTAAAGATCGAGCTTAGTACGGATCCTATACTATTAATAAAAATACAAAGACCAAATTTTACACATCTAAGTTTAAAGCGTCAACTATATACGGTGGTACCTACTGTATCATACGCCGTATGGATTTGATACACTTTTTTTGAATAATTACGTGGAGGTGCTCACACACTTGGGGATACTTGGCGTGGAAAACGTGGTAAATCTTAAACAATAAGTCGAACGCCTTTGCTGCTGAATGCACGTGGTATTTGATATCATGAATAACGATGTATATCTGGGCGAAGTTTTGTAGCGGTCTTTGTATGATCACGAAGGGTTGCACGGTATCCTTCCGGGCTGCAGCCTTAGCTTTCTGGGCTGCGATTACGCTGTCGATATCTCCGGCGTCCTGCATTAAAAACATAATTTAAATGCCATAGTTCCCAGGAATATCCCACTGCTCAGCAGAGGCTCCACCACAAAAATAGAAGTTCTTTTTTCTTCATTAAAATATGTACAGCAGAGACTTAGTCATATAGAAAATGGAATTTTAAGGTACACAATAGTTAGTTGTTTTACAAGGGGGCAAAGTTGTTGTTTAACCGCACGTGCCAATATTGAAACCTGAGCAACCGAAAGATTCCAATCACAGAGAACCTCCTATAGAGTGGCAGTCTTGTATATTTGGTTCGCGATACGAGTCACCACTGTTTGGGGTGCGAGGAGCGGGCGGGGAATGTGTTAAGCGCGCTGTGATTGGCCGTTTCAAGGACGGCGGGCAGTCGCGCCAGATGAAAAGGGACAGAAGTATGACTGTCCCTCTACTGACGCGTAAGTGGCCAATGTAAGTTGACCTATGCCGGCTCTGAATAAATTATAAATATGACTTATTTGTGGAATGTAATGCCGTCTGTTTTTAAATTTGAGCTTCTTGTTACCTTTCCACACCATTTCACACTACAGGTGGACATCTTTAAGGCATCAAAATACCCTTTTCCAATTTTTTTGTGCGAAAAACACGCGCTGCTTTCGGGTCTGTTACTTGGTCGATACTGATCGGGCACGGCGAGCGCCCGCGCTTATATCAGTGCAAATACTAGGAAGGCTGGCCACCGCGAGTCGTCTTGTAATAGATGTCTATAGGCACACCTCGGACTCTGGCGATCAAATATATGAAAGAGGCGCGTTCCTAGCACACAGTCTAAGCTCGTGTAGGTGAACGCGTACTATGCTTGTGTGAGTGACATATGACAGGTCGACTGTTCGCGTTTTTGACAGGCGGTAACTGTCAGGTAACCGAGAGGGGGTGGGCGGCACTTTCAGTGGGGAGCGGAAGTGGCCATACTGTATGATAATACTCTTTATTATACTGTGCTATAGGGGTTGGTCTGTGATTCCAATATTGAACCACTCGCGAGCGTAGCGAGTGGTTCGAAAAGTGGAATCTTGTGCGTTGCGAGGGTTTCAAGGGACGAAGGTTAAACAAACTTTGCCGCCGAGTGAAACACAAAAATGTTCACCACACCAACACGAAGAAAACACTGACTATAAAACATCAAACTAAATCAAAACTATCAATTTATTCAATAATTATGATTCAAAATAGTTATATATATTTAGGTAATTTCCACCAGGAAGCTAAAATTAAAGATATCAAGTTAAATTTTGTTTGAAATTATTTGGCACTCTAGTGGATAAAATGCAATTTTGCTATCTGTTTTTGAATAGCAAAGTAAGCCTTTACCAGTTGGTGTGGTGAAAAGTTTTTAATTTTTCCCTTAATTATTGTAATTAAATAAAGAAGTAACAAATACCAAAACATGGTAAGTAAAATATGACTTCATTATGGTGGCTCTATGGCAACTTTGCATGCCTTACAGTTTACATACGTAGAGTGTGTTTAGTAAAACGTCCCACTTTGTCGGTTACCATTAAGGCAAGATTTACTTGTATCCTTATATGAATAAACTGACAAAGCGGCTTTATAGCAATCGACAAAGTGGGACGTTGTCCCATGCACTCACTAGTAATGATTTTCATAAAAAATGAGTGGGAAATATTAAATGGAATACTACTTTATTATGTTCTGGGAACATATTTACCAAAATGAAATATATTGAACTCGCTTGACTCGAAGAGTAAAATAGTAAAACATTAACTGAACAGTTACACAACTTTTATAGTTAATAATATAAATGTATATTAATAATAAAATAAATAGAATAAAACCCTTAAATTTGGATTGGATGCATAGAATACTTACATCTATCTGAACTAATAAGCCCTGGATTGATTCAGTGGTTGAGAACTTGACTTTCCTAGATTTTCGGCCTTTGGGTGGTATTAAAAAATATAGCAGGTAAATCCGCACCGGAATTATTTTGTCTGAAATTAAAAAAAAATGATATGAGACATTAGACTCACACATATTTTCATAAAATGATCAATTATGAATGCATTGTAATTAATTACGTTTTAACGGCCTCTGTATCTTTCTTCGTGGGTAGTGACTCTGCCTATGAAGTACAAGGTCCTGGGTTGAACTTGAATCCCATTTGAATTTGAACATTTTCAAGTTGTCATCCAACAAACTAAATGCTAATGACTGAATGTGATCTGCTTGTGTGCTCTTTTTCTTTTCGCTCGTTTTTTGGCGTCGTTGTCATTGCTGTGAAAAATAAATTGGTGATTGCGATCGCAAGTATAGCTACTAAAATAAATACAAGACGCTTTGATTAAGAGAAGTGTTCTAAAGGAAATATGGCGTTTATTTTTAATGTATTTAGTGTAGTAACTGGCCACGTTACACCAAAATCATTTTTGGTGTAATGAATTCTGTGACCTATGAAATAAGCTTTGTTCATAGGTCACAGAATTCATTTTAGTATAACATGGCCAGTAATAAAAATCTTATGCTAAAATCAATTCTATTTATATATGTATGGAATTTATCTGTAATATAAATTGTATACATATATAAATAGAATTGAGGTAGCTAGTTATTTTGAGGAATGTCTTACCAGAGTATCTACTTTGCTGTCTTTTCAAATGGCCCAGGTTTCAAGAAAATCATGTACAGTTTCAAATTTTTGTTTGTGTCTTAATTCAAAGGTGTTATTCCACCTTTCACAAACTTGGTCCTATAGCTCATTGTTATATTTCAGCCAAATAGCGTCGTCATTTGAAGCAGTCCCTGAAATAAAACAAATAAAAAATTTATCGAAACTTCGGTATACCTACTTTGTGAAAATCAAAAGGAAAAAAGACAACAGACAGACAGAGTTACTTTTGCATTTATATTATTAGTAGGTACAAATATAAGTTATGGATTTTACCTTGATTATTTTCCACAGACTCTACATCTGTATCCGAATCCCTATTAGAGCAAGTGGGTTTAAGCCCCTGCACTTTTCTCCTGATATGTACAGGAGATTTCGAACCTTGTCCACTAATTTGCCTTTAGCGGGCACATATTTTCTTGAAGCAGATTTGCATGTTGGCACAGCTTTCATATAGTAGGTATATATACTTTCAGTTGGGAAAAGTAAAACAATTTTTGCAGCTAGCAAATTGAATTCTTCTGGTTTGATGTTGCTGAGGAAAAAAATATTTTGAATAATCTTCATTCATATTTAAGTATATTATACTAATTTTATTATAGAAACCAGACAGAAAACCATCACAACTACCCTTGACGTAAATGCATAATTTTGCTCCCTTGTGAAAGAATATCTAACTCGCACTAGTCGTCAATCCATCTGGATTGACATGCAAGTACAGTCACCTGTAACCTGTAATAATATCTTACGCAATAAAGGCTGCAAAAATATCTGCCACTAATACCTTATGAGACATTGTAAGAGTGTGTAAGATATTTTTGAGGCCTTCGTTGTGTAAGACATTATTGCAGGTGACTGTACCAAACCTGAAACTACTGCTGTCTGGTCTCCTATAATCCATTAGCTAAGTACTTACTTGTTAACAATAAATGTGTAGTGATATTTCACCAAAACATCAACAATGATGCTTCTTTTTTGCGAGTTCAATTGTTTGTATTTTTGATAATAATTTAGAACACTATTTACTTGTGGAGTACATTGGCGGATACTCTTCAATTCAAATTTTGGCAGTGAAAGCCTACTTGGTACACTTAAGTAGGAATCCAAATCCAAAGTAATGTCTGTCCGAATAACTGACTGATCTTGATCAACTTGCATCACTTCTATACAGTTTGTTTTCGCTTTAATAACCATTAAATCTTCATTGAAGAAATATGCAGTTTCAGTATCAGTAACTGAGTCTAAGTAATCTTGTAGTTTACTTTTTAGTTTAATTCGGTGCCCAATGTGTTTGCAAAGCTCTTTCAAGTATCATTAAAGGAGAATGGGCATTTTGTCCCATGAATGTATACGAATCAGACGTACCTCGTTTGAAAGGCCTTACTCATAGCATCATTTTATTGTATGACACCAACTCTGGATTTCGTGCAGGGACTGAGCTATTTAAAAAAAAATGTGGCGCATTAAAAGTAATATTTTACAAAAAACTTATTATGTAGCCAGTTTTTATGAAATGCATCGGAAAGTATATAAAAAATGCTACACTTAGGTACACAACTGTTCAATTTCAGGTGCGCACAGAGCTGGAATTAAATGATAAAAGGTTTGCATTAATAAGACAAACCCTATTAATCAGCGGAGCTTAGTTGTATACACACGTCATATATATCATTTAAAAGGCATTTTTATAAGGTATTTTTAAAAATATAAACTTGCACTCAAGTGCTTGCAGGGACCGAAATATAACTAGTTTCTTAGTTAACTACCGAAGTTAATTGATGCTTTGGTTGTTCTACCTGACAATAGATGGCGCGCTGGTAGCTTAATAGGCAATTTTTTTCACTAGTTTACATAATTGAAACATATCATATTAGGAAGGTTTTAATTTAAGCATTAATTTCATATATGACACCAAAAACGGGAAGTCTTCAGGGAAGATGGTATTAATTATTTTGATCATCCCTTGCGGCGTAAACTGGAACTAAATAGTGTCATTCTGATGGGGTGACTTTAATAGCCGTTTACATTACTTTATACGCCTGAAATAGAATAAAAAAGTAAGCTACATTTTTTGGTAATCATTCCAGCATATTTAATATAACTAAACAACTTAATTACCCTTATTTTAATTCCTCTCTAGTACCGACATCTTGCGTCCAATAGGAGAACCGAATGAGTAGCAATATGCCGGATCCATACCGCTGCTTTTAAACGCTCTAAAAAGGAAAGTGATGACAGATATCCGATTTTCAATAATTCTGAACGCAAACAAATAAAAAGAGTCCGAACATCATAAGTTTCGTTTTTATTATTTTATCTTTCTTCCTCTTACATATTGGAGTGATAAAAGAAGATATCCGAGTCATTACAGTTTAGAAGTTCGCGATTTATAGCGCTCAAAACTTAAAAGTGCCTATTTAATATGATCTCAGTTAGGTATAAATAGTTAAAATAGTACATAACGATACAAATGCGGAAAAGAGGAGTAGGAGAGTGATGATAAATTAAAACACGACCGAGGGGAGTGTTTTAAATCGACACGTGTTACGATTTTCTTTTTCGCACAGCCTGTATTATACGACGTTTTTTTAGTACAAATGTCCCTGTCCCTCAAGTTTCTGGCGAGCGACGCTATAAAAGCCGGTGCTAACTTACTGTAGTTGAAATATGATAATTACGAAATAAAAACATCATGTTATACTTTATGTTTTAAGTATGTATTTTTTACTTATGTACATTTATTTACAGTTTTAAAATGTTTACGGCATGCATTTCCTTCACACAAATATTAGCAGAACAAGTTTACAAATCAACATAAACTAAGCACAAGGAATAAGTGTAAACGTTTTGGGTATTTTGAATTTACGAATTTGAGATGCCGTAAACGTTTTGTATGAAATATTGATCGGTATCGGAGATATAAATACGTTGAGATCACGATGCCTCTTCTACCGTCTCGTCTGTATAACGGGGAATGTTTTGAAGAACTTTCTGACTTGGTGCCGCGCTTTTATCACCGCACCTGCCGCCAAAGAAACAAAGTTGATCCTCATTTTCTCGACACATGGCAAACCAAGAACAAACAACCCTCTCGCTCGAACCGCGAAAGGTAGTCTCGCTCTGTAGCGCCAATACGCAAGAGCAATAAAGATAGTTATCTACGAGCGTTTCGTTTCGTGAACATTTCATGAGCGTTTGTGAATTCGGCTACGCACGTTAGTTCGCCGTACGAGTCTTCCAGTGTCGTCGGATTCCAGTTTCGACGGGGTCTTGATTCATCGTATTACTGTTTCGTTTTTGTTATTATTTAATTATAATAGCTGAACTTCATACGTGGTAAATATGCCCGTTTCCGATTAATTATATAGTACCTACCTATGAAATGAATGACTGAAACGGGGCTAGAGACCCTCAAGGTGATGTGTGCCACACACTTTCCAGGCTCGATAATAAATCAGTGTCGCACGACCAGACGTAATTGGGACACGTCAAAAAAGGTAGTAGACCACAACAAAATACAATGGGCATTATCGACATTTCAGCCGTAAAAAGCCCCGGGGCCAGATGGAATCTACCCCATACTACTACGAGAGGGCGCTAACGTACTTATACCCCACTTGAGTAGACTGTAAAAGCGTGTATTGCCTTCGGACATGTACCGCGTGCATGGAGGTTAGTAAAGGTAACATACTTGCCCAAACCAGGCAAAGCGGATTACATAGAAGCCAAATCATATAGGCCCATAAGTCTATCATCATTTCTCCTTAAAACGCTGGAGAAACTGGTGGACAGACACATCAGGGATGGTCCGCTCAAGAGACATTCACTACACCGCTTGCAATGTGCATACCAACCGGGAAAGTCCACGGAGACAGCACTACACCTGGTGACAACTAGAGCGGAGCAGGCCATAGAAAACAAAGAACTATGTCTTGCTGCATTTCTGGACGTCAAAGGTGCCTTTGATCGCACCACATATGGTGCAATCAATACTGCTGCACTCAAACATCTATGGAAGGGTATTTGAACTTTCCAATGAAGTGAAATATCTAGGGGTTACACTAGACAAAGGACAGGGGGGTTACCATGACGTGCTAAAGCCGTTCAGTCTAGGTTGAGAGAGAGGGACGGAGCTATGTAACTGCTATAGCTGTGTCCCTTTCTCTCAACCTAAACTGAACGTCTTTAGTACGTCATGGTAACCCCCCTGAACTGGAAAAGAAACGTCGAACTGACCACAGCCAAGGCATTTCGAGTGTTTGGAATGTGCAGGTCGGCTTACGGCAAAACATGGGGTATAAACCCAAAGGTACTAAGGTGGATCTACACCATGATGGTGAGACCTATAATCCTGTACGGAAGCCTGGCCTGGTGGCCAAGGATATTACTGAGCACATGCAGAGATGTCCTCATGAAGCTACAAAGGACAGCATGCATGGCTATAACGGGTGCGTTCAGAACGACGCCCACAGCAGCATTGGAGGTACTATTGGATCTCCCGCCGCTACATCTAGTGATACAGTCTGAGGCACTGAAATCGCTACACCGGCTGGTTTTAACAGGTCTCTGGAGCGATAGCATGCCGAAGACTAAACACACAAGCATGGAATACAACAATTCTATGCGAAGGCTGATGAGTATGGGCTGCGACAAAATGCAACCGAAATTCATCTTCCACAAAAACTTCAAAACCAAGGTCCATACCAGAGCCGAATGGAAGGAGGGTCTAGAGACACCCATCCCTGATGACAACACCATCATGTGGTATACAGACGGGTCCAAGATGGCATCTGGTACGGGCGCAGGCATTTATGCAAATGACTACAGTGGTAGTATCAGCATGGGCAATTATGCCACGGTCTTCCAAGCCGAAACATATGCAATAATTGCCTGTGTACATGAGAATATAGTTAGACATACCCAAGGTAAGAATATCTATATACTCAGCGACAGTCAAGCGGCACTCAAAGCCTTCACATCGCCCAGAGTTACCTTTAGACTGGTATTAAACGGCATCCAAGCTGTTAACAAGCTTGGAAGGCAAAACAAGGTGCAACTGGTATGGATACCGGGGCACGAAGGCTTCATTGGCAATGAAAATGCTGATGAACTTGCCAAGGCCGATCTGAATATAACTTCATAGGTCCGGAACCTTTTGTGGGCCTTTCACAAGGAACCATCAAAACGGCTATGAAAGACCAAACAAAGGCTAATCACCAAAAAGAGTGGGATGACGGTCTCTTCCTCTTCGCCACACGTGCGACAATCAGTGTTGTCGGCGTGTCCCATCTTGGCCAAAATTCCTTTGACCCCGTAATGGCCTGTGAACACCCCCGTTATAATTTGGAGTTGTCTTTTGCCTAGCTTCTTAGCTTTTTGCTCCATCCAGAGTCTACCCTCTGCATAAAGAGCTTTGAATGCTTCAAAGAAGCTAGGCAAAAGACAACTCCAAATTATAACGGGGGTGTTCACAGGCCATTACGGGGTCAAAGGAATTTTGGCCAAGATGGGACACGCCGACAACACTGATTGTCGCACGTGTGGCGAAGAGGAAGAGACCGTCAGACATCTAATGTGTGAATGTCACGCCCTCGCCAGACAAAGGATGAAGAACTTTGGAGCGGGTTACCTGACACCAAAGGACTTCAGAGAGCTACTCATGAGCCTCATCATCCGATACGTGGAGATGGTCGAGAAGCTCCTGAATAGCTGAAGGATCTTAGGATTGTAGGGGGTAATTGCACAAAAAATCCCGATGGGTCGAAGTGTATCCGTAAGGGCCCCCGCAGATTTAAGATAAGATAAGATAATGCTGAAGAAACAGCAATACGTTGAATCAGGAATCTGTCGAAACCTTAATTAGTCCAAACGATCAATTAGTCCATATATGGCGACTCAGGGACAATTCGTTTATGCCCATGACGTGCAATTTGTGGAATGAGCTTATGAGTTGTTTCCCTTGCGCTGTGATGTGGGGTTCTATCAAGAAGCAGGTGTTTAGGGTTCTGAAAGGTCAGCAAAGCATAAGGGCCTACACACATTTACACTATACGACGTCATGTCGTGGCGCGATGCGACGTCGTATCATGGGTTTGTTCCAGGTTCGTCGTATTCCTTTTTCGTCGTATTCCAGTTTCGTCGGATTCCTGATTCGTCGTATTGGTGTTTCGTCGGAATAATCTATTAATATATAAGTAAATTATATAGGTATATACTTAAAAACGGGGTTTTAACCATGTATAAAGTGTAATTATAGTAATTATATTTATAATTCCGACGAAACAGTAATACGACGAATCAGGAATCCGACGAAACTGGAATACGACGAAAAAGGAATACGACGAACCTGGAACAAATGGCCATAAGCATCTGCAGTTAGGGCCAACACACAATTACGTATGTGCCGTACGTCGTACAACGTTACGACGCCGTGTCGTAAGCATTTACGGTTTACGTCGTAGATTTCCGCGACACAACGTCGCAACATGATCCGTATCATTTGTTCCAGGTTCGTCGTATTCCTTTTTCGTCGTATTCCAGTTTCGTCGGATTCCTGATTCGTCGTATTACTGTTTCGTCGGAATTATAAATATAATTACTATAATTACACTTTATACATGGTTAAAACCCCGTTTCTAAGTATATACCTATATAATTTACTTATATATTAATAGATTATTCCGACGAAACACCAATACGACGAATCAGGAATCCGACGAAACTGGAATACGACGAAAAAGGAATACGACGAACCTGGAACAAACCCTTATGGCGCGATATCCATGGGCGGCAATGACTGCTTTCCAACAAGCGGCTCGTCTGCTCATTGGCTGTATGAATAATAAGTATAAAGGACATTCTTACACAGGCTGACTGACTCCCACGGTACGCTCAAAAAGGCTTGTGTTGTGGGTACCAATACTTATATACATAGAAATCACCCATGGCTCCAGAACAAATCTGTGTTCATTACACAAATAAATGCCCTTAACGGGATTCGAACCCGGGGTCCGCATCACTGCTGGCAGGGTCACTACGTGCTAGGCTCCATACTGTGAGTGAGTCTCAAGCTACAAAAGTGGCACATTCATCTTTTCGATGCCGTATCAAATACAAACACCGTCACTCAGACACCCTTTTTTTGACCATTGTATTTCTCCCCAAACACGAATTTATCCTGAACCGAAGAGAGGCCATTCCCTCTAGTCTTACCGCGTAGTTTTACCAGTTGAATCACTGGGAATTTTCTTCTCAATAAACTTACTGATAGTAAGGGTCAGGCAATGTAGGAGCGTTAGTACCTATAGATGCCCGAAGGGCAAACAGTGTAGAAATACAACAGAGCCCCACAGCGCAGCGGGGCTCTGTCGAAACAGTTGTCTCGTCTATCATCAATCACTAAGTCTTTTGAGAAAAAAATTACCAATTGTTCAACTGGTAAGACTACGCGGTAAGACTACGCAGTAAGACTACAGGGAATAGGTCCTAGCGGTGACAGAATCAGACAGAATATTTTTTGTAGTGATTTTTTAAACAATTATTAACCCTTTACCAGGGGAAGGTATATATTTGTCCCACATCTTATATCGGTTACCGTGGTCAGGTTTTTACTCCAAACCTGCTGGAAACTTCGGTCGTGTTTTAATTAATCGCCACTCGTTTCAAACTTCCTTTTTTTCGCATTTGTATCGTATTTCGATTCCTGAAAATAGTTTTTTTACGATCTTCATTCACAACACGCTTCTAAATCGCGTAATAGATCTTCACTGGAACTCTAATTTCCGTAAATCATGGAGAATTTCGAACACTTTCCTAAGGCACTGGTCCCATCGCGAGCTAGTAAGCTATGAGCTATCGGCTATAAAAACGAACAAAAGATAATCACTCCCGTGTAAATAAAAGAGACACAGCGATGTTTATAGTTACTCGCCCAGCGGTGAGCTATCAAAATCGCCGTGTCTCTTATTTGCACGGGGTGCTTATCTTTTGTTCGTTTTTGTAGCCGATAGCTCATAGCTTTTTAGCTCGCGGTGGGACCAGTGCCTTAATTTCTATAAGTACATAGGTTGAACAATTTTTTGATATTTTGTAGATTTTGATTGTAATCCCTAGGAAGTAAGTACAGTCAACAACACAGCTCTGCTGTGAATACAGAAAATTTGCCAAAAATATGTATACAGAACTTTATTGAATATACTTACATTAAGGCGTGTGTACATATTTTTGACACTTTGTATCCATAGCTCTGTTGTTGTTGACTATAGCTATGACATGCACCGTTAATTAAAGCCTAGGGTACTTAAAAATTCTGTTTCCACCTTATTTTATAAAAAAAAAGATATGACAAAGTTTCATACTTTTCATCGTTCCACTCCCCTTTTAGTATGGGACTAGGTATTTTTTTTATACTACGTCGGTGGCAAACAAGCATACGGCCCGCCTGGTGTAAAGCGGTCACCGTAACCTATGGACGCCTGCAACTCAGTGTCACATACGCGTTGCCACCCCATTAGAAACTTGTACATTCCCTTTTGCAGTGTTAAGTACACATCAAAAAGGAGTGTACAAGTTCTAAGGAGGGTCCGGGTTGCCGACGACTCAAAGGACAATAGACGGAACAAGTTAGTTCCGTAAGTCCTCCCGTCGTCAGCACACCGCACCCTCGTTGAGCTCTGGCAGCCTTACTCACCGGCAGGAACACAACACTATGAGTAGGGTCTAGTACTATTTGGCTGCGGTCTTCTGTAAGGCGGAGGTACTACCCCAGTTTGGGCTCTGCTCTAGATTCGAGCGAGACGATATCTGCTGTGCTGTGCCATACCACACAAAGCGGAATATCATTCGCTATGCCCTACCTACCAAAAAAGGTATGCTAAAATTATCACACTCCTAACCATTACTCATTAGTACAGGCTTGTAGGGCATGTCTCAAAATTCATAAAAACATAAGCCAAAAAAAGTATTATAAATTATATCACAGGTTCCGCTGAAATCAGTGACGGATCTTACCAAACTCCCTGAATCCTATTCGATGCACTGGTGGAGCAGATAAATGCAAGTACCTATCACAGGATCAACCCAGCGCAATTTATTTTAGACCATTTCAGCTTCACATATTCTTTTCATCTGTTTGTAATGTTTTCTTCTTCTAGATTTTATAATTGTTTCTTTGTACTTATTTGTTCTTATGTAATGCAATGATGTGTGTTGCCTGAATAAACATTATTCTATTCTATTCTATTCTATTCTATTAATTTTATTTTATTTTATTTCAAATACGTTACACAGTATGACAGTAAAAACCAAAGCACTGAGTAGGTAACTAAAAATACATAAAAGCATAAAAAAGAAACACATAAAAGTAAAAAACACATCACAAATTATCTACAATAGATTTAGGTGACAACGTAACGTCGAGGCTTTGTTGCGTCGTCTGTCCGGGCGTAGAATTCGGCAGGTTGCCTCGGAACCGTCGAAAGACTACCCCCTTCGGCCAGAAGTCTGCACTCGCGATGGTGTCCTGCAGCGGCCGCGGCACGCATTGCTGGCGCGGCAATGGTGTATTACAGTAAACTTCAGCGTGCTATTCAATCCACTGGTGGATCGAAATAGTGAATACTACGGGACAGAGAGCATCGCCTAAGTAGGTTTTCCAGAGCAATCAGTCAACGCAAGGCAGCTTGTGGCGAGCTGTTGGGGAACAGTGACCCCACGTACCCAAGTACTCCTGGGTAGTTTTCTGTTAATCGTAAGGTGGGTAGGTGGAACAGGACTCTACCTCTGGCTTGCCATGGCTGGCCATCCAGAGTGGAGTCTTTAGGGCTACATGCACCAATGGTGGAAGTGAACATTTGCCTAAGACGCGAGTTGGCACAGTGTGTTATCAGCCACTGGGTAGAAAGCGGTGTACAGTCAACCAATTGGAACCCTAGGCCACTGTAGAACTATGTTATAGTGTAGTTATAAATCAGATTGTAAGAAATCTCTTACTGCTTGTCATTTTGTAGAGTGGCCTAGGAATCTATTTGGTAGAGTGGCCTAGGAATCTATTTGGTAGAGTGGCCTAGGAATCTATTTGGTAGAGTGGCCTAGGAATCCATTTGGTAGAGTGGCCTAGGAATCCATTTGGTAGAGTGGCCTGGGAATCCATTTGGTAGAGTGGCCTAGGAATCCATTTGGTTGACACCTCTCGACACATTTGAGCTTACACACCTGTGTTGCACATGGACCATCTTACATGTCACTTTTAGTCCGGTTGGACACACTTGGATATGTTGTATACAGAGACATTATGATATCCTAGACATTTTGATACTGTACACCTGGTGCCACTAAAGGGCCTATGACGGGTAAATAAATTATCCGTGAAATAAACCGTGGGGCCACGGAGTTTCGTATTCAAAAAGATAACACGGTTCTACCATGCCGGTTTAGCCGAAATGATAATCGTTAAACATTGACGCTAGATGCCGATCGAACCGCAGTCTGGCTCGAGTCTGATGTCAGAGTGGTACAAAAGCTGTGGAACCACGGGTTAACATGCCCTAGTATTAAGAAACATATTTATTTATATATATGTATTATACACGGTGGGCCTGAATAAAAAAATTAAACACAAAAAAAAATAGATAAATAAATAATAAAATTAATAACAATGAATAGGCCCGGAAGAGACACCATAGTGTTATTAGGAAATTACCTGGATTGGATTTGGCTTAGAATCAAATTATCTTTGACTGACATCTTGCATCTTTATCTAAAACTGTTTTTCGTCATACATAACTCAGGAAATACACATTTTTCATTGACTGATATTGAAAATATATTTTTTTTTCCAAAAATAACAAAAGTCATATACTATATTAATTGCTTGTTTTTACATCAAAATTCGTGGTCTTTCGGGTTATTCAGGCCACGGTAGTTTCTTTATACACTTTATAGTTTTGTTATGCCTGCAGAAGCGTACCTATTCCTTGTTAGTACAACGAATATTGGTATGTTGCAGCCCATGGTATCTATTTGCAATGTACTTTTAATTGCACATAGGTGACACTAGAGCACAAACGAAAGTAGCAAATCGCGACACGATATACTTAAAATATTGTAAATAATGATAAAATATCAGGTCCGAACAATTTAAATATCTACTCCAACGAGTATTTTCGTTAATAAATAAAATTATAGGACTTCTTCTTACAAAGATTGACTGAGTCCCTGTATTAGTACGAGTTCTTAACCAGATGTACAGTCCGGTCTGGCAGTAAGCATGAAACTTGGCATGTATATAGCTTATAGGTTTATAAGAAAATATGGAAGTAGAAACACGCCGAGGTGTCAATGTTTCCCCTCTTTCCCCCCACTTTTGTATCCCTGATTTCAGTTTTTTAATATTTACATGAAAACCGTGAAAGCTACCATCACGTTGTCCAGGAGAAGTATATTCTTCATAAAATTCTCTACAATATTGTCTTTGGAAGTATAAAGCTAGAACTTATAATTTTCAAACTATGCTGATTTTCCCCTAACGATATTTCTCTTTGGTGACCTGAACGATAAGTAAGACTAGCGACTTTATTCTTTTACCTGTGGCGATGTTGCTTCACAAAATTGTTCCTTGGGTCAAACTGATCCGATTTAGCTCAATAGTCATGAAATCGCACGTCACTACCCCCCACAAAGACAAGGGGAAAGGGCCGGTTTCCTCGGTGAAATCTATGCATTACTTCTTTTTGCTCTTAGTGACTAGGGCAAATCGTATATTATTTTCGTGTAATATAAGGAGGAGTTAATCATTTCTGAAAAAATCGTTGCACCTTTTCATACAAAAATAACGATTTTATAGCAAAATAATGATTTTTTATGTATTTCATTAAGTATGGAAGTTATGGCATTTACAGTTACATCGCGGCAATTATCAACAAATAAAACATAGGACAGATTAGCCAATAACCCAATTCTGATGATGGAATCCTGGAGAAGTCGAGGGAACTCCTCAAATATTAAAGGCATAGGATAATATAGTGATTTTCGTGTTTCTATAAGAACAGCATGCATTTACGTTCAGAACAGTGAACAGTATTTTAGTATGAAAAGGTGCAACGATTTTTTCAGAAATAATTAACTCGTCCTTATATTACACGAAAATGATATACGATTTGCCCTAGTCACTAAGAGCAAAAAAAAGTAATGCATAGTTTTCACCGAGGAAACTGGCCCTTTCCCCTTGTCTTTGTGGGGGGTTGTGACGTGCGATTTCATGATTATTGAGCTAAATCGGATCAGTTTGACCCAAGGAACAATTTTGTGAAGCAACATCGCCACAGGTAAAAGAGCAAAGTCGCTAGTCTTACTTATCGTTCTGGTCAGAGAAATATCGTTAGGGGAAAATCAGCATAGTTTGAAAATTATAAGTTCTAGCTTTAAACTTCCAAAGACAATATTGTAGAGAATTTCATGAAGAAAATATTTCTCCTAGACATCGTGATGGTAGCTTTAACGGCTTTCATGGAAATATTCAAAAACTGAAATCAGGGAAACAAAAGTGGGGGGAAAGAGGGGAAACATTGACACCTCGGCGTGTTTCTACTTCCATATTTTCTTATAAACCTATAAGCTATATACATGCCAATAAGTTTCATGCTTTCTGCCAGCAGGGACTGTACTCTCATACTAATTAGCCGTTTCCGCCCCGCACTATCTGAGGTACTTTGAGATATACAAATACTTGTATATATTTTTATAGAAAACATCCATGACTCATGTACAAATATCTGGTCTGTTCATCACACAAATAAATGCCCTTACCTTATTGGAACCCATGACTGCGGATTAGCAGGCAGGGTCACTTCGCAATAGGCCAGACCGGTCGTCAAAAGCGTAGCAAAATAGATATACTTGGTAAAATCTATACTAGTAATTTAGCATTCTAGAAATCTAGACCGTCCGCGACAAATTCGACCTTATCGTTAGGGAATTGACGAATTAATGATTTTGTTTGTATTGTCGAATCATGGAAACTGACGAATTATGGAAACTGACTTAATAAAGAAAAACATGAAACAAGGAAAATTACTAGTACTGCAACTAGCTCGGGCAACTTTTGTAAGGTGTATAAACAAAAAGTATGCGCTTCAGCGGTACAACAGGTTGGGCAATCAATTGGTAGGCTTTTATACTGCTCAAAAGGATCATCATCTGTTCAGCCACTTTTAATAGGTTTTGACCACCCTTTCTAGGGTTCCGTAGTCAACTAGGAACTCTTATAGTTTCGCCATGTCTGTCTGTCTGTCTGTCCGTCCGTCCGTCCGTCCGTCCGTCCGTCCGCGGATAGTGTCAGTGACCGTTAGCACTAGAAAACTGGAATTTGGTACCAATATATATATCAATCACGATGACAAAGTGGTAAAATAAAAAGTGGAAGGTGGGGACTGATTTTTTTTTAATTCCAACCCCAAAAATACGGAAAACATACACTGATACACTGAGCGTGGCCCGACACGCTCTTGGCCGGTTTTTTTACGCAATTTAGTTACCATCCGATTCAACGGATTCCTGTTTTTAAGGATTCACTGGCAGTTGACAAATCTCAAAATTCCAAATTCTGAACCGCTCGCTACAGTATCAGCCAGACAAACAGACAGGCGGACAGGCGGACAGGTGGACAGGTGGACGGACGGAGATGGACAGGCGGACAGACGGACAGACAGGCGGACAGACGGACAGACGGACAGACGGACAGCCGGGCAGACGGACAGATATTAATTATTTTAGATTATGTAAATACCACCAAGACAGACGGACGGACAGACAGATATTGAACTTGAAAAATATAATTGTTTTAGATAATGTCAATACCACACAGACAGACGGACGGACAGACATACAGACAGATAGACATACAAATAGACAGACAAACAGACAGACAGGCGGACGGACTGACGAACAGACGGAGGGACAGACAGACATAGAACTAATGATTAAGACATAGAAGATAATGATTTTAGGTTATGCATTAAATTCCGCTCACGTTATTGGTAGCTAGACCTATACGTATCAAAGTTTGACATATTTCAAGACCGTATTACATTCGACATACAATCTGCCCGCAATTTTATATTTGAACCACTCTGCACTCTGCTGCAGATTTAATACAAATTGTAGTTATGTTTTAGTTCGTCTGCTTTGGCCCTAAAAGATCGCTATAGCGACTGTAATGTTCTCTAGTGTTAACTCGTGTGCTACATTTTTTATTTATTAATTTATATTATCACATACACACGTACTATCCTTACAAGTCACAATTAAAGACATATACGTACCTACCACAATTAAGTTGTAAAATGTTTGTTTCTTTATATAAGTTTTTGTTGCCACTGTTAGTGAACCCTAATAAAAAATAATAACCTAACCACAAACTTACAATTTTGAAAAAAAAACCCCGACCGCAACATAGTAGACCGATTTTCATGAAACATAGCTAAGAACACTCGCGACTAACTTAGCTTTCAGACAAAAAAAAACTAAATCTAAATTGGTTCATCCGTTCGGGAGCTACGATGCCACAGACAGACACACACACAGACAGACTGACAGACAGACAGACAGACAAACAGACAAACACGTCAAACTTATAACACCCCGTCGTTTTTGCGTCGGGGGTTAAAAACAAAACAATTTAAGTAAGTAATAAAATAGTGCCTATTCAGTTCTAGCCATTTATATAAATAAATAATTATCAGTACATTTTATAATAATTACATCTAATTGTAGCATATAACTTTTAGACACCCTTTTAAATTCGGACCTTTGAAAACTAAATAAATCAATCTGATCAGTCACCACTAAATCTTTGTACAGCCGGATACGACTAACGGGCGCCTCATGCAGTAGAATGGTTCTGCCGATTGGTTCCACCAGCAGCTGCGCCTAAGCTCCACGTAGTCAAACATTGAGCACGTACAGATTCATCTGCTGTACGATCCCCGGGTTGAAAATACTACCGGGAAGGATCCGGGAGGATGATAGATTCCTTCGAGTTTCTAATCTATTATACTACATAATTACTATTATGATGTGACCAGTGGGCTTTAGCTAATAGTAAAAAATGTGGGAAATATCTTGATCAGTGGAAATTGCCCCCAGGCGAAAGTGACCTGGTGCACCTAAGTTGGAAATTATCCGCCTGTCTAAATTGCCTCCTTGTATCGTACCTTATCGGTCTGGCTCAGTCGGTAGTGACCCTGCCTGCTAATCCGCGGTCCTGGGTTCGAATGGTTATTTATTCCAATATTTATTTATTCTGTAGGCGACTTGGAGTTGATATGGTGTACAATACATTAAGCGGGAATACACTCTTCTCTTTGTTAAAGGGGTAAAGCTTGATCCATACTATAATATTATAAATGGGAAAGTGTGTGTGTGTCTGTTTGTTTGTCCGTCATTCACGGCAAAACGGAGCTACGAATTGACGTGATTTTTAAGGAAAGATAGTTGAAGGGATGGAGAGTGACATAGGCTACTTTTTGTCTCCCACTTCCCTAATATGGGGGAGGGGACACTTATATGGAGCATTGCGCAATTTTTGATTTTAACGCGAACGTAGCCGCGGGCAAAAGCTAGTAAGTTTATAATAAAATTATTAAGTTTCTGAACAAAAGAATTTTCGTTTGAGGAGTACACTATAATTATGTTAATTATTTTCTCGTTATTCAGTACTTATGAGATGAATATAGTTGACATTTAGTCAACAGTACTTTTTAGAATAATAAAACTACAATAATGAATGTGCATTAAGAATATAGAACCCATAAAAAAATAACTTACGTTGAGTAACCTAAATATTTCACATGATTGAAAAAATATTTCACTATGAATGTGACAACTTAATAGTCCGTGAAGTGGTTCCGTATTCTATGCACATTAATATTTATTTTCATTATAATTTTGCTTTTCAGAACTATGTCTTGCCATCATCATCCTCCTTGCGTTATCCCAGCATTAGATACGGCTTATGGGAGCCTGGGATCCACTTTGACAAATAATCCCAAGATTTGGCTTTGGCACTATGTCTTGCCGATGCTTATTATCTTGTTTCGTTTCGATTCCCATCCTTGTTAATTTCACCGAGTATCTGAAAGTATAATGTACAGTTTAGGTTTAAATATATATATATATATATATATATATATATATATATATATATATATATATATATATATATATATATATATATATATATATATATGTCGGAGAATGACTAAAATGTGGTTTGAGACACGTTTTATGACGCTATATTTGACAAATAGAGCAAACAAGGGTTTACAACTTTGTACAACCTGGCTGGTATTCGACTGAGTTCTGCCAAAACGCCAGAGAGGACGCTATTGTCTAAAAGAACAGAATCGAAAAACAGATGATGGACAGATGATTGGAGGCTGCCGATCGAGCTGCAGGCAAAAATGGTTGAGGAGTGCTGGCGTTGTTGGAGGTTCTTCGGTCTAATCCGGCAGTTTGCTCGAAATAATAGGCGGGATGTAATCTATAACGTGATTTAATGTGTAATCGATTTTGTGAAGTAAATTCTGTGATATGGACATGGTATTTCATTGAAAAGCTCTCATAAACAACTACAACGGGTCCTGACAACGGTTCTGGTATGATACGCCCACGATCCGACATATATATATATATATATATTTGAAGGGATAGAGAGTGGCATAGGCTACTTTTTGTCTCTTTCTAACTCGAGCGAAGCCGTGGGCAAATGCAAGTATTACATATATGTATACATCGTTGATTTATTAAATATGTAGGGGTAAGTAACAAAAATATTTAAAAATGCCTCGTTACGTGATTTGCAACATCACAAAAATTATGATATTAACTCTCAATGGCCTCATCATATTTTTAATCACAGGCAAGTAACAACTCTCGGCTCTGGTGCAATCTGTGATTGGTTACTGTGCAGTTGTATGGGGAGGCGCTTGTAAAACTCTTTATGATAAAATTGGAAAGAGCTCAGAGATCCCTGTTGAAGGTGATGACATGTAGACCTTATAGATATCCAACGAGTCTATTATATAAACAATGTCAGTTGCTCTCAGTGAGGCAACTATATACGAGTATACTACTGATAATGATAAAGCAACATAAACATACCCCTTATGATCAAAACAAAATTTCAGGTAATGGTGTAACTCCAAATATTTGTGCATCACACAAATGTAGGTTTAAAGAACTTAATGTATAAAGTAAATCAATTACAATTACAAAGTTAATTGTTTATATTGCAAAGAAATGTTAGCGGTTAAGCAAAATTAGTTAGATTAGATTTATATGAAAACAAAATCTGGGAGAGGACACTGACTTCTGTAACACAGGTTTTACCACAGAATATATAAGGTTTTACCTAGCTCAGAAGTCAGGGACCTACACTTTTGGCTGTACGGTAATTTTTGCTCAATAAAATATTTTATTATTTATTTTATTTTATAACTTCAGTACAAATCCTGACACGCTGTTCCCCTATACAAATAAATGAACTGATTTCTTCTATCTAAATATAGTTCTGTGATCTTACAGTATTAATGTGTAAGCTACCTAATACATATATGTACTTAAAGTCTTCATAAATACGGCCGCTGACCTATAAATATAATAATTATGAATCTCCTTATCAAAATACCAAAGTCACTGTAAGTGTGCCATTCAGATTTGAGGAGTTCGGTTCTGACCATCATCAGCAGTTCCACTGCACCAAATGTCACTGTTCTGGACATAAGTGCATGCTGTTCTTATAAAATTACTAAAATCACTATAAGCGTGCCGTTCAGATTTGAGGAGTTCGGTTCTGACCATCATCAGCAGTTCCACTGCACCAAATGTCACTGTTCTGGACATTAGTGCATGCTGTTCTTATAAAAATACCAAAATCACTATAAGTGTGCCGTTCAGATTTGAGGAGTTCGGTTCTGACCATCATCAGCAGTTCCACTGCACCAAATGTCACTGTTCTGGACATAAGTGCATGCTGTTCTTATAAAATTACTAAAATCACTATAAGCGTGCCGTTCAGATTTGAGGAGTTCGGTTCTGACCATCATCAGCAGTTCCACTGCACCAAATGTCACTGTTCTGGACATAAGTGCATGCTGTTCTTATAAAATTACTAAAATCACTATAAGCGTGCCGTTCAGATTTGAGGAGTTCGGTTCTGACCATCATCAGCAGTTCCACTGCACCAAATGTCACTGTTCTGGACATAAGTGCATGCTGTTCTTATAAAAATACCAAAATCACTATAAGCGTGCCGTTCAGATTTGAGGAGTTCGGTTCTGACCATCATCAGCAGTTCCACTGCACCAAATGTCACTGTTCTGGGCGTAAGTGCATGCTGTTATTATAAAAATACCAAAATCACTATAAGCGTGCCGTTCAGATTTGAGGAGTTCGGTTCTGACCATCATCAGCAGTTCCACTGCACCAAATGTCACTGTTCTGTGCGTAAGTGCATGCTGTTATTATAAAAATACCAAAATCACTTTAAGCGTGCCGTTCAGATTTGAGGAGTTCGGTTCTGACCATCATCAGCAGTTCCACTGCACCAAATGTCACTGTTCTGGACATTAGTGCATGCTGTTCTTATAAAAATACCAAAATCACTATAAGTGTGCCGTTCAGATTTGAGGAGTTCGGTTCTGACCATCATCAGCAGTTCCACTGCACCAAATGTCACTGTTCTGGACATAAGTGCATGCTGTTCTTATAAAATTACTAAAATCACTATAAGCGTGCCGTTCAGATTTGAGGAGTTCGGTTCTGACCATCATCAGCAGTTCCACTGCACCAAATGTCACTGTTCTGGACATAAGTGCATGCTGTTCTTATAAAATTACTAAAATCACTATAAGCGTGCCGTTCAGATTTGAGGAGTTCGGTTCTGACCATCATCAGCAGTTCCACTGCACCAAATGTCACTGTTCTGGACATAAGTGCATGCTGTTCTTATAAAAATACCAAAATCACTATAAGCGTGCCGTTCAGATTTGAGGAGTTCGGTTCTGACCATCATCAGCAGTTCCACTGCACCAAATGTCACTGTTCTGGGCGTAAGTGCATGCTGTTATTATAAAAATACCAAAATCACTATAAGCGTGCCGTTCAGATTTGAGGAGTTCGGTTCTGACCATCATCAGCAGTTCCACTGCACCAAATGTCACTGTTCTGTGCGTAAGTGCATGCTGTTATTATAAAAATACCAAAATCACTTTAAGCGTGCCGTTCAGATTTGAGGAGTTTGGTTCTGACCATCATCAGCAGTTCCACTGCATTCCACTGCACCAAATGTCACTGTTCTGGACATAAGTGCATGCTGTTCTTATATGATACCAAAAAGTCACTGTAAGTGTGCCGTTCAGATTTGAGGAGTTCGGTTCTGACCATCGTCAGCAGTTCCACTGCACCAAATGTCACTGTTCTGGACGTAAGTGCATGCTGTTCTTATAAAAATACTAAAATCACTATAAGCGTGCCGTTCAGATTTGAGAAGTTCGGTTCTGACCATCATCAGCAGTTCCACTGCACCAAATGTCACTGTTCTGGACATAAGTGCGTCCTTCGGAAACGTTCGTATTTGTCATGATACTTCAATAAATGTCAGTACATCTTGTAGTGACACTGACTGAAATAGCATGACACGTTCGTACGTTCCCGTAAAAATTCGAAGGCAAACCTTTTCGCACTGCATCTGTAGACATGTTATGTGTATAAAACCGGCCAAGAGCGTGTCGGGCCACGCTCAGTGTAGGGTTCCGTAGTTTTTCGTATTTTTCTCAAAAACTACTGAACCTATCAAGTTCAAAACAATTTTCCTAGAAAGTCTTTACAAAGTTCTACTTTGGTGATTTTTTTCATATTTTTTAAACATATGGTTCAAAAGTTAGAGGGGGGGGGACGCACTTTTTTTCCTTTAGGAGCGATTATTTCCGAAAATATTAATATTATCAAAAAACGATCTTAGTAAACCCTTATTCATTTTTAAATACCTATCCAACAATATATCACACGTTGGGGTTGGAATGAAAAAAAATATCAGCCCCCACTTTACATGTAGGGGGGGTACCCTAATAAAACATTTTTTTACATTTTTTATTTTTGCACTTTGTCGGCGTAATTGACATACATATTGGTACCAAATTTCAGCTTTCTAGTGCTTACGGTTACTGAGATTATCCGCGGACGGACGGACGGACGGACGGACAGACAGACATGGCGAAACTATAAGGGTTCCTAGTTGACTACGGAACCCTAAAAAACTGACTTGTAAATGTACCATTTATGAATAAAGCATTCATTCATTCATTCGTTTCTTAATCTTCAAAGGAAATGAAAGATTACACTACAGACTACACGTAAATAAATGTTCCCGCATGTACACGAATAATTGACACACATAAATACTTATACGCTTACGTCTACCCTACTTTACTTCCTATACATCTCGCTGACACTAATAATATATATAGCCTACTATATAGGTACAGCGGGCCAAATCTCGATTGGGGGGCAATTGTAAGTGATCCATTTTTAACCGACTTCAAAAAAGGAGGAGGTTCTCAATTCGACTGAATTTTTTTATTTATTTTTTTTGTATGTATGTTACTCGATATCTCCGAGGCTCGTGGACCGATTTTCAAAATTTTTTTTTTGATCGAACGGGTCTAACCCCGAGATTGGCACCAAGTCGGGGTCTGATGATGGGATCTTGGAGAAATCGAGGGAACTCTTCAAATGTTATAGGCACATGTAATGTTCTTAGTGTATTTTTCAAAGGTACACCAGTATTTACGCCTGATGGTAATAATTTTATGTGGTTGAGCTGATGATGATGGAAGGTCAACTCCTCAACGGTTAGGAGTTAAAGGATAATTCTTTCACTACTGTACACATATTCGGACTGATACATATAATATCACTAGGAACCACTAAAAATCAACAAATAAATTAACTTTTTAACAAAAAATAAAACCGCCTTCAAAAAAAGCGTGTTACAAAACACGGAGAAACTAAAAAGCCAAAAATAATATACCTTCGAATTCAGATTTCTTATCGGATTGCAATAATCTAAACATCCAAATTATAAACAAATCAATTATTTTTGGAGTCGGGGCCAGCCTGCGTATGGTTGGGTGAGGCAAACAAGAAATAGCAAGGCGACGAACAGGTCTGGTACCGACTACAAAAATAATTGATTTGTTTATAATTTGGATGTTTAGATTATTGCAATCCGATAAGAAATCTGAATTCGAAGGTATATTATTTTTGGCTTTTTAGTTTCTCCGTGTTTTGTAACACGCTTTTTTTTTCCGTTATTACACTATGATGTTGAGTCTACAACTCTACATGTATCCACCGAACACGCCTACCGTATATAACCGGTGAACACTCTATTTAATAATGCACACATTGTAAAACATGCAGGACCAAGTTACATTTGCCCCCCAGTCGAGATTTGCCCCGCTGTACCTTAAAGGTAATTTTATACATTCCTTAGAAGTGAGCTTTTGCTGGATGATAATAACCCTGGAACCAAGCATGATGCCAGCTACGTGTATTTCTAGGATTTTGATGCACCAAAACTGAAACATGATAACGTCATTTTATTTAAGTATCTAATAATAATAGAGCTGGTTATACCAATTAAGGAAGAAATACAGAGGTACTGGGAACGACGTTTACTGCCATTAATAAACGCAACGAGTGAATGTTGAATTCATGCTTACAGTCTACAATAGCACAGTATAATAAAAAAGTACTATCGTACAGTATGGACACTCCCGCTCCCCCCGAAAGTGCCGCCTACCCATTCTCGGCTACCTCACAGTTACCGCCTGTCAAAAACACGACCAGTCGACCTATCATATTTCACGCATACAAGCATGGTACGAGAAAAGCCCGCTCCAGACTATGCGTACGAATCACGGCGCGACTTTGTGGCGTGAACACTCGCGGCGGGACGTATGGCTCCAGACTCGTACAACTTCACGGCGATTTCGCTTTTCGATTCTCGCCAAGATGGCGGAATATCATCAGCTGATCGAGGTTAACTGCAAATTATCTATGTCATCATACTGAACTTAGCTGTTTTTCCATTTGTTTTTATTGTTTAATCATAAAATGAGCCACCTAATCCATACTAATATTATAAATAGGAAAGTGTGTGTGTCTGTTTGTTTGTCCGCCCTTCACGGCAAGACGGAGCGACGAAATGGTCGTGATTTTTTAAGTGGAGATTGTTAAAGGGATGGAGAATGACATAGGCTACTTTTTGTCTCTTTGTAACGCGAGCGAAGCCACGGGGAAAAGCTAGTATGATTGATATTTTCATTCCACAAACGATCAATAATACTGTGTAATGTGGAGCCTTTCAATTTCGCGATTCGCGCCTCCTTTGACGTGGGCCGAAAAACCGACAAAAAGTGGGGAATTTGGCGCGAAGCCGCGAACTTTCTGCGTATCGAATCCACACTCGCGTTCACGGCATCGCGCCGCGATACGCGCGCGACTGTGGAGGGCGCTTTAGAACTAGGAACGCGCCTCTTTCATATATTTGATCGCCGAGGTGTGACATCTTGATAAATTGATAGTGTGTTGTTATGCCTATAACATACATATATAATATATAACTGTTTACACAAGTATTTAATATGTACTATAGGTATAAATATATTGTATATCCAGTTTTTTGAAACATTTTAGGTACGTACTAATTAGTTTTTAGGGTTCATTACTATTATAAAGTAGCTAAGTATTTAGTTTTAATTTAGGGCTAACCAAAACGATACACTACGTCACACTACGCTAATACGCTATAAACGAAAATAGGCTGTCAGTTGACAATTCGAGTCGTCATACAAATAAATACCCTTACCGGGATTCGAACCCGGGAACACGGCTTAGCAGACAGGTTCAATACGAGCTAGGTCAAACCAGTCGTCACTTTTATTATAACGATAAGACCTTTTGTTCGGCTCGTCCTTAAATCAATTAAATATATGTAACAATATATTATGGATTTTCCTAGTCTACTTACGGTTTCCATAAAGGTTTTACTGATCTGGTGAACTTGAACTACACCCTGTTCTATTTTAATGCCATCGGCTTGGCCTCGGTGTCCCACGTTGAATGAAAAAGAGTGCGTCTAAAAGGTGCGCTTTTATTCGCAACTGAGACATTTTTTTATGTTCATAGTAAGATTAGGTATAGTAGGTACCTGCAACATGACCCGATTACAGAAGAATATCAGTAGTGGCTGCAAATAAAATGCCGGTAAAGGGCAAGAGGTGATGGTGATTTATCCGTACATTCAGTGGGTTATGAAGTTAAAGTAAAAAAAGTTATATTATGACCACCAATTGTTTTATAATTTAATGTGGTATGTCTGTTGGCTATTTCACCACACTGACAATTCTGTGGCTATTTCTGGGTTGATAAGTAACATAGTTATTTAGCGTCAATATTTCCTTGTTGAACATGCAATGAACGGCGAAGTGTCACTGTCGGGCGACACTTGTCATTATTGTGAAGTAGGCCACTGATTTGCTTTTTTGTATTATTGTTTTAAAGACACTAGAGTAAGGTAATTATGATCCTGATATCTATTCACGATATGCTGAAGAATGACATTAAAAAAATGTATACTTGTGATATGACTAGAGAGCGGATTTCATGTAAGTAGCGATTTAAATATTAATATGGATATGATTAGCGCAATTTTTAATTGCATGTCATGTCGATTATAATAAGGTCTTACAATCTATCGCATCTACATCGCACACCACAAACTTCGCTGACAAATTAGATTAAATTAATGTTATTTATTGTAAATGTTTTGCTTCTCTTGAAATGTAGTTATTTTTGTAAATAACTAAACATAAAGGAAAGTATTTTATTCTAAATAAAGGAGTTTGTATACAGGAAGCGAATTATTTTCATTTTTCTATTCTTTGAGTAACGACTCAAAGAATAGAAAAATGAACTTCTATATAACGATATAGAAGTTTTTAAAAGAGCTTATATAAATAAATTATTAAAAATTAAGAAACATTTATTTATTTATTAATTTTATTATCATTACTATTTTTGCTTAATATTCACAAAAGCAACCAAAAAGGGTTATACTTTTGTACATTTTTTGTGTGTAGAAAAAATAATAAATTATGCGAGTCATATCCATATTAATATTTAAATCGCTACATGAAATGCGCTCTCTAGATATGACACTTAACACTTTCGAAACCGGGCTCTACGCGGCGCTACGACATTTTCGCTACATACGGGGAAACCCATGTAATCGGCTACGCTTCTACGAGCGGTGTACCCGACAGTCGGGTTCTTGGTAGCGAAAGTGTTAATTGCATGGTCAAAGAGCCAAATGGATTATTTAATTTTCATTGAGATTTCTGAATATGAGAAGAGAAAACAATACGAAACCTGAATATAAGTGAAAATACCACATTCATTCTCACTTGAATTGTCCTGATCGCATTTATTGTTTTAAAAATCTATGTGCACATAACTACCCAATAGAAATAATTTCCTTTTTAGAATTTTAGCTACTGTTGCCTCTTAATAAGCTGTATTAGATACTGTCAAGACCTGGGACCATGCATGTAGCCATCGGATCATGGCATGTAGGTCGAACCTAATTTGATCGGTACCTTTCCAACCACGGCTTCAGATCGGTCTTTCAGATTGCCATTAACTGTTGTGCTTATTTTGAAATAGTAAAGAAGTTTGGCTGCCGTACGAGTACATCGTGATACACTGTCATACTCCTCGGAAAGGTGACAAGAAAATATTGTAAAACATGCTTTCTCTCTATTTATATTTAACACATATTAATTGTCTTACCTTATAGCGAAAAACGCCTGTAACATAACATAACGCCAATTGAGTCACAGATTTATTGCAGATTGAATCACGGAGGCTATAATTTCAAATAATTCATATTAATTTTCTATGACACTTTGACATTTTGTTTATAAAATTGACATTAATGTCAAATGTTATTTTCAGGTGTTACCATAGATATAAGAAGTATTTAATCTAATTGGTTATTACCCATAGAGGTATAAAATCAAAGAATATAAATCTAATAACTAACTAAGAGAATCTTGGCCTCCATAACGAGAGCACGCTACCAGACCTATCCCGAATATCCCGATCCAGGCCCCGTAGCCGAATGGCATTTCTACGACACGAAACGAAAACAAAACACCGCAAAAGGTAGTCTGGCTCTGTCACGCGTTTTCCCTATTTTATTGCCAGATGACCTGGGCCAAGTCTAACACCTAGTGAGTATAAAGGCGCCGACACATGATTAAATCGCGACGTTAGCAGATAACACGCGATGACTACAATCCCACTATAAAAATTCGACGCGACGCCACGCCATGAGGCCACGCAAACTGCAACGTCGCGTGGCGTTTTAAATGTGTCGACGCGTTTATATTATTATCGCGTATACGCGTTTATGTCGAGATCTATCAAAAGCTGCGTTTTCTGAACAGGTGCCGTAGCCGAATGGCATTTCTGAGATGCGAAACGATAACGAAAAGCCGCGAAAGTTAGTCTAGCTCTGTCGCGCCCATTACAGACCTATCATTTCGCTTACGCTTAAAGACTGCTGAAGTGTGCAAAAGAGAAGCTGTCACGTATATGATCATCCTGTAAGTGGAAAAGAGGTAGACTACAAATGAAATAAAATTACCGGTATCAATATACATATCAATTTCTGAATTTAATACTCTCAATGACACTTGACATTGGTCCAGTTTTGGTCTTACAGTTATTCTTTGTCATACTACTTCTATGGTCGCGCCAATACGAAAGAGCGATAGAGATAGATATCTACGAACGATACGTTTCGTCAGCGTTTGTGCCATTCGGCTACGCACCCAGTTCTGAGCGAGCATTCTTTCTTTCGTGCGCAGATGAAAATGAAAACACTCGACTTCCATACCTTTATCGGTGCACCAGATGGTCAAAAAAGACGAGTGGCGTGGGTAACAATTAGAGACGAAGCCGAAAATTGTTAATAAAGACGCCACAAGTATT
This sequence comes from Leguminivora glycinivorella, assembly GCF_023078275.1. Lineage (NCBI taxonomy): Eukaryota > Metazoa > Arthropoda > Insecta > Lepidoptera > Tortricidae > Leguminivora > Leguminivora glycinivorella. The sequence continues at coordinate 3,093,680 of NC_062977.1, forward strand.
TTTTGACTCAGTTAAACACCGTTGCATACAATACTTTTTCTACGACCATGCACTTAGTTTTTATTAGTTTTCTAAAATAACATTCATGAATTTCACACTGTTTCCTGTATTTTGATGCAAAGGTTTGCACAACATAATTTCTATTTAATAAGATAAGTCAAAAAGAAAGATATAAAGTAAATGAAATGACCGTGACGTCACTCCTCAGTATTTCATAGTAATTCCATATTAGCATCTAAATATAAAAGAAGCTGATTTGACAAGTAGGAAACTAGCCTATTATAAAGTTTCATTACCTTCAATAGTCCCATATTCTCAGGATATTAACTTTTGTGATGACTACCTTTGTTGTAGCAAATAATAATTATGCTATTTTTATATAGGAAGCAAATGAGCAGAGAGGTCGCCTGATGGTAAGCAGTCACTACTGCCCATGGACACCCTAAACATCAGAAAGATTGAAGATGCCTTGGTGGGCTTTAAGCGCCTTTTTAAATGCCTACAAAATTCTAACAAAGAAACGAACCGCACGTGCGCAGCGTCGGAGGATAGGGTTGCCTATGGATTAAAAAGCATTAATTCTCAGATAAATAGTTATAAGTCAAGTCTTGGTTACTTTCTAGGTATATATACAGTATTTATATATTTTTGTTACAGCCTTCAGCATCACAAGCCTTATTGAACTTTTCCGTTGGACTTAATCAATAAGATCAGTGTAAGATTGTCCTATTTTATTCATGATGTCTATTTAACTAAAGCATTATTAGCCATTCCACACGTGGACATCGCATAATATGAACCTTGAAAAAAACTCGCTACGTAATGTAACAATAGAAAGTGCGAACGTGCGTTCCGTGCGAACGCGCGCCACCCTTGATTAGGCCGCGAACTCGCGGCCGCCAGCATGCACTTGTAGCGCGGCGATAGAATCGCGGAGTGAGCCGCCCCTGGTAAAAGTCCGGAAATGCCTACCGCAGGCGACAAATCATTCCACAGTTAACCAGTGCGAAGAAATTACGCTGATAAGATTTAATCAAATATGCTGCTGAGCACACAATATACAACGAGGTTGTTTCTCGTTTATTGTTCTATTACATAAAAGTCAGCGAAGGTATATGTCTAAGTATCTTTTAAGGATAACTTACTACACCCATTTTTTTCCATTATTTGCTACGCTATTTAATAATTCCTTACATTATGTAATTTTAAGAGTAATTGTAAGTTAGTTTTCAAGCCATATAACTTGAATGAAATGTTAAAGACGCTAACCCAATAGGTAGTTAAGTAGGTATCTATCTAACTATAAGCATGTTAGAGAAAACAAAACTTAATTTTGTGGATTATGAATAGTGGCCGAAAGCCATAATAGAGTAGATGTGTTTGTATGTTCATATCATAAATAATTGAATAAGAGAGTCTACGAGTAGAACCGTCAAATAATTCATGTAGCGCCGTGGCTTGCGTGGGCGACGGTCGCGCGATGATCGGTCGCGCGATGATCGCGCGACGGCGACGGTCGCGCGACGGTCGCGCGACCGTCGCCCCCGCAAGACACGGCGTAGGGCTAACGTCCCGGAGTGAAAAGCCCGCTTGTGCACGATGCATTGACGGAGGGGTTATCGAGGAAGAGAAATGTCGATATTGTGGTGAAGTGTTCTCCCTGCCCTCCACGGCCGAGGTGGGTTACAAAAAAAGTCGGATTGGTATTACGAGGCGTCCTTATCCATGTGAACTTGGCAGCGCCGTTGCAGCGGCATTGGTGGGGATGCAGGGGGCGAGAAGTGTTGATGTTCCGTTGTGCCGTTCTTCCTGTCCTCTGCGGCTGAGTTGTGATCGATCGTCGAAATTGTTTTGTGTCGTCGAGCGTCTGACGAGCGAACATGATGAAAGCTCCTCGAAGAAACGAATTAACCTACCTAATCACTGAAAAAAATATGCGGTCTTAGTGTCCACACAAACTATTGCTATTGGCTATTGAACTGATAATAAGTATAAAATAAAATAAGGAGCGTTTAGTCATTTACTCAAGCTTGTGACCGATCTTGACATTTTATTTCCATTGCAGTCGGGTGACCATCAAGCACGGTTTTTGCTCTTTAAAAGGTGCTTCGACTGCTACAACTACTGATGAAAAATATCCAACACTCTTTCCAATTGGTAGCACATGCACTAGTTTTCACGTAAGTGACTGCCAGTGCCCGTTCATCTTAGCAAAATAACAAAATTAGGTTTTTAATAACTAGACCTAATACCCAATCCAATAGTTATGTTAGTGAAAATCGGAATACGTAAAATGAATAGTTGAACTTTAAGTATTTGTAATAAGTATAGACATAGTGTATAGGAAATCCTTCCCTTATTAGGATTAGTACGAATCTAGATCTATAATAGAATAAAATTAAAGTACCTACTTGGTTCTGTACGTTTAATTAAATAAAAATTGATTTATTATTTCAACTTAACATATAGGACAGTGATATAAATAGTGTTGTATTAAAGCGTAACTGATCCAATCAACTTCAAGTCAAGGGACCCTAACGCTGGTCTTCCGTGGAAGCCCTTCCGAGAGCGCAGCTAAACAAAATGTCTTTCAATACTCGTTCAAGATGAACTTGGATTTACTACTTAGATGTGTATTACTTAAATATTATTGAATTAAATAGCTTTTTTTACTTTACTCCATATAAGATTAGGCAAATAATATATACATATTCGATGTAAGTACTAAATAGTACCTATTTAGTAATAATTTCTAAACTCTAATCTGTAATTTAATTACCTACTACTTATATAGAGACATGCATACGTAAGTACACTCATGCCTATTTTCCAGAGGAGTAGGCAGAGATCACGGATTTCCATTTGTTATGATCCTGTGAAACCACATTCGCTGCCCTCAGTTTGACCTGGCCTTTATGCAACATGTCCCCGATTTGGTAGAGAAAAGTTTTCTGTTTTGACGCTCAGTTAGCAGATCATAATTATAAGACCGGTACCTATTTAAAATGCTTATGCTATTTTATACTGAACATCGTGTTATATTGTATATGTTTTGACAATTATGGCAATGATATTTAAACGTCATGTTGGCATATTTATAAATCCATAAACAATTAATCTGTACTTTTTATAATGATGGAGTGAGACCGGCGAGATTACGACAATTCATTAATGCTTTACGTCAAATTGAATTTTGTAACAGAGCGGCATCTAGCGATGAGTAGCATAATTAAGACTTGTTCAACTCCAATTAATTAACTTATTAAATGGTTTTATTTTGACCCCTGCAAGCGTTTGATCTCAGCTATACTATATGAAAAATAGCTTATAGAAATACCTTTCTTGTGATACATATGGCATGAGTATACACTCTCATTCCGCTGAACAGCAGATGATTTTTAGTATGGCTATTTTTAAAAAGTGTAAAATATACTCTTCTAAATAATTAATCGGTAGCGTTAATAGCAAAAATAAACAGCATTTTACTTAACGTTTTGAATAAAAAATAGCACTCTTCGTCATATATTACGTATTAAGAGAATTAACTACTTAAGTAATCAACTTTCTTTTTTTAATATCTCGTTCCCTGCAAGTTATCTGAGGTTGACCCCATACAACGAATTAATACTTAGATTAAGAGCTTTCAAACAAGATATGTTTCATAAGTATACAACGATGGGACGCTGCCCATACAAAAGTGCCCATTCTCCTTTGCCCGAAGGCCCGCTTCGTCGCCCCTGAGGTCGCTCGCTGACGAGGTCATAGCGAAACGCAGGGGACGTCGCCGGCTCGCTTCGCTCGCCACCTCCCCCCCCTGCGCTTCGCTATGTGGCCTCGTCGCTCGCTGACCTCGGGGCTACTCCGCGAGCCTTCGACCTCAGCGGTGCGGCTGTTGGATTTGTTGGCCAATTCGGTTTTAGACCCTATTCTTTGAGTAGCAGGGGATGAACTAAAAAGGTTGATGGGGGAGGAGGGGGCGTGGCCAAAAAGGGCGGGGGGCGTGGCCAAAGGGGGCGTGGCCAAAAGTGGGCGTGGCCGCGCTTCGCCCGAAGGCCCGCTTCGTCGCCCCTGAGGTCGCTCGCTGACGAGGTCATAGCGAAACGCAGGGGACGTCGCCGGCTCGCTTCGCTCGCCACCTCCCCCCCCTGCGCTTCGCTATGTGGCCTCGTCGCTCGCTGACCTCGGGGCTACTCCGCGAGCCTTCGACCTCAGCGGTGCGGCTGTTGGATTTGGTGGCCAATTCGGTTTTAAGACCTATTCTTTTTAAACTTACCACGTACTTTTAACTATGTCGACGGAGCCCCGCTGCGCGGGCTCCTATTTCTAGGTATATAAAGGTAACTAACAAACCTAAACCTAACGAACCTACTACTGTCCCATTAAGTAAGCACCTTTGACTGTTTCGACGGAGCCCCGCTGCGCGGGGCTCCTATTTCTAGGTATATAAAGGTAACTAACAAACCTAAACCTAACGAACCTACTACTGTCCCATTAAGTAAGCACCTTTGACTGTTTCGACGGAGCCCCGCTGCGCGGGGCTCCTATTTCTGGGTATATAAAGGAAACTAACAAACCTAAACCTAACTAACCTGCATATTGTCTATGCCTATGTATGTATATTATGTGGGTTGGTTACTTAATTAACATAGTCAGAGTTTTTAAGTGCAGGAATAATATATCCAATTGCTTTATTTATGACCTTAGTTTTAAAATAATATACCTGCACATAAAAACTTGAATTATGTTAATTTGTTTGAAATAAAAAACAATTTAAATGTGAAATCTTTTATTACATAATAAACTAAAACTAACTTAAAACTAGTTACAATAAACTTAAAACTACTTACAACTACTTAAAACTAAAATAAAACTACAGATCTATTTTATAAACATACTTTATTGCTTTAATTAATTCTTCAAATGGGTCTAAATGATTAACGTGGATTCGCCTCCTCCATATACTGTCAAACAACCACTCCTCAAAGTTTAATTTACGTTGCTTACTCCGGAACACTTGCTTCAATCCCCGCCACTGGCTCTCGATTCGCTGGGTGTGTGTCCCGTCTGGTGCCACAAACCTGTTCTCTGGGTCACTATGGTTTACCCGTCGGTGGATGTAGCCATGCTCCGGAAGGCTCATATAGGCTCTCCAATAATCTGTATGGATAATTGAGCCTTCCGCAACATGCTTTTTAATCAGTGGCACCAGAATTTCTGCCGATCTCTCATTGTTGGGACACACCTCGAGCCGCAAATCGTCGCTCCCGTCTTCTATCATCCCAATCACCCAGTGGCCCTCAATAAATCTTCCTCTGTTATATTTTCTTTTGCCGAATTTTGATTCGTCGATCTGGACTATTTTGTTAGGCCCTCCAATCTTGCCATGCCCCCTCTGGTGCTCTAATTCGTATACCATGACCACCTCGCGACAGAAGTGGAACCAGTCCGTGACAGTGGCACTAGACACCACTTTGTCGTATGCCGCTGAGACCACATTCTTCATGGTCGCGAGGTGCGTCATGTTTTCACTAAAACAGTACATTATCCTGAAGATGATGAAAAGGGGCATGGAGGCCTTCTCAAACCAGGTCCCCTTGGCACGGGACACCGATTTGGAGCGACAGGTGCCTTTACGGCACCTGTATTTCCCGCAGGACCCGGCAGACTTCGTATATGACATCTCCGTTTTGTGTATGCGGCACATCCGCTTCTTCGGAGGCAGGAGCCCCCTGTCCTCCGCAAACTGGAGGCACTTGTCCTCCGTGTCGAAGGACAAAATGACGCGCTCCCAATTCCACATTTGGCTAAAACAAACAAAAAGTAACAATTAAAATATATGCTTATAAGTTACAGAAAATTATGTTGAAATATTGTACAATATTTCAGACACTAATCACTATAAATTACTTTAAATCAATGTAAAATATACAATATTTACAACAAAAATGTGAAATTTACAACAAAGTAGAACCAATTAAAGCTATAATTACCTTATCTCAGCCTTGTTCGGCTTCATTCTCCTGCCCGATGACCCGGTGGGACGAGGCACCGGCACATGTGCCAGTTCCTCGTCATTGTCCGAAGCGGCAGCGTCAGCGACATCAGGTCTCGGCTCATCATCGTCAGTCAACGACGACCGACGACTAGAGCCGACAGTTCCACTAGTGGAACCGCCTGAGTCACCAACAATGACTGACCCGCTAGGGCCAGCCAAGCCGCTGGGACCGGGAACAGGATCGTCATAAATTGACGAACGCGCGGCACTCACAAGTGGCTCATCAGAGTCCAACACTTGCACTCGCGAAGTGTGCCCGAGCGGCTCTATTGAGTCCAAAACTCGCGCACTACCACACGAAATCACCACGGAGCGTATCGAAGAGGAGGAGGAGGCCGTGCCAAGCGGCTCACTAGAGTCCAACACTTGCACCTCACCATCACTCAACTCAGACTCTTCGGACACAGAAGCACAGGGCTTCGGGGATGCCATTGTAAATCAGCTTGCTTGAGGGAGTACGTAAAAACGATCTCGACCACAAGAGCGACAAACAATGACTGACATGGGCGAAGCCTAACCATTCAAACGTCAATAAAACAAAATGGCAGCACTTTGCGTTCCATTACTAACAACGTAAACCATACGTCACCTTTTTTATGACAAATAATACTTAAACAAATACAAATAATGGTAAAATAATACTAAATAATGCTTGTTTATAATTAAATTACTATAAAAAACACCATTTTTAAATTTAAAAACCAATAAAAAACGTACCAATATATCCAAAAATACACCATCAACGTAAAACGAAACGTACAGGACTATTTTCACGTTCGAGATAGGAAATTACCACGCACAGATTAGCAGAAATGGAGTGTTAATTTGAGATTTGTATAGAAACTTTAAAAAATTATATTTCAAAAACTATAACTTTTCTCGCCCTGAAACTTTCACAAAACGCTTTCTTTTCACAAGAACTATCTACAAAAAAAAAATGAACTTCTAAATCGTGGGTCCAAATATATCCAAAAATACACCATCAACGTAAAACGAAACGTACAGGACTATTTTCACGTTCGAGATAGGAAATTACCACGCACAGATTAGCAGAAATGGAGTGTTAATTTGAGATTTGTATAGAAACTTTAAAAAATTATATTTCAAAAACTATAACTTTTCTCGCCCTGAAACTTTCACAAAACGCTTTCTTTTCACAAGAACTATCTACAAAAAAAAAATGAACTTCTAAATCGTGGGTCCAAGTACTAAAGACTAGCCATTTTATCTGCCATACCTTTTGATCTGCCAGCGATATTCTAGAAAATACACAACTTACTTTTGAAGTTCTCGACGACTACTGACGGCACATCCCAGGATACCAATTTGTTTTCTGTGTCTTCTTCCATTATTTTAGTAGGTATACTTGCGATTGCGATCACCAAGTTAATTTTACCACCATAACACTTTCACAGCAATGACAACGACGCAAAAAAACGTGCGAAAAGAAAAACAGTACACGAGCAGATCACATTCGACCGTTAGCTTGGTTTGTTGGATGACAACTTAAGAATGTTGCCAGTACCAGTTTTTTTTTACCCAATAAATACATCAGTAATCGCAAGTCCAACCTAGATAATGTAACTATAGATGGTTAAGCAAAGCATGAGAGTAAAAAATGGCGGCAAATTTGAATAATGTGCTCATACATTGTCGTCCCATAGAAAATTTGAATTTTGTTCTCACGATTTGCTTGACCGTCTGCGTTTGCGTACAGTCTGGCAAAAAAGAGTAGAAAATAATAGGGGCGCCACTGTCTATGTAAAACGTCTTGCATATGGCAACTATTGAATCACTTTGACGTCTCTTTTCTATGAAAACAGTAAGTGTAGCCATGATAAAAAAAAATAGTTCAATTTCTACTCTTTTTTGCCAAGCTGTCACATGGGAAAGAGGCCCGAAGTTTAGTCTCTTTCCGTCTTAATGCTATTGCACTGCGCGATACGTCGCACAGTGGATCGAAACGGGGAACATTCGGTGTTTTTTGGATAAACTATTTTTAAAAATGCTACCCGACGGCAAATTATGTAAGAAATAAAAGTTGTCATGTAGTATTTTTCAAAATAATGCGTATTTGAGGCAAAATATAATAAAATCTGTTTTTGTTTTATATGCAACCATAAAATAGGTACCTTTTTCAAGGAAATCTTGGGCGATCCCGCCTTCTAATCTATTGGGCTTTATTTTCCTACTTGTCAAAAGTATAAAATCATGCACCTGTTACTTCTGGAGGGGGCCTATTTTTAAGGAAGGCAAAGATCATTGAAAAAAATATTTTTCTTCTTAAGTAATAAAGTGCAGGTACGACAAATGATCGACATTTCTATAAAAAAACGACATATTTTTACCTGTAAGCAAATTCCAAAAACGTTTAATTTAGAAATAGTACGTTTTATGAGTAAACATACGTAACTTCATGATAGATAATCAGTATGTAATCTATGTGATTGCACTTGTATGGTTTGTAACGTGTCTTTCTTGGTAGGTACATACCTACACTTAAAATGCCACGCGTTAAGGCTTAACTTTTTTATATCTAAATGTCAGTTGTTCGTTGTATGGTTATTTTTAAAACTGTATGTTTTAAATTATGCGAAAAATACAATAAATTATAGACGATCAAGCAAATCGTGAGAGTAAAAAACCCGCGCCCATACAGTTTTCAAATTTGCCGCCATTTTTTATTCTCACTTTTTGCTTGACTGTCTATACATACTAAGAAATAAACATTTTTTTTATTTACATCTCGTTTGCCTCCTATTAAACAATAATAAAAAAAACTTCTAAAAGTAACTGGTGCATGATTTTAATCAAACTTCAAAATAATGCGTATTTCATTATTTTGATAAACACTAAAGGAATTTTCGAAATGTATAAGTACCTATGCAAAACTAAGTAGCAACACGCTAAGTAGCTCTATGCCTTTGTTGAAACGGTTTATTTTTTTATGCCTTTTACAATTATTTCAAAAACATATCAAAAGCGTGGTAGATTGTGTGAAGATTGTTCGCTAAACCATTCTCCAAGATTATCGGGTAAAAAATGAATACAGCAACACTGCTCATAGCAAAAAATGCAACTTCTTGAGACAAGATTTGTAAATTTTGTTGCAAGAACTAGCAAGAAATAATATCTTGGAGCAATAATGCTTTTGCTTTCGAAGGTCTTGATTTAAGATTCAAATATTTCGACTGTCTTGAGACAAAAACGATTTTTTCCGTAACATAGGTAAGTATATATAGGTATACAATACAATTACATGCAAACAGACGAAGTATTTAATCCTCGCTATGGTTTGTACAACGCATATAAGCCAATATTTAGGTATATAGATTGCGGTGCCGGTACAATCTTCAGTACCAGACTAAAATTTCCGGTACCTGCGTCGTACCGGGAATTCCCGCTACTTCGATACTTTTCAGTACCTACTAATTGTTTTTCCAGCAAACATTACTAAAACCCGTGACAAATGCTTTGCTTGCTTCTTATCATACAAATTTATAGTCTATTATATAGTAATATTGTAGTGTGGGTGTTGTTGTCTATATTAGTAGTATTTGTAGTCCTTAGTCATATTATATATTATTACATTCTTCATTGTTAATTTAACTGAATCTTGAGTGAAACTAGTAATATCTTCTACTGAGAAATATATTAGGTACTTGCTTTTAGGATTTCTGATTCTTGATTGTTAATTTAGCCGAATCTTGATTGAACTAGTAATATCTTCCACCGAGAAATTTATTATTTCCTTTTAAAATGTCTAAATGATTGTTAATTTAACTGAATCTTGAATAAAACTAGTAATATCTTTTACCGAGAAGTATATTATTTGTTTTGAGATTGTCTTAATTCTTGATTGTTAATTTAAGTGAATCTTGAATAAAACTAGTAATATCTTCTACCGAGAAATATATTACTTGCTTTTAGAATGTCTAAATTCTTGTTTGTTAATTTAATTGAATCTTGAATAAAATTAGTAATATCTTTTAATACCGAGAAATATATTACTTTCTTTTAGATTGTCTTAATTCTTGGTTATTAATTTAACTGAATCTTGAATGAAACTAGTAATATCTTCTACCGAGAAATATATTAGGGTAAGGTGGGCAACAGAGAACCAGTGGTACACAAGGAACCAACGGTTTTATTCGAAAATGCGACGTTGCCAAACTGCACTGCGAACATAGGCACGCGCCGCTAAGGTTCCCCCGCTCGCTCCCCAGTCGGCGGCCGGTCCGCGTTGAAATTGCACGTGTAGTGAAGTATTTTGTGATTTTGGACAAGAAAACAGAAAAAAATTAAGTATTTAGTTTTTTTATTTTCTCAGAATGTAGTTATGTTTGATTTATCTAATTAATCAGTTGTGCGGAGTGACTATTTCTCTATCTTTTTGACATTCACTGATGCGGCTTTCTTGTGCCGTTTATTTTTTACCGAATTTAAAAAGTGAAAATGTATATCTAGCACACATTGAACCACAAGGCTAGAGTACTCAATGAACCAGGAGGTTCTCTAGGTAATTCTCTAGTTAGCCTTTGGAAGGTCTATTTTGTACAACTTTTGCCATGTTTAAGAGTTAATATAAATATATCTAATATAACGTTACTATATAGTACAAAAATATATGATAATACATATATTATTTAAGTTTTTTGAAGTGTAAGACTTTATTTTTCATATAACGAAGAATATTGTGACGATCACATTAGTAAACTACTCTTAGTTTAAATAAATAAGCATTTTTGACATTGTAAATGTTGTATTTATTAAATTGCCCCATATTTACCTAAATCAGTTTGTATATTTTGCAATTATTTATCAAAAACTATGCAATTATATAATGGTAGGTTCATTGTGTACTAGGCAGGTTCATTGAATACATAGTACCGGTTCAGTCTGTACCAGAGATTGTACACAATGAGCCATTGTTCATCTTTTAAAAAAACTAAAATATCTCGACTTCTATTCAGTTTTATTAAAAAATAATGATGAAAGTTTAGAGCTAGATAAATAACAAATGCACTGAATAAAAAAAATTGAATTTGGACCTATTATGACTGACTTATTAAGATTTAAATTTTTGGTGGCTCATTGTTGGCAACCTCACCCTACTTGCTTTTAGATTGTCTTAATTCTTGATTGTTAATTTAACCGAATCTTGAATGAAACTAGTAATATCTTTTACCGAGAAATATATTACTTGCTTTAAGATTTTTTAAATTCTTGATTGTAAATTTAACTGGATCTTGAATGAAACTAGTAATATCTTTTACCAAGAAATATATTACTTGCTTTTAGATTGTCTTAATTCTTGATTGTTAATTTAACAGAATCTTGAATGAAACTAGTAATATCTTTTACCGAGAAATATATTTCTTGCTTTAAGATTTTTAAAATTCTTGATTGTAAATTTAACTAGATCTTGAATGAAACTAGTAATATCTTTTACCAAGAAATATATTACTTGCTTTAAGATTTATTAAATTCTTGATTGTAAATATAACTAGATCTTGAATGAAACTAGTAAAATCTTTTACCAAGAAATATATTACTTGCTTTTAGTATGTCTAAATTCTTGGCTGAATATTTCAATAATTCTTGGGTGAACTAAATAATATCTCCTATCAAGTAACATATTACTTGCTTGAATACTTTTCAGTTGTTCATTTGAGATTTGAATGTAATCTTGAGCTAAGTTTGACTCTATATTGGCACAAGAATTAATTCTTAAATCAAATCTGCTTAATCATTCTTAAGGTGAGAAATAAATTAGTTTTGATTTGAGATATAAATTTTGACTCAAATAATATTTGCTTTCATCCAAGATTTTCGGTCTTGAATATGAAGAATTTTAAATTTTTGAAACGTTAGTGAGATTATCTTATTTCAAGATATATATATTTGAGATCAAGAAATATTAGGTGAAACACATCTGGTTCTTGTTTCAAAAAACCATTTTTTTCTGTGTAAGATCATACTTCAAAGTTCAAACTATACTCACTATAAATTGATGACCTAAGTATTGCTAATCAGCTATCAAGAAAGATGCTAATCAAAGTTAGCGCAGGCCAGAGAACGGAATATCGCCGGTTTCCCTAATTTTCCTTAGCTTTAACTTTTATGATATAAAATTATTTTTCTTAAATTATCAGCGACAAGATCGGACTGTTAATGGCGATTAGGTACGAAACAGCCGTGACGAATGTGGTCAATAACCATCCCGTGCCCACCGGACCGAGACATACGAGCACAAAGTAGGCTTTACGATATATAATAATCATTATGTAACTTAATTAGAGAGACTTCCCGATCCGTGGGCGGTGGCCATGTTTGGTAGCTTGGTTTTAAGGTATGTACTTAGTTTTGACCGTTGGTCTCATTTGGTAGCATGATTTTAGGGTATGTAACTTCTTAGTTCTAACCAGACTGAATGAATGGCTTATGGATTCTGTTGAATGATCCATGACGTAACGTTTTTATTTTATGTATGTTTATTTTGCAATTGATACAGGATTACTACCTCGAACATCGAGCTAAAACATGTGGGTACAATATTATACTTATTAAAAATTAAAGAAAAGATCCTATATAAGATTTTATTCCGAGAAAATAATCTTCTATTTCTTTATTTCTCATTGTTTTGATGCAATTTTTTTTACTAAGTATGAATGAGATTACAGTTTTTTTTTATTTCTACTCTTTTTGGTCAGACTGTACTCATGGCCACAGGCTAGCCGAGGCGAAGGCATAATTTCAAGCAATTACATTTTCATCTGGGAAACATACCTAACTTTTCTATGAGTAGTTGAGAATTGAGAAGGATATTTCTTTTGATTTTGAAATCGGAAGCAATCTGTTATATTTTTTTTAATTACATTAAGTAAGTTGTAGGGCTCGTCGTCATGTCATGCCTATCGAAATTATCGAAACTCGTTCTAATTCCCACATATTCAGGTATCCCCCCTTAATAAATTATCTTAGGTCGCATCTTAAATAGATGTAATGGACTATTTGTATTCAATGGAGTACGTTCGTTTAGCGCCAATTATGATGATACATACTTTGCTAGTTTTTGATTAGCTTTATATAGAGATTGTCGTAAATGTTGACTATATAATGATAATTTTACACGGAATTTACCTAATACAGATCATGCATTACCATAAAAATACTATTTTGGTTAAGTCAAGATATGCGAAAAGTATTACTAAATTGGAATTTTTGATTTTTAGGACCTTTTCCAATGTTTTGTAAACTATAGGTTGTGAGCCCTTAGGAAATCACAGCACTAGTATTGAATGATCTCGAAACAACGCAGGATAAAACACGGTTTTATTCATGATGCCTTTATAGGAGGATCTTGCCACATGAAAAGTGTTGAAATCAACTAATCCATTCTACACATATCTCGGCGGTATGATTTCATTTCCTTATCAAGAAGGTAATAAACTTACAAGTGTCAAAAACGCCGCTGTCAATACAACTATCGATTTAACTTATTCCTCCATATTAGATATACACCGTGAGGCATGTAAACCCGTCAAATATAATTAACCTAATCAATTAAGAGCATTCTTTGATTTGAGTGCATTCGGTCATTAAATGAGAGCTCGAAAGTCATATCTCTGTCTAATGTATCGTTCTACTTATTGGTGATGTGTGTTATCAATATTGCTTTTGGCGTAAAGGGTTTTTATAGCCTTGTACCTAATATTATAGATAAAGGAGCATTAATAAACTATTTAAAAAAATCTTCAAAGAAGTATTGGATTCTTCATTTAGTTAAAGTACATTAAATTTATTACATTAAAATTAAAATAAAAAGGAGATGGCGGGACGACCTGGACGCATTCTACCCAAAATGGTGGGAGAATGCCGACAACAGGGTCGAGTGGAGAAAGCGAGGGGAGGCCTTTGCCCAGCAGTGGGACACAAAAGAGGCTAATTAAAAAAAAAGTGATAATAGAAAAGACGACGGCAATTAAGAACAAAAATAGTTTTTTATCTCTGTCTGACATTCACAATAGCCTATATAAAATTATAAATACATATAATACTTTTCCAACTAGTTGGTTCAATAAAATATCCGAAAAAATGGGAAGTCGACATTTATTTACTGGTGAACTTTTGTTAAGTTTGTTTGAAATATTTTCTTTCTCGTAGGTACCTATTTAAATACAAACCAGGGCCAAAACCGTTATTTGAACTGATTTTCTCCCTTATTAATAGTTTAGGTACACACAAGAGCTTTCGTCATATAACTTATCAGAAGTCGATTTGAACATGCATTCGTTACTATTCTAATAGGAAATTCTGACTTTATAACTAATTTAATTATATTTTATGGTGCCCAAGGACGGTCCATCACGTTAACTAGTGGACCCACCTACTTTTAGACTTATGTCTTAAAAGATAACACCAATTCCCATACATGTTCTAATTAATTACCCGCAGAGACCTCCGAACTCGCCGCCCGATCATTAATAAGGCCGATCGCCGAAGCGTTGAGCGATGGCTCTTTGTTACCTCCTTTAAGGAATCTTTTTCAAAAAGGACTTATATTTCTATGGCAACATGGGTTTTTCCGCCATGGAAATATAGAAAAAATAACCCCTGTTGACATAGAGACTTAAGCCATTTTGAAAAGACACTTCTCCATTGTCTCAGAGATCGACTGATCTCTGGATTTATTACCAATTGTTTAGGATTTACTCGCGACTTTGAGGTTCTATAAAGCTGTTATTGAAGCTTATAGAACATTTGCCTCGGGCGAACTGGCGTAAAGGCACGGTTAGACGCGGCGCTCGACGTCGCATGCGATTTCTAACAGTTATTTAGGATTACATAATATATCGTCACTACTTTTAAAAAAACTTGTATCTTCGTCTGTCAATGAAAAGAAAATTGTAGTAAGTATGTATGGAATGCATATAGACTTACTGCGTTTTAACTTTGAGGAACAGCGTGAGATACGAGATTTTTTAAAAGTAGTGACGATATTGAGTTTATATCCATATCAGCCCAATCGTTATACACAAAAAAAATATTTTCCCATTTTTTTTAGTCTCATTTTCTCATAACTGAAAACGTTAGTTAGCCGATCGACCAATACCCTCAAGCAATAAGAATGCACAGCATTTTTGTAGTCACGTGAAGAACTGTATGATTTTTAATCCTAAACACGATTAAAATAAAGTCGAAAATGAATGGAGCTTTCTGTTTCTCAACTAAGTATGCAACAAAGTAGGTAATAAAGTATGTAATTTGGAATTCGATTGCACAGAGCATCCTGTTAATTGGCAAGGTATTAGGTTTAAGTTACGACACAATTTGGGCTGGGAAAGGTACAGTCAACCAATTGGAACCCTAGGCCACACTACAACCATGTCAAAATGACAAGCAGTAAGAGATTTTTTACAATCTGATTTATAACGTCACTATGCCATAGTTCTACAGTGGCCTGGTTCCAATTGGTTGACGGTACCTAAGTTACACAACCAGATTCAAGCTTTAAAATAATGTTAAGAATATGTCATCCCGCATCATCACTTACCATCAGGTGTGATCGTGGTCAAACGTCTACCTATTCATACTAAAAAAAAAAAAAATGTCCAATTTTAAGCTCTCGGTGGATTGGCGTTAGAAATGACGTTTTTGTTTTAAGATTTTACTAAATAATCTTTCTAGATAGGTCATACATTTTCAGTATCCAAAGTTGGAAAGCTTTCTTGTACGTGCACCTGCATATATACATAAATGTTGGGTCCATACACAACAAGCACGTCGCACACGTCAGGCAAGCAGTGTACCTTCTTTCATAAGGATCTGCACACTACAACGCGCACGTTCCTTCCACGCATCCGATGTGTACAGGCCTTAAATATCGTGCATGACAATCTTGCAACCGACTCACGGAATAATATTTTAACAATGGTAATCTTGTCCGCGAATATTACGTATTATTATAATTATGGGCTCCGTAGCACAGCCATTAGTCGTAACAAGGTTCTATTCTTGTTTATTGGTTGTTATGTTTAATCGTGGCTCATTATGTGCGGATTGAGATGTGTGTCGTAAATAATTACAGCACAAATACATTGTGTGTAAATTTGAGAAAGTTCTAAAAAATATCAGTTTAAAATATAATATTCAACAGGCCTAGCAGACTAGCACATAAGCACACTAGCGTGATAAACCTTATAAAACCGCTAGTGTGCTAGCCCTTTTTGCACTATTCATAAGTGGAATAGGGGCGATAATTAAATTTTATCACGGTAGGGTGCTAGGCTCACAGTTTTTTTATAGACTAACGATTTATAGAAATATAATAAAGTTATAAAAAATACAGTTTGATTGGTTCATTGTTTTCTAAATTAAAATGGCGGATAGGTCGTTCCTTATCAGTTATCACACTGTGCTACGCCCGCAGAACACTGATATGACGTTGACCCGACTGCGACTCTAAAGAATCTTTGCAGCTTAGCTTTTCCTATTAAAGCCTTACTGCCTTACAAGAGTTACAAGCCTTTAAGTCTCATTTATCGTAATTTATGCAAGCTCCTCACTACCCCGAACAGCTTGAACTGACAAAAAGCATTAAGCACAGCGTTTCCTTAACAGCACGACCGGTAACGAAGTTTTTAACCGACTGCGCGCACATAATTAAGGAGGTGGCAATATATTACTGTGTGAGAAGGTTGTGTTATCGTGGTTTTAATTGTATATTTAATGTTGAAAACCTGAAGTATCTTGTATATACGATGCGACGATGGCAAAGACATTCTATTTCTTTTTGTTTATCTGGCTGCCTCTTAGAGATGTGAAAATAGTTTCAGAGAAATTAGTAGGAGTAGATGAACATGAGTTCCAATTATCAAAATGTACAACCTCCAGCTTTAAACGTAAGTAGAAGGCTTCCATAAAAGATTTGATTTTCTTCGAGAGGCTTTAAGGAAAACTGCTCCGTGTGATCCGTGATTAGGGCGCAAGTACATATTTGACGACCGGTCTGGCTCAGTCGGTAGTGACCCTGCCTGCTAAGCCGCGGTCCTGGGTTCGAATCCCGGTAAGGGCATTTATTTGTGTGATGAGCACTGATATTTGTTCCTGAGTCATGGATGTTTTCTATGTATATAAGTATGTATTTATCTATTTAAGTATGTATATCGTCGCTTAGCACCCATAGTACAAGCTTTGCTTAGTTTGGGGCTAAGTTGATCTGTGTAAGGTGTCCCCAATATTTATTTATTTATTTATATTGGTTCGATTTAGTTGCTCGACTTGCCCGAGAGTGCCAAATCACAGTAATATCAAACGTGGTAGATACTGAGTGTGCAGTTTTGAACTTGAACAAATAGGTACTTGCTGGCGAGGACCGTACAAACTGTGCTACATACGCCGGTACCAATAATTTGGGCCCTTTCGCCAAAATTCTAACAACCACACACGATTTTGACTCTGCAGCCAATATCTAATATAGACATGTTATTACTACCATAAACAAATACGCACTCGCACACACGTGGGCCGCAAGAAAGCTGTCAAGTCACACGAGAGGCATTAGCTAAATCACTGCGACAGTCCAGTCGAGTGCTTGTGCCCGTTTTTCACCCGTCATTCAATGCTTATGACTAGAAAACTCGATTGTTGGAGAAATCTTATTGGCTGGGAAATCGGATTGCTGGCTTTTGGTGCGTCAGGAATGTCAGGATGAAATGCAGTTGTTCATAATTAAACTGCGTGAAAATACTTCGACTTGTGACATACACATGCTCTTTGATTAAATTTAAAATTGGAAGCTTAACGTACAGTGTACCTAAAAGTAAAGTATTCAAAAATTTATTTATAAGCAGGTAAAATTTTCGGTATTAACTACATGGTGGTCGAAAATCCCAGGTTAAAAATCCTGACTGTGCAAGTGTTTTACAAATGACAAGGTTTAAGCTTTATGTAGCACTTTTAGCTGTTCTGAAATATTCCGTTAGTTTTTCAGCTTCAATTGGTAATGTGCCGTAACGTAACCGGTGCCTAATTTTCCTTAAATTTATGGCACGGGCAACACAATTGTCAGCAATTCACATACAAATGCCGCGTTTGTTCAATACGCACCAACTAATCATGAAGCAAACGCGGCAATGGTATGAATGCTGGCAATTGTGTTGCCCGTGTAACAGCACCTTGAAGTATGAAATGTTGAAAGTGGGAAATCTTAAGAACCGGGCCATCTTAGGCGCCAGTACCTTAGTTAACAAAAGTTGTAAGAAAACGCGATTGTTGGAGAAATCTTATTGGCTGGGAAATCGGATTGCTGGTTTTTGGTGCGTCAGGATGAAATGCAGTTGTTCATAATTAAACTGCGTGAAAATACTTCGACTTGTGACATACACATGCTCTTTGATTAAATTTAAAATTGGAACAATTACTGTACAGTGTACCTAAAAGTAAAGTATTCACCAATTTATTTATAAGCTGATAAACTTTTCGGTATTAACTACATGGTGGTCGAAAATCCGAGGTTCAAACTTTGACTGTGCAAGTGTTTTACAAATGGCAAGGTTTAAGCTTTATGTAGCACTTTTAGCTGTTCTGAAAAAATCGAAATATTCCGTTAGTTTTTCAGCTTCAATTGGTAATGTGCCGTAACTGGTGCCTAATTTGCCTTCAATTTATGGCACGGGCAACACAATTGTCAGCAATTCACATACAAATGCCGCGTTTGTTCAATACGCACCAACTAATTATGAAGCAAACGCGGCAATGGTATGAATGCTGGCAATTGTGTTGCCCGTGTAACAGCACCTTGAAGTATGAAATGTTGAAAGTGGGAAATCTTAAGAACCGGGCCATCTTAGGCGCCAGTACCTTAGTTAACAAAGTTGTAAGCTATCCAGTGAACATAACATTCTCTAATTTCGCTCACCGCCGTAGAAGGAGCGACAGTGGCCACGACAAATGTTCGCGGCGTGAGATTAAGAGGTCTTGACTACATGTTAAGAGTCACATGAACTCGTCACCAAAAAGTCGCTGCCATTAGAAATGACACATTCATTTTAAAGACATGCTTAAATAACATGATGAAAATGTATTTTATAACATAAATCTAATTTGGAACATCGTTTGAATAAAAAATTAACAAAAAAAGGAAAAACGGTATAAAAATACAATTTTTTTACTCGCTCTACAGATATTAATTTCTTTGTAGTACTTGGACCCATGACCCATGAAAACTACTACCAGACAAATAAATGAATGTTAGAGCGGTTTAGCACTGCCTCCGTTCTGAATCCGTGAAAATATGGTCCGTCATAGCCGTGGAAAGTTATTCCTAATTACCTTACGAACTAGATCCGAATAACGACGGACAGAAGTCGGATGACCATCCACACTCATAAGACGCATGTCTTGCGGCGCGCAACGGGCGCGAGACACGCTACGCCTCAGTGGGGACGCTGCCTAAGAGTGTGTTCAGTTTAGTAAAACGCCCCACTACTCGTATCTTTATATGAATAAACTGACAAAGCGGCTTTATAGCAATCGACAAAGTGGGATGTTTTCCCGTGCACGCTCACATATTTTCTCAGATTTAATGCGAAACCGTTCTTATTTGAATATTTATGTCAAAAGCATTTCAGAAACCTGTATGTTCTCGGCACGAGGCAGCTATTTAGGTTCGTATAACTCTTAAGAAGAAAAAAGAAAAGCTGACTATCATATAACCATGTATGTTTTAGTGTAGGTACAGAGTGTCAACAGTGTGTTAGCTATCCAGTAAACACAGCATTTCCACACCGCCGTACAAGGAGCGACAGCAGCGACAAATGCCTCTGGGTTTGAACACGTGTGTAAAGACAGAAAGTGTGTTTAAGAGTCCCAATAAAGCCGTAGAAAAACTAATGTGTTCTAGTTACTTATAAAAAAATGGTTTTTGTGACGATTGGTGCGAGAGCGATTTTCATTGATGATTTCAAACAGTAATTTGTGAAAAACATTTTTTTTTCTTTTATTTAAATTTTAGGTCTATGCTCTGTATGGCAATATTTTTAATAATATAAACCTACTTACGTGATAAAAACCGAATATCTCTGTTAAATAGTACCCGTCGCGAGCGTTACGTTGTGCTAGCTATATTCAAGAATTTCAAGGTACGAAAATCATAAACAAAAATTTCCCAAGAAGTTTCTCGAACCAGTTGGTTTCTCCAATTGTAAATATAAAGATGAATGGAAAATAACATTGACCAAATTCATATGAATAATTACGAACCGAACGAGTAACAACAGTGAAATAATTGCAATAAAAAGTACCTGCCGAAGGTAGATTATGGCTAGCCATAGCCTAAGCCGTAGGTATAGCCTTAGTGGTAAAATTATTATAATTTTAAATTTATCTCACTCTTGACCTTGCATTAGATTGAGGAAAGTATACATTCATATGCATGACGTGTATGCTCCAGAATCCGTTCCGGAACTTCACATTATTAAACTATTAGCAATTCAAATATGTATCTATTTTCGCACCAGACGTAAAGATAACAAGGTCAAATCTTTACTATATCATAAAATCAAATAGGTAACAGTGATAAAACTCTGACACAAAACTTGTTTTTGGCCGCGACCATAGTTCTTTAAAAAGCTGTTATATGTCATAATATTATTATAATGGAAACACATAAATCTACCATTGTGTTAAAACGTCGTTATTTTATAGATAGCCGTGGGTAATAATTTATCAATTACCTATTAGAGGCAGACCATGCTAATTTTGCATGGCATTTGCATCATTTGCGATATATCTTCTATGCCAAATTTCTATAAAGATGTGAGATATTTTAACTACACTCTCATTGTATTCAAGTCAGTATACTTACTTACAAATTAAACTTAGGTGAACTCAAACGGTAGTTCTTTATAATTGAAAAATCAGTTCATCAAACTTACCCGACATTATAGCTGGCTGGATATAAACAATCACAGTCTTCAAATAAAAATAAAAAGTTCAGAACACAGGCGTCCCTATGGATATTATACTCGAACTGAGCAGCTCCAGAAAGTTCGCATATTCACACTGGAATGCGTTCACGAGCCATATGTTTCGTATTGAAAAGCTCTAACTGGAATTGGCAGGCAATGTGTACACTATAATGTTTATTGTGGTATTCGCAAGCACACAAACATTCCAGCAATGTTTCCAAAACACTGGCCGAAATAGTAACTGTCACGAAAAACGTCTACGAATTTCAAATTTTCAAATTTGGAACAGCTCTAGAAGTCTAGCGCGAGTTCAAGGATTATTTTGCAAGTGACATTGGTGTTTTGAAACGGTGTGGGCGGGCGGGCGCCGGTGCAACGGTCATTGCACCCGTGACGTCACGGGTGCAGCAGATAACGGGGTAGGGACTGGATCGATATCAATGGGAGATAACTTGAATGGAAATAAATAAATGGGTTCCCATTCACAAAAATAGAGTAGCCGGAACATACCAAGAAGTTTGCAAGTACACGATATAAATTAAACTTCAATTGCTAAAAATTATGTAAAAAGCTTACATTCATTTTGTGTTAAATATTTAGCGACATCTGTTTATACAGCGGTGAACAAGTAAACCGAGCGGCTGAGTCGACCTCGGTGTGATGTGAAACGTAAACAGAACTTCAAGCTCTTAGCGAAAACAACTAGATGGCGCCACTATTCGCGGGAATAATAAAGAAATGTGTATTTTCATAATGAGTTCCTTTTGCAATTAAAAGGATCCTTACGACTTACGAGTCAAGTCAATTATATCCTTTCCATCGAATATTCCAACGAAAATTGTTATTATAAGATTATTTTTGCGTGAGACGTCCCTTTTTGTGGATGTGGACACATTTAATACGATGGCGAAGTGCCATGAACTCCTAACTAAGTACGAAAACTTAAGTAGTTGGGAGTTCATGGTATGTACTTCACCGTCGAATAATAAGTTCAGTCTACAATTTTTATTACATACTAACTTTTATGAAACAGCCTCAGACAGATTATGATTATGATGTCGTTTTCCTACCCAAAACAAAATAAATGGCTCTTTAGTGATAACTTCATCAGTTGAATCTATTTTGTTTTATTAAGTTGCTTATGCAATACAGGAGTAGGTAATGAAACGGACTCAATGCCAATTTGTGTTATCTATACCTGTGGCTCCCAATTTCATTGAATAAAAACCCTGTTTATTCAGAAACGACAATTTATCTAATAATAAAATTAGAGATGAAAAGCTCATGATACACGACCGACAAACAACTATTACGAAACAAACATAATATACAACGACCACTAAAATAACAAATAGTGGGTGAATAAAAGAATAATGGTCCATCATAAACTTCCTCAACAACCACTGATTCACGAGAGTAATATATACTAATCTAATAATACTCTTACAGAAATAAATGAGTGAAAAAAGTATTTGGCTTGCGACTCAGTTAATGAGGACGTTCACCGGTGAGGTGGGTTGTCTGCCAGGCCCATGCATATAGGATCTACTGGATAGGATACTGGGTGTAAAAAACGGGTAGGTTTAATAGAACTTTTATTAGATTTCGCAAAGAAAGAGCTACAGTCAGGCCACACAGCTTGACAACAATTTAAGATATGGTAGACTTTGCAGGAGCTAAGTAACGTCATATACTTGACACAAGTTTGACTTTTACCCTTGCTCAATCTGTGGTAGTCAACTGAGTGCTTTTTGACTCTACTTATATAGATACCTATTACTCTATTGACTCTAATGACTGTCCTCGTCCGATTCGTGGTGGTTTTAACAACGAACCCGACTAAATTAAGTGGGTTGTTTTTGGTATGTTGTTAGATTAGAGAATTTTGAAACGTGTTCTTATTTAGTCGCCATTCCGTCATGTCTGTCTCGCACGGACGCACTTGTCCCATCTATAGAAAATTCTATATCTATGACCAGACCGGGGAAAATCACCTTTTGTGTGGGAACAGTTAGACAGCTGTTTATAAATCAGGTAGACAATAGTTTGTCACATTGTTGTATATGTGTTGGTTCCAGAGATGAAAGATGTCGACACTGTTTTATTTAGCCAATGGTCAAAGAACGATGGTATAACATGACAGTCGTGACGTGACACAGTTTTTGATGGCTCTTATCGATAAGTAGAAACTTGTGTCCGGGCGAAGATAATGATCAAGTATAAGCCATTGATTGCTAATCTTAGTATTTTCTAAGTGGGTAGGCACTGGTGGAAATGCGAGAGCAGGACACGTACTGCATTTCCACAGCTGATTGAAGCCATATAAAGTATTGAAAGACTCAACTTAGGTCTTGCTCTAATAATGATGCCGTTCATGCCGTACAGTACAGTTGTAGTGCGAAAAGATTTTCCTTCGTATTCTTACGGAAACGTACGAACGTGTCATGCTATTTCAGTCAGTGTCAGTACAAGACGTCTGCACTGGCATTACAAATACGAACGTTTCCGGAAAAAATACGAAGGAAAACCTTTTCGCAGTACATCTGTACATTGCCTAGTGCATCATCACAGTTTATGACGAGTTACAGCATAACAGCAAAGTACGACTTCAATCTAAACCAAATTCTAATTCTAATTTAGGTAGATAGTGCTAATCATGAGTAACATTTATGTTTGTCAGTTTTCCCAGTTTTTTATATTACCATGAACCTATCAGAGTATATCTGGATTTACAATAGAATAAAATGCAAGGGCGGGCACTCCCTTTGAACCTTGGCGTGTGTGGAACTGCTACCGCAAGGTCGGGATGAATGGAGAAAGCGTGTTAGACAAATTGGATCTAACGAGGACTGACGTGTGTAATCTATCACATTTGCCACGCGAATGGGAATGTGATTTGATTTTATACAAATTGATTACACAATTGTATGTTTCGCGTGGAAGTATCGCAAAATTAGGAAATTCAAAACTCGGGGACTAATGTAAGTCAGTTGATTTTGTTTAGATTATCAATTTATCAGATAAGAATATGAGATAGTTCTACAGTAGCCCCATGTTGTCGCTCTATAAAGTTATATCAGTCAAGTGTTAGAAAGTTTATAATGCATATTAATTTTTTTGAAATATTTTTTGATAACGGATTTTTGATAACGTCCCTTAAGCTATTCATTTCATTTCAATGGCATTTTCTCCGCTTTGTTCTACTATACTCTTTGTAAAACATTCACGTGAAGCTCCACAACTCGACAACGTCAGTCGCATAGATAACAGTGTGGAAACAGGTGGAAAGTTCGAAATGACTGCGTGCAATCGGCCGATTAGTCATTTTGTGAGAACGAGCTTATCAAGCATTTGGAAAGCATGCACAGGGATTTAAAAGCGATTTATGTACTAGTATGTCAGTAAAAGACTACAAGAAAATTATACCCACTTACGAATAGGAAGCCCCTGTACAGGTATTCGTTAGGGTATTCGAGAGGCCTTGGGAAGATTGTTTAGGAAGGCGAAAAATTTGTCAAAACAATTTTTGATGCCTATTCTTTGACCCTTTATTGTGCAGGAAATAAAATCAATGAGTATGAGAAGGGTTCGGGTCTCTGTCCTAATAATTACGTTACGTGTAGCTAATACGTGATGTGACTCAACATAAGTATACCGGATGAAACGTTCTAAATTCACTTGCTAAAGTAGAACTCCATAATGTCGTCCTCATTAAATGTCCCATCATAATACATAAAATTGGAATGTTCTAGAAAAATCGAAAAATGTTCGTGTTTGTTATGACTAAACTTCAATATGCGGTCGAATCGTTGCCGTCGAGGAGAATCATTCTAAAAAGAGTTAAACAAGATATTTACATCCGTTAGAGCCGCAACAACATGTTTATAGACGTTTAATGTTCATGATTATGTTCCTGATAGATTTATTTATGAAAAAGCGATTACCGGAGAAATCTTTATAGAATCAATCATAAAACATACATTCTTTATCGTTTTTCTTCCCGATTGTTTCATTGTTCAGGATGTATCATTACTTACAATCATTGTTATCTAATTACTGACAAAGGTATCATCTTATTGCTATGTATATTCACACGCTTTCCTAGGAAAGCTAGCTTTCTCTTATTGATCTGAAGTAAAGTTACCTCCTATTTAATTGCACGGTATCTTAGTGCTCATAAAACAAATTATTTCCTTGAAATGATTACCGAGCAGGAACTGACAGCCAGATATAATAAATCTTTGACACTAAAGGAATGATGGAGAGCGCAGATAGATATATATACATCCAGCTACAGTTCAATAAGGTAACATCTTTGGAAACAGGGAAGTCGAGTCAAGGGACTGACAGAGACAGAGACTTAAAGTTTTGAGGAAAGCAGAAATAGAACTTGAACAAATTCAAGATGCCTACTAGTCCAAGACGGAAGGATCAAAAGCAAAGCCTGAATAGCCATTCTATGACATAGATCACTGTCGAAATTTTAGTCATATTTTTGGAGAAAGATTTTACGTTATTTTTGACCTGCAAACACATATGAAATAAAAAAACTCTTTAGGAGATATCATGTTATATTATCTGATGGTTCTCTTTATAACCAGTTACTTATCTAAAAGTGTCTACAACCACCATGCTGATAAACATGATAGCTAATGAATCTAAGACTCCCCGACGTTCACAGGCCAATTATTAGCCACTACAGCCGCAATTGCTACAAATGAATACTAAATTGGCAATGAGCCAATACGGTAGATTAATCGCCCTACATGCAGAGTTACGCTCCTGTGACATAAGTTATATCACATTCGAGATTCAGACATGGTACGAGGTGTTTACAGATTGTAGTGTCTGCATTTACCTGATTTCATGACAGGTTTATCAACAATTTATATAAGGGCAAGGATATTGACTACCTTTTGTCAGAATTGTCTAGTATCTTAGAAAGTCGATTCGTACGTAAGCTTTCATAACTTTATAGGTGTGTGTGCTGTGAACATGAAAATTAGACTAGTTTTATATTTTAGCTTAGTCTCATACTATCTACACCTATTATTACAGTAAACTAACCATCCTTAACTGCAAGAACCTCGAGGTTACATAAAAGGTAATGTTACCACCATTTATCATCGAGATCTAGTCACATATTCTGATCGTATGAGCAACTGTGAGCGAGTATAGTTCACGGGTGAACCATTTTAGCATGACCTAAGCATTAAAATTAACGGAGAAGATAACACAGAAGAGAAGAGAAAATATATGAAAATCAATTTGGTTTTCTTCTCCACTTTGCTGAATCACAACAAATTTTATTGATCATTATCACATATATGTTTGCTCTCAACTCAACTCCATCTCGAGTTGCCATGAATAAGAATCAAGAAATGTATGATATAAAGATATCCGAAAGAAAACAACGGAGATCAGCTGGACATTTGGATGGACTGTTCTGAAAACAACAAAATAGAAAAGTCAAAGGAGACAAAAAAATATGTATTCCTATGAAGAAGAAGAAGAATTGAGAAAATACTATTGCGGACAAATAGAAAAAGATAAAGAAGGCTTCTTCGGTCAGTCTTAGACAGGATGTAAAAGAATAATCTAGAATAATATCCATAGCAAATAATCACAGGGATCTCGTTTACTGGTTAGTGTGAGTCGTCGACTAGTTAATAGTTTGAAGATAGTTCTAACAGTGCTAGTCACTTCGCCTCACGGTGCGCGCGCCGCCTGCTCAAACAAGTGCATTATGACACCAGGAAATGTAATCCAGGTACAATATAAATCTAAAATGGTGCTCGCGTGCAGACTGCGTGTGGGAAAGGTACAGAAGATTCACTTGGGTATTTAGTATGAGGAATGACTTTAACAAGGAATTTATAGAATCACACCAGAGATTATGCAAGTTTAAACGTCAAGCTTCTATAAAATTCCAGGTTTTTTTAGCACGTGCAACATCTGCCTTATCAAAATCGATGTTATGTTACCTTGGTCAAATATTCATTATAAACATTTATCGGGATAAATGGGATAATCCTATGAAAGTTGAAATACGAAACAGTCAATTACTTAATTGAAAAACAAAAAACTAGAGCAAGCTTTAAGTAGTACCAAAAAGCACAAAATGAATAGGACTCAAAACTTTCAATGGATGTAACTAATATAGCTCAAATTGATCGAGCAGCGGCACATACCAGACGAAAATGTCTTAGAAAATCACCGAAGTAATGTAATGTTACAACCCGCTACGTCTATTATGGTTCCCAATAAGGATAACAAGCCTCAATAGCTTGAAATCATGTTAATCGTAAATTTCTAGACTAGAGCCTGTACAAGTAACTAGTGTGCAATTCGATCACGTAGCTAACACATTTTCATAAATAATCACCTGGCGGATATGATGGATGCACTAGGTGACAGCGTTATAATGACAGTATCCATCTTTTACAATCCTGTGTGGTTAACACGATGAAACAATAAGGGTTCCGTTTTAGCCATTCTGGCTACGGAACCCTAAAAACAAAAGAGCTTTATTATTATGTGGATCAGTCCGGCCTCCATATATCAGCTGTGCGGTGCTTTTTCTCTTTCATCCTCCGCTATGGCTGAGGGCTGA
This sequence comes from Leguminivora glycinivorella, assembly GCF_023078275.1. Taxonomy (NCBI): domain Eukaryota; kingdom Metazoa; phylum Arthropoda; class Insecta; order Lepidoptera; family Tortricidae; genus Leguminivora; species Leguminivora glycinivorella. The sequence continues at coordinate 3,121,320 of NC_062977.1, forward strand.
GGGTTCTGTTTTTTTTTGTTATGCACACCAGTAAGACCAGTAGCCCGCTTAGTCAGCATCTTCAGAGCCCTATCCCAGAAGCTAGATGGTCAACTCAGGTAAGTAAAAGAAAGTGAAAAGCGGTCCTTCTGTAGTTTATTCAGCAGTTAGTTTATTTATATACCGGTAGCAGACGCATTTAATTAAATCCTAAATAGCAACTTTGTGTAAGGCGGCGTGATACATGTTCCCATTAGCAATTCGTGTCGATTTCTATTTGCATTCTTTTGGCGTGCTAAGTCGCAAATAGGCTGAAAGTTCAGGTGAGACGAATTGATCGGTAGCAAAGATTTACCGTTAATTTTCCAGTACGTACATAACTGGTAGGTATATTAATAATAGCCTTTTAGGCTTTAGAGCCCTCAAAGAATCAAACAGTTCCTTTAAATGGAACGCTAAAAGATTTTATCTTTTTACGTTTTCTATTATTTTCCGTGTAAATCTTAGACTAGTCCAGTCAATAATCAAATCGAAAGTGTGGACTTGGTGACTTTTTCTTTAGTGTATGATATCATTTCATAATTAGGTACACTATTGACTATTTACTTAAAGCAACAGTCGGCACAAAGTCATATCTGACCCAAATAAAGAATAACAGATGAGTCACTAGCGAAATGTGTCCTCTAGCTCAAGAGTACCATATGGCCGTCAATTGTTGGCTGACAGAACTCCGTTGTTCGTTGATGCAATCTTATAAGCACATATTATATGTTATCAAAACATTGGCTCCATATGGTGATCCATTAATTTCATGTGTCAAAACTTAAAAGGATTAAGCTGATGGTATCGGATATTTGTAATCTAGTGAAGAGGTTTTTAATTTAGAAAAAGCTTCGGTTGTTGCGAAATCAGGGGTTCAGGGCGCAAAGGGATTGCGAAAAAAATCATTTTAGGATTTTTTACTTGACGTAAACTGTAAGGAATGGTTGGTTTAATTCTTATAACACTGGCTCTCACATAATTATGAGATCATTAAAATTGATGGTAGCTTCTTTCAACACCGATATAACAAAAAATGAAAAAGCCATTTTTTATACATATTACGTTGTTTTTATATTAAAGGAAAAAATGGAAAAATTTACGCTTCCGGCGGGACTTGAACCCGCATCATTTGCAATGATGCGTTTCTTTCCTTATGTACGTGGGCAATTCCACGTAACTGTAATGTAAGTGACCACTTCATTGCGTGTTTTTTTATTTATGGTGCAAGTTGGAGTCTTAATTTATCTCTAGATAAGCCTACTTTTAATCCTTAGATATATTGATATTTAAATTGGCACCATGAATGAAGAAACATGCGAGTAATTGGTCACTTACATTACTCTGTTGCATGGAATTACCCACGTGTGTACATAAGGAAAGGCATGGAAAGATTTGCGATGTCCGGCGCGGCTTCCGTAGCTCAATTGGTTAAGAGCCTTGCACGGATTGCAAATGATGCGGGTTCAAGTCCCGCCGGAAGCGTAAATTTTTCCATTTTTTCCTTTAATATAAAAATGTTTAAAATCGTTAGCAGACGTTTCTGCTTGTTAAAAATAAAAATATATTACGTTGTGTTTCCTACGGATTGTTTTTGTATTTCTTGCAAACCCAATTGCTCAATGCAATTACATACTTTCTAGGGCAAGTTTTAAGTATGGTTGTATCAAGAAGAATCAATATGTGAAATGTGGAATTAATTAAGTATAGACAAAAAGTTAAAAATACGTACAATTAATTAACAGTTAACGGGCAAAATAACGAGAAGAAACGTAATTTCCCTTGGAACGAAGGTCCCACGTGTCATAAGGTACGTTCCTTATTTGGAACACCGGCTTCCGACCCGACCTTCCGCGCTGACTCACCCAACGTAGCTGATCTGTATCAGGTTATGTCACTTGACATAACTGTAAAACAATTTTACTATGGGTAACAGATTTGTGATTATAATACACAAATTTTTGACACATTACGTTTACAATGTTAGTGGATGATTAAACTATGCTTTCATAACTATGCTTTCAAAATTTTAATTTTGTGGTTACACAAAATTAAAATTTTTGAAAAAACCCCCGACCGCGACATAGTGGACCGATTTTTTTCTGAAACATGTTAAGAACACCCCCGACTAACTGAGCTTTCAAACAAAAAAAACTAAATTGAAATCGGTTCATCCGTTCGGGAGCTACGATACCACAGACAGACACAGACCGACAGACAAACAGACAGACAGACACGTCAAACTTATAACACCCCGTCGTTTTGCGTCGGGGGTTAAAAAGACGTGTACAAAGCGAAAACACGAGAATTCGAACACCTGCCTGACAGTGACAGCTAATAGATTTGAATATAACAAAGTTAGGGAGTAGGGAGTATCATTCACTATATAACCTAACCACAAAATTAAAATTTTGAAAAAACCCCCGACCGCGACCTAGTGGACCGATTTTCATGAAACATGGCCAAAAACACTCCCGACTAACACAGCTATCAAATAAAAAAAAAACTAAATCGAAATCGGTTCATCCGTTCAGGAGCTACGATGCCACAGACAGACACACACACAGACAGACAAACAGACAGACAGACAGACAGACAGACGGATAGACAGACAGACACGTCAAACTTATAACACCCCGTCGTTTTTGCGTCGGGGGTTAAAAACTACACGTCTCATAAAAAAATTACATAGGTACGTGACGATCTTTCTACACAGAGTTAACTTGGTCCGACCGACTCTTAATACGACCGGTCTGGCTCAGTCGGTAGTGAGTGACCCTGCCTGTTGTCCGCGGTCCTGGGTTCGAATCCCGGTAAGGGCATTTATTTGTGTGATGAGCACATATTTGTTCCTGGAGTCATGGATGTTTTCTATGTATATAAGTATGTACTTATTTATCTATTTAAGTATGTATATCGTCGCTTAGCACCCATAGTGCAAGCTTTGCTTAGTTTGGGGATAAGTTGATGAAGGTGTCCCCAATATTTATTTATTTATTTAATCTAAATTCTAATCGGTATCGTCCTCACAATTCTCACAGAAAAGAAACGTTAATTGGGAACATGTTGGGTGAGTCCTCATTCTTAAATAAATGTAACGAACCGAACCATATGCTAGTTTCTCTGTTAGTTACTTTTATAAAAAAAGAAGATCCCACGAGAATCCATGTTCCATATACGGAACAGTAACATGCCACCAACATTCCACAGACATAAACGGCAGAATTCTAATGGATATTTTAAATAAAAATGACTGCTGATAAAGAACTAGTAAAAGTGCAGGGTATTACATATGTACCTTGTAAAGTGATGGTCCTTATATGGGAAGGTAGCTTTCCTGACCTTCCGCTTGAGTCACCAACCTTCATCTATATTTATCTGATTTATATCGCGATCTCAGACGATGGCGGAATTCTGATGGTTTTACAGGCCGTCTCAAGAACAAAATAAAAAGGTTATATTTCACATACACCGAAAATATATTATATCATTTTGCTATCATACTGACTGATACTTTGAGCAGTATGAAAGCTTTTTAGAACTTATGGGAGTTATGGGCCCGAGTTCTTTTTATAAATAATATAAGTGTGTGTGTGTGTGTGTAAATCTAGGTATGTTTAAACCAAAACCAAATACTATGTTTACAATACAATACAATACAATACAAATACTCTTTATTGCACACCTCAATACACGAAACAACATAGCAAGTATAAACAACAACTTAAGAGGTAAAACAAGAGGCAGTGTTTACATAGGCAAGTAATATTTACGTAATGTTAATCATTCATTTGATTCTTATTTGTCGTGGAACTTGGGCGTTTTATTCATAGACAACTATTTAAATCAGATGGTGATCTCTAAAGAGATGATGTGATAAAAACTAGGGATTTAAAGTCGATTCTAATATGTCGTGACTGGTGTTAAAACCAAAACATTTGGGATTTATTTACAACTATTAAAACATGTTTATGGCGATGTTAATAGTGTTCTAAAACTTGTATATTTTCTACATTTCTATTTATTACAAGATATTTGTGTCACATCAAACACACATACTACCTAGACATATGTATACTAAACGTAGGTAGCATATCTTTAGTAAACATGTGAAAATACCAGACAAACTATCTTTAGACACTAAATCATTTCATAAAATCTATTATGAGCCCGAGAAACACCATGAGCTGCGAATTAACAATTTTAGTGGATATATCGCACGTATTTTTAATATATTGCATATTCTTCAAGTTCATTTAACAACATTCGTATGCATGAACATTTTATAAACGAGCCTAAAACATAAAATTAACGATATCCGTTATCAGATTAATATATGATAACCGCCATTTTAATTGTAAAACGATGAGCATGTTCCAAATATATGCTAACTATTTATAATGGGTTACATTTACATAAATATTAGAATTATAATGAGGATTTGCGTCGTCCCTTGTATACCTACATGGTATGTGTACGTTTTATACTAACCTTGATAGAACATCCTATGTACCTTATGGTTTTAACTTTAAATGCGCCGTTATGATCCCAAAGGTATATGACATATGGCTTGGCTAAGTGTTTGTAAATCTTAGTACCGTCGCAAATCAATATGTGTGGCAACATTATAATGTGTTGCATTATAATGTTGCCACACATATTGATTTGCGACGGTACTAAGATTTACCAGCTACATTTGAGTTACAAATTGAAAAATCAAACAAACAGACACAGTTACGTCGTTTACAAAGTCCACCGTCTGTCGATGGTTTATGAATCTAAACAATACGTAATATTTTACGTTGACCAGATGGTTAACAGTTAACTAGGTAACGTATGAGTTATTCAATGCCGTATTTACTTGTGATGGTGGTTACATTGTAGAGAGGCGAGCAATTAAAATAAAGTCTCTGGCTTCTGCAGGTTCTATGGAATTTCTGTGTACATACTGATACTTATACATTCTGAGCTTGCAAGCGATTACGATTAGGCATATTAAGAAATTGAGGAGGCCAGAAAAAAGGAAACCGGAAAATCTGGTAAACCAAACAAATAAACCCTGTCTTTACAAAAAAAGTCGTAAGTTTTGCAGACCTTATTGATCGAGATTGAAACGAATAAAAATTAAAGGACTTAAAACATTTAAAATCTTCATCTTCTCAACGGATTCATTTATTGTGTCGCATGAGCACAAAAACAATCGAAGACAGAAACATCACAATAACGGTTATATTTTAGTGATATTACATATTTATGTCAAGCAACCTCGCAAAACAGTCAAGACCTCTATTCTTCGGATTTAAATTTTACGAAATTAATGGACTCTAATATATCTAAATTGTCAATTTTGTTAATACATCTGTTTGTCCTGCGAATGAGCTAAAAAGCAAGGTCGCCAAACCGGGTGGTAATCCTCCAGAGCGTAACGGATATTATGTCAAGCGACCTCGCAAAGGTCGCTCAGAGTCCGGTCTCCCGCTCAATGGCAGAACAGGTTCCATACAATCCTATAAAAGCATAAGTTCAAGTGTCGATAAAATTGACGTATCGCTTGCATATTTAATTTCATGGTTTTGGCAGACTTGCTTTAATCAAACACGATAAACAAAGTTACATTCAATTCGGTTCCATTTTCTTTTCTTTTCGGGAAAACATTTGCACGAATGTAACAATGCTAATAAGATTATCTGATTGTACATTATCAATGCGGTTAATGATGATAAGAGGATGTTTGATTATTGTTATGACGCGGAAAACCTAAAATATCGATGTTTATTATACCTTAATACCGCGTATTTACGTGGACCCGACCTGAACAAGGTCTATTTCTTTCCAAGAAGCTGTTAATGGACGGCTCACTTGAGACACTTAAAAAATCATCTTAAACTACTGAAAATGCGAAATCGATCACCAGGGGCCCACACCTCGAAGCTACAATTACAATTTACAAGTGGTTGTCAATGTCTAATATGACAAGTTGGAAACAGACTTCCGCTTGTAACTTGTAACTTTCAGTTTTGAGAAATGGGCCCCAGATGTAATTTCCGATCGAATAAGATTAACAAATCAATATAGTTGTACACAAATCTTACTAGATGTCTCTTTCAAGACATCAATCATTCTGGCCTGACCTCATTAAAAGTCTGTAGGAGTACTAGACCAGTGGCAGGTAAACTAAAAGCTACATATTGTAATAAGCCAATTAACATGAAGGCAGCCTGCGCGAAAGGGTCGTGGGTGGAGCACTAGCCTGAGCAAGCCCTAGATCGAAAGGGCACTGCCCACGACAACTGCATTCATAGCTTTGACAGATCTGCAATCTCTTGTAAATATCGGTATTAGAGGAACTACATTTGGTGACTTTGCTCGTTAATCACATTATCATGATAATTCTATCCATAATCGGAGAGTTAGATGACATCTACATTTGGGATTTTAATTAAATTAGAGAGAGTCGATTACTTTTACATTTGTGTCAACTCAGAGATAATCTATCTCCTTGAGCGCACTTATTCAATGAATCAATTCTAATATGCATCCAAGAACTTACAATTTTCCCTGAAAAGTTTATTTTAATACTTAATCAAAAATTCTAAATCATAAAAAATCATATCCTCAAACCAAGTAGCAAACCTCAAGTGGGAACACTCAACAATCAATGCAATCGCGAATAACATATGTTATGACAACGGGATGTGCCGATGAGCGTACTGAATGAATCTCTATATTCAAAGTGTATGCCTCGTCGGGCTTTCGTAGAGCAAGCTAATCTTGTAGACACGTACACAATAATTATTAATTAATTATGTTTTATCTAAATCTTTTTCTAAAATAGTTTTATCATGTAAGCTTTTACCCCTAGCGCTTATTATTTACAACCAGCAAAAGGCCAAACGTTTGATTATGAATTATGAAAATCCGTAGATAATGTTAATGCCATGGTTTTCGACAACATTTCCACCTATACCTACCTAAGCTAAGCACAGCTATAATTCTTCTCATAATAGGTATTGGAATTTTTCAGAATCTCATGATCGCACGTCTCATTTTAATGCCTATGAAAAACAGAGGGTATAAATGAGGCAATGAGTATAAATTTGCGTTCCCTGCTCAAACAGAGTTTCTTTTTTTACATGCATGTATACTATATTGTATAAGATGTAGCGGAGAGAGGAGGAGATAGATCGGAGATCGCATCTACGGACGCCACAATAAAAACATCCCAGTTTACAGAAGTTTATAAAATACTCCATTGCAGTTAATGGGCTAGTTAAAGTCAGATTATTATTTGCCCCACCCACGTTTTTCCACGAATAGACACGGGCGTCATAAAAGAGGCTGAGCACACCGCAAAACGTATAACTGATGCTAATGGAACCGAATTAACTTGCTGCCTAACAAATACAGTGACTTCATCAGACCTGGGTTCCTAGTTCCCACCAAAAGCGAAGGATTCTTTTGCTTTCCCGTCAGCTAGTTTGAGAGAATTGTGCACCTCTTTTGAATCGCTGAAGTTCAGTGAGCGTCAGGACCCCTGGACCACTACAGATATTTGATGTTTAGTACATACTAAAATTTAGTACCTATTTGATACTATTTGGTACCTGAGTACATATATTTGGTACCTCCACTGATATCGAAAAATCGAGCGAATAAAGTGGCCAGACATTCTGACGTCAGGATGTCTGGACCATTTTTGGTTTACATAGTTCTAGACAACACTGCTAATTGATATCTTAGTCAATATTTACTACCTATTTGGTACCTGTCAATATATTTTTTTTAAATTTTTTTGGCGTACCAGAAAAAAGTTATGACGGAATTTAAAGTTGTGAGCCCAGCCGTGGCGTAGAAGTATGTAGCGCCTGTCAAAAGAATAGAGGCAAATCCGCCTGCCCTCCTGCGCGCGTCAACTTAAATAGGAATTTAGTTTTAGGCACTCGCACATCATCTCTACTACTGACTAGTGGCATTAATATAGTCGAAATATAAAAGTAATTAGTGTAATTACACTAGTTTTCCATTTTCATCCTGAGAGACCTAAACACGTGGCAACAGTTGGGCAAATTCTAGGGGGGAAATAGCATAAACTATTATAATTAACAGCGTCATTGGTAATATTGGTATATAGGACGTATTTTGATGATGCGGACCAGTCTATGGTCCACGAGCTCCGTTATAGGGGTTTATCATATAAATAAACCACTGCTTTCGGTAACATTTGTTTTTTGCATCGATTAGTGTCAATTATGAATAAATACAAACATCAAATCAATCATCTACTATCAGTAATAGTCACAATGCCGCCAAATCTGCCATACAGCTCTACAGCTGCTGAACAGTCGCAAAAATGACCGGCTGTCAGGGTTAAACTGATTTACAAATTTCTCCGCCAGGAGATGTCTCTCAGGGACATGACATGACATTAGACGTTATTGAGACTGTAGGAGGTTCTCTCAGGAGGAAAATGGAAAACTAGTGTAATTACTTTTATATTTCGACTATATTAATGCCACTAGTCAGTAGAGATGATGTGCGAGTGCCTAAAAATAAATTCCTATTTAAGTTGACGCGCAGGAGGGCAGGCGGATTTGCCTCTATTCTTTTGACAGGCGCTACATATTTCTACGCCACGGCTGGGCTCACAATTTTAAATTCCATCATAACTTTTTTCTGGTACGCCAAAAAAATTTGAAAAAAATATATTGACAGGTACCAAATAGGTAGTAAATATTGACTAAGATATCAATTAGTAGTGTTGTCTAGAACTATGTAAACCAAAAATGGTCCAGACATCCTGACGTCAGAATGTCTGGCCACTTTATTCGCTCGATTTTTCGATATCAGTGGAGGTACCAAATATATGTACTCAGGTACCAAATAGTATCAAATAGGTACTAAATTTTAGTATGTACTAAACATCAAATATCTGTAGTGGTCCAGGGGTCCTGACGCTCACGAAGTTCACTACAAACAAATGCAATACTAATCGAACTTAAAAATTGTAATATGATCGAAGAAAGACTTTCCTATATGGGCATACCAGCAAGAGAAATGGACCAAGGATGTGTTTTGATGATCTGATAACGAGGAATGGGGTCCATTCAGAAGAGAATGCACAGATAGATTACTGCGATGCATCATTCTTCTGTTCGTTAGTTATTGCTGAAATTATATAAAAATGATAAGACCCTTGACCCAAACTTGCAAAATACAAAGCGGTAAATATTTAATATAACACCTTTACAAAAACAATTAGCCCGAAGTTTTGTATGTCTAGCAACCGAACCGTACCGTATAAATAGGTAAGTGAATGCTGGTAAAGAATTTGTTTCCATGTCATCTCTAATCAGGTAATCACCTAACTAATCTAGCCAGGATAAATCTGTTTTCAATAACAATCATAGAAGTAACTTCTTAGATAACACGTCAATTTACGAATGAATAATGATCGACATACAAATCAAAATCAGAAAGAACGTCAAAGTCATTAAGTAACAGCTGGCTTCGAAAATTAGCGCAAATCTAAACTAAAACGTGTTGACACATTAAACGTAACACACGCAACTAAACACTCCAAAAATAATCTGGCAACCATCACCAGAATTACAAAAGAGGCGCTTCTTTCCGACGTTCCAACACTTGATCGTTGTAAATAAATAAACCATGCACTCCACTGCTTACGAAAATAAATCTAATACAGATACAACTCTATCGGCCGCGTTCAATCAAAATACGCACATATTCACTAATGTAAACAAACCATCTTTCGTCTAGTTCACATGTTAAAATAATAAACACTATGTTACGCGCAGAGATTAAATGTCACAGTCACAATCAAAAGATACCATTTTATCTCAGCAATAGAAACAATTTATTTACAATTTACAGCAGTACATTATTGACAATGGATAAAGCGATACCTTTTGTATTAATTAATAAAATAAATACTCACAGCCGGGCGATATACCGTTCTCCTTCATAGCGCAGCGGAATGGATAATAAGTGCCAGGCAGCACCTTGCCATACATTGTCCGATCCATCTTCGGCCAATACAGTTGTTTTTTTAGAAATAAAACACCCACAGTATCAACACTAGTCACTGCGCACCATAATCACAGCCTACACTGCGCCTGCGTCACCCACACGCCGCGAAAATGCAGAAAACACTTGCATCAATAAACAGTTACCTGTCAATCATACGTAAACACTCCAAAGAGTTCTGTGGGCACTCCTCTACACTAGAGCGGTTAGTAAAGAGCGAGCTACTGGTCAGCGGTATCGTCATGCATCTGTCGATAAGTAGTGATAAGTGATAAGACAGTGTCAGGAGGGCGAGGTCGCGTGCGACTAGTCGTGGTCGCGTCCCAGTCGCGACTGCGCGTTGTCGTCGGCGCCCGCGCTCCAGCTCTGGAGATTATTTATACGCGGATCAAGTGCACTCGTCAAAGTTGATTGTTCTTTAACGAAGGAGTTGAAGCAGTAGCATAGCGTGATAAAACAGTGGGTGGTAACGATCGAAGTCCTCAAGGACTGAATTGTAAAACGCCATAACGGACTACTAGGTGCTGTCCTTATTTTTCATAATAAATATTTTAATTATTACAAAATATAAGAAAATATAATAATAGGATAGAATATAATAGAAGACTTCGACAAGTCGCAGGATTCGAGAAAAACAAATGATGCGAGACGTCGCGTACAATTTACGAGAAATTTTACACGTCCAAGGCCAAGCCTACGCCACTATGAATGTTACTTTGGGGGTGAGGATGCTTGGTGTCTCAATTAGCCACCCCAAACTTATTTGTCGTTTTACAATCGTAGTAGGTACCTTTTTAACCTAATTACACGTAACATCACTACAACAGATGCGTCATCTTTAAAACCGTGCTCTTACATAAATTACGACTAATGTCATGGCTACATCATCATTTAAAACAAAGTTAATTTGCATCTAGTGTTACCACTACAAAATGAATTATTACCGTTAGACGAGCAATAAAGCAATCAGTCTCTTCAGTAAATTTTAGAGATTCCGATCCCTTTGAAGGCGCGAGAAAGGGTGATCAATCACGAGATCTCTTACCAACCGTCTTATAACCTTCTTGACATAGTTTTACTCAACTGTGGCTTTCTAAAAGTAGCCATTATCTGTGTAGAGGAAGTATTAATTTTGAGCGTCGCGTCCAAGGGAGATACGATGTTAGGCAAGTGTTTCTTCGATTTATTCTAATTTCGTTCTCAGTTCCCGCCAAAACACATCGAAACCGACGTCCGGTGCGCGGGAGTCGCGTGACAACGCTTCCGCCTTTTGAAAACTTCGCCAATTCCAAAAGATCCTATTTTACTAGAAAATTCAAACTAGTTACGACATAAGCAGCCCTGTTGTTTTCACATTCCTTTAACAGTTTACGATAATCACTCGAAAGAAAACTGAAAGCTTTGATCTATAGTTTAGAGTTGTGTGAAATTCGTTAATTAAACACTTCGACGCTGCTGAAATCCGACAACGCTGAAACTTTCTAAGAATGTAAACGGAGGTGACAGAGCAGGGCATCAGATTTTATTCGGTAATTATGACACAAGATGTAGACCTTTCACACTGGTGGTGAAAGAACGTTTAGCAGTTGATGAATTGCCTCAAATTGAAAACATAACAGTAAGAGCTCAATATTTTTGGGTATTGAATCTACCTCTCTGACTGCGCCATTTAAGGCCTTGTAATGTACAGTTCTAGCTCAGCTGAAAACTCGTTATGTCCACCACAGCTTAAAAAAATCGCATCGCATTCGTTTAGCAGCTACGATACCTTGGCTCCTACAGATGGCCATTTTTTTCAAAGTTGTTCACCCCAATATATAGGTAACATGGGTATTTTTTACGCGATTCATACTCAGAATCGCGAGGTCTTTCGATCCTGATAGGAGGAAAAAAATGTCCCAAGATTCCATACATTTTCCAAACCTTCCATTCCGTTACCGCTATACAAAATGTATGAAAAAATGATAACAGAATGGGAAAAAAACCTTGGGATCCTTTTTTTCTCCTATTAAGATTGAAAGAGCTCGCGATTCTGTGTGAAAACCACATTAAAATATCCATATCCAAAAAAAGTGGTATTGACAACTTTGAAAAAAAAATGTCCCAGATGTTTAAAAATTCTAAGCAAGTTAACATACCGGGCGTACCTAAGAAATTACGCACACACTTTATTGCCCCTATGGAATGCGTGAATGCTATGGTCAGGTCTTTTACCTACACCGACAAAGGGCATTAAACATGCCATTTAACACCGTTGTTCCTATAATTACCGAGTTTAGCATCGACCAACGCACCAACGCACGGCGCACCGTGACTGTGGAGTGTTCATTAGAACAAATTGCAGTAAACGCGTGTCTTCCTAACCTGGCCCCTATTGTTTCTCTAATAAGGAAGTCAATATTTGAGCTAAGCGCAGCGCAGGGGACGGTGTTCTGAACAATGGCCAAGTAGTTGGCTCATCAGCCTCATGAGACCAGAAAGCACCAAGAATAGGTAGACCAGGCAGGCAAGTATTGTGGCGCGATAAATGATACATTTATCGCGCGACCATGCTTGCCTGCCTGGTGTTCATTTTTATATCAGGTCCTTCAGTGTATGAGATTAGGACCGCAGTCCACACTTTAGATGTAGTCCTACCTTTCTTTACAAATGTATAAAATGAATGCTGCTGAAAGTTTGAAACCTTCAAATCAAGAGTGAACAGGCATCTTCTGGGCGAGCTCACTCCATCGTAGGCCACGTCTTTGCCTTTGGCTAGTCTGTGGTCAAGAGTAAGCCCATTTATAATTAAAAAAAAAAAAAAAAAAAGCCGGATGACGATGACGAGCGCATATTGCAATTTTGACCTGTGAAAATCTTTAGGCGCAATTTTTCATGATTCCCATTGACAGACAAAAACAGGTTTCAATTATATTTTCAAGACTTCAAATTTAGAAATACATAATTTAGTCGAGAAGTTTGGCATTAACTATCTTATACTGTTACTGAATGGACTGAAGCGATTCGCTTAGTCAGCGTCGGGAGTAACAAAGTAGGTGCAAACACAAACCACCGCGTTTATGATGAAAACATTGGCAATATTGGCATGGAGGGAAATGCAAGAGCTGTGGGAAAGTTGTAAAACAAACAGAGCTTAGCAAGCTTACACTGATCGTGTTTAACGACCTCTGCTAAGGAAGGTAGGTTTTGAAAAAAGAAAAATACACCTCAGGTCAGGAAAAGAAAAGATGGAAGTGACCGGCAAAAGTTAGCTAACAGGACATTTCCTAGGACAGAATGAGCCAGTGTTGCCAGACGGAATCTGAAGTAGGTATACAGTAGAAAAATGAATAAAAAACCAGTAGATCGGGAGAAAAAGCAGTAGACTACAAATATTGATACCAAGTGAAGAAGAATGAAAGAAAAATTATGCTGTTACACGAAAACGGTCCTAGAACTCTTTTAGACTTCTCGCGATTTCAAATTCATGAAGATTTGCGTTTATAGGTTTTGGAAAAAACATACAAAGGTCATTTTTGACAAACTTTTTTCTTTCTTATGTGTGTATGAAAAAAAAACCGAATCGAAAAGCCACACATCAAGAAAAAACTTATCCCATACAATTTTTACGAAGATAAACTTATTCGACAAAAGCGGCCCGCCCCAGCTACGCATGGGGATTACAAATGGTTATACATAGTAAGTTATCCGTAAAAAATAGGCATAAATGTTTTCGCGGACTTTTATGTAAACCTATGAGAGATACACTATTTCGTTATACAGCTCATTGATATAGCTGAAACGGTTTGGGCAGCGTTATCGATTATTTAAGGCTCTCAGCCTGTGGGATTTTGTCCGACTTGTTTAGCAAATATCGTCATATATCAAACAAAATCTCAACAAATTATATCTTAAACCTTCCCCAAGAATCACTTATTCATAGGTGAAAACTGCATGAAAATCCGTTCAGTAGTTTTTGAATTTATCGCAAACACACATAGACAGACGCGAAGGGGGACTTTGTTTTATAAGGTATAGGATGCATTCAATTGATTCCATTCCTATTCAGTATCGATGGGGCAGTTGCACAAATAAGAACATTTTCTCAAACTTGAGAGTGAGGTGAGCTGAGTGAAGATGATATTTCATAGTACAGTTCACACGAAAGCCTGTAAAGCACCCTCCATTTGTTTCTAAACGTCAAATGCTGACACTACACCATGACATTGAGTAATCACAAAAAAAATATTTATTGTACAAATGCACCTGAATGTCACCGTTTAATAAGTTACTTCAGAGTAAAAAAAAAATTGGCGCGGAATTAGAAAAGTTTTCTTTTTGCCCAGTTTTATCAAAACTATCAAGAGATATTTTTTTCTTAATTTCATTGCAAGTTTGAGAAAAGCACTATACATCCCTCGCCGTGAAAAGGGCGTACAGGCTTCGTATCACTATCCTACTTAGATGGATATACCTACACAGCATGTACCATTATTTTATATGAACACATATAAAACCAGTTAGAATACAAACATCAAACTTCCTGCACCCGCCTAGATCGCTATTGCTAATCCCAATAAGCTACCAGTACATTACGAACAATCACAGATATAAAGTCTGTCAAGCGATTTCTGTCACTAGAAAAAGGCAGCAACTTTAAGAAATGAAGGGATGAAAGTTGACCCATAGAAAATTTTAATTTCGCGCCTTGACAAAGTTGTTGGACCGTCTATAGTAAAAATTTGAAGCCAATCCAATTGTTTATACTAAAAAATATCGAATTGGAAAAAAGCAGGTAGATTTCTTGAAAAATTACAAAAAAAGCAGTAGATCAGTAGATTTTTTCAAAATCAGGTAGATCTACTGCTAAATCAGTAGATCTGGCAACACTGGAATGAGCTGGAAAAATCTGGAGGCCTATACCCTACAAAAGGGGTCCCTGTAAATTTTAAAATAAGCATTAAAACTAGGATAAGTATATGGGAGTAATAAATGTTTTATTATTATTATTTGTGTCGCTTAACTTCAAACCTGGGTAAATCCATTCTGCTTTAAGGTTGATTATATAAAAAAAAGTGTTACTATCTGCATTCTTATTAGCAGAATGGATTTACTCGAGTTTGAAATTAAGCGACACATTTGCACCTCAGGTCAAATTTTTATTCGCAGTTTGGGCTAGGATATTGAAGTTTAATTACCAAACGAGTCTCCTCGGCACGAAAATCAATAGCCTCATTTATCCATCGTTGAAGAACCTTCACTACCGTGTAGTAACCGACGAGATATTAATACATCTTTTTAGGGTTCCGTAGCCAACTAGGAACCCTTATAGTTTCGCCATGTCTGTCTGTCCGTCCGTCCGTCCGTCCGTCCGCGGATAATCTCAGTAACCGTAAGCACTAGAAAGCTGAAATTTGGTACCAATATGTATATCAATCACGCCAACAAAGTGCAAAAATAAAAAATGGAAAAAAATGTTTTATTAGGGTACCCCCCCTACATGTAAAGTGGGGGCTGATTTTTTTTTTTCATTTCAACCCCAACGTGTGATATATTGTTGGATAGGTATTTAAAAATGAATAAGGGTTTACTAAGATCGTTTTTTGATAATATCAATATTTTCGGAAATAATCGCTTCTAAAGGAAAAAAAAGTGCGTCCCCCCCCTCTAACTTTTGAACCATATGTTTAAAAAATATGAAAAAAATCACAAAAGTAGAACTTTATAAAGACTTTCTAGGAAAATTGTTTTGAACTTGATAGGTTTAGTAGTTTTTGAGAAAAATACGAAAAACTACGGAACCCTACACTGAGCGTGGCCCGACACGCTCTTGGCCGGTTTTTAACCAAGAGGGGCTGCAGGGGTGGCACTTAAACCATCCTTAATGTATTTGTAATGTATTTGGTAAGGATTAAAAAATAATTTCTGCAAAAAGTTTAAATATAGCTTTTGGCAAATTATTAAATATTCATGTAGTTTTTATTCATATCATTATAATTTTTAGGTGTTAAGATTTGAACTTGAAAATGATTATTAAAGCTAATGCCAAATCTAAAAGAGAAGGCTTGCTTCACCCAATAGTGGAACGATGATGAACAACGGGTGTTATAATTATCAATTAATAATATACTTAATAATAGTTTCGACACTTGACCCAAACCCAGAGATGTTCTCGTTAGGTGGTCGGATCAAGGGTCAGTCAGATATAGAAACCGGGTAATCTTGGATACGGCGCGTATATTAGACACGATGCGTATTCCTCTGCGAGCTCTGAGGCCCTGACCACTGATATATGCGGATTGCGGTCCCGAAACCCGGCCCCGCTTAAACGGTATCACCGGGCTAGAGGTCGCGAGGTTGGATAACGGCCGGTGCCACAGTCATCCCCAAGACGATGGCGGAAGACCGCCACAGCACCCAGCGCCGAAGGGGCCCCACACACCGCAGCAGGGGGCGAGGGGTATCGAATGAAGATACTACTACCTGACCACCGGCAGCTTGAGCCCTGAACCGCAGCTATCGACTCGCTTAGGTTTCGTACTGTATTTGAAATAGTTTCTGTGGGCATTTTATTTTAAGGTTCATACTACAAAAAAGTAACAATGAAACTATTTTAATACCAAAGGTTAAACTGATTAGTCTAGACTCCTAGAGAGCAATGTGCTTGAAGCCGAGCCAAAATCAATCCAATCGCTGCCAGCAGTGAAACAAAACACTACATCAATCGCGAATGTACAGAGCTTATTGGAACAATATTTACGATTGCTCACGATTATTATGGTTAAATCAAATACGATCATTTATCAAATCAAACATAAAATACATTAAATTGAATTGTGAAGAATTTAAATTTGAAAAAAAAAACCCGACATATTGGACCGATTTCCATCGAACATGGATAAGAACACTGAACACTCCCGACTAATTCAGCATTCAAACAAACAAAAAAACTAAATCAAAATCGGTTCATCCGTTCGGGAGCTACGATGCCACAGACAAGACACACATGCAGACAGACACGTCAAACTTATAACACCCCGTCATTTTTGCGACGGGGGTTAAAAATGGCGATTAATTTTTCAATAGACAGGTAACATACTCTAGCCTAGCGGAACAGAATAATGACAACAAAAGTTACGCACCAATTATGTATGTTCAATAGGTACAAGTAGAGATGGGTAACTACCCAGGTAAATACCCGACGGTGGGTATTTACCGGGTAAATACCCGATATTTACCTACCCGCGGGTAAATAAGCGGGTATTTTCATTTTTCTTCCAAATTTGACGTTTTTAAATGGTGTTTGGGCTAAAATAGATTAATTTAAGTCAGTCTTTGTAATTGTACACAATAATGTTTATTCAAATTGGGAACGAATAGGTTGCTATGAGATAAAATGTGATTTTAGTGTATCACTCCAACTATAAAAATCGTGTAATATCATTCTCTGACATACGGAAATAATTTCAAATGCTTTTAGTATAAATTATAAGTTTGATAAATCAAAACTGTAAATAAAAATATGTGAATAAAAATATTAAAAAAAAATCTTTTTCAAGCTCATAACTCATACATAGTATGTTTTATGACAAAAATGCATATAAACTTTTTTGTAGTAAATTGTGTCTACTTTAGTTCGTACATACAATAATTTTCGATATTAATGATAGTTTCCATGAAATATGAAAAAAATACATTTTACCCTCCCTAACCCCACCATAACCCCCTCCAACCAGTACTAGGAAGTTTATCTTTATCGTATAAATACGACTAATTAATACAATCTAAAAAGCACACATAAAACATATTTTTTTAATTATTTTTAAAAATATACATTAAAACTTCTGTAAACTTAATTGTCTATTTGACTGAACAGTTTTGTTTTAAATTGTGTATAAAAATTACAACCACTAACTTAGTATTTATCTCCATTTTAACACAAATCAGCATGTCCAACATGAAATGAATCAATTTGGGTAGATACGGGTAAATACCGGGTAGATAGGTATTTACCGGGTAAATACCTGGGTGGGTAGATTGGGTATTTACCCACGACCCATCTCTAGGTACAAGAGATGCACGCCAAAGAAAAACTTTCAAAACTAGACCTAAACGTAGGTATTTAGCACTAAAATATTTCTGAGATAAATTAATATGTTTTTATCAATTACCACTGACCTATCACTGACCAAAAAAAAAACAACAAATTCACGCACGGAACTTGTTCCACGATGAAACACCGTTTATCATTCGGCGTACGCGTACACTGGCGGCCGAGCCGCGAAGCCGCGGTGACGTCACTAAGCCATGCCATGGACGTTATCAGCCTGATTCCCTCTCTGTATACATAGCTATGGGTACAACGGCGTATGTGACAGGCCCTACTTCGCGACAGGTAATATGTATATCTTGGTGGGTCAAGCGGTAAGGCAAAGTGATGACTTATGAATTGAGGATGGTGACACTGACAGTCAAATCATGTGTGCTTATAAGATAATGAGGGTACAGATTCAATTCAAAGCAATATTTTCCTGGGTATATTGCTTTTAGTATTCACAACTTTCATAAGCAATTTTATATGAAATGTGTGGTTTAATTTAACATCATGCCAAAATAAAGGAAATTATTTAATAAAACATAATGTTAAAATGTTGAGCCTGTGAATCACCTTGTTAGTGAAAAATATATGAGTCAGTTTAAACATCTCTGTTAGTCACAGAATTTGCCATATTTATAAAATAAGGCAGGTTTACAATTTACTAAATTTCAACCATATTTCAACATAATATCGTTTGTGCGACGACAGGATATTGGTTTGTTACGTCAAAACATCTCTAATTGGATTGTAAATATCGAAGGAATGTGTTATTGGAAACTTACAAATATACTGAGAAAACTCGTGTAAATATTTTTCTTGCTTGGGCTAGTCAAATGCAGTAGTGGGCAAAGTATATCGGGAGCTCGACAAAAATCACCGTCTATGTCCCGGAGAGTCCCGGTCCATTGAGACGATACAGGAGGGGTCAATTCTCCTTAAGGAGGAAACATAGCTGGGCATTAACTCGTTAATCCGTTAATCGTTAATTAACGAAGTTAACATTTCGATTAACGGATTAACTTTTAAGTTAACTTGAAAAAATGTTAACGGACTCGTTAACTTCCGTTATATTTCTCCCGAGTCCGTTAATCGTTAATCTAGTAGGGCAGAGGCGCCATCTGCGCTGCGAAAAACACGTTCTGAACGCTACTATAAGAGCCCGAAGTACGGCAAATCCTATGATTTGCCGGTAAATCCTAGGTTTTACCGATGTCGATTGCTAAAAGTCCGAAATATTACCTAAAAAGTATTCTTCACGTGGATTTGCTTTTACTAACTTTGATTCGGTGAATCCTAAGCTTTACCATGGCGACTGTTGTAGTGATAGGGTAGCAAATTCGAGCTCTATTTAAGACCACATTCGCTTCCCTAGCCTCTACCGCCCAAAGTGCCACAACAGTCCCCTCACCGCCAGCATCTCAACTGACACAGCTCTTGGCAGTAGCTCAGGCGATCACTGCCTTCCACGTGCAGCCTAGAGTTCAATAGGCTAGCTGTACTTCGGCCTTTTACAGAAATATAATACGTTATAGTGGATACTGATGCAACTAAATATTTAAAGAAAAGTTCATTTTTTTCACATGTTAACGGATTAACGATTAACTTTAACTTACGTTAAATTTGTCGAAATGTATCGCTTTAACGATTAACGAAGTTAACTTTTTTAGTAACGGATTAGCGATTAACGAAGTTAACTTTTTGATTAACGGTGCCCAGCTATGCCTAAGAATGCTATCCGTCACTGAAGGCATAAGACATTTGGATCATACAGAAGGACCACTCATACAACGCAAGGCAAAGTGAATACCTTTTTTAATCGAGAAAATACTCATTGCACTCTTGGTCATTACCGTCCTAACCTAGGTATGGACGGTAATCTTTCGCTTTCCGCAATAGATGTTGTATCAGCGATTCAGTCGAACTGTCGTGAAGATCTGCTACTCGCTACGTTGATCTGAAGATACAGCTGTACTGCTGTAGGTATGTGGGTATGTTCGTTGTCAGTGTAGAATCATTTAGCTAACAAAGAGTAAACTATTTTTAAATTAAAGGAAAAATGGAAAAATTCACACCTCCGGCAGGACTCGAACCTGCGACCTTTGGCCTTGGCCTTTGGCTTTGTAAACTCCCACATCTATATTCCTTTTTCACTCGGTTGCCAATGCCAACAGAGAGAAGAGCGGACCTGCTGTAGCTATAACAGGCACGTTACGTGGATCTGGAGATATAGGTATGTGGGTATGTTCGTTGTCAGTGTAGAATGCGCGGCATTAAGTGACAGCTATAAACTGGGAATGTTACAGATTCCTTTCTAATTCCAGGACGTATATTTTAGGAACTTTTGTACTTAACCTCGTATCTCGATCTCATATGTCAGCGGGGAGCATAACATAGGCGTCCAATTAAGGCACAAATATGACGGAGTTAGTAATTTACAATAAATACATTGTTAGACATTAGTGTTGCCAGGTCAAAAATAACGATTAACGAGCTAAGGATTTTAAAGACGATAATATGATTGTTTTGTGGATGATATTGGCCCCATTTCAGGATAGCTTTCGATTCGATCAAGTGAGAATGGTTTATTTTCACTACTTAAGCTAAGTTAATCGTTGGAAACATAACAAAATACTAATTTAGACACAAGTAGGTCTCGATTCTATAACGTTTTCAGCCTAGCACAGTATAATAAAGAGTACTATCGACACTATCGTACAGTATGGCCACTCCCGCTCTCCGATGAAAGTGCCGCCCACCCGCTCTCGGTTACCTCACAGTTACCGCCTGTCAAAAACGCGAACAGTCGACCTGTCATATCTCACTCATACAAGCATAGTACGCATTCACCTACACGAGCTTAGAATATGTGCTAGGCGCTTCTTTCATATATTTGATCGCCAGTGTCCGAGATGTGCCCCTAGTTAGTGCCAAAAGAGTAATTTAAACACACGTAGATTGCAACAATTTCAACCCCTAGTTTGTGTCATAAAATGCAAAACTAACACTACAAAACAAAGCCCTTTCAAACGAAATAGGCTAATCGTCGCAACGACCTTTACATAGACTGTATACCCTGTGTAGTGTGTGTGTATAGGCCAGGCGTTTACCCGATTAGAAGGCGGGACCGCTCTACCCTCTAACGAAAGGTCTTATGTTACTATGGGATTAGTAATAGGAAAGGGGACAACCGCTACTCTACACAAACGTAGTCTTTTTTATCCTCACTGGACTTCGACGATATATTTTTACATTACCTAATGTAGGTATTAGGTAGGTATATTAGACGAATATATATGACAACCATGCTCCATAGGAGTCCTTGATTTGAATTTTTTGATCATCTACAATTTTGAAAATTCTAAATATAAATCTTAGGTAGTTTTGCCTTTAATATTGTACATTAAATTTTGTCAAAGTATTAAATAATTTTTATACCCTGACAGGAACTAGGTCAGCCTCTCATTATTTTTAAAATCGGGACTTAATCGCGTATAACTACATATTAAACTGACCTCCAACGTTTCAAGGACGGCGTTGTCCCCGTGGTCTCGGAGAAGACTGGCTTGAAATGACATCAACACCTTCTGACAGCCGCGCGAGTTTTTCGAACTACCCGCACCTGGTTTTGATTATCAACTTGAACTGTTTGCGCACTAGGGATGTTACTCTGTCGACATACAACACCATTTCTACAGTAGAAAAGTGCGTGAAGCCATTGAAATCAAAAAACATCGCAATTTCAATCGGGACGAAGGTTTTAGGATCTCATCCACATGGAATCCTGTCATTAATAAGTGTAAGCCGAAAATAATATCGACAGTCGTTAAATCAAATATCGTCAGTGTTGTATGTCGACAGAGTAACATCAATTCAATTCAATTTTTGTATTATGGCCTCCATCAAATTCTTGATGATTCTGCCAATGTCAAGGTTGGATAAGACAGTGCAAGTATATTTACTTATTTAACGGTAGACTTTCGTGTTCGGTAAAATATCCATCCAACCCGTTGATCTAAAACAAACACAAACTACAACAAACACAAATACAACATACAAAGGTGTTTTTTTTTTTTTTTGCTAAAAGAATCGGGACATATTTTTATAGTATCCTATGTGTTCAAACATATAAGGAGGTATTGCAGGTATTATAATTTGATATTATTTTTTGTTAGAGTCAGGACCAAACCACTTGATCGAACTGCATGACCCTAAAGTCCTTTCCACGGAACGCCATTTCTTCAGTAGAAAAGTGCGTGAAGCCATTGAAATCAAAAAACATCGCAATTTCAATCGGGACGAAGGTTTTAGGATCTCATCCACATGTAATACTGTCATTAATAAGTGTAAGCGGAAAACAATATCGACACTCGTTAAATCGAATATCGTCAGTGTTGTGTGTCGACAGAGTAAGTAACATCCCTAGTGCGCAAACAGTTCAAGTTGATAATCAAAACCAGGTGCGGGTAGTTCGAAAAACTCGCGCGGCTGTCAGAAGGTGTTGATGTCATTTCAAGCCAGTCTTCTCCGAGACCACGGGGACAACGCCGTCCTTGAAACGTTGGAGGTCAGTTTAATATGTAGTTATACGCGATTAAGTCCCGATTTTAAAAATAATGATGTGTAATAATCGTGAAAGTTTAAATCAGTGTAGGTCAGCCTCTCTTTGGAAAATAAAAAGAATTTTATTTTACCATAAAACACCCCCTCCAGGCTACAAAACTGGATCTGGATCCGCCATTGGGACTGTATGTGTTGTTGCAGTGTGTGTTGTTTGTATGGAGAGGCGGTTTCAGTACGGCAGTCTACTTTTATAGTAACAGGAGATAGAACGTTTTGGCGCGATAGGTTAGGCGTCATTAATCAAACGACGAGGGCGTCCGGCCTGTTAGAAAAACGGCCATCATTCAGGGTCGTAGTTATGCGAATATTCGTTGAGATCCAAAAATGCCAAAAATAGTAATTTTTTCTTCTAGACAGATCGTAATTTTCAACTGAATGTCATGAAGTTTTGAGACTAGATTCTAAATTTTGTGAAAAATTAACAAAATGAGATAACAGATGATCAACACAATTTATAAGGATATAATCCATACTAGTATTCTGTCTGTTTGTTTGTCCGTCTTTCACGGCAAAACGGAGCGACGAATAAACGTGATTTTTTAAGTGGAGATAGTTGAAGGGATGGAGAGTGACATAGGCTACTTTTTGTCTCTATCTAACGTGAGCGAAGCCGCGGGAAAAAGCTAGTTTTTTATAAAATGGTAACTGTCTGGATTTGTAATAACTTTTTGGATATTTCTGCAACTTAGGTATACATCTCCACAGGGTTCGAGGATATATATCAATGGATATATATTCATTCATATCATATCATATCAAGATATATATCCGATATATATCAGATATATATCCAGCTAGGTTCGACGATATATATCAATGGATATAAATATCCGATATTTATTATTTTTTTCTATAAATATTTCAATACAAAAATGGTTTAAAAAAACGTAACATTGATGAAAATATAGTTTGTGTTTGTATTTTTCTACTAAATTTTATGTTTTTTAGTAGATTTTTCCTTATCTAAAGTCATATTCATAAATAATTCAACAAAATAATAAAATGCCTTCCATACAAAATGGATATATATCAAAGTTGATATATATCATAATTCATAAATATCCGATATTTTGATATTTATTATAAATATCTGATATTTTCGAACCCTGCATCTCCAGGTACCTAATTCCATTTGATAAAATATATTTCTATCACAAGAGAAGTTTGAACCTTGGGTGAAATTGTAAAAGTGCTATAAACAACCTTTATTGCTGAAAATTGGACCAAGCCCTAGGTATTCAATTGATGGTTTGTTTAAAGGTATCTATTTTAATAAGTTTAATATAGTGTGACAGATGTAGACCCATTAACTTAAATTCGTAAAGATGGAATATTTAAAACTTCACTTAAACATAAATTTTATAGGACTTAAACTTTTGGTAGGCTCATTAGTTAACTTTTAAAATTATCTGTCTTTGATAAGTCAACAACACACAATTTCAGCATTTTTCCTTTCTTTCTTTTCTCTCAGCATGTTTCTATACTAAGTATATATTTCATTAATTATTAATTTATTATAGACTCAAAAAATATTTATTTTATTTGATTTATTTTATTTGTTAGGAAAACTTTCAGCTAAAGTTACAATAAGACTTATAATATAGAAACCATGAGCCAATAACAAGTTTCCACAGATTTATGATGCAGTTCCACATTAATCTGCATATCCTTTATTCTGGACTTCTGAATGACCAACTCATTTTGCTTACATTAATATTAGGTACATAACATTGAATTTATTATTATTAAACTGAACATTGGACCTTTGACCATGATCATGGGCACAGGTAATGTGATGACCATGATGATTCACTGCTTCGGTACTACTCGAAAATAGACTGCGTGGTAGGTACATGGATCATAAATAAAAGTATAATAATAAATTATGGTTTATTGATGATTCTTCATCATCTGAATACGAAAAATAGGCTATTATAACTGCTAATTGTGTTGAGTCTAAGTGTGGAAACTGTAGAGTATAACTTATTATTTATGATAATACTGATAACTGGGCTAAACAGAAGCTAGCTGCTGAGATAAATGAAACTGGGCGAAGTACATTTCGCTGTTCTAAAATGAGTTTGATACTGTCCTAAATAAAGACGTTCCAAAAATTTTGGTACTAGTACGTATGTTTAGCAGCGTGGACCCAAGATTTTTGCAATAAAACACGTCATTAAGGCACCAGAGCAGGTAAAACAGGTTATGATAACAGCAAAAACTCACCCAAATCATCCATGGTGTTTTCCAGAAACTTTTCACACTATCACTATTTAACTTGAGCTTTTTTATTTTGGCACCACTAGTAAACAATAATAAACATTATATGGCTGAATAATACTTAAAATACTGCAAAGAAAATGCAAGAAATAACAACCTAAATATGGCAAATAGCGAATTGTTTGGATTTGTCATCGATGACAGATAGCCGTCAGTGATAAACTTATTCTGTTTGAAGCTTGGCTTTCATCGCCTTCTTTTCCTTCAATCAATGGAAAATTTACATGTGACTCAAATAGCTTAGACTGTCACACCTAGTAGCACGTTCAAATTCTATTGTCTTTCTAACTTTATCAGCTGTGAATTATTTATTTTTCAAGAAATCGTATAAATAAAGATAAAGAACCCTGAATATTGTTTTATTATGAAAGAAAGAAGGTTCAGCAGCAATATTTTATATACGTATTGTCAATAGCACATTTATTTCAGAGTGTGGTATGCGTCCTTTATTTTTCTAATGTAGTTTCAGAACGTGCGCACTTGCTCATCTTTCGCAGTTGTATCGATTCGATTGAATAAATAAAATAAATTCTTCTAGATCCCTGTCTTGAGAACAGTGCTGTATTTATAAAACAATATGAGCACTACAGGGGAGCAGCTGACCTTAGCTAGGGACATAAAGAGAGCCATTGAGCTGCTTGAGAAGTTACAACAAAGTGGTGAAGTGCCAGCTACAAAACTCGCTGCCTTACAGAAGGTGTTGCAAAGCGATTTCCTGAATGCTGTTCGAGAGGTGTACGAGCACGTCTACGAGACTGTAGATATCCAGGGCTCGGCTGATATTAGAGCTTCTGCTACTGCCAAGGCGACGGTGGCTGCGTTCGCAGCTGCAGAAGGTCATGCTCATCCCAGAGTTGTAGAACTTCCGAAAACCGAAGAGGGTCTAGGTTTCAACGTAATGGGTGGTAAGGAGCAAAACTCCCCGATTTACATCTCCAGAATCATCCCTGGCGGTGTTGCTGATCGTCATGGTGGACTGAAAAGGGGAGACCAGCTGCTGTCTGTTAACGGCGTATCCGTGGAAGGTGAGAACCACGAGAAAGCTGTAGAGCTGTTGAAGCAGGCTGTTGGCTCTGTAAAGTTGGTAGTCAGGTACACTCCCAAAGTTTTGGAGGAGATGGAAATGAGATTTGACAAGCAGAGGACTGGCCGCAGACGAACCAACTACAATTAAAAATACTCATGCTTGATGTTCAAGCAGTTTTATCTGTTTTAAGAGCACTGGAACAATTTGTTTTGGTAAAATGGATCCTTATTGACAAGTGTCTTAGCATGTTATTTATGTATTAATGTTTGACTTGATTTTCATATTGACAACTGCCATGCATAGTTTTACAAGCACTATTTATGCACTTTGGTTCAATATTGGATGTTTGTCCTGTAAATATTTTTGAGTGAGAGACACTAAGAGCTTCCCCACAATTAATTAAAATTGATGCATTCTTGTATGAATAGCCAGCAGTTGGTTATCAAGCTGAAGTGTCAGGAATATAGTTTGACAAGAGTATACTCAAGAAAGAATGGTTGGTAATAGTCACCCTAGTACAGTACAGATGGACTGCAGTTTTTATGGAAATGGAAACCAAACAGTTTCCTAGTATTGCAGTCTGTACTGCTAAGTGCATTTTCACATTATCCACTCCAATATCCCATACATTGAAGGCACCATCTTTGATTTTTGCCTTTGAAATCCTTCCGAAATCCGATATTAGATCGGATAATGTGAAAACGCACTAAATCTGATGGGAAAAATGCATATGACATTATTGTATAATCAATACTAGATTCACATATTTCACCCTTTCATTGTAAAGTCAATACTGTTTACATTCATGTTTTAGGCGTCTTTGGTATTTAAAGTATATAATCAATTGTTATTGAGCATGTTGAAAAGATAAAATGGAGAAGTATTATATGCCTTATTTATAAGTTATGAATAGTTTTGTATCATTGATGCCAAATATATTTGACTCAATTTACTATAAAACTTGTTAGTTGTATTAGATTGGATGCACATATTGTATTATGTTAGATGTTTAGAATATTATAAACAAGTTATAATTTATCTACTCAATTTATAAGCCATGTATATTGATATTATGAAAAGGTACTTAATTGGGTTTTAATTATATGAGTTATAACAAATAAAAAAAGGAGAATAAAGTATTCATTTGTTTTTATTTTACAAATATTTACATCTTATAGGAGAAAACTAATACATATAATATAATAGTAAAAAAATACATTCAATAGAATCAAGCAAATCTTGTCACTAAACAAAGGTGCAAAATTCAATTTTTCTATGGAATGGTAAACCTTCGCCCCAACATTTAAAATTTTATAAAGGTCCTTTAAAAATAAATTGAAAAAAAAAAAAAATTAAAATTTGCCGCCTTTTTTAGTGACAAGATTTGCTTGACAAACTATAACTTTAAATCCAAGTCATAGATATTTTTATTGATGTCATTAAAATTTTTGATTTTGAGGCAATTTGTGCCACGATTGTAAAATGTTGCAATTTCACAACACAATTTGCTACTTGTCTCTGTTTTAAACCCCTTCTGGAAATAATCATAAGTCCATATCCCCTACCAAGCATCAAAGCTCCCGAACTTATAATTCCCCTCTTTCTTAGGCTTCTTAGCAGGTGTCTCATCCGGCTTAGGCTTACTGCTAGAGGGTTCCAGATTCAAATATTTGCCCACACCGGTTCTGAACACTTTGAGAGGTTGTGTGGATGCCTTTTTGGGCTTCACGCCTGGCCCGGATTCTTCTGATTGTTTCTTTAATTCTGCAGCTCTCTCCTCCATCAGCTGTGAAAGATAGATGAATTAACACTTTTGCAATTAGTACCCGCCTAGTGGACACTAGTGAACTTTGCTCAGATACTGGAGATCCCGCAAGGTGGGTTCTCGTTCTCGCCATACAAGCTGGCGGTTATCAATTACGACCGGTTTCTGACGTACTGCGTCATTTTTTGTCTGGTAGTGAATGGGTTAACTAATTGTTTAGTACAGTGGGCTGCAAAAGTACATGGTGAATTGATCAATGAATGAATAATTTTTCCATGGAATTTTGCACTGTACATGTATTCAGTATTCAGTTCTTTATTTGCTAATATAGACACGAAAGCCATGCAAATACATTATAAATAGTCAACAATAATACTAAAATACTAATCATGTATGGAGAGCCTTTCAGGTCGTTATAATGAAGTCAAAACAACAAAGTCAAACAACTGAAGTCAAAATACTACCTTGGATAAAAATGACTAGGAAGGCGAAATCCTAATGTACTAAATGCTACCATTGGTACCCTTCAATTAGAGCTTATTTTATTTAGAGAGCTGTTTGACTGTGAGTCTGTGACTTCACGAAAGGTATTAAAGAGTAGAGGTCTTTGTAAAGCCTGCCCGCTATTATAAGATCAAATACGCTGAATTCAAATTGCCATGTTGCCAAAATAAATAATAAATACCTGTTCTTCAGCCTCAGCGAATGGGTCAACAAAGACCTGAGCAGCTTCAATAATAATGTCATGTATGGGCCGGTCCTTGTTGTCTACTCCTATCTGCTCCATGGTGTTGAGTGTGTCCACTCCACCTAGCCGAATATCGTCTGCATTTATTGCCAAAATAAATAATAAATACCTGTTCTTCAGCCTCAGCGAATGGGTCAACAAAGACCTGAGCAGCTTCAATAATAATGTCATGTATGGGCCGGTCCTTGTTGTCTACTCCTATCTGCTCCATGGTGTTGAGTGTGTCCACTCCACCAACTAGCTTGCCGAATATTGTGTGCTTGCCGTCCAGTTGCTTGCATGAGCGGAATGTGATGAAGCTGGAACGATAAATTGATTAAATAGTTAGAAACTGGTGACACTGGTGTGATAAAATAAGGGGGGGGGGGGATTGATTCATGTGTCCTACTGGCAGGTTACAGACCTGTAGTGTGTGTATTGCCTTTTTATTGAGACTCCTAATACTCCTTATCTTCTAGTTTATGAAAAGGATTCATTAATCTGGGATAGGTAGTGTCGGTGCCCCAAATTAAGTAACCATGTTGCCATACCGATTGCGTATTAAGTAGCTACTAATGATAGCATAGGCTTAAAAAAATTGTGGATAATAGTGTCAAAAATGAATCAAGAAGCAATGATGATAACATTGATAACATAGCTTGGATGGATAGTGCAAACGCAAATGAAAGGTAGACAGATATATATTATAATTACTTTTAAATCGGGACTTAATCGCATATCACTACATATTAAACCGACCTCCAACGTTTTAGGGACGAAGTTTCGTGAAAGTTTAAACAAATGAAAGGCAGATATGCCTGAGATATTATTTAATTTTCTCAAACATGGTATGAAATATTGATGTTATGTGCCTTATAATTGGCAGCGAAGTATGACGTTGCAGGTGCGGCTAGGACGATTGATAGATAATGGAATTTCATACAAACCTTGCAGGCCAAGGCCGGCAAAGTCTTCTTTTTTAATTTCCAAACACAGATAATTGTGACATAACATCCATGCAGGTATTTAGCCAATTAAAAAAAAACTATAAGGGGCTTTATAGACGTGCCGACTGCAACTGGTACGGGCCCTAGACAATATTTGATTTTGGGGTGCGTTTTCATACAAAAAAAAAATTTAGTTTTTTTTTTGTTTTTTTATAGGCGTATACGGGGCTTTAAAGGGCTTCGATTATTTTTGCGCTACGACGCACCGTTTAGGAGATACAGCCATCCAAAGTTACTATTTTCAGTAGACTTTATTTATTTCATAGGTACCATGTTTGAGAAAAGCACTATACATACCTCGGCGGGAAATGGGGTTGCCATTTGTCCCGGCCTCTGTAGTAATGTACTATTATTTGTATTTATTTCATTTGGAGATATAACTGTTTAATTGTCACCTTAGCAATATAGTTAAACTCTAAATTGCCCCCGTTTGTCCGGTGTACATTTATTAATTTATTTATTTAAACTTTATTGCACAATTAAAAAAAGTACAAATCATACAAATGGCGGACTTAATGCTAGCAGGCATTCTCTACCAGTCAACCATGGGCTAAACCGAGAGATCGTGTTGGTGCAGGGTCATAAAACAGTTAAGTAGTGAAATAACAAGGAATTATATACATATACCTAAATTTGCCTAACTAGTTATATCTACATATACATACATAAATAATGCTAAATATAATAAATATACATAAAATACATTTATTATTAGGTACAATTTAAAAATACTTACAATTGCGAGCCATTGCTGTTAGGCCCCGCATTGGCCATGGCGAGCACGCCTCGGCCGGTGTGGGACAAATTCGGTCTGACTTCATCTTCAAAGGGCTTCTTCCAGATCGACTCGCCGCCGAGACCCGTGCCCGTTGGATCGCCGCCTTGGATCTAAAGCAAAGGTGCTTTTTTTATGGGATAGGAGGCAAAAACGAGCAGACAGGTCGCCTGATGGTAAGCGATCACCGCCGCCCATGGACACCCGAAACACCAGAGGTGTTGGAGGTGCGTTGCCGGCCTTTAAGATGGGTGTAATTCCCGTACAAAAAAATTTGCGGACGCTAAAATCGGAACAGACGGTTTGGTGCGACCGACCCTCAGTTCAAAAATACCGCAGTTCATTCGATAAGTAAGTTTTGTAGTACCGAAGATTCTGGAGAACACAGATGAGGTCTGCCAACCACCGTTGCCTATGTACGTGGTGCCTACGTGTAGGTAAATGTGTACATATTTCTAGTACCGGCCCGAGCACTCAATAGGGATAGAGCGAAATATAATTTTGGCCCCCATGATTAAAAAACCTATTCACTGAAAAAAAGGTTCTCTTATTCTACTTATTCAAAGAAAATTTGTTTTTTGACCATGTTGCTTTTTGGCGCCTCTCCTACAATTTGGCGCCTAGAGCGTCCGCTCTTCTCGCTCTACCCCCGGGCCTGCATATTTCATATTTAGCCTCGTAACGTTTTGTATGGTGGGCCATACAAAATTTATGCTAAGGGATTTTGATTCTAGTTGTATACTTGAAATTGAGTTGAGTTTCATTTGTTCGAAAAATAGTAGAAACAAAAGAAATTCTACTTTATTTGTTAACATGAAAGTAGAAATTCCATTGCAACCAAATGTATATCTGATTGTACAATGGGCGGCAAGAGGTTATAGTCAGTCTATGTAGGTATATGAAGATGAAAATCTCGCATAGGGTAATGGCGAAAAGAATTCATTTGGGAAATTTGAGCTCTATTAGCTCCATCTATTACCACAAAAGCACATGGAGTTTAATTGAAGAACTCACCATAAAGTTCAAACTCAGCCTCCTTCGAGTATCATTCATCCATGGTACACGAAGGAGTCGGTCACAAGCCCGACTAAAATGAGGAGTGCAATGGCCGTTTTGTCGTCTCGGGGTAACCCGTCATGGCAACTCGCCCCAAAACCCCCAGGGTCAAGGTGGGAGGACGTGCCGAGGACCCTCACAGCCGGCTGTGGGCAGCGGGGGTGGTGCTGATTGGGCTCGCAAGCGGGAGAGGGGAGGGGGACAGGACCTGTGTTGTGTCTGGTTTGGCGGGGAGGGGTGGTTGTCGCGGAACCCCGGGGTGTCGGGGAGAGATACCCTAGGGGTGAAACACTTCTACTCTGACCTGTCGACTGGAGTGGTGGGGTATATGTGTGCAAGTGCTAGCCCCGGGAGCCCATGAGCGGGTTCCTAGGGGTGAGCCGACGCGCACATTCCCGCCACAACAGGCAACACAGGAGCTGTCTTACCATGCTTGCGAGCCTACTCAGCACAATCGCTGTCGTTAACGACTATGCGCAGGGGGGTGGCGCCACTGTCGTAGGAGTAAATTTAGCTGGGGTCTGTATGGGAGCTCTGCAGCTACCCCTAGTTTTTATCTCACCACGCTGAAATAGCACCTTTTACAGTTACTAATATGGAGAATTCTTTTAATACAAATATCAAAACTAAAACCAACACCGCGTCAGCGGCGAAGAGACCCGAAAGGGTAGAAGTGCGTGAGGGCGGGAAGTCTGCTGACGGACCCCCGATCGCTGTAGAGAGTGGGCTTCCGAGTTCCGGTGAGGAGCAGAGCAGTCTACAGAGAAGAACTGGGCAGGGTACTCCGGATGTCCTACAACTGGAAGGCCTGTCGCTAAGTGAAGAAGCGGAGCTGCTGCGTTCACCGAAGAGGAGGTAACCGAAAGGGAGGCCACACCTGCGGAGAACGGGCCGTTCTATAAGTATCAGTCTAAGGCCCAGAAAAAGAAGGCTAAGGTTCTGAGGAGAAAAGCTGCGATTGCTGGGGAAAGGGGTGGTGTTCCGGTGGTGGAATTTAAGGGGGACGCCAAACCTGGCCCGAGCAAACGCGGCCTCAAGATGAAGAGGCAGAGTACTGATGAGGGTCGTTCGGAGCGTCCTCCGGCGAAGCGCCAGAATCAGGGCAGGGCGGCTGCAGACGGACCACGGAACGTCGCTAGGGCGAACCGAGGTCTGGCTGTGGCTGTCGGTCGTGAGGATGGGGCTCCGGTGGACGAGGCTCTGGCGAAGCTCATCAGGAAGAAGCTTACGCAGTTGATAGAGGTGGTCGTCCTGCAGGTAGTACGGGGGGAGCCAGGCGTAGTAGCACCAAGGTTCGCTGCGTCGGGTTTGGTGTCGGAAGGATTTTTCCTTGTGACACCAAAGTCGACGGAGTCTAGGGACTGGCTGCTAGGTCAGGACTTCGGGGTGCTGGACGGACACCGAATCATCGTGCGTAAGCTGGAGCAGACTAGGGTGCAAGTTTGGGTTCCGGGTGATGCGGATACGGAGTATGTAAAGGAATTCCTTTACGCTCAGAATCCGGATCGCCGGGATCTCAAATTCCTGGAGTGGAAGGCTGCGGGCAGGGATGCTCTAGAGTTAGGTACCCGGTTGACCTTTTTGGTCCCGGATGGAGTAGAGGAGATCTGGGGCGAAGAGAAGACGAAGGTCATGGACTTCTCCGCCACCAGTGTGAGAGTTAGGATTTTGAGGGCCAACATCACTCAACAACCCTCAGAACCTAACAATGAAGAACCCGAACTGAGAAAGGAGGGCACGGCACCGAGCGGCGTCAATACGGAGGAGAAGGAGGGTATGGACGTCGTCGACGGGGGCGAGCTCTCCGAGTAACAGTCCGGGGACAACAACACTACACACAACTATCACTATGAACACACAAAGAACACTACACAAGCACCTACACACAAACACACACACAAACATATGCCAAGTAAACCTCCAACACTGCAAGGACGCAATGTCTGAGCTAGGACAATATGTTAGGAGGGCCAAAGTTGAAATAGCACTGCTGCAAGAACCTTATGCATGGAGGAACCGGGTGGCAGGCCTGGGACATCTGGGGGGAGCTCTGTACTATGAGGGAAATGGTGAGCTACCTCCTAGAGCATGCATATATGTGAGTAATAATGTGAGAAATATGGGATGTTTCATGACCATGTGTTGCAGAGACCTTGTCGTGGTGGAGACCTACTTCATCAATGACGAAGGGAAGAGATGCAAGGTGGCGCTGGCGTCCTGCTATCAGCCGGGCGACGCAGAGACACCTACAAAGGAATTGGAAGAGACGGTTCTGAGGTATAGAGGTAGGAATATACCCCTGATAGTTGGTTGCGATGCTAACTCACATCATGAGGTGTGGGGTAGCACCGACACCAACGAAAGGGGGAATCTCTATTAGAATTCATAATAAGCAATGACCTGGAAATTATAAACACAGGTGATACACCGACGTTTATAACAAGGGCGAGGAGAGAAGTGCTGGACATCACTGTAGCATCGAGAGAGATATCAGGCAAGGTAAAATGTTGGAGGGTGGACGAGGAGGACAGCATGTCTGACCACCGAAGGATACTCTACAGCATTGATTGTCGGGTAGAAAAGATGAAGGTAAGAAATCCACGCAAAACAGACTGGACGAAGTTCGGAGAGGAGCTAAAGAGGACTTCCGTCTCGGGTGGTAGGTACGAAAGTATTGACGACCTGGACAAAGGAGCACTCAGGCTGAAGGAGGTAGTAACAGCAGCATACCACAAGGCATGTCCAGAGAAACTCGTGCAGGCAGGTAAAGGACAGCCATGGTGGAGCAGAGAATTACAGAAGGTAAGGAAGAAGGTTCGCAAGGCTATGAGGGTGGCGGTAAAGAAAGGCGACACTCATAGCTGGGACGAGTATAGAGAGGTCAGAAATAAGTATACCAGACTAAGAGAGAGAGCTAGACAGGAGGGCTGGAGAAGATTTACAGAAGACATTGACAGTTACTCAGAAGGTGCGAGGGTGGTAAAGCTATTAGCTGGAGACCGGGCGTGCCAACTGGGGAGCCTAAGAGTAGACGGTGACTTAATCACAGAGCCGGAGAGGGTACTGAGTACAATGCTGAGCACACATTTTCCGGGCTGTGAGGAGGTGACAGAGATAGATGAGCAGGTAAGCCGGGGGGAGGCCGACTGGGGAGGTGCGGCGGAAGTGGTGGAGGAGAGCAGGATGGAGTGGGCGCTCTTCTCCTTTGCACCCTTCAAGTCTGCGGGCCCGGACGGGGTCCTACCGGTACTACTGCAGAAAGGGTATGAGCATATAAAAGATGACCTACTGGAACTGTACAGGGCAAGTATCGCTCTCAGACACATTCCAAAGGTGTGGAGAGAGGTAAGGGCGGTTTTCCTACCTAAACCAGGCAAGAAATCATACCAAGAGGTAAAATCATTTAGAAGCATAAGTCTATCGTCTTTTGTCCTAAAAACCCTAGAGAAGGTGATAGACAAGCATATAAGAGAGAAGGTCAACGGCAGTGGAGACCCGCTTCACGGGAATCAGCATGCATATATGGCTGGGAAGTCAACGGAGACGGCTCTTCACAACCTAGCTGTGAGGGTGGAAAGGGCCCTAGAATCAAAACAGTATGCTCTAGGCTGCTTCTTCGACGTGGAGGGGGCCTTTGACAGGGCTACCTTCCAAGCCGTTGAGGAGAGTCTGGTGAGAGAAGGCATCCGACCAACATTAGCGCAGTGGATAGGCAGTATGCTAAGGTGCAGGTCTATAACGGCGGAGTTGGGAGGTATAACAAAGACGATTAGTCCCAGGAGGGGGTTCCCGCAGGGAGGCTGCTTGTCACCCTTGATGTGGTGTCTACTTCTGGACTCTATGGTAAGAGAACTCAACAGGGGAGGCCTGTACATGCAGGCCTACTCTGATGACGGAGTACTACTGGTGAGAGGTATGGTCCTCAGTGTCATGAGGAACATAATGGTAAGAGGTCTCAGACAGGTACTGGGATGGTGCAGAGGGAGAGGACTGGATCTCAATCCGTCAAAAACTAAGCTGGTGTTATTCACTAACAAGAGGAAAAAAGAGCTGGAACCCATAAAAATAGAGGGTGTAGAACTAGAAATGGTAGACGAGTTCAAATATCTGGGCATTACTCTTGACAGTTCGCTCAGATACAGGACTCATATCAGAGAGCAGACGGCTAAGGCCATAAGAACGCTGTACCAATGCAAAAGGGCAGTAGGGAAGAACTGGGGACTGAAGCCGAGTATGATCCACTGGATTTACAAAGCCATTATCCTACCCAGGGTGCTATATGGGGCGGTGATCTGGTGGCACAGGACCCATATTGGAGAATATCGGAAGAATCTGACAAAAGTACAAAGATTAGCTTGCCTCATGATGACGGGGGCTATGAGAACCACCCCGACACATGCTATGGAGGTGCTGATAGGCTTAAAGCCCCTCTGGATTGAGGCAGAGAAGAGAGCCATGGAACAGTGGTACAGAATGAAAGCATGCAAGGAATGGAGAGGAAGTTGTGTGGACAAGAGACACGCACTGATACAAAGAGAGGCACTATCAAAACTAGAAATGCTGATGGTCAATAATGACCTCATAAAGAGGGAGGAGATTTTCGATAAGAAGTATAGGGTACATATAGGAGAAAGAGACAACTGGAAGGTAGAGGTCGTGCATCCAACGACTATATGTTTCACAGATGGCTCTAGGAGAAGCTCTACAAAGCTAGCAGGGGCGGGAATAGTAATCCCGAAACTAGGAGAAAAGGTGTCGATACCACTAGGGAGATACACTAGCGTGTTCCAAGCAGAGGTATGTGCCATAGCGAGCTGTGCACGTATATTAAAAGAAAGCGACAAACAAGATGGAGCCGTGGTCATATACACCGACAGTCAAGCGGCGCTAAAGGGCTCTGAAGAGAATATCGGTGACCTCGTCCCTGGTGAGAGAATGCAGGGAAGAGCTAAACTCGATAGGCAAGCATAGAAGTGTAACGGTTGCGTGGGTACCGGGACACCAGGGAGTCACAGGTAATGAGAAAGCGGACGAGTTGGCAAGGGCGGGGGCGGAGACGGAATTCTTGGGTCCGGAACCGGCTCTGCCTATGTCAGCTGACGTCACGAAAGGAGTCATTGAGAGGATAAAAGAGATGGAAGCACAAAGAGCCTGGGAAAGAGAGACCAGTTGTAGACAAACGAAGATGATGATAGAAGGTAGAGACCAAAGGAGAACTAGGTATCTTCTGAAACTAGGTAAGAACAGTCTAAGAATGTTGACCGGTA
This sequence comes from Leguminivora glycinivorella, assembly GCF_023078275.1. Taxonomy (NCBI): domain Eukaryota; kingdom Metazoa; phylum Arthropoda; class Insecta; order Lepidoptera; family Tortricidae; genus Leguminivora; species Leguminivora glycinivorella. Next base: position 3,157,983 of record NC_062977.1, read on the forward strand.
TCATAACGGGACACAACACTCTTAACAGACATATGAAGATAATAGGTATCAGTAGTGACGAATCCTGTCCACATTGTGGTAAGGAGGAGACTAGCTTGCACCTACTAGCAGAATGTATCATGTATGCGGCACCGCGACATGACACATTCGGTAGAGACAATCTGGGAGAAGATGAACTCAAGGATGTCAAACTTAAAGATGTCCTTCTGTTCTGCAGGAAAACAAGAAGATTTGAGGAGAGAAGTGTGGGAGGGCAGCCGGGACAGTAACCTGCAGCTCCAACTCCAGGGAATTGGGCTGAATGAACGCACCAGCGATCGACAGCCCGCCTGTATCCGGCCAGGCGTCCCTACACTACATCTACATCTACATCTACAGAAAACATCGTGAGGAAACCGGACTAATTCAAATACGGCCTCTAGTTACCCTTCGGGTAAGCCGAATGAGCCAAATCTTGGCATTAGTTGTCAAAGCGGGCTCATGAGTCGTTGCAAATGCCGGGATAGCGGAAGAAGGATGACATCAATAATAAAGTTATACCGGCCGTATATTAGTTAGTAAAGTCCAATTTCAAATCATATAGGCGGAAAGTAGAATAAACACGAGCGTAGCGAGCGCGAATTTTTTTCCATATTATTAATAACACAATTAGGGGATATGTATGATGTATCATACAGAGAAAAGACAAGTCGGGACAGTTATCTGTTGAGACAAGGGGTGGGTTGGCCACCATACCAGTTCAATAGGCTACTAGACCCATATCGAATTTGGCAGTATACATGATTGTTTTCTGTAGTATTTGACATAAAAATCTATGTTTATAGATTTTGGGTATTAAAAGTGTATGATGACTACGTATTTTCGATTATAAATGTGTGTAATTTTTTATTTATTTTGGCCACCGAAAACGCTGTCAGCAATGTAGTGACGTCATCGAATTCGAACCTTACTGCATGTCAAAACAATCACTGACATATTGAACTTTATGCCTTTATACTTAAAAAGTCAGAAAATGTTGTTTTCGAGTAGAATGACCTGATGCGCAGATAATCTATAGATTAACATGACTGTGTTGTTTTCGCCTGATTACGTAAAAGTATACTTTAAAAATATTTTTTGCTGTTTTTAAGTCATAATAAAATATGGTAATATTTTATTTCAGTTAATTGGACAGTAGTTAATCATATAAGACAGACTTTTAAAAAGGGTCAAGTAGCCTAGGTATAGTGGGTTAAGTTTTGAGTTGAACCTCATAGGGTAACCGAATAAACATACCTTTCTTTTTCACCCTATCGTACTTAACGTCATCAGCGGCAATAATGGCAGCTTCATGGATTGTCTCAGGCGCCATAGCTGTGGATGTGAAACTGGCTGCCACCATCCCAGTGGAGTAATGGGCTGCATTGAACTTGTCTGCTACCTGTAAGTACATTACAAATTTAAGAGTTGCTTAATCCAGTTTTTTTTTAAACAAAAAAGTCGTTTTATTTCTTGCCATAAAATAAATTATTACAGATATTTTTCTAATTTTTTTTAAAATTATGGTTCTGTTGCAAGAACCCTTAATCGAGGGTTTACTGGTGAAACCCGATAAGTTAAGCACTATGTGCAATTTCCACAATGTTGTTATTTCAAGGACAAATTATCTCGATTCATCGGGTTGCACCAGTAAACTCTAGCTATTTGGGTATAGGCTTCCTCCAAACTGTTCCATATTGTAAGCCAGTAGCATATGGTATTTAACATTTCGACCCAGAATGGGGGAAATCAAGTCCAGTTTAGAAACTGCACTAGTTTGTAATCTCATGCCATGTATTTTGTTAAAATATTATGTTCTAAAGACTATTTCAAATGGAGACATACCTCCTTTTTAGTCTCCTTCACTTCAGGAGCTTTGTAATCCCTCTCCAGCTCATTGAGGATGTCTTTAGTCTCAGCTGAGACAGTCTTGAGTCTTGCATGTGGATCCTTTCTCAGGGCAATTTCCTCTGGGACACAATAAAATAAAAAGTAAGCAAACAAAACTTTGATCTGAGTGTTCCTATATTTCTGGTTTATTGTAACAATACTAATGCAAACCTGATTTACTTTCAGGAGCAAATGAATCTATACAGAATAGAAAATTTATTTGCATACCATAATATATATCATACATGGACCCTGATAATGATAAGGCACATCATAATTTGATTGTACCAAAGACATATATAACTCCGTATAGACAGATAAAGTCTAAGAAAAAAACGTACCTCAGTACCATACAGAAAAAGGTACGGTGGCCTAGACGGCATCACACCTTTATGCATACCCCGCTCAGCTAGATGGCGCTCATATTAATATTTGAGATTTTAACACAACACATATCAAGCTAGAATATGGGCCATTTGGGCCAAATTGTCAAAACTGAGGTTCAAAAATTTTAAGCCGGTATCAAGAGATGGCAGTCTATGCACTGTGATTACACATTTTACTTCGACAGTAACTCTCTATAATACTAGATCCTCTTTGATTGTGCATAATTTAAATTTTCTGAATTTCATAATAAATATCTCCTTGAATTATAAAGGTGCCATGAGGAGGTGACTGACCTTTACATGTTTTAGTTTTACTTCACCACTTTTTTTATACATTGAAAAAATTGAAACTCACCTTCCGTCTCAACTCTAAGATTATTCTTCACATGATGAAAGGTTGAAATATTGAACTTTCCAAGATGGCTCGGATCCTGAATCGTAATTATGTCAGCACGTACAAATGGTGTGTCATTGACCAAATCCTTCCAGTTCTTCCCCTTGATATTGAGTTGCTCCACAGCCTCATATGAGAATACATTTCCTGTAGTCCTGATCGCCACAATGTGTGAATTCTTAGTGAAGTTTTTGAACAATACCGGGCAATGGTAATCATCTTGTGCGTTTTTAAAGAAATTCAATTTGATCAATGACTTTATATCAGCTTTCTGAAAATAAAACATTCGGTATATTCGTTAAAATAAGGTGGAATCAATGAGAACCTTGTTTACTTGAAAATGCTCTAGCTGATTCAGATTCTTCAAAAAATTATAATGAATACACAAAGAGGTTAATTTTTAATGTACACAGACTCTACCAAGACTCCATGGTTACGAATTAATTGGTTTACAAGCTTACCTTCCCCGTAACAGGGTTGATTTTGAACTTCTTTACAAATTCCAAGAATGCTTGGAGCTCGAACACATTTCCGTCAACGTCGCAGTAAGGGTCTTCGAACGGCTGCAAGCAAAGGCAGCAGTGGTCGAACGGGAGCCTCTTGAATGAGGTGTCTTCTTCTACCGCCGTGCCTGAGCGCTTGCCCCCGTACAGAGTTGTCCACTCTGTGTACGTTAAGTACCTGGAAACAACATAGTTTTAAATCGTGTGATACCAAAATGTTTCAAAGGTAAAGACTGATAAAAAATTACAAACATTTTATCCTTTTGGTGCTGCCTTTTACCCATTTTGATTGATTTTCACTTCAAATGGATAGGAATAACTCAATATTTGGAATAAATTTTTAAATTCCGTATTGGTATCAACAATACAAGATAATTCACAGATAATTAATTAAAAAGTGAAAATAAACTTAAAATTTATAATTAAAGCAGTTTAAAAGAATAAACTCTAATACAAACGTGATAACGTCGATTATTGTATAAAAAATATTTAGATATAATCGTAGAAAACTGCTTTATTTTCTTTACACTAACTGTCAATTTGACAATGACAGTTAAGTCTGTAGTAGTATTGAACCTATTTGAATAAATGCTTTTGACGTACGACATGACATGGTGTCAGGTGTGAAAATTTAAATAAAAATATAATTTTAATAATTATATTTAACGAGTGATGCTGTATTTCTAGCAAATAGATGCTAATATGGCACAAAATAATAGTGGTGTATATGCGGCCATTCAGCAACCAGAACCGTTATGGCCCCTGTACACACATGGCCAACGGTTCCACCAGCCCTTTGTGAAACCCCTTGGCCAAGATAAGAGCCGCTGTTTACACATTGGCGAACCAATCACTTGGCATTGGCTCTTCATGAAAGATGGACGTGGAATGGAAAAGTCTAGGAAATTCTAGATCATAGACATTGACAGAAAAATTTGATTAAAAAATAATAACCCCGTAGTAAAATTTAATTATTTGATATATTAACAATTTTTTTAATATTATGATAAGAACATTTATCTTTTTTAGGAAATACATTAAACATTTGCAAGGTTATTTTATTTCCTAAAATCTACACTATTATTGACATAGATAAACTTATTATTTTCGTAAATATTTCACTACCGTCCTCTCTGACGGCTGACGACCAACTGAATGAAGCGCCAACGTGTAAACGCAGTTGGCCATTGGCGCCAAGATCCTTTGATGTGTGGACAAAAAACCGACACGAATCGGTTGGCCGGCAAGCGCAAGCGCCAACTGCCAACTTACGGCCAAGTAGCCCTCTACACACATGGCCAAGGGGGTTGGTGGAACTGTTGGCCATGTGTGTACAGCGGCCATTACAGGAAGAAGGTAACACAGCGGTAAACTGGAGGGAGTGGAAATCGGCCTTCGATTATTTTTTAGTCTCATCGGGGCGCGACGAGGCTTCCTCCAAAGAGAAATGCGCGATATTTCTCCATGTTATAGGAAAGTTTGGCCGAGAGATACTACAAGAATTTGAAGTAGATGACAAGTCCGATTATGACAAGCTAGTAAAGGCTTTTACAGAACGCTTTGACCCAAAGAAGAACGTTAACTTTGAACGGCATACGTTTTTTGAGACTTATCAAATAAACGATTCCTTTGATAAATATTTGAGCGACTTAAAAATTAAAAGTAAAAGTTGTGAATTTAGTACTCTCAAAGATAGCCTACTTTTAACGCAGATAATAAGAGGCCTAAAGGACAGCCACATGCGTGAAAAATTACTGTCTAAGTCTTCATTAAATCTGGAACAGGCCGTAGTATATTGTCGCGCGGCTGAGCGAGCCAGCATGCAAGCAGCAGCGTGTCGGAGTGCAAACACAGAACAAGCCTCCCCTGCATTAGAAGAACTGGCGCGTGGACGCGGCGCTCCGGGAGGTAGAGGCTACGGCTTCGGGACGAGAATGCGTGGTGGTGGAATGAGAGGACGCGGAGGTCACGGCGGATTCACGCGCGCTACGTCTGCCGGCCGAGGCCGTCGCGAATCTGAGTGTGGCAAGTGCGGGGGATGGCACGCCGCTAATGACACTTGTCCAGCATATAATGTTACGTGTTTCAGGTGTGAGCGAGTTGGACATTTTGCTAAGACTTGCCGCGAGAGGTTGATAAGAGAGGTTGCGATTGATGGAAAAGACGGTGAGGAATATTCAAATAACGAGGGTGAGTTTTTACTTGAGAACATTTACATTAACGTGATGGACAGTGATGATTTACCATGGTTCGAAAACATTTTAATTAATAATGTGCCAGTAAAGTTTAAATTAGATTGCGGTGCTGACGCATCTGTAATGTCATTGAAGTGTTTTAAACAGGCGGGCTTTGACACACGTATAATGCGTAAAAATAATTCAGTGCTTAGAGAAATCAGTCATAATCGTCTGCCTGTTGTAGGATATTTCATGGCAGATATGAAATGCAAACTACATACCTGTGTGCATAAGGTGTATGTTCTAGACATGGAGTGTAATAATCTTTTGGGGCGGAAGGCATGCACTGACCTGCAACTCATTAAAAGAGTTGATGAATTGCATATAGATGACTCAATTTATGATGGTATAGGCTGCCTGCCTTCCGTTGTCAAAATTTCTATTGACGAAACAGTACCACCTGTCATTTCGGCTTCCAGGAGAATACCGTTGTGTCTACAACCTCGTCTGAAAAAAGAACTGGACGAAATGGTAAAGTTGAATATCATTAAACGTGAAGAGGGACCCACGGATTGGGTATCGCCTATAGTTATTGTGGAGAAACCAGACAAGAAGTTACGTATTTGCCTTGATCCTTTGCATTTGAATAAAGCTGTACGCAGAAGCCACTTTCAACTGCCAACACTGGATGAGGTCGCGAGTGAAATGGATGGTGCCAAATACTTTTCTAAGCTTGATGCTTGTAAAGGGTTTTGGATGCTGAAGCTGGATGAGGCTAGTTCGAAGTTCTGCACATTTGCGACACCTTTCGGCAGATATCGCTTCCTCAGAATGCCCTTTGGAATAAATTGCGCGCCAGAAATATTTCACAATGAAATGGTCAAAATTTTTAAGACAGAAGGAGTAGCTGTCTATATTGATGACTTGATAGTGTTTGGTCGTACAAAAAGTGAACACGATGCGAGGTTGCAAGAAGTGTTCAATAGAGCCAAGATAAATGGTGTGAAATTCAATAAAGCGAAGTGTGTTTTCAACACCAAAGAAGTTCAATATCTCGGTCATATATTTAGTGCAGAAGGAATGCGTCCTGACCTAAAGCGAGTTAAAGCAATAAGTGACATGCCTGCACCTTTAAACAGAAAAGAGCTAGAACGATTCTTGGGCGTAACAAACTACTTATCTCGCTTTATTCCAAATTATTCTAACGTCGCTGCTCCACTACGTGATTTATTGAAAAAAGATTGTGAGTTCCAATGGAGTTCGGAACATAAACGAATTTTCGATGAGATGAAGAATAAAATTTGCTCTGCACCAGTACTCAGATTTTATTCTCCAGGCGATGAAGTGACAGTCTCAGTTGATGCGAGTTCGCGTGGTCTGGGGGCTGTTTTATTACAACAAGGGCGGCCTGTAGCCTACGCAGCGCGAACACTCACGCCAGCCGAATCGCGTTGGGCTCAGATTGAGAAGGAACTTCTGGCGATTGTGTTCGGGTGCACGCGTTTTCATCAGTACATTTACGGCCATAATAAAGTTAGTATTGAGACAGACCACAAACCCCTAGAGTCAATATTTAAAAAACCACTGAACAGTACCCCGGTTAGACTGCAGCGCATGCTAATGAAACTTCACGGCTATGATTTCCAAATTCATTACAAGCCCGGAAAGCTTTTGTACCTAGCGGATACGTTGTCTCGTGCTCCGTCAGAACGGGGTTCGAATGAAGACATGCATGCAGATGTCACAATACACGTGAACAATTTAATTGAGTGTCTTAACGTGTCAAAAGATAAGATTAGTAAAATCAGAGAAGCGACTAACAAAGATGAAGTTTTGCAGCGCTTAAAAGATTATTACTTCAATGGGTGGCCAAATAATAAAAATAAAACTAATGTTATCACTGAGCCATATTGGACTTTTCAAAACGAGATTCACGTCATTGACGGAATAGTATTTCGGAATCAGCAAATCGTTATTCCCGAAATACTACGGAAAGAAATACTTTCCATCATACATGAAGGACATTTGGGAATAGAAAAGTGCAAACAGCGTGCTAAAGAGTTAGTTTGGTGGCCGGGCATGGGCGCTGACATAGAGCAGATGGTACAGCGCTGTGAGCTTTGCCAGCGACATCGTGCGGCGCAGCCTCGTGAGCCGTTGTGCCCCCATCCCGTGCCGAGCTTGCCATGGCAAGTGGTCGCTGCTGACCTTTTCGAGTTCCAACAAAAACATTATTTACTGGTCGTAGACTATTACTCGAAATTTATCGAAGTGGCGTCCTTGAATAGCTTAACAAGTGGAACTATAATTAATCAGCTGAAAAACTTTTTTGGGCGGTTTGGAATACCACAGAAGGTAGTGTCTGATAATGGCCCCCAATTTTCTGCGCAAGAATTTAGTAACTTTGCTGGACACTATGGATTCGAACATGTGACGAGTTCGCCGCTGTACGCTAGGTCTAACGGATTGGTTGAACGCAATGTACAAACGGTAAAAAAACTGTTTACCAAGGCACAAGAGGATCACACTGATTGGCAGTTGGCGTTGCTTAATTTCAGAAACACTCCAATATCTGGAGAGCAGTATTCGCCAGCACAGCTGTTGATGGGTCGCAGGCTCAGAACACGACTTCCAGGTACAGACGATAGCTTAAAACCGGAAACAGTAGATCATGCTACAATTAAAAAAATACGGCAACAAAAAACTACTAAAATCAAGGAATATTACGATCGTGGTACCAGGAGCCTTCCCCAGCTCAGACCAGATGAGTCCGTGCGCATGCGTGACAACAAAGTCTGGGTTCCCGCCAAAGTCGTAGGAGTTGCTCGCGGAGACCGTTCTTACTGGCTTACCACAGAAAACGGTCGAACATATCGGAGAAATCGAGCTCAAATCTTACAGCGGAACGAAGGTGCGTCTACAGCAACTCCCACTACAGTACCGATAGTCACTCAAAGGTATAGTGATCTAGATTTTGTTCTTACAGACTCAGACGAGGAGTACGAAGACGCAACACCTAAAAGTCCAGTTCCTAGATCACCCCAGGGTGAACGCGAACCAGGTGGTAGTGGTATCGTCACTAGAAGTGGAAGACAAGTTCGTCCGCCACAAAGATTTAGTTTTGACTAATTTTCGATTCAATGTGAATTATTTTTACTGACAGGAGATATATAATGTTATGTTGTATTTTGTATTTTACTAAGTATGAAAGAAGATGTTATGTTGTATTTTTTATAATGTTTGTATTTTCTTGTTTAATGTTGTTCTTGTACTTGTTACTTAATTCGTTATAAGAAGGAAGATGTAGTAGTATTGAACCTATTTGAATAAATGCTTTTGACGTACGACATGACAAAGTCTATATAGTCTATTGGCCCCTGTACACACATGGCCAACGGTTCCACCAGCCCTTTGTGAAACCCCTTGGCCAAGATAAGAGCCGCTGTTTACACATTGGCGAACCAATCACTTGGCATTGGCTCTTCATGAAAGATGGACGTGGAATGGAAAAGTCTAGGAAATTCTAGATCATAGACATTGACAGAAAAATTTGATTAAAAAATAATAACCCCGTAGTAAAATTTAATTATTTGATATATTAACAATTTTTTTAATATTATGATAAGAACATTTATCTTTTTTAGGAAATACATTAAACATTTGCAAGGTTATTTTATTTCCTAAAATCTACACTATTATTGACATAGATAAACTTATTATTTTCGTAAATATTTCACTACCGTCCTCTCTGACGGCTGACGACCAACTGAATGAAGCGCCAACGTGTAAACGCAGTTGGCCATTGGCGCCAAGATCCTTTGATGTGTGGACAAAAAACCGACACGAATCGGTTGGCCGGCAAGCGCAAGCGCCAACTGCCAACTTACGGCCAAGTAGCCCTCTACACACATGGCCAAGGGGGTTGGTGGAACTGTTGGCCATGTGTGTACAGCGGCCATAAGGAATTGCACTGAGTTTGTTTGAGTCCATTTAAAAAACGTTGATTTTATTAAAAATGATAGTACTATAACAATCAATCTTTTTGTGTTGTAGAGGAGATGGCAACACACCGGTTCTTTTCAACAACATGTCGGAAAGTGGTTGTGCATAGTGAACTCTTAAAATATTTAATCCTTAGTAAATACTAGTAGATTTCCTTAAATATACCACTTTTGGTTTATAATTAATGATTAGCATTAATGTAATAAGAAACTTTCATAGAAACTAGTAAGTTGGTCCAAGTTTTATCTGAGTCTGTGTGTAGTTCGTGGTTGTTTGTGTTTGTGAGGGTGATGAACAAATGGATGAAGTGAAAATGTGGTAGCGGACGACTGAAGCTTTGAAAGGAGAAAAAGTATCTTAAAATACTAGATTGTTTTTAAAAGGTAACTTTTTCGATATATGATATTTTAAATAACATTTTCTTTCAAATCGCGGGGTAATACAAGCTTATTTGCGCTTTGCAGTGTGGGGCATCTAACAGGAGTTCACTCATTGCATTGTTCGGATTCAGTACATTTTATAGAAGTTCTCTTCTCTCCTGTCTGTTGTCCATCAGGTCACCAGTAGTTCATAAGAATTAATTCATCAGTGCACTTTAAAATAAAATAATAATTTTTCGGATAACGCTAGCTCACAAGATGGCCGACTGTTATTCGTAAGGTACAAAATAAATCATTTCTGTAACGTATCGCTCAGTAATTTTGATTTATTAAGTTAAACAAGCATTAGAAGATTCTTGCTCTTTTACATTTGTTATATTGCTACAGTTCATTCCGTTATGAACGGAGCTAAGGCAAGCCTTTGTTCTTGTTGTTTTCCTTTAAAAAAAATTAAAAAAGTCTTCTATTCAATTTAGATATATTATTAGTACGAACTTAAAATGAATGAGTGCCGTCTTTTATGCAACTGTTGTACTTTTGGATTTGATGATGCAACAGTGTATTTGTGTGTTAAGCATAAATTTGTATGTTTAATGCTGTGCCATGAAATGATTACTTAGGTACACAGTAAATACAGTAATATCATGTTTTAAACATTTCATCGTCTGTCATGCAATCAGAACAATGTTTTCACGAGACAAAGGTTTTCATCTTGTTTATCAGTAGATTTTTTATTAGTTTGCTGCCATTTCATACTCCATTACTTTATGTGTGCATGCTTTAATAATTTCATTTGCCTTCATCTCATCGGCTTCTTAACTTAGCTGTAGTGTAGCAGTTTTACTTGTTTGGTGCTTTTAGATAATGTCTGGTGCGTCTGGTTCAGGGAGTGGAGCGGGACGCGGCCGGGGCTCCAGTGCTGTAGCGGACAACAAAGAAAAAGAAAATAAACCCAATCCTAAAATGTCGAAAGCCCTGGGTACATCGGCAAAGAGGATCCAGAAGGAACTAGCAGAGATCACACTAGACCCCCCTCCAAACTGCAGTGCGGGCCCAAAAGGAGACAATTTGTATGAATGGGTGTCAACTATTCTTGGACCACCTGGATCAGTATATGAAGGAGGTGTTTTCTTCCTTGACATACATTTCTCACCAGAATACCCTTTCAAACCTCCTAAGGTGAGTCTTGCCTGAAACTATCTGCAAAACATAGGTAGAGAGTCTCTGGAAGAGTATTGCATCATATGCATAATTTTTAGGCCACAATTTGACTTCTGATTCTTGTAGTAGGGATCCTAGGCTTTAAGAAATCTCTTGTTGCTGAAATGTGCTGCTGCTGAAGATTCCCTATAAAATGACACTTCCAGAGATGGTCTAAGATATAATTTGAATACTATAAATATTTACCTGGTGTTTACTACAACTCATGAAGATTCAAACATGACTCATTGCTTCTTTAAACCCTAAATTGATATTCATTGGTAAAGAGTCAATCAAATTTTTGATAAATTCTGAGAATTTAAGATTTTATGCAAAACTTGCATAGAACTACTATGGTAACTGTAACAAAACAGTAAACAATACAATTGTTACCTCACTGGGAAATCCTGAGTATCTTAACACAAATCATTGTATTGATGACTTATTTGAATTTGCAGGTGACATTCCGGACTAGGATATACCACTGTAACATCAACAGCCAGGGAGTGATATGCCTGGACATACTCAAGGACAACTGGTCCCCCGCACTCACCATTTCTAAAGTCTTACTATCTATTTGTTCCTTGCTCACTGATTGCAATCCAGGTTAGTAACAGATACACATCTTAGTCCTAGTCTCCTCATAATTATGTGTCTTGCTACTACTGGGAAAATAACTTAATTCTATAACAGTACTTTTTATGTCACCAAAAATTAAGTTTGGTAATTCGATATAGTTTTTTTAGTTAAGCCACCAAAATTTGTGACAAGAAACGTATAATATTATAAAAAAAAGATTATTTTAATTCACTAAAAATCAGGCGAATTTGGTATCAGGACTTTTGTTTTAAATTCGACTACTTTAATTTATGACCTTTATAACACATTAAGAAACCACCTCTTTTTGTGAATGATACTTCGTAGTAACAAAAAGCGAACTAAATAAATTAGTTATGACGCAAGCAATAAAAGGACAAGTGAAGTTATGGTTGTTTTGTACATACATTATGTGTTGAAACACTATTTCTACTGAAACCACCCTAAAAACAAAACGGAAGTTCAATATTTTACTAGCTCGGAATAACATTCACGGACACATAATTTTCTAAGCTAGCTTATTTTGGTTACAACATTTACATAACACCAGTCAATAATTATTACAAGTTTAAATAATGTAACCTTCTCCCATCTAAAGCAAACAAAAAAAAAAGAATACTGCATAAGATAAATGTGTGTGTGTGGATTGAGTGAGCACCTTCCGAAAATAAAAAAAAATATGCTGATCATTTAGTAAAAGTTCTAAAACAATTGTAAAACGAATCTCTGAATTTGTAAAAAGATAAATCAAAAGATACAGCCATTAACATGTGCTCACTCAGTTCTCACAAACTACCAACGAAAACAGTGAATATATTCATTTAACATATAATATTTATATACTAACATTTAGTAAAAAATAGGCCAACCTACCTCTATAAATATTAGATCACCTAGTGACGTATTAAATTTTTTACAAATAGTTTCTTATGCTCACTCAATCCACACACTTTTGAAAAGCCGAATTTTGATAAAAAACATAAGATTTAGACCGCTATTATATGTGTATAGTTTAGTAAAAGTGAAATGGGAATTTGTAAAATACAAAACGAACCACTAACGTGTCAGGTTTTTTTATAATAAATTTTTGTAAGTGCTCACTCAGTCCACACGTTTTGAGAAAGTTAAAAATGTAAATATCTTACGATTTGTAGCACCTAAGACACTCGAAAGTACTTCAACATGTAGTAAAAATTTTTACTAAATATCCACCATCTAATATTTTATATTCGTTGTCTGGTTTTAAAGATATTCAGACATAACTTTTCTCATACAAATGTATCAAGCAGGGTGACCACACTATGTCGGCTCCTGATTTTCCCCACCTTCCCATTGTCATATGTATTGAGATTGGGGAGTTTCGTTCAATTTTGATAATAGTTTACCGGATTTGTAAGTGGGAGCGAGAAAAGAATAACTATTTCTCGCTCCCACTTACAAATCCGGTACGCTCATCTGTTAGCGCGATTAGATTACCAGGTTCTGGTTTCTTACTAGTGAAGTATTATATTCTTTGTTTCTTACCAATTATCATTCATGTCCTTTTTAATGCATGCATGTCGATATGGTTATTATCCTGACGTCGATAAAAAATACACAATACACATCATCACTAGGCCAAGAACATAACCTAAAAACAGTTTGCAGATGGATAATTAATATGGTATTAGTTTAATATTATCAAAATTAAACGAACGAAACTCCCCAATCTCAATATGACAATGGGAAGGTGGGGAAAATCAGGAGCCGACATAGTGTGGTCACCCTACTTGATACATTTGTATGAGAAAAGTTATGTCTGAATATCTTTAAAACTAGACAACGAATATAAAATATTAGATGGTGGATATTTAGTAAAAATTTTTACTAAATGTTGAAGTACTTTCGAGTGTCTTAGGTGCTACAAATCGTAAGATATTTACATTTTTAACTTTCTCAAAACGTGTGGACTGAGTGAGCACTTACAAAAATTTATTATAAAAAAACCTGACACGTTAGTGGTTCGTTTTGTATTTTACAAATTCCCATTTCACTTTTACTAAACTATACACATATAATAGCGGTCTAAATCTTATGTTTTTCATCAAAATTCGGCTTTTCAAAAGTGTGTGGATTGAGTGAGCATAAGAAACTATTTGTAAAAAATTTAATACGTCACTAGGTGATCTAATATTTATAGAGGTAGGTTGGCCTATTTTTTACTAAATGTTAGTATATAAATATTATATGTTAAATGAATATATTCACTGTTTTCGTTGGTAGTTTGTGAGAACTGAGTGAGCACATGTTAATGGCTGTATCTTTTGATTTATCTTTTTACAAATTCAGAGATTCGTTTTACAATTGTTTTAGAACTTTTACTAAATGATCAGCATATTTTTTTTTATTTTCGGAAGGTGCTCACTCAATCCACACACACATAGATAAATCAATATTAGATGTATAATAAACTCAAGTAACTTACTTAAAAAGTAAAAAAAAAATATTCATTGAAAATTAGTTTTGTAAAAATTATGAAATTGCATGTTTATTGAAATTACGATGGTGATAACTTAATAAAAAATAAATAAAAATGATTTATTCATTAACTTCAGAACTTAGCAATATTAATGTTGGTGTCTCTTTTTAAGTATACATTCAAGATACCTGTAGGCCTAGCACATGATGGCCGCGGGAGTATGTCGCCGCGAGATAGATCACACGTCTTCTTCTAACTGTATTAATGACATAAGGACGGGTAGTCTATCTCGCGGCGACATACTCTCGCGGCAGTCATGTGCTAGGCCTACAGTAGGCCTAGCACATGACTGCCGCGTCGTGTCGCGTGAGGGGGTAGGGTATCAGTAACTGATGTGTCAAAAAAACACCACTCTTCCTTACTGGGTTGCTAATTAACAATAACAGACATAAGTTATTAAAAGAAAACAAGAAAAGAACAATTTGATTTGGAAACTAAAATTAAAAATTAATTTGTGTAACAATCTAACTTAAGGGGTGCAAATATCCACAAAATTGTGCATTATTTTAACCCTCGCTTGACGTGATCCCGTGGAGGCGTAGAACTTCCATTTGTGCTGGCAATCCAGTGTGTTCATGCTTAGTGGCATGTCTATAATATTAAATTCTTTAAATGATGAAATTGAGAAGCTTTGAAGCTGCATTACAGACTGATACCGTTTTGGGAGCAGTCTAGCAGCTGTATGATCTACTCGTCATAGTTACTCTGATTCACATTCTAACCTTACCCAAAATATGGCTGTAATACACAAACTTCAACAAAATTTCTTCTGTTCCAGCGGACCCGTTGGTTGGCAGCATTGCGACACAGTATCTGCAGAACCGCGAGGAGCACGACCGCATCGCGCGCCTGTGGACCAAGCGCTACGCGACATGATCGCCCTGCCACGCCCGCTCATACTCAGCCCATACCATTCTGTTCTCAAAATCAACCCTCCACATTAATATAAGCTTAAAATGTTAACAACCCGTTTTGCATAATTATCTGCGTCACGACGCGATTCCTGACTGTAAAGTTCGCAATGTGCGTGTTTCTTATTACGGCTTATCAATTTTTTTTTGCAATTTAATGTGATGTAATAAAAAGCATAAGTGTCCAAAACATGAATGTAGGACTTATTTACTAAATGATCTTTTTTCTGTTAATTGTTTCTTGTGTATGAATACTGAATAATTTTCTTAATGAATTCGTAATTTTAGGTTTTACCAGTGAATTTGAGTCAATTTTCCGCGATAATGCGATGATCTCAGACACTTTGTACTGTTACTGCTTATGTGCTGTCGGACTATTTCTGGACGACTTCTATGTTATAAATTAATAATAAATCGTAGATTATCTCTATAACGATTTTTGATTTCAGGGTATGGATTTACTTGATTTTGTGATATAAAAATGATGAAACACGCCTGGCGTGGCTTAAAACTGGGTCACACCAGATGCCGATAAAACGTGGGTGGAGGCTTGGTACACATACAGAGTGGGGCCTGTAACAAAAGCAAAAAATTAAACTGTAAGCTATTCTCCTTATACTGATCAACATTTGTTCAGCTACTTTTAAAAATAACTTGTATTTTGATTTTTATTACCATTGAAAGTTTTTTCTATGTATTACGAATTCTGTTAAGTCTAAAGTGTGACAGACAACGTCAATGACAACAATAATGGCGTACATTGAAGCTAATATTTGTATGAAAAATAAAAAAATTAAAGACTTCATAATTTTTTAAAGTCACTGAACAAAATGTTGGTCAGTTTAAGAGTATAGCCTACAGTTTAATTTTTTGCTTTTGTTACAGGCCCCACCCTGTATAAGCAGATTGCAGCACGTCGCGTTTGTAATGTATGTAGTGGCTAAGATGGATGGCTGTCTATCATTTGTTAGAAAGTGACAGACATCGTGTCTGTCACGTTCTAACAAATATATACGTACGAAAGTGACGCATGATATGACAAGTGACAAAAACACGAGAATGATACGGCCATAGGAAACTATACCGTCTTATAATTCCGTACATTACGATCGGCTTATGCATTACTGTCTAATTTAAAGCCATAGCAAACTGCATAAGCGTTAGGGTGGATCAAAAAAACACTTTTTTGGAATTAGCAAACCTAATAGTTATCAATCAATGAACCTTAGTCTATGAAGCCTTTGTGCAAAATTTCAGCTTTTTTAATCAACATCTTCAGCCCCCGCATTAGGTTTGAAATTTTGAAAATCTCATACAAACCTGAAAATTCAACTTTCATATTAAAAAAAAAATCGGCTGTATTATGTTAAGTATATGTTATTGATACATATCAATATAAGAAACTACCAAAAATTGCGAAAATAGCATCAAAAATCGCGAAAGTTCGCCTAGTTTTGGTACATTTGCCGAAATAGCCGCTAAAATACCGAAAATTTGCGATTTTTAACGCTATTTTCGCAGCTTTTGGTAGTTTCTTGTAATAATATGTATCAATAATGTATACTGAACATAATACTGCCGAAAGTTTTTTTTAATCTGAAAGTTGAATTTTCAGGTTTGTATGAGATTTTCAAAATTTCAAACCTAATGCGGGGGCTGAAGATGTTGATTAAAAAAGCTGAAATTTTGCACAAAGGCTTCATAGACTAAGGTTCATTGATTGATAACTATTAGGTTTGCTAATTAAGCGTCTGGTGTGAATCAGTCTTTGTTAAAGAGGGCCCCCTCTAGTTAACTATTGTTTTTCTGCACGTAAGTCGATGCATTAACAGACATTGTGCCGTAGTATGCTGTAAAGAGACAATAGTGTGCTGAAGGGGCAGTCCTATAAAAACGAAGAAATGTAGACAACTGATTACTTTAAATCACCCTCATAATTGTGTTGATTTTTGATACAAGGTACAAATAATTGATTTATTGTTAAAATCTCCAGTTACCGATGACCGAAGATCCCCTCTGCCATATTTAACGCGCAATTTTTTTAACATGAGGCCAAATGGACCCATGACAAGTTTGAGTGTATGCTGAGATGAATAATATTCATAACAAATGAATAGAATGGTTAAAAACTACTTGATGTTTCCTAAAATATGTGATGGTCATATTTTAAAGTTGTATTGCCTTAATTTGAGTGACATTTTTGAGTCTTTAGATAGGTTTTTACTTGATTCTATTGTTTTTAAATAGATAGTAAATTTCTTTAAATGAATCCTAAGTTGCGTATTTTAAACTAGATTTCTTTGCGTGCAATGGTTGAGAAAATAGTCACTCGTATTTGAAATATAGTAATCATAATAAAAATTAATTGACTGATGGTCCAGCAATATTTCCAAATTGTAATATAATATGTATTTGAAAGTTAGTTCGCAGGATTGCTGTATCTTGATCGAGCAGTGATTGGACAAGATAGATTGCTTAGTTCTCAAAATAAACATATCAAGCTTTGATCCAATAGTGGGTGATTTGATTACTTTCCTCGCGGCTCTGGTGGGAGAGGTGTCCGCTTCCGAGAGCGCACGCAGATGTGCCAAATCAGTCCAAGCGCATGACCACTTCTCTGTTGTCATTACTCCATGTATTTTTTCTAACATATTCCGTTTAGCGTGTAAACAATTATTAGAAATAAGTTATTCTACTATTTAGATAATGTGTAATGTATGTCTTAACCATAGTTCTAATTAAAATTAGCTGTGTAATGATTTTAGTGGGAGTATGTCGCGCGTATATGAATGTATTGACGATCCCGTATGGAATGGAAGACATTCGTTATTTTTGATGAAATCGGTGATAACATGGTGTAACTGGTGCTGTGAGGTTCACATGCTTGCGACATACAATAGATAATCGAATACTGGGACGGTATTCAAGACTGGATATTTTTGTCAATGTGATTTTTTAATTATTTTGTACTATGACTATGTTGCTTGCAATCGACAGCTGTATTTAACGCGACTGAGGTTCCTCTGGATCGATTCACGTCGGACCCTTGTAACCATCCTCTGTTACAATTTGTATCATGGTATAAAATAGAAAAAAATAAAATTGTGTGTAACTAGAACACCGATAGCTGTTTTATTAATTCGGACTTCTTGAATAAAAGTACTGTGTAGATGAAAGAGGATTTTATTATAAACGTACCTGGATACACATCTAGATATGACAATCATCTAATTTATATTCGAATTACAATATTACACTTGCATATGTGTGCACCAATTCTACTAGAATCTAAGTAAGAAGTAAAGATTACATCGAATCGAAAAGATTAAAAACGTCGCGACATGAGACGAATAGTTTTTCTTGGAATTTGGTGTAAACCCTTTGATAAATCAGTCTTCTACGCTGAGCACACATTGTCTTGTGAACGTTACGAGTGCGGGGTGCTAGTCACGCGACACAAACACATTTTTAGCCTTAAATTTATACAAACATCAATACAATCAAATAATCATTGAAATAGACTATCCGCTGGTTACGGATTATGTACTTTCAAGAGATCTTACATTATTGTACTCTTAATAAATAGAACCTTTATGAAATAAAACTATGGCAATAAAACAACATTAAAAAAATAATTACATACATATACAGACAACTTAAATTAACCTTTGAAAACGAGAATCACAATGATTGTTAAGATATTTGAGAGACCGTACTTATTCGAATTATAAAATTGTACAAAAAGAGTGGAAAAATCGTATATTTGAAAGGTCTCGTACTGGTAACGTGGGTATAATAGTGAAGCTGATTTAGACGGTCTCGTACTGACTGCGGATGGAGCGAGCGAGGCAGCAAGCGAAGATCACGCCTAGCAGCTGAAAATAAAAGAAAGCATTTTAGTTTGTCTTCAAAACGTGTTCTTAGAATAATGTAGGCAAGTGTACAACTGTTGAAGTTGTAGTTAGCTTAATGCATCATGATTCATGATGAGCAGACATTTTGTGGCGTTAACTTAACGGCAAAATCTTGGAATGCGTTCAGCTATGCATTTACGCAAATTCCAGTCCTCCACTCTGGTAGAAAGCCGTCGGAGTGAACGTCTACCTACTCTATCTTAGGCCGATAGTCCACTATCATGTTTATCATAGAAATATGATCATATGTCTGTATGCCTCCCTTTTTCTCCAACGAAAAGAAAAAGGACGGCATGTTACGATCATATTTCTATGATATGACAGTGGACTATCGGCCTAAGAAACGACGGGCTGTGAGTATATATACTGCAACATTACGTACCGGCACAGAATATATAATAGTACAAGTACAGAAGGCCCACTGCTTTGATGTTCACGAAATGCCGCCTTTTTAAATGCCTACAAAATTTAAACATAGAAACCAGCCGCACGTGCGCAGTGTCGGACTATAGGGTTGCCTATGGATTAAAACGAATTAATACTCAGATAAAATGTTATACTATTATATTCAAGTCTTGGCTACTTTCAAAGTATAATACAGTATTTATATAATATTTTTGTTTTAGTCCGAACACACAAGCCTTATTGAACTTTTCTGTGGGGCTTAATCAATAGTAGATCTCTGTACTCGTAAGATTGTGCTATTTTATTCATAATGTCTATTTAACTAAGCATTATTAGCCATTCCACACGGACATCGCATTGCAAGCCTTAAGAAAACTCGCGACGTAAAGTAACAATCGAAAGTGCGTTCTGTGAGCACGCGCGTCACCCCTGATTAGGCCGCGAACTCGCGGCCGCCAGCATGTACTTGTAGCGCGGCGATAGAATCGCGAAGTGAGCCGCCCCTGGTACCGGTACAAAAGCAATGCCCAGCCCCACTCCAACAATCAGGTAAACAATAAATATAAATAAATAAATATTGGGGACACCTTACACAGATCAACTTAGCCCCAAACTAAGCAAAGCTTGCACTATGGGTGCTAAGCGACGATATACATACTTAAATAGATAAATACATACTTATATACATAGAAAACATCCAAATATCTGTGTTCATCACACAAATAAATGCCCTTACCGGGATTCGAACCCAGGATCGCGCAGGCAGCAGGGTCACTACCGACTGAGCCAGACCGGTCGTCCTGACGACAATGTCAGCCGAGTCCGTGTTGCAAGCATCAGGGCCCCAGAGATGTAGTATTTACACTATAACATTACGTACCGGTACAAAAGCAATGCCCAGTCCCACTCCACCAATCAGGTAAGCGTTGTCCTTAAAGATGTCCAGCATCTTGGGCAGGCAGCCGTTGGAGTGGATGTCTGTGGAGTCCATGTTGCAGGCGGCCGCGGCGCCGTCGGTGACCTCGCGCGCGGAGCAGCACGAGTCGGGCACGGGCAGGGTGTTGTTGGACCAGTCCTTGGGGCCGAACACGCCGCAGCAGACAAGCTGGGGAGTGGAGATTTTTATTAGTGGACGTAAGTAGTCTAAAAAATTAAATAAACGGTACCCGCGGTGCAAATGTTAGTTTATACGTCAAACTTCGTTAAAATTACTTTTTAACGCGTTTATGCTTAAGATACTCCCTGTTATTACAGAAAATAAGGACGTGTTCCGATAGATTTGTATCTTTAGCCATTACATTTTGTTGCTTACTGTCCTACGAATGGAATTTTGATACGAACTTAGTAAAATTTTAATTCCAAATAACACGCTCCTACGTATCCCCCCGTTCCTTTGGCCATCTGCTCTGAGTGAAGAGAACAATAAAAGAGATCATATTCTGATGATACCTATTCTTATAGCAAAAGGCGTGTGTCGGGGCTATTTTTGCTACAATATCTTTACAGTGGCCATTAACTTCTTTCCTAGAAATCTACATGCTACATTTTGAACCAACTCTTACAAAGTCCACCGTATAACACATACACGCAGTCCAGTATATATTTATATGTTATCTCGGAACAAAGTGGATTATGTTATTGTTGTGGTGCAATTCGCGGAACGCCGCGACCACACGTAATTGCCCCGGCAGTACATTAACTTTGTTATCTGACTTTGTATCTGTTTGCTTTTTCAGGTTGTAGGGATATTTTGTTTTTCTACTTATACGCTTTCAATAGCTGGCAAATGAAACGCATTCATCGATGAGGATGAGACTGCTTACCTACTTATATCTGTCTAACTACATTAGTTTGGAAATAGGTTAATAACAAGTTATTTGCTTATTTATACAATGCGAATGAGACATTCATAGTTTATCGTCGCGTTTGCTATTATATAGATACCTATGTAGTGTATTCAATTCATTGATAAGCTAGAAATGCATATATGAACACTTACGACACCGCGCATCGTTATATTCTTGCAAATACAGAATGAGGTAAATAAAACATAAATCAATGTGTTTTGCATATTGTTGCTGCATGGTTGCACGAACATCTGTTACTTTGCGTTTTTCAATTGCACGTTTTCATGATTTTATGTGTACAGCGTCTACTTAGCTGGGACTTGGGACTGACTGAGCGTTGTGAGGAGTCTTTAAAAATGTACTTACGCAACTTATCTAAAAAGATCGTGATGCTGTATCAAGCAATGCTCGGGCCGCATTACTTACGGAAAGTTTGCCGCGATTCAGAAGTGAGAAATATCGTATACTTATTGGGTCCCTGGCTTTCTATTCGTGGTACGTACATGGGTCCAGGCCGATCGGACATCAATTCACGTCCTAGTGGCTGGCGTACCCCCTAAAGGACCTTCATTCAGGTGGCGCATGATCGTTAATGTAAAGCCTGGCGTCCAATAACGGCTCAGCCACGACATTGGGCTAAGCGCGACAGCGGTGAGCGGCGGCCATACATTGGAGCGAGACACAGCGATGGGACTTTTCATTCGCACGTATGGCTGCCGCTAACCGCTGACGCGCTTAGACCAATGTCGTGGCTGGGCCGTAAGGCGGAATTAAGCCGCGTCGAATCGAGTTCTCATACATTTGAATGCGATTCGACGCGTCGCCAATGGACGCAGTCTCATAAGAAATGCAGAAAGCGAATTATCGGGCGATCCTAGTGCACGCCAGGCCTGAGTGCACGCACATATTCGGCGTGCAGCAAAGCGTGCGGCGTGCATGTCAAACAATGGAATCTCAAACGAGAGTCCTGAGTAGACGCTTTATTGTATAGATGATAGATGATATGCACGCTCGTCCGCCCCACTGAACGCTCCAAACCGAGCGTCCACTCAGGCCTTACGGCTCAGCCACGACCTTGGTCTAAGCGCGACAGCGGTGAGCGGCGGCCATACATTGGAGCGAGACACAGCGATGGGACTTTTCATGGCTGCGGCTCACCGCTGTCGCGCTTAGACCAATGTCGTGGCTGAGCCGTTAGAGGCAGCGGTCTTGAAGAGGCCGGACTGTTGAGACACCTGTGTCGTAAGATCCTGTTAGGAACTCACGTCAGTCTGCATGATATCCGAGCGTCCACTCAGGCCTTACGGCTCAGCCACGACCTTGGTCTAAGCGCGACAGCGGTGAGCGGCGGCCATACATTGGAGCGAGACACAGCGATGGGACTTTTCATGGCTGCGGCTCACCGCTGTCGTGCTTAGACCAATGTTGTGGCTGAGCCGTTAGAGGCAGCGGTCTTGAAGAGGCCGGACTGTTGAGACACCCGTATCATAAGATCCTGTTAGGAACTCACGTCAGTCTGCATGATGTCCCAGCTGCGCTGCACGTCCTTGTTGGTGGGGTACTCCTTGAGGCTCTCGTTGAGATGGCGCACGACGGACTGCTCCAGGTTGGCGTGGTTAGCGTAGCCGGCGATGCCGACGGCCAACTCGGCGATGAAGGTCACCAGGAGAAGCACCGCAAACTGGAGAATAAATAAGAAATGATCAGTCTTTTTCTTCCTAGGGTTATCCTGATATTTTTGAGCCCGAGATCCGTATTGGCAAAAAAGATAAGGGCCAGTTAATAAACCAATTTTAGAGGCATTTTTATAAAGAATTTTGAGTTTTGTTGGAATTTTAGGTGACTATGTAATGCCGTGGGGTCTGCTTTGGCAAATAAAATCAGTTTCATATAAATAAACTTGGCTATTAGGCTCCCTGAGCAGAAAGCACAGCATTTATTCTCATTAGGCAAGTCGCAAATAAAAAAATGCCTCATGTCATCAATGTAATTTTCTATGTGGTTTCGGCTACGCAGCATGCTTGACATGCAAAACCAAATGCACATGAATATTTGCGTAAATCGAGTATACACGTGTCTGTTGCTACAATAAGATTAACACTTGTATACACAATTTTACGTTAAATGACGTAAAATATAAAATGCGGCGGTTACATTACTTTTATTACACACGCAAACAAAAGAGCTATAACAAAGACCGTTACTATTGTCACGATAATATGTTCAGACAATAACTAACTGATAATTTGATAAACTAATCCGTAACGATAAACTGTGACTACGTGGTGACTACTGTTAACGGGTAATTAAATTAAAGGCCGGGATAATTCAATAAGTTATTTCCTGTGCAAACATCAAAATGAAAAACCTTTGTAAAATTTGTTGCTTCATCAAAGGTAGAGACTATTTATTCGTCATGTCTTCGAGACATTAGGTACGGCGTCCCCCAAGGGAGTATTTTAGGTCCCCTTTTATTTATAATATATATCAATGACCTCCCGCGAGTAACAACGCATCCAACAATTTTATTTGCAGATGACAGTACAATTATTTTCTCTGATAGTCCACCAGATACTATAGAATCTGATATCAATACAACTTTAGAGTCCACTATCGAATGGCTTGACAGAAATAACCTTCATATTAACCTGGCCAAAACATATATAATGAATTTTAAACAGAGATGTAAAAATCTATTGGTTCCAGTAGCAAAATTTAACAACTACATAATCTCAGAAACGGACCATACAAAATTTCTCGGTTTAACATTAGACAATAATCTTTCCTGGAAACTTCAAACCGAAAATGTCTGCAAAAAGTTGAGCCAATATTCGTACACTTTGTTTATGCTGCGTAAAATAGTGAATCAATCAACAGCTTTGACAGCTTATCATGCATACGTTTCCTCAACGCTCAGATATGGCGTTATTTTTTGGGAAACTCTACTAATCGTGAACTCGTATTTCGAGCACAGAAAAGGTGTTTACGATCTTTGTGCGGACTACAATATTTAGAACCATGTAAACCCTTCTTTACTGATTTGAAAATTCTTACATTTCCTTGCCTATACATATTCGAAATCGCTTTATTTGTTAAAAGTAATCCACACCTCTTCAAATATTTCTCTAGTGAGAGACGATGTGATAAAGTGATAGGTATGCCATCAAAGACCAAATTACTTTCAAAAAGTATTATAGGAATGGCACCAAAAATTTTCAACAAATTACCAAAGACAATTCGAGGTAAAGAGGGTCTGAATGAATTTAAACAAGCTTTGAAAATGTACCTGATAGAAAAAGCCTACTATTCGATCAATGAATTTATTAATGAATGTAATGAATGATTGCACAATCTTATGTCTCTATTGTTATTATTATTTTATTTTCAATTTAAATACTGTTATTGCTTGACATGATTATATAAAGTTACTTTTGATATTTCCAATTTGTTTATTAGTCAGTTTAGTTTAATTTTATGCATGTAAATGTGTTTAGCATAAGTATTTTTTATATCGTACGCCGAAAGGCACACCATGGTCGGACTTATAATGTAAACTGACACCTATTGTAATGTATGTAACCCATGATGACGAAATAAATGAATTGAATTGAATTGAATCATAAAAATGGATTTTTGTACATATTGTGGTCAGATTAAGATTTTGCTTTACCAAACCTGAGCGGAGTACCTAAGTGAAGAATTGTCTACTGCTATGTGTAATTTTATGGCTATGGCCGAAATTAGACAGATCCTGAATCAGTTATTTTCAGCCATTGTTAATCTTACTTCGTTGGTTATTTTGATTTAAAGGAGGTGTATACTTGTATAAATAAATAAAATATAAATAAAAATAAATGTTGGGTTGGGGGACACCTTACACAGATCAACCTAGCCCCAAACTAAGCAAAGCTTGTACTATGGGTGCTAGGCGTTGATATACTTACTTATATAGATACTTATAAATACAAACTTACCCATACTAATATTATAAATGGCAAAGTGTGTGTGTCTGTTTGTTTGTCCGTCTTTCACGGCAAAACGGAGCGACGAATTGACGTGATTTTTTTAGGTAGAGATAGTTGAAGGGATGGAGAGTGACATAGGCTACTTTTTGTCTCTTTCTAACGCGAGCGAAGCCGCGGACAAAAGCTAGTATACATATAAAACATCCATGACTCAGGAACAAATATCTGTGTTCATCACACAACTAAATGCCCTTACCGGGATTTAAACCCGGGACCGCGGCTTAGCAGGCAGGGTCACTACGCGCTAGGCCAGACCGGTCGTCAAACCAACACAACGTCATGTATAACCAACACTTTCTGACCCTGAAGAAAAATATGCCGGCTTAGCACTACGTTATGTTACTTTATGTTACTAACACTATGATCCACGTTGGTCTTAAATAAATGATTTATTATATTATTATTATTCCTCTTTATTTCTTTCAAATCTTAGGCTAGGCTATTTATAATACGAATATAAAAGTAAAATACAAAACCACTTACAAAACAATAAAAAAATATAAACATATTATAAAAAACCTAACCTAGGGTGCCGCCAGCAGCGGGGCAGGGCCCAAGCTGCCGGTGGTTAGGGCTGCAGAGAGAGGAACCGTCGAACTATCCGCGCTGTGTCCAAGATCACTGCCTTCTGCATCTGGCCCTTGATCCAGCCACCTAGCGAGTCTCTTAAGATGTTGGTCGAGACTCTTCGCTATATTATTATTATTATTAGCAGAAGTGACAATGTTGACGCTACGTAGCGATCGAAACACATTCTGGCTCTGTCGCGCCAGCGCCACTACAGAAAAGCTATTAGTGTCGTTGGCTAGGTGCACTGTTCATCGCCTCATTCATTATCAGACATTTCTTTATAGTTAATAGCTATAGGGTCTGTCTGACTGTCACATTGTCGCTAAAGTGCCGCTTAATTTCTAGGTAGTTATTCTGGGTCAGCAGCCAATTCCTTTGTTATTTTTGCCGAATGATGTCACTCGGATCGCGTTATAAATACGAGGAAATCCTACGATAACACATATTAGAGGGAAATGACCGCGTATTTATATCGTATTTCTTTCGTTGCCTCAGCTAATGTTTGTTCTAGATGCACGTTATCTTTTAGTTAGGACTGGGGAGTTTATCTCTCAGGATTTAAATTTCTTTATAGTAGTAGATATTTGTGAATTATGTTAGGCTGTAGATTCATCAAAAACATCTTTATAGGAAGAATTAGAGAAAGAAACAAAAAATCTTTGGATTTCCCTTTCCTAAAAAGAGCGTTCATGACTTAAATTATTAAATAAAGGAAAGACCCGTCGTGTCGTATCAGGGAGTCAAAGTGAAGGCAGACGACCGGCACAAATAGAAGTTGCTTCACAGACAAGAGTCCAACCCTCAAATGAATGATGTAGTAGACAGAATGCTTTCAAGTTGCAGCGATTAATTTATTAGTAGACAAGCTAAGGCCCGCTAAGCTTATAGGATCTTCTTTTTATTTTTTTAAATCAAGGTTAAAGCTTGATTTATTGTTGCAGTCTATGGGTGCTATCCGAACACAGTTGACGATACACAGCTCCAGTTATTTTTTCTAAATATCAGCGCAAATTTCCTTTCATGCCCTCTTAACGAGCCTAAATAGCCTGGTATTGGCTATTTTAAACGAGCACTATTACTGATTAAGTTAATGCAATTAAAATGATATGACCTTATATTAGCGCCACTTTCGAAAGCGACAACGCTCTAAAATCCCAACCGGTTTTTTGATATAACAAACATCTATTTTTAATACAGTTTTTTCGTTTAAAGTGCAAGCCTTTTATCCGTCATTTCCTCGTTCAGATTTAATTAAACTAGACAAGTATAATGACGAATGGACGTAAATGGGAGAGGAAGCGTCCGTTTAACGTGAAGTCACAGAGTAAAGGTCGCTCTGAGCGCGGTCAATTGGTCGCAAGATGCTGCGATGATTCTTGCGCTAATGACTGGACTGGACTATTGTAAATTAGTAAGTGTGGTCCAGTCCAGTGAACTACATACCAAAACGATGTGATTCAGTTTCAGTTACATTTACCTAACAATGGTTGCTTTTCGGTGAAGGAAAACATCGTGAGGAAACCGGACTAATTCCAATAAGGTCTAGTTTACCCTTCGGGTTGGAAGGTCAGATGGCAGTCACTTTCGTAAAAAGTAGTTCCTACTCCAAATCTTGGGATTAGTTGTCAAAGCGGACCCTAGGCTCCCTGAGCCGTGGCAAATGCCGGGATAACGCAAGGAGGATGATGAGGATGATGACGGGGAGTAAATGCAAGCATGTCATAAAATCATGCCTATCACCTTAGAAATATTAATAAATCTAAGCCTATCACGGATTATGAATTTCGAAAAAAATCGCTGCACTCTGTAGGATCTGAGTGATATAGTATTATGAGATTTATGAGTAAGTACTTATATTAGTACATTAGTAATATGAGTACCTATATAATTTTGGTGGAGAAAAGTGAGGTGACTCTTTAATTGGTTCTCCCATATTGACTTGAGACATTTTCTCTTCTTTGAAGCGATCATTTGGTGAAGTGGAACTATTGGTAAAGACCATAAAATGATGGTACTGTCTTGAGTAGCTTAAAGATCACTTTAAGTACACCGTGTGTGTATGTAGTTATCTGTAGCCGAACGCAAGTACTACCTACTTCAAAATTGATTTTCAAATTTTGTAGGTGTTTTAAGGTACCATTTCACATTGCAATGATTTAAAAATTGAATTATTTCTCAATTGTTTGTGCTCCATTGTGAAACATAAAAACCAAGCTAGACAGCTAGGTACATAAACAGTTAGGTAGATAGCTTGGTCATGCACTCCCGATAACATTCGTTATCTTGTATGGCGCACTTGAACACTGTTATTGGTCCTCCAACCACGACTCATTAGTCATGTGCGTTAACTATGGAAATTTGAGTCATTTTGAACGGTTACCTAGATATTAGATACGACTAACATTTGAAGAGGGTATCTTATTCAGGTTGACTGTCGTTGGGCTTTCGAGTACCTACTTAAGTAATGAATGATGAATCGGGACTCCCAACATACATAACGTTTGTATTATAACCTAACCATAAAATTAAAATTTTGAAAAAACCCCCGACCGCGACATAGTAGACCGATTTTCATGAAACATGGCTAAGAACACTCCCGACTAACTCGACTTTCAGGCAAAAAAAAACTAAATCGGTTCATCCGTTCGGGAGCTATGATGCCACAGACAGACGCACACAGACAGACAGACAGACACGTCAACGTCAAACTTATAACACTCCGTCGTTTTTGCGTCGGGGGTTAAAAATGGAGGAGTTTAACAACTGTAGGTATTTACACAAACAAACGTCTAATTCGCAAAGCGTAAACTTTTAACATTAAAACGCAGCATTTTCCTCTTCAGTGCATATAAAATTGGTTTGACACACCATGATTTGGCATTGGTTTATGACACTTTCAATTTGTGCAGCATATTTGTAATCCGTATAACAGAGAGATAAAGTTTAAAATCGGTCAGTTAAAAGCGTGTCATCCTCAGACCTTCAGCCACGGTTCATTAAAGACCAAACGTCAACCGCAAGGACATTCATGTTAGTGAGTTGAAACCACAGATATAATAGCATGATATCAACACGCGCAAGACACTCGATATATATCTGAGTGGTATACAATAGCTCACCTCGGACACTGGCGATCAAATATATGAAAGAGGCGCGTTCCTATGCACATAGTCTAAGCTCGT
Organism: Leguminivora glycinivorella; assembly: GCF_023078275.1. Lineage (NCBI taxonomy): Eukaryota > Metazoa > Arthropoda > Insecta > Lepidoptera > Tortricidae > Leguminivora > Leguminivora glycinivorella. Next base: position 3,186,902 of record NC_062977.1, read on the forward strand.
GTAGGTGAACGCGTACCATGCTTGTATGAGTGAAATATGACAGGTCGACTGTTCGTGTTTTTGACAGGCGGTAACTGTGAGGTAACCGAGAGGGGGTGAGCGGCACTTTCAGCGGGGAGCGGGAGTAGCCATACTGTACGATAGTACTCTTTATTATACTGTGACAATAGACTACCATCAAGACTTCGCTTTGTGTTATAAAGCATTACCGCGTGAGCGTTCTTACGTTTTTAGACATTACTACTAATTGTGACGTTATCTGGGTAAAGGGACCTTATTGTCGATGGCGCTTACGTCCCGCGGTGTCGTATTTGAACGGATACGAACATCGCTCATAACGCCGTAAGCCCCATCGACAATAAGGTATCTTTACCCAGATAACGTCACCTATTACTAGCGAAGTAGCGACCTGCCCTGGCTTCGCAAGGGGAGCACAAAAATGGATACAGACAAACGTTCGTATTTGTCATGCTAGTTCAGTCAATGTCAGTACATATTGTACTGAGACTGACTGAAATAGCATGACACGTTCGTACGTTTCCTTAACAATAAGAAGGCAACTCTTTTCGCACTACATCTGTACATTGTGTTATATCTTTTCAAATGGCGCAAAAATTATAGGTGAAAACCACATGAAAACGCAATTTTAACTATAAAACTCCCGTGAGACTCACACATATTTAAAAATATTTTAAGCGGGTTACTCACGTATTAAGTCGATATAGCGTTCGACATGTTTCGATCCAATTTTCGAGGATCTTTCTCAAGAGTAGCGACCCCGCCTTTACATGTCGAGATCGCGACATGTAAATGCATGGCTATATCGACTTAATACGTGAGTAACCCGCTTAAAATATTTTTAAATACGCATGAAAACGCGTTTAGTATTGTGTTTATTGCGAACATACAAAAGACAGACACGACGGGACACTATTTTTATATAAGGTGATTTAGTGATACCTTAGTAATGAGTTGATGACTCGTATGTTGCATGTAACAATTGAGGAGTGTCTTTTCAAAAGGGCTTATTTCCACTTTGAACTTTTTTTGGGAAATCGAGAAAAACATAATTCCACGGTATTGATTTTGAAATTAATATTTAATTTGCAAAATTGTAATATTGTAAGTTGACGTTAATGCTACGATTAGATCAAACGTAACATGTGTACCTAAATCAATATTTAATTACCATAATATGTTTTTGAGAATTAAGCACTTTTGATGCGAACTTTTGGGAATTAAGCCCTTTTGTTGTGGCCTTGTAGCGTAAATGTTATTATTTTAAAATAGTTTTATTTTATTTTTGGATTTTGTATTAAGTTAGTTGATATCAATGTTGTTGTACTACATACATTGGTTTATCCACATAAATAATCATTACACATTCTTCAAAATTTGTTCTAAACTTTGATGTTACTCTTTTTTTTAAAGGTCAAGGCGAGACTTTTTGAGCTATAATTTCAAAACAACACGTAATTTTCTATACTAAGAAAAACTGCATTCATAGTTTAAAAAAAAGATAAAATGGAAATAAGCCCTTTTGAAAAGACACTCCTCAATTGTAACATGTAATATCTCTGTTCGTATGCTACATGTATCATGTATAGGGATCTTTGTTAGTTGGCTACCCGTACCACTTGTTTGTGAAACGATGCCAAGCGAGGGTAAACAAACCGTGTTTACTGTCTGATAAAGAAAATAGATATCGTTTCACCTTTTTCGTACTTTGGCAGATTTGGGTCGTTGTCGTTCTCTGTTAGTCAGAGGGCGATTGAAATGCGAGCTGGCAAGCACGGTCGCGTAATAAACGATATAACGTCAGGCCGTCCTTTACGCACTATTTGTAAATGTGACAGGGACGCACTGATGCGTGTGTAGTGTGCTACGCCCTTTGTGACAATAAGGGATTGAAATGTGCATGTAAGCAGTTAAGAGTTTTGGTTCAAAACTTTTTTAAGTAACACTTTACCAGCAAAAGAAGGTATGAGACAGTTTTCCCTTCAATTATCACTGCTACTGCTGATCTTTAGACTTTCTAACCAGAAACTTCTCTAATTAAATAGTTAACAAAGATATAACATTTTTAAAGTTTGAGACACTAGAAATGGAGTTCAAGGTACTGCACTTCAAAGTAGATATTTAAATTTCATTTTAATAATCCGTTTAAACAAACATCGGGCTTCGCTTGAACGCGATAAAGCATATAAAAACATCATATTTCCCTACAAAATTGATATTATTGATAACAATGACCAAGTTTGCCAATACAAATAAGTACAGTCTACCAATTTTAATCCTAGGCCACTGTAGAACCTTTTCACAGTCAACGTCAAAAGTGACTTCTATGGTCAAATAATATACGGTGTCAATAAGACAGGGTCCTATAGAGTAGCCTATGGTTCAAATTGGTTGACCGTACAATGCAGAGTTAACTTGGTCCTTTATTTAAATGTAGAATACGTGTATTCCGTCTTTACGTGCGGAAAATCCCCGTTCCCGAGATAGCTATGTTGTAAAATTAGTCATGCTTTGTGACATTCTGAGATCTTTTTGTATTGTGTTAATTCTATGTGACTTTGTTTAGTCACAGTCAGGCATTAATTACAGTAATCAAGTTATCGGCTTAGCCGTATCGAGTTACGGTCTGTTAAAGTTTACAAAATGTTGTGTGGCTCATTATTGGAGATATTTGTAGGTATTTGTTATATTAAGCCATAGATTTATGATAAAACCTGCACCTACATTTATAATATTAATAAATCTCTGTGCAAATTGTCCATAAAACTGACTGATAGTCTATTTCATACATGATACAATAAATGATACTCGTCCAAGTAATTACAATATAAAGATGACATTTTTATTTATTTATCATATATCATTGCTCTATTTTAAGTTTAGTGAGAATATGTGTATTTTCATATTTAAGTGAGGAAAATCCCGCAATATTATTCTGAAAATAACACGGAAACCAGTATGATCCATTAAAATAATTTGGATAACTTTATTATAAACTCACCGTAACAATCATGCAGTGGTTCTCGTTAAAGGCACCGCAGCATCCCAGGAAGGCCACAATGAAGATCACAACTCCAACAATTATCTGAACCACCGGAGCCGAGGACCAGAAATGACCGTCGGTGAAGTCAATGTACGGAGACAGGCGCATCTCCGCCTTGATGCCCACTATGAAGATGATCAGCCCGGTGATCTGAAATAAAAATACACATCAACAATGTTTGAAACTAAATGTATTAGCAAAAAGATACATTTAGTCCAGTAATACATAATAAATTATCTAAGTTGAATAGGTATTTAAATTTAAAATATCAATAACAATGTCCTTTTTTGTCTGTGCCATCTCACTTTTAATTTAATAAAACATGTCGCTATAGGACTACAAGATACACCAGTTATTTGACACATTAAAAGAGTTGCACGAAAATATGCAGGTAGGTTTCTTTTTAACAAGGCAAAATTATTTATGAAATTGCATTATTAGAATATTGTGAGAAGGGTGAATAACTGTTGCACAAGAGAAGAAATTATGCCAATTAAAAATAATTATATTGATAAACTAAATCAAATTGGAGATGGTAAAACTAAATCACAGAATGACCTTGAAAAAGATGAAATAATGTTGTCATGTTATACCTAAGTTAACTTTCGAGTTTGTAAGTAAAATTATGTGCAACATGACTAAGAAACAACCAGTTAACATTATGCAATCATTAACGACTTTAATGAGTCATTTTAGTTACATATTGCACCTTGCACCCCAGCTTATTTTTTTTGTAAGTAATGGAAGGTAGAAAAACTATTTAATTTTTGTAGATACATATTAAATGTAATGGACATGCAATTTCTCTGTGATCATTCTACAAAACGATAGTTCTATAATGTTGAAATACTGTCGAGAAAAACAAGAAAACGGCTATTGAAAAGCACTTACCGCAAACAGAAGGTTAAATGCTATAAGCAGGTATTTAACACACGACATCCCCATTCCGAGAGCCATTTTTAAATCTGGAGGTTTCCAAGTACAAAATCACTGCCTGAAATCAAAATAACAGCTATTACACAGTAATTACGCGTTTAACATAAGTGCGAAGTTAAAACATCGATTTACTTTGACAATGGGGTAGGCTTCAAGAGTATGAAACTTGATATAATTTCTTAAGAAATGACTGAACAAGTTTTAAATTGAATGTGTGCTATTTATTAAAAAATAATCTTACCGCCAAATAATGAACAATGAGATAAAATTATTGATAAAACAACAATGACGAATCCACGGAGCGTTCACCAGCCACAGCAAGCAAACATGCGAATGCAAGTGTTGCTAGACTTCACCCGTTAACCCTGTGCTGTCTCAGCTGTCAGATCATTCGCAGAAAGTAGCATCGAGTATTGAGCGATGTCACAATTTTAGTTTTATAAAATAGACTGAAACAACGAGAATAATGATATTTCTATTTTACTGAATAATAAAAATTATTTTTTTTCAATTAACTCGTTAAAATTGCAAAAGAATGTTGCCAGAAAAAAAATTACAAACTCCTCAAAGGCGGGAGAGTTTAAAAAGTTTTCCATCTAGCACTTTGTACACAGTGTAGACACGTTGCGCTTGCGCGTTTAACGTTTGAATAGTGTGTTTTTGCTTTACGTAATACTTATCTCAAGGATCACTTGTGTAATTAACATTTATAATCATATTCAAAATGTTATATTTTCATACAATATAGAAAAGCTAAAGTTACTGATGTGTTGTAATATAAATATTTGGCATAAAGCAAATGTGGTGCACAAGCTATTAGTGATAGGAAAATAACACACATCGATATAAGAGTAAATATCTTCCAAAACAACGTTGAACTAAGTATATATTATTTTTGGAGATACATTTTCTCAGATACGGATAACGTCAAGATAACTCAGAGTACTCAGACATTGACTGTTCAGATAGTTCGTAAGATACCTAACCCGCGCGCAGTTTGCTTATCTCATTCGAGAATTCGACAGATTTTTGTAAAGTGGTCAAGATGAAATTACCTTCAGTTAAATTGCCTAATATTTTCAAATCAGTGAGGTATAATCTTGCTGCAGTTAATGGACTTTTTGTGGTAAGCAAATTTTGAGCTATTTTGTTTTTTTAACCCTTTATAGACCACTGGTCTCAAAAAAGACCACCCTGTATGACTATCTTTTTGTATTTTTTTCTTGTTCAGAATTTTTAGGACTACAGGATGGCGATGAGGTTTGATTGAACTCACGATTTTTTTGAGTCTTGCCCGTTAAAAGGGTTAAATACATAAAAATAATCATGTTCGTAAAACTGAAATCCTTAGCAATGACTTTATAGTGTAGTAGATAGATGTTAAGTGCGGACTAGAAAAGTCAAGTAGGTATAGTAGATATACTACAGAGTACAGTACTATAGTAGATAAGATGCAAAAACCGACGTGCTGATTAATAAACTACTGTGCTTGCACTTCTTCTTTATTATGGTGCTTCTCTACCTAACCATTACCTAACCAAATTTTTTTTTCTGAATCGACTTGAGGGCGATGTAAATTGAAGTTATTTCTGTTGTTTCTAGTTAACCGGTGCACTGCTGCTGATCGTTGGCGTAGTGGTTCTCGTGGAAAACATACAATACGAGGACTTCCTCACAAACCGATTCTACACTGTCCCTGGCTTCGCGACTGCTACTGGCGTCTTAATACTGCTTATATCTGTGCTCGGATTCTACGCTGCGCTATCGGAGAAGTTCTACTTTGTCGCTGTGGTATGTAATAGACATCATCATGTCAGCCCTTTATCGACGTCATGCTCCACGGCAGCGCCACCTTAGCTTTGATGAACATAAACATATGGGAAAATATCTATATAAAGTCTACAAAATTCTAGACTAGTTAAAAAAATATCTATGTTTCTAGTTTCGTCGTGAGCTCTTATACATTGTGGCGCTGCTGTAGAGCATACTCCACAGCAGCGCCACCATAAAATATCAATTACTGCATATGGTACAGGCACGTATATGGCTTCAAATAATTCTATAACAATTCTATATTGACCTAGCTTACAAAATCCCTACTTTTATTTTGCATATAGGAAAATACGATGCCACAAATCTTTTATAACAAATAATTATCGCAGCGCCTTAATAAAAAATCAAAACAAACACACTAACAACATTGCCGAGATTTTCAATAAGGCGCTGCGATAATTATTTCTTACAAAAGGTTTGTGGCATCGTATTTTCCTAAATTAAAAATAAAAGTAGGGATTTCGTAAGCAAGGTCAATATAGAATTGTTATAGAATTATTTGAAGCCATATACGTGCCTGTACCATATGCAGTAATTGATATTTTATGGTGGCGCTGCTGTGGAGTATGCTTTACAGCAGCGCCACAATGTATAAATGCTCACGACGAAACTAGAAACATAGATATTTTTTTAACTAGTCTAGAATTTTATAGACTTTATATAGATATTTTCCCATATGTTTATGTTCATCAAAGCTAAGGTGGCGCTGCCGTGGAGCATGACGTCTTTATCGCCCACTGCTGAGCATAGGCCTCTCTTCTAGTACGCCACTTGTCCCGGTCCTGAGACTCCTGGGCTAGTCTCATTCATGTGATCCATAATATATCTGACATAATAAATAAACATGAAGTAAAATTGCCGAAATAAATCAATGCTATTTATTTTTGGAAGGCGTTATACAAGAATACATTATATTATATAATTATATGATATGAATACAGATTTACGCATTGCTTTAGAGATAACAAATGTTTTTAGGGTTCCGTACCTCAAAAGGAAAAAACGGAACCCTTATAGGATCACTTTGTTGTCCGTCTGTCCGTCCGTCCGTCCGTCTGTCAAGACCCTTTTTCTCAGGAACGCGTGGAGGTATGAAGCTGAAATTTATATCAATTACTCAGGTCTACTGTCCCTTGAAGATGTGAAAAAATCAAACTTCTAAGCCAACGCAATCAAAAGATACAGCCGTTTATGCCGCAAATTTTCGACACTTGCAAGGGAATCAAAACCTACAGGGTGCTTCCCGTGAACTCAGAATCTTGAAATTTGGTACGAAGCAACGTCTTATAGCATAGATAAAGGAAAAATTACGAAAACCATAAATTTTTAGTTACATCACATAATATATTTTTTTTAAATAATTTTAACCTTACTACCCATTTCCTCATAAACGCGTAGAGGTATTAAATTGAAATTCATACCAAATACTCAGGTCTATAATACCTTTAAGCTGTAACAAAATCAAACTTCTATGTCAACGCAATCAAAAGAAACAGCAATTTAAGCTGCATATTTTGAAACTCGCAAGTACTCGCAAGGGAATCAAAACCTAAAGGGTACTTCCAGTCGACCTAGAATCTTGAAATTTGGCATGAAGCAACGTTTTATAGCACACATAAAGGAAAAATTCCGAAAACCTTAAATTTTTAGTTACATTACAAAATATATATTTTTTAATAAATATAAACTTATTACTTTTTTCCCCATGAACGCGTAGAGCTATCAAGTTGAAATTCATATCAAATGCAGGTTTGTATGGAACCCTCGGTGCGCGAGTCCGACTCGCACTTGGCCGGTTTTTCTTCTTTAACAATACTTTTAAATAATGTTAAATATAGTATTTGAACCTCATTGGAAAGATAGGTCATGTGATTACTCATAATGGCTGTTAATGATGTAGTATGTAGGTATGTGGATTTATAAAAGTTTAATGTACTCACTTAACATAACTATACAATCTGCTTTCTAAAACTTTAAAAACAAAAATGAAATTCTTTCAGTTATTTAAATTATGTACAACCATATACAACATATTTCCAGAGCACGACATACAGCGCCATCTAGTGATTTGTTTAAGACGATTAAAAGTAATAATTATTCTTTGTAAGTTGTGATTACTTTACTATAAACTGATGTCTTTTTTTTCAGTTCCTGGCTGGATTGATAATAATCCTAATATTCGAGATCGCGATCACTATCGCCTCGTACTCTTTGGTAAATGACGTCAACAGCGAGATTAGAGCACCCATGGTCAGCACTTTACAGTTGTATGAATCCAGGTTGGACATCGCCAAGTTATGGGACGAATTACATACGGAAGTAAGTGCACTATACCTACAAGTAAAAGGTCAAATAAAAAGATAAGATACACCCGTAAACCGAAATAGTTATTTGTTATACAAGGGGGCAAAGTTGTATTTTAACGCCGAGTGTGGAATTGAAAAACGAGCAAGTGAAAGGATTCACGAGCGAAGCGAGTGGTTCGAGAATAAAATCCTGAACTTGCGAGTTTTTTAACACACGAGAAGTAAAATACATTTGCACCCGAGTGTAACACAAAACTTTTCTCTTCACTATAGCGAGGAAACTACAACGCAAAAAATGCGTTTATCACTGCTTCCATCAGTATTTCCACAGGTGGTAAATCATCTTTATAACTAGATTCACCTACTTTTATCAATTTTAAAGCAGTTAATTTGACTTTATTCAAGGTCAAATTACTTTACCCACTAGTGGATAAAATGCGTTTTTACCCGCTGGTATTACAGGACAAAACACCTGTTTCCGAGCTAGTGAGGGGAAAAATGTATTATGTTTGTTTTACACACACCCTCACTTTCTTAAGACGCTACTACGGGAGCGAAAATGCTAAAATGGAAAGAAGCCCCCCTTTCAATTTGGGAATAAATTTTAGTTAAATAAATACTAGTGTTATTTACTAGATTTATCAAAAAAAAATTGTCCATTCAGAACAACTCAGTTAAAAGATATTGCGAAAAAATGTTTAAAGTCGAGGTTCCGCTCTCGACTGTTTCCTCCTTCAAAACTTAATAAATCGTAACAAAATTTGAGAATCTGAATAACAATGAAATTGTATGTATAAACTCTTTATTGTACAAAACACAAAACACAAATATGACACAGGATAGACAGTACAAAGGCGAACTTATCCCTTTAAGGGATTTCTTCCAGCTAACCTTTAATTGTCTATTTAGTCTAGACCGTTTAGTTTTTTTGGCTAATTGTTACCAATTTTGAATACCACACCTTTTTTGCGCCATAAGCAATAAGGCCGTTTTTATAAATTATAGCGTCTTTAAAAATAAGAATATCAAAAAACTCAAAACGGTCCGACACAAATAAAAATAATAATAATCTGTGTTGAAAAATCCGTGCTTTATCTACAAAAACCAGGGAGGAAATAGTCGAGAGCGTTTGTATGGAAAATTGAGAACCTCCTGTGTCGTCTTAATCATACGAACGATCGGTAGAAAACCTTAATTCATATCTTTTAATCAATTTCCCATCTACATACTTGTACCACTCCTTTCGGCCATTTGTGGCGTTCTCAAGAAAAAGGTACCACTTTAACCAAGTAATATTATGTTACGAGCATTTCTTACTTATAATAGTCAGCGACAATGTCCTATTAAATATTTGATACGTTACCGCATCACATTTATACCACCTACACATTTTTTTTTATAGTATTGTTTCCCACTGCTGATGCTGGGCAAAGGCCTCCCCTTTTCCGCCACTCGTCACGGCTCTTTGCATGCTCCCGCCAATCGCCACAAAATGAGTCCAGGCAGGCAATTATGGTCGCGCGATAAATGATAAAACATCTGGCCGTCCCTATCGCACTTACTAATAGTGCGATAGGGACGGCCTGATATTTTATCGTCTATCGCGCGACCATGCTACCCGTGCAGGTCTTTCCGCCATCTCATTTTTGGCCTACCTCGGCCTCGACCACCTACCTACACACACGTGTTTTGTCCTTCAATACCAGCGGGTAAAAACGCATTTTATCCACTAGTGGGTAAAGTAATTTGACCTTGAATAAAGTCAAATTAACTACTTTAAAATTGACAAAAGTAGTTGAATCTAGTAATTAAGATGATTTACCACCCGTGGAACTACTGGAAGCAGTGATAAACGCATTTTCTTGCGTTGTAGATGTAGTTTCCTCGCTATAGTGAGGGGAAAAGTTTTGTGTTACACTCGGGTGCAAATGTATTTTACTTCTCGTGTGTTAAAAAACTCGCAAGTTCAGGATTCTATTCTCGAACCACTCGCTTCGCTCGTGGTTCAACTATAAAATCCTTTCACTTGTTCCTTTTTCAATTCCACACTCGGCGTTAAAATACAACTTTGCCCCCTTGTATAACAAATAACTATTATTTGCCAGAAGCGTTAATATGAATCTAATGAGAATGTATATTTTTCTTCAATTAACAGTTCGAATGCTGTGGCGTGGTCGGCGTGAGCGACTGGCAATCCACGCGGGTACCCATCAGCTGTTGCCACATTGACTATGGAACCGTCTCTCCATTCAACTGCACCACTGCGCTGGCGTACACCACTGGTTGCTTGTCATCTTTGGGAGAATGGCTGTCTTACAACGTGTTTGTACTGGCGGTCTCTTCGCTCGTTGTCACTTGTATACAGGTAATTTAAGGTCTTCTGTGTCTACCTTATTTGCTGTCACATCGACTATGGCGCAGTCTCTCAATTCAACTGCACACCTGCACTGGCGAACACCCCCGAATGGCATCTTGGGTGCTGAATGGCTGTCTTACAAAGTGTTTGTACTGCGGTCTCTTCGCTTGTTGTCACTTGTATACAGAGGTAAATGGTCTATTGTGTGAAAGATTACAGTATACTTATTGGTTGATGTCACATTGATTATGGCATTTATGGCACTATATCTCCATTCTCCATTCAACTGCACTATGGTGCTCGCGTACAATACTGGTTGAATTGTCTCCTTGGGAGTGTCGTGTTTTTGAAGTAGCTTGGTATATCTACTTTAACTTCTTGTAAAATATATACTTTATCAGTTTATAATGGTGCATTGATATAACTGAAGCGTGCAATTATGGCAATGCCATGGTTACGGAGGCCGATAATACATATAATACCTATCAGGTACACTATGTATAGGTACAATACAGGCCGTGTGGCAAAATGCATGTATCTAGCAAAAAAGTCATTGCAGTTTGATTAGGTACCTACATCGAGCGAAAGAATTCTCAGCCTTAACAACACAACTACTGCACACGAGATGGCGCGCATTTCGCCACAAAAACTCAAATAGTGTATTTTCTATTCGTTTTAGCCTTGACCTGTGTCGCCATCTAGTGTTTGCAATAAATAGTACTTACATCGACCGAAAGAATTCTGTCTTAACAGTACAACTACTGCACACGAGATGGCGCGCGAAGAAAAACGCATGAAAACTCGAAAATTCGCGTTTTCCGGGACCTAAGTATAAGTTAGACCGATTTTTCACCCCCAAAAACCCCCACATAACAAATTTCTGCGAAATCGTTAGAGCGGTTTCCGAGATCGTCAGTGTAAATAAATATATATATAAATAAATAAATAAATAAATATACAAGAATTGCTCGTTTAAAAGTATAAGATTTTACGAAATTATTGCACCGCTTTGTGGGTAATTAAATATAAGTACCACGTACGTTAATGAAAGGTGGTTTCTGAATTTTTTGATAGGTACATGAAGACTGAGGATTAACCTATCATTTGTATTCAGAACATAATAGGCATATTTGCCATTATTGGGTAGAATTACTAATATGGTCTGGGCCTACAGACAAGATGCCAGTTGTTCACGCTCCGTGCGAACGAACGGTACACTACACAATTCTCTCTAGCGATTTGCCATTAGCCGGGATTTGCAACAGTGCGCGTGATTTGCTCGTCCGAGCAACCCGCCTCGACCGAGGCACGTTTACATTGGACGTTTGCCACATTGCCTCGCGACATGTATGTGTGGACCCGGCTATTTGTCTACGGGCCCTGCACCACCTGAAACAATTCAAAATGTTCGGTTAACGTATTCGGATGACTGATGCTTTAAAAAGTAAACCTAGTAAAGTATCATTCGCGAATCGAACCAATATAAAAACACCGCACTGTGGCTGTGTAAAAAGTAGTTAACCAAGTACTTATTCTATCGGTTTTAAGGTACACTGAGAGAAAATACAACCAGTTTTCATGTTAGTTCAACAAGTTTTTTGGTTAAAATAGCGCCTACGTGCTCTTTGGTTCAAACAACAAGCTACTTGTCATTTGAATCGGCAATATATTTGAATCAACAAGTCGATTTTATAAAAACAACCTGACACATATTGTTTTAAACATACGTTTGGCTGATTCAAACGGATAAACTGCAACAAGTCGAACTTGTTAAATTCACAATGCAAATTTCTCTCAGTGTACCTATAAAACTTTAATTACAGTGTCATATGCGGGAACATATACCTATAATTAATGAACAACATGTACACAAGTACTGTTAATAATAAAAATATGTTATTGTTCATTTTCAGATAGTGCTGACTGCCATTTCTTCGTGGCTCACGTGGCGGTCGAAATTCGAATCAGTAGAACTAGAGTCTTAAGTTACTATTAGAATTTAGAAATAAGTTTGTAAATGTACTATTATTTATACATTTTAAAGTGTAATTCCCCATAGACATAGGAAATTAAGTATATGTACCTAATACACCTATAAAATCATTGTCATACATGTACAGCCATGACAGTAAGCCATTCAATACTTATTCTTTAAGTAATAAATATTTTGTTTTTGACAACCAATCATTTTCAATTTCCATATCTTTGCTTGTCATGTGAGACTCGTGTCATGGTCATGAACTCATGACGAAATAGGGGTCGTTGCCGTCGTTGGTGTCGCGGATAGTTCGATGTTAACAAGAGATAACATTTTCAGAATTTACTTGACTTCTTATTAATTTAATTGACGACCGGTCTGGCTCAGTCGGTAGTGACCCTGCCTACTAAGCCGCGGTCCTGGGTTCGAATCCCGGTAAGGGCATTTATTTGTGTGATGAGCACTGATATTTGTTCCTGAGTCATGGTTGTTTTCTATGTATATATGTATGTATTTATCTATCATCATCATCATCATCATATCAGCCGAAAGACGTCCACTGCTGGACATAGGCCTCCCCCAAAGATTGCCACAATGACCTGTCCTGCGCCACCCGCATCCAGCGGACTCCTGCGACCTTCACCAGGTCATCAGTCCACCTTGTTGGGGGCCTACCCACGCTTCGCCTTCCGGTACGCGGTCGCCACTCGAGAACCTTTCCGCCCCAACGGCCATCGGTTCTACGTGCAATGTGTATTTATCTATATATATAAGTATTTATATCGTCGCCTAGTACCCATAGTACAAGCTTTGCTTAGTTTGGGGCTAGGTTGATCTGTGTAAGGTGTCCCCAATATTTTTTTTTTATTTTTTTTTTACAGTTTGGCAAAAAAGAGTAGAAACTAACAGGGGCACTATTAGTTTAAATAGATTAGGGTTCCCAAACTTTTCCCAACGCCCCCTGTCGTTAAAAATGAATTGTCCATGACCGCGACCCCCCTTCGCCCCTATAATTAGGTAGTAATGTGCTAATGTGTGATGTGTGCACTTGTTTAGATAATATGCCTAGGTATGTGATGGAATGTAGACGCTAAGCCCTACACAATGTTATCTTTATGTAAATTACAGATTTCGGTTTTCATATTTGATGGAAATGTTGTAAGTAAATAATATATGAGTACTTAGAGATAAGAAATAGTTGTATGATGTTTGACACTAAATTACTTCACTGTATATTTCACATTATGGGGTAGGTATGTAAGATTCTTATACGTACGTTTTTGTACTTGCAACTAATAAATAAATAAGTATAATACCGAGATGGACCTCTTAATATTAAACAATATCTACCTCATACTTTAATATCCTAAAAAGAAAACATAATTTTGTCCACTTCCAGGCTGCGAAACAGCGCCATCTAGTTTTAAGTTTAAAAAGCCCATACATTTCAGGGGTAGGTAGGTACGCTTTTTTGTAAGGGCTTTGTTAAATAAAAATGCCATGGCATTTGTTAAACTGATAAACTTAGTTACGACTGATAAGTTTTAAATATGCACAAAAGCTGATTAAAGTGATTAATTTCTGTCCATTGCAATGATAACTTTTGTTTAATATCTATATATATATATAGGTACATGACCCAACTGACCTAAATAATTGTTAATAAAGTGGTCGTATGAGTCAAACGAAAGAGATGTACCTAAATTGTGACAAACCTTATTCATTAGAGACAGTTAGCACGAATCCTGTCAACGGGAGGCACAGCTCAACAGATGCAGTGCAACAGTGGAATGATACGAATGTAAACATGCCGACATCGACATGTGCAGTGTGAGGTAATTTTCTAAAAGCAGCTATGGCGTGGTGATATCGAATAAACTAACAGTGTCAAAAACAATGTGGTTCTTATAGCATAGGGATAAGGTCCACATATTTCCATCTAGGTAAGTGTGTCTTCATATACCTACTGAAGTATTAGAGCCTGTAAAAACTTACTCAATACCTACTCATGCGAACGAAACGAAGCCATTGCTAATATTGTGTGTTGCATTTGTGTTGTAGATAATTATGTAAATTGTACTGGTTAGTTCTTACCAAGGAGTTGCTTATCGCTTGAAACGCCAGTCGTATCGTAGCATTCAAAACAAACAGTTAAAAATATACAATCGAGTTAAATTTGAGTTTAAATCGCCTATAATCCAGTGTGCCACGCGAAGTGGCATTTCGATCTTGAAAAACCGCTTCGATAAAACTGAATTGATGAATTATGCATAATATGTGGAAACAAGCATCTGACAGGAGCTCGGACTGAGATAAATCCGCTTGCTTTCCTTATCAACAGATCAGGTACTTACCTATAGTGATAAAAATACCAGACCTAGCTAAAACTATACGGCAGTTTAGTGTAGCGACTGTCACGACGCCCGGCCGCTCGTTCAAAATGTGGAACAAAATATATACAAGTGTTAAATATTCTTTGATAACAGTGAATTTCCTGTTCCTGGTAAGTTAGGTAAACTACGCAGTTTTGGATGAAGTGTTGAAAGCAATTTGACGTGTAGTGGTTTTTCAGATAAGTGGAATAATAATACTATCGGTGGGAAGTTCCGTGCAGTCCGCTTACAATGGGTACCACGAGTTTCTCTCGGAGAGGTTTTTCTCGCTACCCGCATTTTGCATTGCGACTGGAGTCATCATATTCCTCATCGCCTTCTTCGGCTTCTATGGAGCCTACTCGGAGAACTATTACTTGATAATGGCGGTAAGTAATTAAAATCACAAGTTATTAAACAATCGGCTTCAGCTATTTCGGAAACACTGGCCTCTTTTCATCACGAAATGTCAGCTATCTATTTTAAATTATGCCGTGTTGTGCTCATAAACGCGATGCATTCTCGATCTTATGTAACGGTTTATATCGTTCATATTTGCATAAATTATTGAATCATTTTAACTTTATGGCGTCATTGTTTAGTTGTCTATAAAATTCCTGTCAGACAACCTCACATTTGTTCACGTTTCACGTTGTTCTTAACATTATTTTTCCGCGGAAATAAACATACATATATACAATCACGCCTGTTTTCCAGAGGGGTAGGCAGATATCACGACTTTCCATTTGCTACGTTCCTGAGAAACCACTTTCGCTTTATACACTTTCATAAAGTTTCTTGGAATTCGGTAAATTAAGTATGGAATTTAAAAAACGATGTAACTAGGTTTAGTTATAGATGGTAGTGTACCGTCCGTATAAAGAAATCTACTAGAGCACATTAATAATCAAACAATTCATCACGTCAAACACTCGTCTCGTGATACCGTTTGACATTCAATATAAGAAGCGACGATATGACGATGGTGGCCATGAGCCATGAATCTCGTAACTTTCAGCACACAGGCTCACACAGTACACGTCCGTTTATAGACTTTATGGCTATCTTTTCTTTACATATTTGCTCGACCTTTGCTTGATCTTAGTAATATGACATAACAATTTTGCATAAATCGGATGCAGATTGTTTCCCGAAATTGGCACGAATTGGATTAAAAATAGTTATTTGTTTTTCAAGGGGGCAAAGTATTGAACCGCGAGCGTAGCGAGTGATTCAAAAAATGGAATCTTGAGCGTTGCGAGGCTTTCAATTTCAAGGCACGAAGGTTAAACAAAGTTTGCCACCGAGTGAAACACACAATTTTTTACCACACCAACAAGAACAAAATATTGATGATCAATATTTATGATTCAAAATCATCATTTACAAGTAAATTGTACCAGCCAGCTCAAGACATCAAGTTAAAATTTGTATTAAATTACTTTGCTTACTCTTGTGGATAAAATGCAATTTTGCTATCTCTTTTCGCATAGCAAAGTAAGCCTTTACCAGTTGGTGTAGTGAAAAAACTTTTATCAATTGTTACAGTCGTAACTGGCAAGAGATACCATCTTATTGGTTGATCTGTCACACACATACGTTTTCATTCACTCATTCGTTCCATTCGTGCCAGTTCTCGTGAATTGACACGAGCTGGTGCGAAGATGCCCATGATGCTCGGAAACATGCACTGCCGTTTTTTTATCTTCATTGTTTTGGAATCGGAATCCATGTGTCTTGCTAAACTTTTGTCCTCCATACGCGCAACAAATACGCGCAACGTTCGTCACATTCCTCTGGGGCAAATAGCAGTAGGGAATAAAATCGTGCGAGGTCCGAAAGCCTGTGCTGTGGGGGAGAATCCAGTGTGCGTAGCCGAATGCACAGACGCTCACGAAACGCTCACGATAATATCTATTTCGTAGCTATATATCTCTATCGTTCTTGCGTATTGGCGCGACAGAGCTAGACTACATTTCTACGGCGTTTCGGTGACGTTTCGTGTCGCAGAAATGCCATTTAGCTACGGCACCAGAAACCTTTGAGGCGTATTTTTATCTAATGGAAATGATTTCTGTACCTGCGGCACATGTGCGCCATTCTTTCATTAGAGTCGTATAATTAAGCGTAATTGCGGTAACCTTGCGACGTAACGCTGATGCTCGATGATGGTTGACCGATGTTGTTTACGCGATGTTACACGTCTGAAACGTTAAACGAGATATTTACTTTATTACTTCATCAAAACCTTTAATAATTAAAAAGTGACCAAGGCCTCCAGTGCCTGAGATACTTACTTATTTAGTAATGTGACAGACAGACAGAGCCGCACATTTCCTTTTGTAACTTTTTGGTACGGAACCCTAATAAGTTACCAATTATGCCGCAATCGAGAGGTATCGAATCAAAAGTTATCCAAGTTTCCATCCACCTAAAACTATGAAATATGGTAAATAATTTTCGAACAAAACGGGACTTAATCGCGTAAACACTTACATTTATATTAGGCCCGACGTTTCGAACATCACATTATGTTCGTGGTCACGGGTAGACTGGCGAGGAATTGCATCAACATCTTCTAGCCGCGCGAGTTTCTCGAACTACCCGCACTTGTTCTTGATTATTCACTTTTGCGCTAGGGTTGTCACTTTGCCTACACACAACACTCACGACATCAGCCGGTGTGTCCCTCGGTGTTTTTTCACGCTTACATTTGCTAATCACTGGATTCCACGAAGAAGAAATTCCCTGTCCCTCATTTTGGTTGAAATTTCGATGCTTCCTAATTTCAATCGCTTCACGTACTTTTCTGCTGTAGAACAGACGTTCCGTTGATAGAATTGAAATTATGAGTGCAAATCGTGTTAGTCTAAATCAATATATGGTAAATAATTTCTTCTTACATTACACATACAGGGAAAATCTGTAAACATTTTTCCAAAAAACAAATAAATTATCAAATTTGTGCGGAGCCTTGGGTGGGCTACAGGAACTTGAGTCTGACTAATGTTACTTCGGTTTGTTTTGTGCTTGATGAAGTAGGTATAGTCAGGGACCAAACGACCTCTTTTACAAAAAGTCGTCGACATCTCTTCTAAATACCTAAAACAGGTATGGATGTGTTCCTCGTTATCTCCAGATTACGAATTGACCTGTTTTAGTTTAAGGAGGGGGGGACGGGTTGAGAAAAAGGGGGAGAAAGATGGCGGCCGACCATCATAGATATTTATTCACATCTCGAGTCCTATGGCACCAATCTGTTCGTGCAAGGTGTCGTTTGAAAGCTTATTAAACCTACTTTAATTGTTTTTAAATAACTATACTCATGAAAGTAACCGTTTACGAAATATTTGAAAATATGTGTTTTTTTATCGCGCATGAATTGCACAAGTAGTAGAAAAAATGCGTCTACTGAATAAACAATAACTTTACCGCAATTGATGTTATTATAAAATTTTCGCGTCTATTCATGCTCTTTCTAAAAATATAAGTTTCATTGGTATATGCTAATATATAACCATGTAATTACGAATTTGGTTTAGCAGGAGTCACTCTGCCCGGTCGCAGAAATGGGCGCTGACCGTAGTAAAGTATTCAATATTTTTGAGGTCCTATTTTACGGATCCATATGCGAGAGGTATCGTTTCAAAGATAATTAAACCTACTATATTTTTTTATAAATAACTATAATCATAAAGGTAGCTGTTTAGAAAATATTTGAAAATATGTGTTTTATAGACCATGAGTCGCACAAGTACCTACTGGTAAAAAATGCTTCTTAATCAATAAACAACAACTTTTCCGGAATTGATGTTAGTATAAGATTTACGCGGAATTTCGTGCGCTTTCTAATAACATAAGTTTTATTGGTGTATAATATTATATAACCAAGTAATTACAAATATAGTTAAGTAGGGGCCACAGCGCCCGGCCACGTATGGATGCTGACCGTCGCCAAATTTTCTATATTTTTCAGATCCTATTTTATTTAACAGGAATCTTTTGAAAGCATATTATGCGTACTATCATTAGTTCTCAATAATTTTAGTTGTAACTGTAGCAGCTAACAAAATATTTGAAAATATGCATTGGGACCGATGTGAGTAAAACATGCTTCTAGCTCAATGAATTATATTTTTTCCGCAATTGATATAATAACAAAATAAACGGCGAAATGTACGACCTTTTGCAAATAATAAGTTTTGTCAGTATTGCATAAACAATTAATGTTAATTTATCCATCATACTCACTGCGCACCGTCATATACATGGATGACCATTTTCGTTGCCGTTTTCATAATTTTTAAGATTGTATCTTGGTGCATGACCAATAAACAATAACTTTACCGCAAATAATGTTATGATAAGATTTACAGGACATTTCATATGCTTTCTAAAAATATAAGTTTTATTGATGTATGATATTATACAACCAAGTAATTACGAATTTGGTTTAGCAGGTGTCACTGCACCCCCGTGACGTAAAAAGGTGCTAACCGTCGCCTAATTTTATGTATTTCTCAGATCCTATTTTAGCGATTAATTTGTGAGAGGTATGATTTGAAAGCATATTATGCGTACTATCGTTACTTTTTAATAATTTTAGTCGTAATTGTAGAAGTTTACAAAATATTTGACAATATGTGTATTTTTACTGTATATGAATAGCATTCGCACTGATACGAGTGAAACATGCTTCTAGCTCAATAAATTATATTTTTCCGCAATTGATATAATAACGAAATGAACCGCAAAATGTATGGCCTTTACAAAAAATGAGTTTTGTTAGTTTTGTTTAAACAATTAATGTTAATTTGTCCACCATACCCACTGCGCACGGTCAATCGTCATATAAACGGATGTCCTCCGCCGTTGCCTTAATTTTTTCATCATTTTACAGATTTTATTTTACTGATCAATTAAGTATATAAGTAAATTCGATACGTGATAGATTATATTTATTATGAATATACGATTAGTGAAATAAAATCTGAAAAATCATGAAAAAAGGCAACGACGGTGGACATCCATTTCTATGATGGTGCGCAGTAGGTGAGCTGAACAAATTCAAATTAATTGTTTATGCAATACAAACCAAACTTATTTTTTGTGTAAGTCATACATTTTCCGTTTATTTTGTTATTATTTCAATTGCGGAAAACTATAATTTATTAAGCTAGAGGCGTGTCTTATCAATGCCAATGCTATTCATGCACAGTAAAATACACATATTACTAATCAAATATTTTGTAAACTTCTACAGTTTCGACTTGAAATATTAGAAATAAAGATAGTACGCATAATATGCTTTCAAATGATACCTCTCGCAAATTTATCAGTAAAATAGGATCTGAGTAACGTAGAAAATTTGGCGACGGTCAGTCAGCACCCAATATCGTGACAGGGCGCAGTGACCCCTGCTAAACCAAATTCGTAATTACTTGGTCATATATTATCATACACCAATAAAACTTATATTTTTAGAAAGCGCATGAAATTTCGCGTAAATTTTATATTAACATTAATTGCGGTAAAGTTATGGTTTATTAAGTTAGAAGCATTTTTTATCTGTATATGTGCAACTCGTGCTCTAAAAAAAACTCATGTTTTCAAATATTTTGTAAACAGCTACCTTTATAACTATAGTTATTCAAAAATAATTATAGTAGGTTTAATTTGCTTTCAAATGATACCTCTTACATATGGATCCGTAAAATAAGAACTTAAAAATATTGAATACTTTACTACGGTCAGCGCTCATTTTTATGCGACCGGCGGAGTGACCACTACGAAACAAAATTCGTAATTTAATGGTTATATTATCACTTACCAATAAAACTTATATTTTTAGAAATCTCATGAATAGTCGCGTAAATTTTATAATAACATCAATTGCGGTAACGTTATTGTTTATTGACTTAGAAGCATTTTTTACCAGTACTTGTGCGATTCATGCTCGATAAAAAACACATATTTTCAAATATTACGTAAACAACTACCTTTAATACTATATTTATGTGTAAACAATTATAGTAGGTTTAATTATCTTTCAAACGATACCTCTCACATATGGATCCGTAAAATAAGACCTCAAAAATATTGAATACTTTACTACGGTCAGCGCCCGTTTATGCGACCTGGAGGATAACCCCTGCCAAACAAAATTCTTAATTACATGGTTATATATTATCATATACCAATGAAAGTTATATTTTTAAAAAGAGCATGAATAGACGCGAAAATTTTATAATAACATCAATTGCGGTAAAGTTATTGTTTATTGAGTTAGACGCATTTTTTACTAGTACTTGTGCAATTCATGCGCGATAAAAAAACACATATTTTCAAATATTTCCTAAACGGTTACTTTTATGAGCATAGTTATTTGAAAACAATTAAAGTAGGTTTAATAAGCTTTCAAATGACACCTCGCACGAACAGATTGGTGCCATAGGACTCGAGATGTGAATAAATATCTATGATGGTCGGTCGCCATCTTTCCCCCCTTTTTCTCGACCCGTCCCCCCTCCTTAAACTAAAACAGGTCAATTCGTAATCTGGAGAGAACGAGGAACATATTCATACCTGTTTTAGGTATTTAGAAGAGATGTCGACGAAAATCGTGAAGGAGACGACTTGTGGCCAAATTGGCTCTAGACTATTACAGATATTAGACAGTATTTTTATTTTTCAGTGATTCATCTTTACAATATTTGTCATCGATACATTCGACATCTCTTTATAATAAATTAGAGTACCTTGATACTAACACAAAGATATGGCGCTTTTATCTACCTTATCATTTCGTAGAACCATGCATGTGCTTTCCCCTCTCTAACCGGGGTCTATTTCATAGTGATGATAGCTGATATCGGAATTATCTGACATTCATAATTAGGTTCTTCTTCTCCTCCTTGAATGATAAACGCATGAGGCGTCACGAGCAAGCCTCTAACCCCCGCCCATCTGGGGGAGCATACACCTGCCATGTATGTGGACGAGGGATCCTCTCTCGAATTGGGCTGTACAGCCACGAACGTAAGTGTCGCAAGGATGCTGCTTGAATCATCTGTTATAAATGCAAAGGCCTGTTATAAGTAATTAGGTACCTGTCCATTTTCCGGCCAATACCTATAGAGCAGGGGTTCCCAAACGTTCTTCCTTCTTAAATTAATATTTTTCCACTAAAAAATAACCCAACTTGACCTAGTAACTTGACATTTACAATTAGCCCCCTTTCATAACTGTTCCAAAATTTCAAATCGATACTATAAGTAGTTCTCGAGATATTTAGAAGAAATGTGACGGACAGACAGACGGGTCGGGTCGCACCTATGTCGCACCATAAGGGTTATTCCTTACAGGACACAATACACTGAACAAACACCTCAATAACATAGGTATAACCGATAGCCCCATGTGCAGGGCGTGCATGGAAGCGGAAGAGACCACCAAACACTTTATTCTGGAGTGTAAACAGGTAGAAGTATATAGGAACAAGTACCTAGGTACGCCGAACACACTAAAAGAGGTATTTAGCAACCTGAAAACACTGCTAGGATTTGTAGAGGAGCTGGGGTGGCTAGAGTAGTGCTACCTCGTCAAATTCACGCAAAATAGGCACAATAGTTGTCGACTTGCGGAAAATGCCCAACAAAACTAAGGGTTATTCCTTTTGTAACTTTTTGAGACGGCCACCTGTCCCGATCCTACGCAACTATCCACCAGTTTTAGATGGAGCATAATCCTAAAGTTAACAAATAATTATTAACATTTCAGTTCGCTGGCGCCATGGTGCTAATGTTCATCTTCCAACTGTCAGCGTGTATAGCAGGCTACGCGCTGAAGAGCCAGACCACAGTCCTGGTCCAAACGCAGCTTCAAAACACCATGGATCTGTACGGTCCTAACAAGAACTATGAGATTACCAAGCTGTGGGATGAAGTGCAGGAAGACGTTAGTATGATTTAATTCTGATAAGCGTTCTACATACATAAATCCATCAAATTCACGAGGCAAGACATTGAGCAATATTGTTCATGTAGGTCAGACCTGGCCAGACGACCTAGTTCATATTCTGTAGATGAAAATCGGGAAATACCTAAATCTAGACAATTATTTTTACATTCGCGTCCATTGATTACCGCTCGACACAAACAAAAACAATGGACAATCGCACTACACTCGTGAGCAAATAGAGTGAGATAACTACGATATGGAGACTCTAGTATTGGACGTATAGATAGATCCACTACTTATGTATCTGCAATTAAATTTACAGTTCACCTGCTGTGGAGTCCTAAACGCAAGCGACTGGCTCACACACCTCAACACCCACGAGAGCCAGGGCCTCCCCGTCAGCTGCTGCAGTCGCGTCTTTGGAGTCGTCACCACATTTACCTGTAATGTGACGTCAGCATACAGAACAGGCTGTGCTGAGGCCTTTGGCGCGTGGACACAAAGTCATGCGGGGGCTATAGGGGCAGCTGGAGTCTTCTTGGTTCTAATGCAGGTTGGTTAACATTTTCACGTTTTCTTCTTGTATTAGTCTTATCTGCCAGTTGGCTGTAATCGCGTCTTTGGAGTGGTCACCACATTTACCTGCAATGTGACGTCAGCATATAGAACAGGCTGTGCTGAGGCCTTTGGGGCGAAGACGCAAAGTCATGCGGGGGCTATAGGTGCCGCGGGTGTCTTCTTGGTTTTAATGCAGGTTAAAATTTTCACTTTTTCTTCTTGTATTAGTCTTAGTACCTATATTAGATCTTCCAGTCAGCTGTGACTGCTTGTTTGGTGTCACCACGTTTACCTGTAATGTGACGTCAGCATATAGAACGCAAAGGCGTGGACACAAAGTCATGTGTTGGCTATAGGTACCGCGGGAGTTTTCTTGGTCCTAATGCTGGTTGGATAACATTTTCACTTTTTATTCTTCTATATTATTAGTCTTCTAACATCTAACTAAAGAAACGCCAGGTCAGGACTGTCAGGAGCACCTTAAACCGGCGAGGGTGTATGAGGTACATGTAAGGAAATTGAAATAATAGGTATGTCAGGATTGTATAACATATAAATCGGGCGTGACTATATACTCATACTCATACTCATACTCATTTATTTATAATATTGTTACATATTACACGTCACAATTGATTTAGGTACATAGTTATTATATGGTATATTAAAATTAAAATTATTATATTAGTATTCGTAGTTTGATATGTCGAAATATGGTAATACATTTTTAAATTACATTAAGGACCATTGAGCATTATATAATATTAGAATAGAATGGATACAATGTTTTGTGACTGTTAATTAGATAGTTAATTAAATAATTTAAAAGATGTAGAATTCATTCATGTCATAAAAGGCGTGGGCGATAAGCCATTTTTTTAACGCTCGTGTGAATTGGTTCGAAGATTCTATACAGGTAATGTCTTCGGGAAGTTTGTTAAAAATCTTGGGACCTTGTACCTGCATAGTCTTGGAGGACTTACTCAGACGACAACTGGGGAGGAGCAGGCGTTCTTTGCTTCCTAGACGGGTTCGTGTTAGCTTGCTTGTATTAAATGTATGTCTGTATGTGTGTACGTGTTTGGCGATGTTAAAAATGTATTGTGATGTGAGTGTTAAAATGTTATTGCTTATAAAAAGTTGTTTTGCTGGTGATCCGGGGGAGCGAAAGATATTATTCTTATCGCCCGTTTTTGTAAAATAAACACTCGATGCCATTCTGCTGCTGTTCCCCACAGTTCAAGGCCGTAGCACATGGTCGAGTGGAATAGGGAGAAGTAGCTGGAGCGTAGTTGCTTAGGAGGTAGCACGTGAGCGAGCCTTCCTAGTGCAAAACACGCCCCTGAGAGTTTGCCACATGTGACGTCTATATGCTTGTCCCACTTAAGCGAAGAGTCCAGAATGACACCGAGAAATTTTGTGTTGTGTACTTGTCCGATGTTTGCGTCATCTATGCGAATGTTTAGAGGTTTCGGAGGCTTTCCTCCCAGATTTATGTGCAAGAGTTGAGTTTTAGCTAGGTTTAAGACTAGGCCGTTATTAGAGAACCAATTCTGCATTGTTCTTATATCAGTCCTTATAATTTCCTCTAGGCTTTGTACGGAATCGGCAGATAATACGTCGCATGCATCATCGGCGAATAAATACATGTCGCCACGAACAATTGAGGGTAGGTCATTGACCTGTATCAGGAAGCATAAATTAGCCAAAGACGATCCCTGTGGGACTCCTATGTCGATGCCGCCCAAATGGGATTTTACCTGGCCGTTGTCTAAGGCCACCACTTGCTGTCGGTCTTTTAGGAACTCCAACAACAGTTGGTGGGCAGGACCACGGATACCTAAGTGGTGGATCTTTTTCCCTAGTACTTCGTGGTTACACAAATCGAAGGCGCGAGTCATGTCACATAACAAAATGGCAACATGAGACGATTTTTCTTTGGCAACCATGATTTTTTGGATTGTTTCGCGTATGACATTTATGCATGACCTGTTTTTCCTGTAGGCATATTGTTTGTCACTAATTAAGCCAAAACGTTCAAGAAAAGATGTAAGTCGTTGGCAAACACAATATTCGAATAGTTTTCCAACTGCCGGGATTATGCTTATAGGTCTATAGTTTTTAATGTCATCGTTTTGACCTTTGCCTTTATAGATAGGTACGACCTTCACCATTTTTAAAATCGATGGGTACGTGCCTTGTTTCATTAGGGCGTTGAAAATACCTACTAATTGGTTCAACAGGTAGGGTAATGCCACTTTAAGTAATTTCGTAGATATATTGTAGAAATCAAAAGTATTCTTACATGCAATTTTATACATAACAGTCTGATGTAGCTCTTTTTCAGTAATTGGAGGTAAGTATACAGATGTGTTGCTTGGATCGGACGTCTTACATAATAATGTGTAGGCTAAAAACGGGTTTGCGGTAGGCGCGTGGACAGTTGCGGCGGCAGATAGGAAAAAGGTGTTTATATCATTTGCCTTATGATTGGCCGATTGGTAATGCGCTCCAGTGCTATCCCTTAACGCGTCGAGAGTGCACCGGTAATTAGTTGTCGCGCGGCCTGTATATGTGTTAACAATTTGCCATAAGGTTTTTTGTTCGTTTGTGGAACGTTTAAGCATGTTATAGTAATAACTTCGTTCTGCATGTTTCATTGACTCTTCGAGTTTAAGTGATAATGATAAAATTTGAAGGATGGTATTCGTTTCGGTAATATTCGGTTTATACATGTAGTAGTATATTTATGTAGGTATACGAATGTAATATACATACCAATATTTTAACAATTTGGTACCTCTACTATTACTACAAAGTACAAATGCTACGAGCTACGGCGTAGCGCTACGAAATTACCTTATTGGCCCAATTCGTACAGTGCTATTTATATAGCCATACGATACTGATGTGATCTCATTTCTTCTACTGTACCTACTATCAACACTTACGTATAGTTACAAAGTTATTAAATTTTATTGTATTGTAGAAGAAACTTTTCTAAAACGTTTAGTTGACCCTATATGAGCCAAACTATGATTCACTGTTATTGAAGATATGTAGATATGCGAATATACCTATGCTCCTTAGTTCTCGTGTACAATTTTTTGTACATAATATATATACCAAAATTTATTATGAACTGTTATTGAGTAGCAAAAGGTTCCAAAATCAGTAACAAAACAAATGCTTCCAGCACCGATATCATCGTCGCGCGATAAACGTTAAAACATCGGGCCGTTTCTATCGCACTTACAAATAGTGCGAAAGGCACGGCCTGACCCTTTAGCACAACTTGCCTTGTCGCGCGCGACTCCATGCTTGAAGTCGCGCTTCACGTATGAACTCACGCGCGACAAGGCAAGTTGTGCTAAAGGGGCTGATGTTTTATCATTTATCGCGCGACCATGCTTGCCTGCCAAGACTCAGGAGGCTATAGCTGGCACGAATGATACCAATCTTGTACATAGAAATAAAATTTAGTTCGTTGAGGAGTTCGTTAACTGGTAAAGCGAGGGCGTAAAGTAGGTTATCGCTTTTCATACTTATTTAATTAGTACCTTGTGCCTATATTATTCATGGCTTTGTGTTTGACACCATTTCGGTCAAAATCGTTAAAGGTACCTACTTATAAGTAAAATTTTCGTCGACAATACAATTTTGGTGATCTTAAATTTACATGCCAGTAGCGGCCTTGATATGCCTCATCATTGCTTCCTTTTTTAGGGTTCCGTAGTCAACTAGGAACCCTTATAGTTTCGCCATGTCTGTCTGTCCGTCCGTCCGTCCGCGAATAATCTCAGTAACCGTTAGCACTAGAAAGCTGAAATTTGGTACAAATATGTATTTGTATATCAACCACGCCGACAAAGTGCAAAAATAAAAAATGGAAAAAAAATGTTTTATTAGGGTACCCCCCTACATGTAAAGTGGGGACTTATATTTTTTTTCATTCCAACCAACCCCAACGTGTGATATATTGTTGGATAGGTATTTAAAATGAATAAAGGTTTACTAAGATCGTTTTTTGACAATATTAATATTTTCGGAAATAATCGCTCCTAAAGGAAAAAAAACTGTGTCCCCCCCCTCTAACTTTTGAACCATATGTTTAAAAAATATGAAAAAAATCACAAAAGTAGAACTTTATAAAGACTTTCTAGGAAAATTGTTTTGAACTTGATAGGTTCAATAGTTTTTGAGAAAAATACAGAAAACTACGGAACCCTACACTGAGCGTGGCCCGACACGCTCTTGGCCGGTTTTTTTAATTATAGGTCTTCCGTAAAAGATAAACTCAGAAACTTCTTGTTAATGGGATTTACTCCGACTTGAACCACATGCATCACTTTCCTAAATATTTTTTTTTTGTTTTCCGATCGGAAGGCTTCAAATTTTGAGCTGTTGCTCTAAACGAAATTACCTCGGCTAGCCTCGACGAAATTGGCAGTTTTTGGGCCAATTATTATATTCTTCAAGTAAAGACTTAATTAAAAAAAATTTTTTTTTAGGCTTTGGCGGTTGGCGGGGCAGTTTGGATGGCCAAGATATCCCGAGCAGAAAATGCGTTTCCTTGAAGAATGACGCGTTTAAGTATGAGTATTGTTGTGAACTAAGTCTATTCATTACGTTAAGTAATATTATTGCAAATTAATAAATAATGTTAGCGGTGTTTTTGTTTTATTTTATCACAGCCAAGTAATCGACTACTCCTCTGCATTTTTTTTTATTCTAGTCATATCATATTTGTCTATACTGAACTCTCAAGAGGGAGAATAAAAAAAATGGCCATTTTCATCGCATCGCCCTGTTGCTAAGAGAAAATAAACAGGCGTTATATTCAAGTTTTCTTTGTAAACTGACTGGCTGAAGTTTTAATCAAACTCGTTGTCGTTTGTGTAGAGAAATCATTTGTTAGTTTTATTAAAACCGTTTTTCTCAAACATGCAATGAAATATTGTCTTTACGTTCCTTAAAATGGGCTGGGAAGTATCGCTTTTTGGGCGCAACAACTCGAGAGGACTGTTAAGGGATTTCATATTATTTTTTAGGCCTAGGCCTACAAAGTAACTTTTTTTTTATAAAATATTGTCCATTAGAGCATTTTTTTTATTTCATTGTATGTTTGAGAAAAGCACTATACATGCCTCGGCGTGAAAACGGATTCCCGGCCTCGTATCCCTATCCGGCCTCGCTCGCACGCTTTCTCGGCCGTATATACCCACTTGGCCGGAAATCCTAATTTTCCCGGCCTCTGATGTAGGTAATGTACTATACCTTAATGATTTAGGTAAGTACCCTACTATGCTACGGGGTGTCCAAATATTTTCATACACATTTCTGACGATTTCAAGCCATTTGGATGATTGATGAGTGGATTTGGATCATTAGGTATAATTTTCATAGCAAAGAATGACTGGCCGTAAATAATTAAATATGTACGCAGGTAGTTGTAAATGTAATTATGCCTGCTAAGCCGCGGTCCTTGGGTTCGAATCCCGGTAAAGGCATTTATTTATGTCATGAGCACAGATTTGTAAATTATATATATCGTTGTCTGTCTACCCACAACACAAGTCTTCTTGAGCTTACCGTGGGACTCAGTCAATGTGTGTAAGAAGTCTTTAAATATTTATTATTTAATTATGTATAAGTATCGTTTGTTGCCGTATATTATGTAGGTGTAAGTGTCAAATATGACAAGCACTTAGCATTTTAGTTAGCGAAGTCTAAATACGTAGTTACATACTTCATGAACATAAGTAAGCTAATTGGCTCGTGGATTGGTCAAGCGCGAATCACTTTATATGCTAAAGGTTCTAGTAATTATAAACGATTTGCAACAAGCAGCAAAATAATCGTTTCATAATATCGTATCGTACCTATGTCCTGAAAGTTAATCGCACTTGAACAAAAAAAGTGATTAAATAATACATTTCGTGGTTTAGCTAGGAGTTGTAGAAATATGATATGCAAAGACGACAGAAACATTAATCTGACACGATATTATTAGTATTCCGGATACGGATCATTGGAAGGCATATGCGCGTGGAGCGGAAGCTAACACGTAGAGGCCCTTTTGACACTTTAATTAAATGTAAGGGGTAAACTTAGGCGATGATGCCCTTGTCCGCGTCATGTAAGTACCTACTTAGTTACCTATTATTTTTCGGAGGAGTTGTCGAGAGTTAGTCCGATTCAGATTTAAAAACTAGTTAAAGTTTTGAAATGATTCTGACACGACATAACGGAAGCTCCACTGCGATTAGTGTGCTAATTACCAAGACTATCGTCAAGGTGTAATCAAAATCAGTTAAACGTATAACATGTTTCAAAATCTGAATCAGAAATATGATAGGATAGGATATGATAGAGAAAATACGACACTAATTATTCGCCAACATAAAACAGGAAAAAATTGCACTTATATCAAATGAGAACAGTCATTTGAAAACATCCTAATTAAATATATTCCTCTCTTTCGTACTTATTAGAAAACGTAATCATAAGTAAGAGACGCAAACACCTAAAACTCCCACGGTTATGTCAAGTTTTGCACCATAAAAGGATTTTCCATCGCCGCGCGGATCACCACATTTTCCATTCGTTTTCCTCGCGTTAGTCGTTCGTCGCTGCCCGACCCAACCGGCCGATAATACCTTATCAGCAACTGATAACAACACTCAGTGACAGTATTCGTGCACCTGTGGACTAGGACAGTGCGCCAAAATGGTGGCTCAAAACAGTTTGGAAGTGGGCATGAAGTGCATAAAGTATATGCTGTTTTGTGTCACTGCAATTTTTGTGGTAAGTACCTGGTTTATTTACTAAGGGAAGGGGCTATTTTGCATGGTAGGAAGTGTGTCTAAACAGTGACGTCACAAGGTTGATGATCGTTACTAATTTAATGCCTAAGCTTAACTACATATGTAAATTAACTTCTAATATAAGTAGAAAATACTTGTGTTGTGAAGACGATCAAGTTCACGTTTCATAACTTACATTACCACGAAAAGTAGGTATTAGTATTATATTCTACAAAACTTTAGGTACTTACTTACCTTTCTTAAGGTATCTAAATACTATAGACGAAAGAGACTTTAGTTTTAATTTAAACGTGTCGTAATATTAAGACTGTTCTATATTTACATTGCCGCATTTCCGATTAGTTCCTACCATGTCGCTTTAATGTCACGGTGAATTCCTTAGTTACTTGCTGCATTATGCTAATTCGACAAGGTACTAAAACCCTATTGAAAACACGTGATTCCGCTCATTTCTGTTAGAAAATTGCCTGTTGTTACTAATGGCCATTTAAAGATAAGATGACAAAAGAAGTAAGTAGGTACTTACATGATTTTATCTTCAACAGTAAAATCACGTTAGCTCAATGGTGAACATACCTATTGTAATTATCAGTGTAAGCTACAGCGGGGCAAATCCCGACGGGGGGGCAATTGTGACTGATCGATTTTTCCATTATTACACTATTAAGTTGAGTTCCACATGTATCCACTAAACACGCGTCCCATATTTAACCGGTGCACACTCTATTTAATAATACAAACAATGAAATACATGAAAAAAATGAACCAGTTGCAATTGCCTCCCAGTTGAAATTGCCCCGCTGTACCTTAAATGTCGCATCGTCAGCGGAAGAGCTATTTTATGTCATCGTTGCTGAATTGCTGATTCTGATAATTTGATGAACATTTGAATCAAAAGGGATTAGCCGTCACCTTTCCAATACTAGTAGGTACAGTCAATCAATTGGATCCCTAGGTCACTTACAACCATGTCAAAATGACAAGCAGTAAGAGATTTCTTACAATCTGATTTATAACGTCACTATGACATAGTTCTACAGTGGCCTAGGGTTCCAATTTGTTGACTGTACTTTCAGTTACATTAGAATAGATTTAGATACTTACATGTAGTATCTATCTACACTCTACAGGCCTCTATAGGCCAAATTAGGCCCTGTAGACTCTGTAGGGTAATTTAAATTTCCTGCAATAGAACTAACTGTTCCAAAAAGTCTACATCTACACAATCTTGTAGGTGAGGAACTGTCCGTATTGCAAAATAACTTCCTATTCTTACTTAGCTAGACTAGATTCTAGAAAAAAAATGCCATGGAACACATTGCAGTTACGAGGTAATGTCAGTAAGAACAGTATTTTCCTGTACGATACAAGATTGCGAAAAAACATAATTTATAGGTGTTTCACAAGAACAAGTAATACCTTGAGCAGAGAAAATGTGGACGGTGATAAGAAAACTTGATCGGAAACACTAATTTTATGACTAATTCAATATCAAGGAATTTACATGTGAAACCTGCGTCATTACATCCGTAAATAATATTTACAGGAAAAGTATTAGATATAGCGAGGTCACTGAGGTCAGTTTACTAAGAGTTCATTGCGTACATAGGTAGGGTAAACACGCCTCATTCGGTGACACGTCTAATTCGGTGAAACAACCAAAAATCGTCTTTCGGAATAGTGCTTCAAAGCTTGTATCACCGAATTAGGCGAGTTTACCCTACATATACATGCCGATCCCGCGTCGATAGGTTTGGGGACCATTAGCCCCTCGTATACAGCCTGTCAATATTGGTCTTGAAGTAGTGACCTTGAGATTTAAAATATTAGATTCAAATTCACAAGCACGGATCCGTGTCTAAGCATAAGAGGGGTTAATCATATTGATGACTTTTTAGCTATTACGTGCTTAGCTAATAGAACATTTTGTTTAGATTTTGAGAAACACTCTCCTAGTATATTTTAAGGAGTTACCTAGAGCACAGACTACTTAAGACTAGAGTCGTAAATCAGGCAATAATAGGGCTTATAATTTGTACCTGAGTACTTACGTAAAGCGTCAATAATTTGGCTTCCTTCCCATCAATCGCGTTTGAAACGTCTAGAGCCTTCTAACAGGCTTAAACGATGAGAGCTCATTACATCAGACTGAATACACATACGAGCACATACTTACGCCACGTGCTCGATTTACAACGTGGGCGGACTAGACGTAATGTGGTAAACAAAAACATTATTACCATAAAGTGTACAATGGATTTCACTAGTACCTACGAACTAAGTAGTTAAGTCATCAATAGAGTATGGTAAAACAAATCAATTGACACTACACTACACTAGTTTTAAGGCTATGACGTGTAATATGTATATTTTATATTTACCAATAAAGTCTGTATATCTGTACTTTTTGTATAGAGGAATAAGTAAGGGAAGAGTGGTAACTCCATACATCAGTAAATGCGGGTTATTTGTAAAGGCATAGTTAAGTGACATCTAGCGACAATCACGCGTCAAATAGCGTGAAAAAGGTTATATTAGTGAGTAAAAAAGGTTATATTTTGTGGGGAGTTATTGTTTTATCAAGAGACATATTAACGTAGCAGACTATAAGACCTTAGATTGTTCGGTCGACTAGGTACTTATAATTGTATCTACTAGCGTTTTCCTTTACTGCACCTAATATTGTTCAATACTGACAGTACGCTATGTCACATGTCTAAAAGCAACGTGCTCTAAAGAATCCAAAATACAATCAGAACACAATTTCTGCTAATAACAGCCATTAACGGCATTCAAATCAAGACAATGACCAACACAAACAAACGAAACACGTACACGTAAACGTAATGAAGCAAGGTCACCCCTACAATGGTGTATGAACTTATATTTATGGCTTTTCACTCATTATTTATGCAGGCACTAGCGCTTGCTTGCGAAAATCGATAGCATTCTACTCGGCATGCCTAAAGCCTCTAGACACCTTACTACTTTTACTTTAAATGCTAAGTAAGTAACTTTATCATATTGGAATTTAATAACCTAAGCGCAAAATTATAAAATTTTGAAAAAAACCCCGACATAGTGGACCGATTCTCATGAAACATGGCTAAGAGCACTCCCGACTAACATTCAAAGAAAAAAAAAACGAAATCTAAATCGGTTCATCCGTTCGGAAGCTACGACGCCACAGACAGATACACACACAGACAGACAGACAAAAAAGTCAAACTTATAACACCCCGTCGTTTTTGCGTCGGGGGTTAAAAAGGGTGCTGGAGCTGCAATTAAAATTATATACCTAAGCATACATTAACTGTTTGTATTTTTTTTGACGAAGACCAATATTTAAAGCCTAGTTAACCTAGTTTACTCCGTGGGTTAGAAGACAGTCGCTGATCGTAAATATTATTGTCATTGCCAAATCTTGAGAGAAATTGCTACGCGGACCCTAGCCTAGGGCTATAAGCTGTATCAATATTCCTGACAAACTATTATAATATTGTATAGTGTACCTGTTTAAAAGTGAAAACGTATTCGACTTTAGGAAGCTATGTACGTTACTCTACTCGATAATACGGCCGGCTAAACTAAAAATACACGAAGGTCAGTGTCGGGTAGAGCCTTCGAGGATAACCCCGCATTATGATGTGACGCAACACTTGTTTAGAATTTTAGACTACAACACGTACCTACCTACATACCTACTTAAATTAATCTAGGTTATCAAACCCACGACGTACATCTATCGTTCGCTTCACATAGGGGCCTACATCTAATTATCTATCTATCTATATTATATAATGTGCAATGTTTAAATGAGCAATTATAGGCTACTTGCCTCCTAGTCAAATCAGCTTCTTTTTCAGAACTGTCAAAACGAATTTGAACGATTTGTTAATATGAAATTTATAAGAAATAGAATTAAGCGACGTCGCGGTCAATTCAGTTACTTTATATATTTCTACCTGACTTATTAAATAGAAATGGGATTTAAACATAACTTCTGTCCATATTTTTCTTATAATTATCTGATGCTTTATTTCGTGCATCGTATAAAATATTTTATTTTTACTACAGTCAAGTTCCCTATTGTATCCATACATATTTATTTACATATACCGGCAATCTCAGAAACCGCTCCAACGATTTCGCTGAAATTTGTTATCTACCTAGGTGTTTTCGGGGGTGAAAAATCGATCTTAGTTTTAGGTCCCGGAAAACTCGAATTTTCGAGTTTTCGAACTCCGAGTAATTATCAAATAGGTTCTTTTAAAATATACTATTACTACTAATATACTATTACTTATTATTTTTATACAGATTTTACTTGTTTTTAGCATTTTGATGGCCGACTTTATTAAACAAAAAAAAGAACATAAATATAACTGGGACCGAATCGATAGAGACACGTCCGGATAAGATAACATATTTATGTGGAAAGTTATCAAGAGATATCGCGTTTAAAGACAAAAGCTTTGTAAAATCATGCGTCACATTTGATATCCATTGAAAATCTTTACGATGACACAATGTTTAATTGTCATACCGATACCAAGCACAAATAATTGTCATACAGAAATCGTTAGTACTGAGATAGGGATTTTCCTGAAATTTCCACCTTTTGTTAAGATTGTAGGTGCCTAATACCTACGCAAAAACAACTAGAATAAGTTACATGTTGGTTCGGTAGGAAAATGAGCGAACTACGTAATGTACCTAGTGGAGTAGCAAAACTTGTCGAAAGCCTGTGGCGTAGATTCATTTTCATTTCAACAACCAAAGCATATAGCATAATATTGAACTTGGCTCTCATTTCACACTTATGTTTTTGATGGGATTTACTTTTCAGATCACATCAGCCCTCATAATCTCAGTGGGCACCACGATCTACGCGATCTACCATGATGTGTCCTTCTTCCTGGACCCCCATTTCTTCTCGCCAGCCACGCTGGTCATCGTCATTGGGGTCATGATGCTGTTTATCTCCATGTTTGGATGCGTTGGGGCGTGGAGGGAGAGCACTTGCTTGGTTAACATTGTAAGTATTCTCACTTGATATAATAAGGATAGATTCCTCTTAAATACCTAATAAAACCAGATCACATCAGCCCTCATAATCTCAGTGGGCACCACGATCTACGCGA
The DNA here is from genome assembly GCF_023078275.1 of Leguminivora glycinivorella. NCBI lineage: Eukaryota > Metazoa > Arthropoda > Insecta > Lepidoptera > Tortricidae > Leguminivora > Leguminivora glycinivorella. The sequence continues at coordinate 3,222,232 of NC_062977.1, forward strand.
TCTACCATGATGTGTATTTCTTCCTGGATACCCACTTCTTCTCGCCAGCCACGCTGGTCATGGCCATTGGGGTCATGATGCTGTTTATCTCCATGTTTAGATGCATTGGAGCGTGGAGAGCACTAAAAAAAGTGAGAGGCGTGGGTACCAGCATGATTTGATTGACTGTTTTTGACTCAGTTCAACAACACTTGCTTGGTTAACATTCTAAGTATATCTTGTTATGATTTATGATCATGATCTTCGAGTCTTGGAATCTAGCAAGCCAACGGAAGTCTTCGTCCGACTTTATGATCATTTTAACTATCAAATGTAGAATATGTGTTTGTAGATCATCTCCTAGTAAACATGTAGCGCTGCTACGATCGCTACGACTGGTAGCGATACACTTTATTAAACTACTTCTATCGGTTCTATTCGAACATTAAGATATGTAAAATATTAGCTCTAGGTTCGACATGGATCGGATATGTCAGTATACTTAAGTGCGTTTTCACATTATCCGATCCGATATCGGATGTAGGACCGATATCCTATACATTTAAGCCGTCATGTTTGACTTTTGCCTTTTCCTTCCTACATCCGATATCGCATCGGATTATGTGAAAACGCAGTAATATAACAACATTTGAAATGACTTTTGACAAATTAATCAAAAAAATATTCAGTGCCTGTCCATAAGCATTGCGAACCTTCACCTCTTCTACGCATTCCCATATTTTCTCTCAGGTTTAACCTAGCTCTTATTCACTCGTATATTCCATCAGTTCGCAGTAATCCTGAGTCTGGTGTTCATCCTGGAGGTGGCAGCAGCCATTGCCGCCTACAGCCTACGCTCGCAAGTCATCGACATGCTCGATGACCGTCTGCGCATCGCCTTGCCTTACTATTATGACAACCAAGAGGTCACCGATGCCTTCGACTTCATTCAGAACAGGGTAAGAAGATTTTGATAGAATTATAATAGCGAATAGTGTTCGTTGAAATCTATCTTAGATCCTTGAAGCCTTTACAAAATACTTGAGTTAGCATTTCAATTGATTCAATCGAATTTAAAGTGTGTGTCATATCATTCGGTTTAACTCGATGTAATTTTGGCACTAAACGGAGATCTAGGTTGTCCCCAAAATTCTAGTGCTAAAATGAGTAATACCGTATTTATGGCTCATGGTGATTGTTGTTGTCCTAAGGCACCTCAGATGTCTAAAAGGCCTTCACGAGTTCGCACCAGGCCTTCCTATCTTCCGCGGCCCTGGCCCTTGTAGTCTCACTCCAGCCCAGCTCAATCCGGCAACTTATCTCCGACGAACCATTTCTATGAATACAGGACAACCTATAGTGCTACTTATCGCTTCAATATTGTTGTTTCCAGCTGAAAGCTATTGTTGCATTATTTCTGTGTTATTATTTTTTATTGATTGACCTTTACGGCAACGCTACATAAATATTAAACTAAATAACAAGTTAACAACCAAAACGGATGCAATAGAATGTTCAAGAAAACTCGAAAAACAATGTTTCAGTCGTATATATTACCTGCCTGCCAATATCCTCGTAATCGCAAAGTCACGCTGATCGATAATGAGCAAAAACTGATAACGTAAAAGGTTTCTTATCATAATGGATGTATTTCTAACATATAGGGATATAATGCCTATTAATCTGTGTACAAAGCGGATTCAGGATTTGGACGCGGATATAATTCATCTTTCTACTTTACTCATCCGCAAGTATTTTCCTTAAAATAACTCACCGTGTGAAAGTGAAAACCATGTTTCTATTTTTTTTTTGAAAATCGTACGCCTTTCTGTTCTGCTCTAATACGCATAAAGCCCCATATTAATTTATGATACGATATTTTTTTCTCGTATTCGATAATCGTACGTCGGAGGTGAGAAACTCGTACCATCTAAATGGGCCTTAAAAATACAAATGTACCTTCATCAGCACATCACTAATAAGGAGAATGATAAACCGATTTTTCTTGATACATTTTTTTCATTTTCTATTTTTTTTCCGGAATATTGGACCAATATTTATTCAATCTTTTCCCATTCCAGCTGAACTGCTGCGGCGTCGACACATATTTCGACTGGCATGCAGTGGAACCACCACAGGGCACCAACGGCATCGTCGTCTCCAACATCACCGTACCCAACTCTTGCTGCGCTGAGTCCCACTACACCGTGGTCGAAGATGTTACCGTTGCTGAGTGTACTAAGCTGTTCGCCAATGGATGTCTCCCGAGGGTCATATATCTGGTGTATCAGAGCGCTGGGTTGTTGGGCGCTGGCGCTATGACCATCGCTTTCATCCAGGTTATTATGACTAATTTCGGTCAGAAGCAGCTACCCACGAGAGCCATCAAATATGACCGTAATCAACTCTTGTTCCGCTGAGTCCCACTACACCGTGGTGGGAAATGTGACTGTAGCTGAGTACACCAAGCTGTTCGCCAATGGGTGCCTCCCGAGGGTCATTATCTGATGATGTATCAGAGCGCTGGAGATATGACCATCGCTTTCATCCAGGTTTGTATGACTAATTTCGGTCAGAGGCAGCTACCCACAAGAGCCATAAAATATGACCGTAAACTCTTGTTCCACTGAGTCTCACTACACCGTGGTGGGAGATGTGTCTGTAGCTGAGTGCACCAAGCTGTTCGCCAATGGGTGCTTGCCAAGGGTCATATATCTGGTGTATCAGAACGCTGGGTTGTTGGGCGCTGGAGCTTTCATCCAGGTTTGTATGGCTTAGATAAATAAGCAGTTACTAATGAGAGTGATGTAACACCACCATACCCAACTCTTGCTGTGCTGAGTCTCAGTACTTCAGTTAGTTTATTTGAGTGCATCAATCTTTTTATTTGGTATGACAGAGCGCTGGTCTTTTGGGTGCTGGAGAACTGGAGGTATACCATAGCATTAATCAAGTTTTGTATCTAGTGATAAACGTGTCAAACTCCTGCTGTGCTGGAGGAATTCAGCAGCCTGGTTTTTTATAACCGTAATCTATCGGTCTGGCAATGAAAAATATATACTTAATTCATTTTTCATGCTGATTATGAGTCCCTATCGTTGTTTTATCTTAGTTAATACTTTGATAATACCGAAGTATTATAAATAAAAAAAGCTGATGTCGCGCTGTATGCTCTGATAAGCAAATATTACCTACTAATTGTGCTTTGTTTCTAATTTCAGTTGATTGGCATCATATTCTCCTTCTCACTGGGCAGCGCTATCCGCAAAGCTAAGACCGAACGCGAACGCAGGCGTCAAGAGATCCAGAGCAGCGTTATCAACTCGCACACCTCTCTCAACCCTGACGGAGAAAAAATCAAGCCGATTGTCTATGTCCCGTTCTACGGACAAACAGAGACCGCCGCGTAATGGCTGAATGAAAAGTTTCCTTTGTTTTATCGATATTTTTTTTAAAAGGTTTATTTTTCTTTGTGTAACATTCCGTCCTTTAAAACAAATATCGCTAAAATAAATTAGTCTATTTTTAATGTAAGGTTTTAATTAATTCACATTTTATTATATGTATTAAACTATTGCCATAGGATATAATTTGTGAATGAGCTATTGTAATAATAATAGCATTGGAAATGAATCAAATCAAATTTGAATCGAGGCCAAAGTATTTGTGAGAAGAGACATCATAATATCAATTGTAATTATCAAGACACATATTTAAATAATTATCTAATTAAGATTACAAATCATCACTTATTTTTATTAAATAAAATACCTAGTCAAGCCGTTTTATTTTTGTGTGACCAACCTGCCAATGTAATACCTATACTTACAATAGGAGTACCAATTGCAATAGGCTACTTGCCTCTTAGTCAAATCAGCTTCTTTTTAAGAACTGTCAAAACGAATTTGAACGACTTGCTAATATGGAATTTATATGAAATTGAATTGAGTGACGTCACGGTCAACTCAGTTACTTTATATATTTCTACCTGACTTATTAAATAGAAATTTTTATGCAATACAGCTAGCATATATGTATTTATTTAATTGATGGTCTTATCTTATGCATTTGAACTTAGCAGCCCCGAGGTGAGCGGGCGCAAATAGAAATTGGATTTAAAAATAACTTCTGTCCATGTTTTTCTTATAATAAAATTATCTGATGCTTTTGTCGTGCATGGTATAAAATATTTTATTTTAGCTACAGTCAAGTTCCCTATTCTATCTTGAATTCCTAATACATGCACATCTCCTGTCCTGTTCTAAATATGAAAAGCGTACCCAACTATACGTTATTGAAAGTAATCATGTATTATGTCCACCTGTTATCACAGTTATAGATTATGTTATCACCGATGAGTGCCACAAAGGTGAGTTTTCCTGAGCAAAATGGCTTTATAGCAGTAATGAAGCGATATGTTATCTCCAGGGGTTTACATGAACTTATCAGGCTAAACCTTTTGTGGTGAAACTAAGTATGTTTGTACTTTATATGGGGCAGTCTGAGTACATATAAACAAACATACACGTGTATTAACAAGAGATAGGAGAGCACATGCAACTGCTCAAGTTTCAGTGTCGCTTTTAACAATTACGTGTTGAAAGAAACCGAAATTGTGATATTGCAGTGATAGGTTACTGGCCCATCGCCCACATCACAATTGAACCTAAATAAGAGTCGACTTCTACGACACGCGTGGGAGGAAAGGGGGGTGGTGAATTTTTTTGCCATCACCACACGGGGCTGACGAGTACACATACTACTATTACGACGTATCTTAACAAAATTATCATAAAGCACGAATTGCGCCGTTAGAATCGTTCACTGCCTTGGGCACTTATAAAACCAATAGGTAGGTGCATAAAAGTAGATATAAAGCCAGATCTAAAATATCACCAATCTACTTGGTCATGCGATGCTGAAAAATAAAGGCCGCGTGTGGCTTTACTTTCCCCAAAGGGTTCTTATAAGTACTTCAAGTGCAATAAGGTCCTTTTCATCCGAAATTAAAAAATAAATTCTGATAAAAGAGGACCTTATTACTCATGCAGCATAATTAAGGGCCCTTCAGGCAAGTACCGCCACATTATGCACTGCCGTCGCCGTCATAAATATTTAATTGTCACTAACACGACTATATTGGTTAATATTTTTAAATCAATAACGTACAGTCAGAGGTCGTAGCGGTCTAGCGGCAGTAAGGCAGTTCAGGGTCGCGTTGAAATAGTCGTTGGCCCATAGTGCACAGTCGACTCGAGGACAGAACTATCGTGCGCGAAGAAAAAAAAAACAAATTGTTTGTGATCTACGACTTGTTTTTTTAATAGACATTTGGAGGTGTTGTGTTGCGTCTTAAAAAACTGTAGTCGTGGAAAGATAAAAGGTGCGAACTGATAGGTTACCCAGTCAGTGCACTTGCACTAAAGTTTTGTTTTGAATAATAATGCAAGTGGCACTGACAACCAATATTGAATAAAATTATAGAATAAACTCTGTAGGTATATGCATTCTTTTCTTTAGGGTGCTAGAGGAAAGGATACCTATAGTTTTATTAGTTCTTATTTACTGACAGACTTGTTTGACAAAGTATAGATCCTGGGCAGTAAGAGAATTGTAAAATATGTATTCTACTAATGGGTTCCCTACACTTAAGAGTTTAGACTAATCTAGCAATTGGTGCAAACATTTTAATATTTAATGCTGCTGGTTAGCCATAGGAATACATTTTCTTTCAAAGACACACCGAAATTATAGAAGCAGCGCAATATCCTTGACCTCGAAAGGAATTAAAAAAAGAGTTAATCTTGTTTATTTATTGCTGCGAAGTAGAATTCAAATATTTCAAATATCGAACGCCATTAACTGCACTAATGAACTGGAACATTTCTCACTAAACTGTGACGAAGCGTACACTCAGTTGGTAGCCATTGAATTTTTCTTGAGCATTAGTAATTTGAATATTCTGTGTAAGTGGCTATTATCTATTGTTTCTCATTGACAAAAGCGTTGACTGACTCGTATTACTACGATTCTAAAGATTAATTTCGTTAAATCCACTTGCCTTCGTGTCATACAACACTGTCGTATATTTCAGTACTTGCACTGGCGATTCGATTTGAGTGGTAGCGAAATCCAGTTTAAAGTGATCTATGAATATGTGGTAACTCTGTGCTATCAAATCCAGCTCTTAAACTGGTTATTCTGAGCTATCACTTCGCCTGTAGTAGACAGTAAATTGTAATAGCAACACAGCCCGCAAAGCGCCACTTTATGTCCTTATCAGTACTGCCAGGACATTATCACCTCGATATCGTTTCCTAAAACAGGTGCCGTTCAGTGTAGTGATGCAAATGAACAGTAAAACGATACAAGGCGCAAATATGCAAAATATGAAGTTTACGAAGACGGAGGCGGAGTATAACCTGAAGTCGATTAGGTTTCTGCTGCTTACCATCACAACTATGTTTATCGTGAGTATTATGTTGTTATTTAACCTCTTGTCCGTGTATGATAAGAATAATGATCCAGTAGTCATCTGTTTTCATCTTTTTAGAAGTTTTTTGGGCTATACCTATAGCACAACCCAACATTTACTTAACCCTAGATTTTTGGTCACCACAATAAATTAATACCTACTCGTAGCCTTTACATTAATTTTGTTAACACTGTAGTTATTCTTCCTTGCGTTATCTCTGCATTTTGCCCCAGCTCATAAAGTGCCTAAGGTCCGATTTGGCAATTAATCCCAAGATTTGGCATACACATTTTACAAAAGTGACTCCCATTTGACCATCCAAGTGATGTTTTCCTTAACCGAATAAGAACGTTTGGTAAACATCAAATAACATTCATGTTACACTTTAAGTTCTCGCGCTTTGTACACATATTTAAAGTCACACACAGGTCGAACGCGATTAATTAACATTATTTTTACCTTTTTTCCCGAACGACACACAGCACTCACAACATCCATCCATCGTCATTGTGAGTGCTGTGTGTCGTGCGGTGGGAAATAAACAATAACTAAAAGCGGGTAGATTATATTTATTTGTCTACCCCGAACATTTATATAAATTAACATCGGGTAGTTTTGTGTTGTTTACATCTCCGGTGACACTTTGCTGGGACGTCAGTCTTCCGCGACCACGGCCAGTGCAACCTGGCCGAAACGTTGGGAAAAAAGGTAAAAATAATGTTAATTAATCGCGTTCGACCTGTGTGTGACTTTAAATATGTAAACATTCATATTGTTTCTTTCAATATTATATGAAGTGGGATTTTCCTGTAACTGCCTACAGAAGTAAGGTAAATATGTAGGTAAGTACTTGTAGAGTTTATAAATGCACAAAGTGAAACAATACCCGAGTCGACGAGTAAATAGAGACAAGATAACGATCGTGGCGATTAAGAGGATACGGTAGCGAAAATGCTAAAATGGAAAGGCTTTCAACTTGGGAATTTTAGTTAAATATACAAGTGTTATTATTATTAACTAGATTTATCGAAAAAAATTGTCCATCAAAAACAACTGTCAAAAGATATTTCAAAAAAAAATTTAAAATCGAGGTTCCGCTCTCGACTCTTTCCTCCTTCAAAACTTAATCAATCGGAACGAAATTTGAGAATCTGAATAACAATGAAATAATCTATGTCGGACCGTTTAGCTTTTTTGGTTAATTGTTACCAATCTTGAGTATCACCACAGAATATATTATTTGTGCCGTTTGTATATCCGAGGTCTTTATAGAGAGTACGTCGTAGACGTCGCATCGGACCGGTAGATGGCGCCATCGTTCGTTGTAAGTCGCTCCGGCGTCACACCGCCGCGATGTTGGTAGTCCCGTTTTTCCCCACCTGCAACACAAGGCTCCCCGCGCCCCGACCCGCCACCAGCCACCCTCATTGTTTCGTCGAACGCCGAAGTGACCGGTTGTCGCGTATTCCGTTCGAACATTTTTACAGCATGGTGTCTCGAAATTAATCTTTTAGTTTCTATTTCCTTGTTATTTCTGGTCAAACCAGAGTTATTCGTGTTTTTATTTAAAAAAGTGGCTTATAATGTTTCGGAATTATGAAATTTTTCAATTTCATCCGTCAATTCTTTCTTCCCTTTTAATTTACGCTCGTTCGTCTTGAATAATGAGATATATTATGCCTCGCTAGCGATCATTATTCGTCTTTCGAGGTTCTCACTATAGAAATGAACGAGCGGTGCTTTATGATTCTACCCACTTTTTTGTAAGAAAGTTCCATGCTGCAAAAATCGTTACCGTTAATCAGTTTTCTTTTTAAACTATTCGCATTTCCGAGACTAAAGTAGGAAGTGTTATCCGCGTATTAAAAGTTTCGCGCTAGAATATAAGCGGTAACGTAGGTAAGTTGCTCCGCCGGGGACCACGTGCTCCGGGGACCACGTGCTTCGCGACCGCGGGCTGCGCGACCTGCGGGCTGCGGCGGCGGCGGCGGCGGCGGAGGGCGCGGTGGAGGAATACCGCGCTCCAAGGAGGTTTGAATTTCTCCGACGAATGGGTGAGCAGATTCATATTATTTTAGAAAGAACATGTTCGGTTTCCGATTCGGTGCGGAGGCCCCAAGCCACGTGTCGGCGCCGAAACTTACTGTAGCGCTGCGATAGCGCCGCTGACCGCGGCAGTGTTGTCCGCCGCGTCGGCGCCGCCGAGGTTGCGTAGAAGTTGCCTCCTCGTTAACGATGGCCATCTCTGCGGTGCCGCCGAACAACGTTGTGGCCGCCGCATAGGCGCCGCGTGCGACGCTGTAAGTATGTCTGCTGCTGCCCCGACGCGAGCGCCGTGCCGTTAGTGATCAGTCGTCAATAAGCAGGCTACCAGCGCGGCCACCTTCTGCCCCCGCCACAACGCCGCGAGCCTGCTGAAGCTGTCCACCAATATCGCTGGCCACCACGCTTATGCTGGCGCCTCGATGGTGATGCAGAGCGTGCGTCTGCCTTGACAACGCCGCGAGCCTGCTGAAGCTGTCCACCAGTATCGCTGGCCGCCACGCTTATGCTGGCGCCTCGATGGCGATGCAGAGCGTTCGTCTGCCGTGACAACGCCGCGATCCTGCTGAAGCTGTCCACCAGTATCGCTGGCCGCCACGCTTATGCTGGCGCCTCGATGGTGATGCAGAGCGTTCGTCTGCCGTGACAACGCCGCGACCTGCTGAAGCTGTCCACCAGTATCGCTGGCCGCCACGCTTATGCTGGCGCCTCGATGGTGATGCAGAGCGTGCGTCTGCCTTGACAACGCCGCGAGCCTGCTGAAGCTGTCCACCAATATCGCTGGCCGCCACGCTTATGCTGGCGCCTCGATGGCGATGCAGAGCGTTCGTCTGCCGTGACAACGCCGCGATCCTGCTGACTGTCCACCTGCTGTAGCTGTCCACCAGTATCGCTGGCCGCCACGCTTATGCTGGCGCCTCGATGGTGATGCAGAGCGTTCGTCTGCCGTGACAACGCCGCGATCCTGCTGACTGTCCACCTGCTGTAGCTGTCCACCAGTATCGCTGGCCGCCACGCTTATGCTGGCGCCTCGATGGTGATGCAGCGTGCTCATCTGCCGTGACAACGCCGCGATCCTGCTGAAGCTGTCCACCAGTATCGCTGGCCGCCACGCTTATGCTGGCGCCTCGATGGTGATGCAGAGCGTTCGTCTGCCGTGACAACGCCGCGATCCTGCTGAAGCTGTCCACCAGTATCGCTGGCCGCCACGCTTATGCTGGCGCCTCGATGGTGATGCAGAGCGTTCGTCTGCCGTGACAACGCCGCGATCCTGCTGAAGCTGTCCACCAGTATCGCTGGCCGCCACGCTTATGCTGGCGCCTCGATGGTGATGCAGAGCGTGCGTCTGCCTTGACAACGCCGCGAGCCTGCTGAAGCTGTCCACCAATATCGCTGGCCGCCACGCTTATGCTGGCGCCTCGATGGCGATGCAGAGCGTTCGTCTGCCGTGACAACGCCGCGATCCTGCTGACTGTCCACCTGCTGTAGCTGTCCACCAGTATCGCTGGCCGCCACGCTTATGCTGGCGCCTCGATGGTGATGCAGCGAGCTCATCTGCCATGACAACGCCGCGATCCTGCTGAAGCTGTCCACCAGTATTGCTGGGCGCCACGCTTATGCTGGCGCTTCAGTGGTGATGCGGAGCGTAATACTGTTAACCGCTGCACAGGCGTCGCAATCCTTCTGCTGCGTCTGCCGTGACAACGCCGCAAGCTACCTGAAGTTTTCCACCGGTGTCGACGGCCGACACGCTGATGCTGGCGCCTTGATGTCGCCTCGATCGCACGAGGTAAGATTGCAGACGCGGCGACCTTCATCGCGCCACCGAGCGCAATACTGCGGCTGCCGCGAAGGCGTCGCTAATTTTCCTGCCGCGTTTGCCGTGACGACGCCGCGAACTCTGTTGATGCTGTTCACCGATGTAGCTGACTGCCACGCTGGCGCCGGTGCCTCCCGCGCTGACGGCGGCGACCTCGAGAGGGCCACTGAGCACGATACTGCGTGACGCGACAGGGCATCGAGACGCCTTTCGAGCTGACGACGGCCGTCTCAATCTCACCGCCGAACATAACAGCGTCTGCTGCAGTGACAAGCTGGTAAGATTGCTGATGTGGGTCCTTGGTGCTGCTAGCCGCCACGCTGATAACGCCCGTCGCGCCTAAGATGTCACGCTCACCGCGAACACTGTCTTCCCCTACAATGGTGCTACGACCACGACTATCCAGGCTCCGTCTGCTACGGTATCGCTGCTGACCAGGCTGATACTACCCTCCAATGTGACGCCGGGCGCCGCTATCAGCTGACATCCCGTACACTATGGTATCCACTCTTCTCTTTCCAGTTCCCGTGAAGTACGACAGTATTTACACTCTATTTTGACCAAGGACTCCTCCGTCGCCGAAGTGAGAACAGATAAATTCTAAAGATGCTACGTCCTAACGTGGTTTGGACACCCATAGTGGAACGAGGTAAGACGTCAATAACCGGACGAGGAGCCGCACTGCTGCGAGGGTGTCCTGACGATGTTCGCGAGCTATCTAATCGGAGAGGCGCCTCGCGAGACGACCCTGTGATTCCTGTACATCGCTCATTGTGTAGGTCAAAGACATCGTAAAGGTTTGCGGAATTAAAAAAAAAAAAAAAAAAAAAAAATCTCTTTCAGAATGTCCAGATCTGAATTCGAGCCAGCGTCCTGCATCCTGAGCGTGCGTCTGTTTACCGGGTGGACACCAAAACCGATCGGTAATCTGGCCGCGGGGGTTCCAAGTACACGACGATTTCCCGGAGGCTTGTGGCGCCCACTGTCCATTCGAGAGATTAACTTATTCGCCGAGCCTCTAATAAACAAATTGGGAAAAATAAACCCGCTTCGCCTTAGTGAACTTGAGATTCCAGCTCAAAGCGAAAGGGGCCAGGAACTCAGGAGGACTTCAGTAGTTATCATCTGGCTCGACTATACTGAATTAATATAGTGCTTGATTCGATCGTTGAACCTGATTTCATCAATTTCACAACTTTCGTAGTCTACAGAGGAAGGTTGCACCGCTGCAGTTTCCAGCATTACCTCGTACAGCTGCCGATAGCTGTAGGCCAATCGCCCCTGTTTTGCTTGCATCTGCAGCCCGATAAGACCTTCAATAATCGGAACATTGTACGAAGTAAAGCTCTTCCGATGGAAAATAATCTTCAACAGGCGGTGGCGCTAGCGACTGAAGTGACATGCAGCCGGATTAAGGTTCGCATAGCACTATATGCTATGCACAGTTCGGTTGTATGTTATGTTATGCTGTACGATGGCAGGATTACATCTCTTCTGTTACGAGTAACTACGACAGTAACTGCTGACTCCAACAGACTGTCGTACGAGGTCAGTATGCACCCCCTGGGAGCCAAGTAAGTGACCTTCGGTGACCTCGCCTTCTTCTGCTTCGCCCGTCATCGTACCTCTTCGTCTGCGAGAGCCCTGCATTACGTCGTACAACGGTACGTATTAAGCCTCCGCCACACATAGCGCTAACGCTACGCTATCAGCGCGCTGAATGCGCGTGCATTCCGCTCGTGTCCCGCGCGCGTTGCGCTCGCAATCAGCGCTCGTTAGTTCCCGCTAGCGCCCACTGGGCGCAACGCCAGCGTTTGTGCGGTGCACCGCCATTATTGCGCTCCGCCTACGCTCTTAAAGCGCGCATGTGTGGCGGTGTTTTAATTCACCCCTTGACCTGCTACCACGACGTGTTCAGCAACCACCAGCGATGCGACACGGACGTCTCCACCTCTCAGTCTACTCTGTCGACCTTCATTGCACGAAGTAGAAATCCGTCGCATCGGGTTTTGGATTAGGTAATGGATTACCCTAAGAGTCAATGACTGACTTGAAGAAATCGACTGATACCTCCGTCCAGTGTAGTAGCAATCGACAGCGCTCGTACTTTTCATCTTCTAGGCTAGTTTTACCGAGCGATCGGTATCCTCAAATGCCCTCACTAAAAAGAGTTCAGAGTTCAGGAGTCTCGCTTGCAACCGCGCTCGCTTGACGCGAAATAGTCTGATCGAAAATACCAGTATTGTAACAAATAGCCCTTGGGCGCGTGAGTGATGACCTTTTTCTGTGTTTGATATGGACGTAAGACGTTGGACTTTAAATAGTCATATCAAAGCTAATATTGATTTAGAAAATTTTTACGAAGGGTTGACAAAAGCAGTATCAATTACGTTACCCTGCTACAGTACAGATAGTTACACTACTTTTACAGTTAATTTCCACACTCTGTGTCTGAAATTGGGTTTATAACCTGATAAAATAACGTGTCTGTTAATAATAATAGTGTATCTAAGGTTTTTGTATCTTGTTCAAGTCAGCCTCGCCTACATCTTTTTTGGTTTTGATCTGCGATGTATAATAATGTCATTTCTCTAACTATTCGCTGACTAAAGCTAAACGTCATCACGAAAATCTCTTTAGGCGTTTCTGGCACCGAGATATTCGCGGATCGAAGGCTATTTCGACTGATACATCTGTCAAATCGGTTCAACAACTGATTCACTTATTCTTCTATGCTATGCCAATAGGGCTACCAAAGGCTTGCGCGCCAGCTGACTCGCCACCAGGAGATAATAAACAGGTCTCTATAAAGACCTCGGATATACAAACGGCACAAATAATATAATAATTTTACCTTCCAATAAAATTGTTATTATTTTGCCTGGTATATCCGAGGTCTGAGTGATGCCTTCCTGGTAGGCTTAATTTACCGTCGGCACTTCTCCTCAACAATGAGGGTGGCTGGTGGCGGGTCGGGGCGCGGGGAGCCTTGTGTTGCAGGTGGGGAAAAACGGGACTACCAACATCGCGGCGGTGTGACGCCGGAGCGACTTACAACGAACGATGGCGCCATCTACCGGTCCGATGCGACGTCTACGACGTACTCTCTATAAAGACCTCGGATATACCAGGCAAAATAATAACAATTTTATTGGAAGGTAAAATTATTATATAATAGTACAAGTACAGAAGGCCCACTGCCACAGTATAAAACCAGTAATAACTCTTCTTACAAACTTCACGCCGCGCGGTGTGTCCCCCTCCCTCCCCTCGCATGCGGCGAAAACATGCGAAACTGGTGATTATTGGGCTGGACAGTCGGGGCCGCGTTTGCGCGCTGTGTTGACGTGTTGAGTTCGGGAGAAAATGACGTCAGCACCGAAGACATATTTTCGTTACTGTAGTGTTTATGGGTGTATGGAAAGTTCTCAAAATGCGGAAATGTCATTCTTTAGAATTCCTAGACACCCAGAAAAGTAAGTGGTTGTTATATATTTGCAGTGTTAGGTACATTATTGCTTACGTAAATGGCGTAAAAGTGAGATTTAAAGCTAGAATGACACATTAAAATCAATAAGGATTTATCTGTAACGACATTTAGGTAGATGCTGCGATCTATCTAGCTCGAAAGTTTGGTACCTACTTAAATATTGTGCAAACATCTATTCAAACATTTTATGTAAATATGATTTCGTCAGTATTTAAGAAACAAATACGTACTTGAATCTTTATTAGATAAAAAGGTAGAAAGAGCGTTGGTACTAGCATAGCGCCATACACAGTTACTAATACGAGTAGGACAGTAGGTACCTACGTTTCTAGTTCAAACGAATCTTTTTTTTATTGTGATGGATTGGGTGTATTCTAGAGAAAACATATAAAATGAACACTTAAATTAACGCTTTTGCAATTATTGTTACACAATCTACTATTGCGCGTATGAGAGTAATATATTTATAATGATTTTTTGTGTCTTCAATACTGACTAATGTGGTGTCATGACGTGGTATTGTTATACTAAAACCTACTTACAGTTAATAGTACCTATTAGATTTACAACAACTTACATTGTACGAAGTCGATTATAGTAACGTTGTACATGTACAACCCTGCGTGACCTTGCGCAGTAGTAACGACCGCGCCGCCGCTGCCGGAGATTAACTACTGATATATCCTTATACTGTGCCACTGCTTTGATGTTCACGAAATGCCGCTTTTTAAAATGCCTACAAAATTCTAACAAAGAAACGAGCCGCACGTGCGCAGCGTCGGACGGTAGGGTTGCCTATAGATTAAAACGAATTAATATTTACAAAAAATGTTATACTATTATATTCATGTCTTGGGTACTTTCAAGGTATATATACAGCATTTATATATTTTTGTTTGTCCCAACATCACAAGCCTTATTGAACTTTTCCGTGGGACTCAATCAATATATAGTAGATCTATGTAAAATTGTGCTATTTTATTCATGATGTCTATTTAACTAAGCTTTATTAGCCATTCCACACGCGGACATCGCATATGAAACTTAAAAAAAACTCGCGACGTAAAGTAACAATTAGAATGTGCGAACGTGCGTTCCATGAGAATGCGCGCCACCCCTGAGTAGGCCGCGAACTCGCGGCCGCCGGCATGTACCTGTAGCGCGGCGATAGGATCGCGGAGTGAGCCGCCCCTGGTATCACACCTTTTTTTGCGGTACAATGAAAAAGGCCGTTTTTGGAAATTTTTGATTGGCTCTAGAGTTTAAAAAGCAGAATATCAAAAAAATCAAAACGGTCCGACACAAATAAAAATAATAACAATGTGTGTTGAAAAAAATCATTGCTCTATCTTCAAAAACCAGGGAGGAAATAGTCGAGAGCGTTTGTATGGAGAATTGACCCCTACCGTATCGTCTTAACGATGGTAAATAGGTGAATTAGACCATGAAACCTCTGATGATGACATTGACATTGACATGCGACGTAATACCTAATTGCAGAATGTAGGAATTTATACGGTTCTTTCCCTGTAAAAAGGAAATCTGTAAACAATAGAATAACCTTGTAATAAAAGCGTTACCTGTTTAATAAATACCTTTTATATGATAAGCTATTATGATCATTAAGTAGATACTTAATGAGTTGAGTCTTAAGTTTTAGAATTAAATAATACTTATTTAAACAGATGTCTAAGATATGGAAATTATATTTCGCAAAGTACCAATTAAATTTTCTTGACACTTTGTACTCGTACTTCAAAGTCCTGGTGGCCTAGCGGTAAGAGCGTGCTTTCAATCTGGAGGTCGCGAGTTCAAACCCGCCTCATACTCGTACCAATGAGTTTTTCGTAGCATAATTATCTATGTCATTTGATATTATTTGCCAGTTGATTTTCGGCAAAGGGTAATCCTAATTCCCCGAAAGGGCCTGTTTGTCCTCTGGGTTGGAAGGTCAGCAGACGCGCGCTTTCCTAAAGACTAGTGTCTACTTGGACTACTTGCTAATAGTGGACCCCAAGCTCTTATTAGCCCAGAATATCGATAGGAAGAAAAAAAAATGGCCCATTTCGCCAAAAAATCACATACCGAAAAAAGACATTGAGTTTCAGTAGCAACAGGTAAACTTACTACTTAAGTACTTAACATACCTTATCATCGATTTATTATATTTATTTTATTCAAACTTATTTAAGTAGGTATATCAACTAACTATTTACTCTCCACAATCTTAATCGAAATATTGTATTATATTATAACATTTTAGTTAATAGGTAGGTCGTTCTTATTTCAATCGAATTCATATTTAATTATTACTCAATACCTAAATCAATAAAGATTCTAGGTCAGCGGAAACTGTTCCTTATGTGTTGATGAATTGTATTGTATCTAACGTGTTAAACATGTAGCCTAATACCTACATAAGCCTTTATCTTTGGATAAGATAGAATGAAACAAAACCCGTAGCCTGTTACGCTCCTTGTAGATATTAGAAGAAAGACCCCATTTTATTAGGTAGGTAGATACCTACCTAGTTTATTAGTAGCTAAACTGGCGAGCCCGGTGCGCAAGCCATGATGATGTACCCAGTACCTGCACCCTCTTATACATTAAATAGACAGGTCAGACTGAAACAAGATGTCAATAAGAACATTCTATAAGGGCCGGTTGCATCAAACCGTCTGTCACCGTTAAAGCGTTCGTTAAATGTTATTGTATGGGAAGTTCCATAGATATCTGCTGCGTGACGATGATGTGTCTGTCAAATGTGGTTGATGCAACTGGTCCTTAAAGAGGCAGAAAAAAACCTGAAAAACACTGTATACAACAAATACTTACCTAAATGTAAAACTGCTTTAATTTGGCTCTCTTATACCAGACTCGTACTCGTCCATTCATTATCATATTTTTTGTCGATCTCTCATTAGGTACTCGTACCTACTGAGGGCGACCGTGACTACACTACCAGTTTATTAGCAGCCCCCGTCATGTGTCACCATCGATCTCGATCTCCTGTAGCCCTCATTGCCTCCACTCAATTGAAATTGAAATTGAAATTTCTTTACTTATTGCCACAGAAACGAATTAACAAATTAGCAAGTAGGTACAAAAAAAACTTAACTAAATACTAAATTAAATCCAAGTACTAAATTTAGACTAAAGTTTAGTCTTAGTTTCTTATATAATTATGTAAATATGTTAAAAAACTAAATTAAATGTAGCTATTATTATATCTTATATTGAAGGAAAATGTGGCAAATGGTTTTGGCGTCAGCATGATGCTGAGAATGCCAGCCCACATGGGTAACACTTTAGCGCTTCAGCGCAATTGTTATTTGTTCCAAATTTTTCAATGGACTCTATTATTAAGTAAAATAAGGGCCCATTTCTCGAAGCTACATGTTACAATTTACAAGTGGTTGTCAATGTCTAATATGACAAGTTGGAAAGTGACTTCCGCTTGTAACTTGTAACTTTCAGTTTTGAGAAATGGGCCCCAGACAGATTAACTAGAGCTACCAAAAGCAACTGACTGGTTAAAATCTAATTAAGTAATTATATTTCCAGATAGTAGCAGGTCTGATGGTGGTCCTCGGCTTCTCCGTATATTCCGAATACCACGACTTCTCCTTCTTCTACGGAGCGAAGGGCGGTCGCTTCGTCACCCTATCAGCGCTGTCGGTTTTCATCGGCATGGTGCTGCTGGTCGTCACTTCCTTCGGCTTCTTCGGCAGTCTTAAGCAGAGCACGTTGTTGGTCAATTTGGTAAGTCATTTTGAGCAAAATAGTTACTCTGCCAGCGCTCTATGGTGTAGACTGTAGGTAATTGCAATAGTCAATTGATGGTCACGTGTTGTTTGGCAGACAAGCAGACCACGAGCTTGGCTAATTAAATAAACAATTGGTGACAATTATGCAGCTACGACACGATGCAACAATTAGACAATTATTGAATCGACCTCAACCTGCAGTGAATGTGTTAACATTGTACACCTTTTCTAAGGTGACTATGTTTAGCTTAGCGGTAAAACATTATTTGCTATAGGTCTATTCTAGGTGGCCTTAAACATTCAATACTCATCTAATATTCTACAACGACGCCATCACGCGACACGTGTTAATATTGAGCATAGGCCGCTATAGGTATATTTATTATATACTCGTAGTTGACAATACGAATCATGGAAATCAAAGCAAACGACCATTATTCAACATTGACATAATTATTCCGGAGACATGGATCGAGTTTGTTCTTCATCATTTACCTACAGTACTGAATTGTTCTTTTCTAGATCACCTATAAACAAATGGACACTAAAACTAGGGACCTACATATCATAACTATTCAAGTAGATTCCCCAGGCTCTTCGATAGATCCTGAAAATGAAAATTCCACCAACAGAGAATAAAGTAATCAACGTTTTTTTCACTACGTTGGGGAACTATGTTAGACATGAGAACACCCTCGATTTTCAAAGTGGTTAACAAAATGCTCCTAATCACTTTATATAACTCTGCATGACCCATACTGGCTCTTCTAATCCTATGGTTTCGGACGAGGTTTCTAACGAAATTTTACCATGTTCATTCCAGTACGCGTTCTTCCTGAGTCTGATCCTCATCGTGATGCTAGTGGTGGTGATCCTGGCCTGTACCCTGGACTCTGCAGTCGTGATGAAATACTTCTCCATCCCCATATCCGAGTACACTGCTGACGCAGAGATCCAGGCTGAGATTGACTCGCTGCAGTATTCAGTAAGTTTGACATCTTATTACTTCCTTCAGACCTCAATCATCACGGTCATCACACTTTGTTAGGGACTTTGAGTATGAGGCCCGGATCTAGCAAGAGCGAGCCAGGGCCCTTGCTCTAGGCGCGAAATTCGAACTTCGTCAAGTTCAATAATCCTGCGATTAATTTTACATGATGATAACTACAGAAAATTGCTTTTTTTAAGTTCTGAAAATTAAAGATACCGACTAAAACTAAATTTACACCTTCCAAATAATCTGGCAGTCTTTTGATTTCCTGTAAGGCGTCTTCAACCTTCATTCAATCATGTTTAGGTAATTTTAAGGAAGATCTTCATAGACCGGTTTTTTAGCAAATTTTAACACTATTCCCAATTTTCCAGCTAAACTGCTGCGGCAGCGACTCCTATCTCGACTACCTGAACACAGAGTTTACCAGCAACCACTCCACCGTCATCACCACCAAGGAAACAGATGGCGACATTGTCACTATGGTCGTCCCTGCCTCTTGCTGCTCCAGTGCCGTGGATGTCATCTGCACGAGACTTAGGACTACTAGCTGCAAGGATGCTCTTGTCAACATGGTTATACAGAACTCGACTGTCATTGGAGTTCTTGGTGTTTCCGTGATGTTTATCAAGGTAAGCCTTAAAATCTATAGGGATCACGCCCGAAGGAGTTAAAGATATCGTCACCATAGTCGTCCCTGGTTCTTGCTGCTCCAGTGCCTCGGATGTCATCCGCACGAGACTTAGGACTATTAACTGCAAGGATGCTCTCGTTAAGATGGTTATACAGAACTCGACTGTCATTGGAGTACTTGGTGTTTCTGTGATGTTTATCAAGGTAAGGCTAAGAATCTAGCAGTCTTCCAGGTCCAAAGGGTTAAATATTCATTGACTATGGTGCCCATGAATTGAATATGGTGACCACTCAGCTCTAAGGAGTTAGAGATAAACATTGTCACCGTAGTCGTCCCTGCCTCTTTACTGTTCCAGTGATGTTCATGTCATCTTCATGAGACTTAGGACTACTAACTGCAAGGATGCTCTTATTAACATGGTCAAGGTCATTGAAATTTCTGTAATGTTTATACGACTATGGGCCATTAATTATTCAGGCAATACCTAAACTCTTAAATTTACTGTCTGTCCCGAAGTCTTTATGTCCCTATTTATTTTCAGGAACATAAATGATGTCACAAATTTCGTTTGTCATGAACTCTAATTGCCACTGACTCGCCCACAGGTACTTAGAGGTCTATATCGGATGTCGGAAAAATTTCAATGGAAAAAACCCAAGATGGTGTCTGTAATGTATGGGATATCGGTCCTACATCCGATATTACATATCAGATAATGTGAAAGTGCACTAAGTTAGCCTGTATCATTTGACAGAGTTTCTGAAGTTAGTATTCTAATAATCACTTACCTTCCTCCAGCTCCTCGGCATCATCTTCGCTCTCCTTCTGGCCCGCTGCATCCGCAAGAGTAAGAGCGAGCGCGCGCTAATCCAGTGGAAGATCCGCGAACAGATGATTCTCGCGCGTCAGCACACTGATGAATTAAAGGCGGGTCATACGGGCGTGACCGTGTCTTTGGAGCAACCCACTTCTAGCAACGCGTAAACTTAGTCACCAAAAGTGATGCATCTGGGCCATTTTTTAGGGTTCCGTACCAAAATGGTACAAAAGGAACCCTTATTGGTGCCGCCCTGTCCGTCTGTCATTTTCAAAGTTGTTCACCCCACTTTTTTTGTAACATGGGTATTGTTTCCCCGTGTGGTGACGGGTTAAGAATTTCACCACCCCCTTTTTTCCCGTGGGTGTCGTAGAAGGCGACTGTGGGATATGGGGTAAATTGTGGCGTAGGCGAGAGGCTGGCAACCTGTCACTGCAATGTCACAGTTTCGTTTTTCATTCAACCCCTTGTTTGCCAAAAGTGGCAATGTAACTTTAGCAGTTTCATGTGCTCTGCCTACCCCTTTATGGGAAACAGGTGTGATTGTATGATGATTGTATGATGGGTATTTTTTCCGCGATTAATACTCAGAATCGCGAGGTCTTTCCCTCCTGATAGAAGAAAAAAATGTCCCTAGATTTCCATACATTTTTCGAACCTTCCATTCCGTTACCGCCACACAAAATGTATGAAAAAATGGTAACGGAATCGGAAAAAAACGTTGGGATACTTTTTTCTCCTATTGAAATTGAAAGAGCTCGCGATTCTGAGTGGAAACCACATAAAAATTACCCAATCCAAAAAAAGTGGAGTGGACAACTTTGAAAAAAAATGGCCCATCTAACTCTGCTATTGCTTGTAGGTCACCAACCACTATCAGTGGCCCATTTCTCAACACTGAAAGTTACAAGCGGAAGTCTCTTTCCAACTTGTCATATTAGACATTGATTACCACTTGTAAATTGTAACGTAGCTTCGAGAAATTGGCTCCGGGTGCTGTCTCTAAAATAATTATTATTTATTATATTTTTTTTTATTATTTATTATATTATTATTTATTATATTTTATAATAAAAAAAATATATATATATAATAATTATTATACTTAGAATGCAAATAAGTATTTACAGGTCCTTTTAAAACTGTAACCTCAATACACGGGTGTACTGAACCCCGGCATTGCTATGGTCCCATCCTTGATTGTTGTTCGATCGGATGGTGGGTGGTGGTCTACCGTATCTATGTCTATTAAGTAGGTACGCTACAATATGTGAGTGATGCAGAAATACGCTAACCGGTATAATGTTGCGATCCAGTTCATCCGTATAAAGCTCATTTAACGCCGCTCCGCCTTGAACGTGAAAATGCACCAATAAATATATTATTCACATACTTATTTCTTATATTTAGTTGTTTGGCACAATCTACTTACAACTAGAGCAAGACATTGTTTGTATTAGATTTAATGAACTATAAAAATGTTCTCGTAGCAATATAAAACACTGTGGTTTCTTTAATGTGATAGCAAAGGGTAATTTGAAAGTAACGGCATTGTAAATAGTATGTCAATAAGTCCCAACATAATCCTTTATTGTAAAATGAGCTTATAGGTAATTCCACTGAGGTTGAAGTGAATGATAACACACACAGCTAAATGAATATTAGTACTGATCATGTACTGATTGCAAAAAAATGAATGAATGAAATGAGTGAGTGAATGTAAAAAAACGATTAATATATTTTTGAAAAACATTATTATTTATTGATATACTTATCATTAATGGTATTAAAAGCAGTAAAAAATAATGAACAAATCCTTTCACAAACCACCGTCACTTGGCATATCTTCATCTGATTCGTTAGGATTGATTATAAGGTTTTGGTTTTCGGTTAAATCATCTATCATAGGTTCCCTTTCCCTATATCTTTCTTCGTTTTCTTGGGTTTTTCTGAAAATACTGTGAAACGTTTCTTTATCAAGTGCTGCTATTTCTTCGTTTAATTTTCTCATGACGCTATTCAATGTGAACTCAGTATTACTAGCTGGAAGTCGCGGTGGCACGTATAAAATTTTGCTAAGGACAAACAATATTATTTTATTAAATTAAATTATCCGGTGAACTTTATAGCTCGTATGAAATTTCACTTCCAAATAAGTATTCAGCTACTTATCGATGTATTTTATATCGGAAGGATGTCCCTATGTTAATTAACATTATTGCTACTGCGACTTCTATGTCTGCTAATAAGTAATGAAAAAATAGGTAAACACCATTTTAACAGCTACGATGATAAAATAAGGCAATTTATTACATACAAGATATTTTATTTTCTGTTTTGTTTGAAATTTGTTCTATAGACGTAATTCTTAACAAAATAGTAAATAGAAACTTTTTGGTCTTTCTTGCAATTTACTGTTGAATCTGCAGTCGGTATACACGGTAAGAACACTAATTTCAAAATCTCGTTGTCATTACATGACAGTGTTATAGTGTGCGTGGCCTCAACTGAGTTGAAACTACCTATACCAAGGGGCCAGCGTAACATATAGTACGGAATTGGGGTTGTATTTTATTGGTATTTTTATGTATATAGAGTAAAATATTTATTAGTTTAATATTAGCGTAATACTGGTGTATATCATTATAAATCACCTACATTCCATTTATTCTACAAATTTATTGACTTTCATAATATGCATCACATCATTTAAAAATGTAGCGTAATTTATTGGTTCTAGAAACAATAAAATGAACTAAATTAAAATGTTTTTAATTTATTTACTTACCTATTACGATAAGATGATTAAGGTAGACATTTCTCAGATAAGATAATCCTGACTCATAAAATAATACCCACTTGTTAGTTTCTCAATAAATTATAAATTGATTTCATTTCAATTATATTACAACTTACAAAAGTCACTGGAATAAAATATCACTAGTTATAGCCAGACTTAATAAGATCATGTACCTGGGCATTTTCAGAATTTAGGCCCCCCCAATTAGCTTAAGTTGTTAACAAAAATTAACTCACTGTCAGTTTTGTGACGACAATTAAGCATAAAATCTGTCTAAAAATTTACTTTTTTCACACAGTTTATTGCTTACAGTTTATGTATTTAACACAAAAACAATATTTTTATTGAAATTTCATGCTTAATTATCATCACAAAACTGACAGTGAGTTAATTTTTGTTAACAACTCACAACAAACAACTTACTAATTGGGGGGTCCCAAATTCTGAAAATGCCCATCTACACCCTACACCACAGTAAATGGGGAACATTATCTAAGAGAATGGACCGGCAATACCCAGATTAACATAAATAATTAAATATGTAGTATGCACTATGCACCAACATAGCAGTAAAATATACAATACAAAATGTCAAAATTTCATGATTCTATGTTTTTATACTTGCAAAGTTGCAAGTTCTCACAGATCTCTTAGTAAGTTGGTGCAAGGTTATAAAATAAACTCTTTCATCTTATGTTTGAATTTGATACTTCACTTTGTGATCCCAAAATGTCTTAGCCTGCCTAATTAGGTTGCCTGCCTCTTCATGGCAGCCATTTTGCATGTACGGTGGTGTGAACTCTCTGTACGCTATACATACCCGGCGAGATGAGATGTCCTCACGCAGTACACAGTGCTCCCAGTGGTATCTTGGCTCACCGTAGAACACTAGGAGTGATCTCCTGTAATAAAGAAATAAGAAATTACTGGTATAGTAATACTGCATGCATGTAACTAAATTATTTTGGCAGTAAGATTATGTTGCTTGACATGCAATATTATTGATAATAAAAAGAGCCCAAGTAATCAGTGCTTGTAGTTTGAAACTGAAGATTATTTTGAAAGTTTCCAATTAAAATTTAATTTTCAACAAAGATGTGAAGAAATTCACTTGATATCTACTAGTAGCTTTATGATAAATATTAAGTGAGGAACAACAGCTATTTGTATAAAAAAATGTCTTTTACTATCAAAAAATATATATATATAATACCAAAGCAGTATATTTACCTAGGCATTGGTATTCTGATAACAACATCCAAATCATCTTGTGATTTACTTGCTTCATAAGCCGTTTTATCAAGGTCACTACATTCCAAATTAATACTGCCATCAGGTTTAACTATCGGACAGTATTGTTCTGCACAATGCAGGTTATATTTCTTAGTATCTCCCTGATATCTAGTCATAGTCAACACAGAATCAGACAAACAGTTCACAGTGATTATCCTTTCACCCCAAATCCAACAATCATCTATATGAGGATCTATGGAAGCTCCTTTACTAGGGTCATACTCTAAAGAGCACTGCTCTATCACATCATAACCTTTCAACAAAGGAACAGACTCGAACCTATCTTGCAGAAACTTGGAGAATGCTGGAAACCCATCAAAACTGCCAGCATTGATTTTCATTTTCTTGAAATTCGTTTTAGGTCCATAGTTTTGCTTACGTCTGCCGCTCTGTGATATGTCCCAAGGTACCTCGTCTATGTTTTTCATCAACACATTTTCTTCTTCCTCTGTTATAAAGTCCAATTGAATGTAAACGCCGGGATATTCGATTGGTGTTCCATTGTGATTGGGATGTTGTTTATAGATATCAGCGTCCCAACCCGGCCATGCCTTGTTGCAAAACGGGCAATAAACATAGCTTTTAGTCTTGTCGAACTCTAATTGAATCTTGTACTTGTCTGCCCCGTACTGAGTTTCGCAAATGAGGCATGTTCTGCAACCTTTACATCCGCAGGGTCGCGGCTGTGTCATTTTACAGTACTGGAGTAAATTGGGATTTACAAACAGCAGATCGAAATGAACGTGTATAGATTTATTGCACAAAATACAAAACAACTATGATTCGGTGGCGAGATTATTCGATCCCTCGAAAATTAAACACAACACATATTCAACTCAACATTTCATTGACATTGGCGCACGGAAGTATAAGTTTATAACTAAAGCAAAAGTGACATTGACAATGACATGTGATCATAGATTTAGAATTATTAAACTAGATTGTGTAGTTAGGTCAAAAAGTGTGTCCACATGAGAGGTCATTGTTTGGGCTGGTGTCCCTCTCGCACTTACTGACAATGTCAACATTATTCAGTGACGTCATCACTGTCATACATTGGGGATACCAGTCAATTTTCAAAGTTACTACCAAATCTACTAATACCCATTTGAAAGTATTTTTTAATTATACAAATCTTTGATTTATTGGCATCAAAATAATTACATTATAATTATTTTCCAATTCTTTGTAATATATCGAAACCCTAGTTTGAATATAACACTAAAATAATATAAGAAGTTATAAAGTCAGGTAATATACAGATAAAAATACTACTACTATGGTAACCTCATTAACACTGGTCACACGTGCGAGAGGGACACCAGCCCAAAAAATGCCCTCTCATGTGGACCGTTGTCGCTAGTCTGATACGATCAACTTTCTCTCTCGGTGATAAGGTTCAATTTAGTATGGCAAAAAATGTGATTGAGCTGTCCCCTGTAAAGGTCTTTGCATGTGATAGTCTGCAACTGACAGCAGAGAAGTCGTTTTCTGTTTTCTTAAAGCCTCTACTACACAGATGTTTTCTGCCAATTCCAGCCAGACTAAATTTTCTATACGGTAAGAACAGAAAGGTATGAACGCTAAAGTACAACATTTCTAGAGCGACGTCCCTTTTACATCTGTAATTTTGTTAGGAATACGAATGAAAATTTCGTACAGTGTCTGTATTGGTCTGTATTGGTCTGTATGTTTTGTCTCCGGTCTGTGTATTTGATGTTATCTGTTAAGGCCCGCGCAGACGGGCGACAAAGTCGCTCGACGATTTTTTTACCCGACTTAAAAAAAAGGAGGAGGTTCTCAATTCGACTAAATGTTTTTTTTGTATGTATGTCGATATCTCCGAGAGTCATGGAACGGTTTTCATTCTTTTTTCAATCGTTCAGGTATAACCCCGAGATGGTCCGATGTCCCATTGACAACAAGTCGGGGTCTGATGATGGGATCTTGGAGAAATCGAGAGAACTCTTCAAATGTAATGTGCGCACACGGGAACGACAGTGACGCAACCACACACTACTAAGAAGGTACTACAGACGCAACTTTTTCTTGTTTCATGAAATTTAGAGCCTATCCGAATTATTATATTAGAATGTGTGATTAAAAATTTTGATGAACTGTAGGGCAATCATGGTCGCGCGATAGATGATAAAACATTGGGCCGTCCCTATCGCACTTACAAATAGTGCGATAGGGACGGCCTGCTATTTTATCATTTATCACGCGTCCATAATTTCCTGCCAGTTTAGAATTTTACAACCTGGCATCGTTTTTCTCTATATTATCGGAATATTCTTTTAAAGTCTTGTCATATAAAGTCGGTCTTTCCTCTACTTCTTCAATTAAAAGACAGATATCAATGTCGACTTCAACGATCGGCATTTAAAATTATATTTTTTTCGAATATTAACATACGTTCGCCCAAGCGGTTGAGTGATAATTGTCAAAATGACAACGACCGGCGACTATTTTGTCGGCGTGTGAGAGTTGACAGTTGCGTCGCAGGCTTATCGCTAGTATCTTCTGAGTAGTTTGTGCTTATCGCCGAACCCGCAGACAAAAAAGTTGAGTCGCAACGTGTGCGCACTTTCATACTAGCCCATAGACCGATCGCCGCAGACAAAAAAGTTGCGTCCCCCGTCTGCGCGGGCCCTAAAAAATAAAAAATAAAAAAGTGACGTGCCACCATCATTGGCACCAGGGAGAATAGAGGTAAGGAGGAAAATCTGTCGAAGTAGAAAAGTAGCAAAAATGACCGGCTGAGACCCTTTAATTGCAGTTACAAATCTCTCCGCTTGGAGCGCATGTCTCGCTCAATGATCAACGACGTGACATGACATTAGACTTTCTTTTCTCTAGGCTGATTTCGTCCAAATGAGCAAGTCAAGACGTAGTCCCGGTGGTAGTGCGCCGGCTTCGTATGCAGATGTTCTCAGGTTCGATCCTGACAGCGACCCTTTTGTTTTTTGTTTTTTATTTTAATTTTGTTTTTGTGTATTTTAATTGTGTTTAGTTATTGTTTTATTTATACATATATGCCAATTTAAGCCCTTTTGACATTGTTTGCCCCATCTTAGGATTCTTAGGTAATGTTGCAAGTCTTGCAAATTAATTTTCGAAAAATTCTATCAAAAGAAGCTTTTTGGATATAAAAAATAAAATAATTCAGGAAAAAATATTAGTAGAAAAAAAAATAAAAAAGCTCTCATCAGGACAGGGCCGGATTAAGGGTAGAGCGAGTGGAGCGGCCGCTCTAGGCGCCGAATGGTAAGGGGGCGCCAAAATCGTCATTGCGTGGGCGCACAAATAGCCCAGAATGGCGAAAGGAGCCGGAAATTAATTTTATTCAGCTATTGAAAATCTAGATTTGTGATTGTGATGCAGATTATCTGAAAAGTAGCACCATGTACAGCATTCATAAGGTGGGAGCTGTTGCTAGGGCGCCGTGAAAGATGTTTCTAGCTCTAGACGAACCACATTGTTGCGAGACTTGTGAGGCTGAACTACAAACTCAAAGTTACGGCGCTATCCCAACGCTTAGTGTTTATCCACAATCCAAAGCGGAGTTCCTCTTAAAGTCAAAATCTGGGCATTGCTTTTCTTTCCCATGCCTTGCCTTGGCCCTGAACTGAAGCTCAAATCCTACTGTTCTTGGTCTGCCAGAGCTTGGTCTTTGACCTCTTTTGTTTCATCACAGTCATTTATTCTTGTTCTAGTGAACACCTCAATAAATACGCAGCGCAGAAAAGCTTTAACCTCGCATACGTTTTGCCTATGAAAGATAAGGGCTTATATAGATCCCCCTCCTCCTCCCCCATAAATAATAGGAAAAAAATTTCGCGCTCGCTTCGCTCGCGTTCACTACTTCCATCTACTACGAATACATGTGATATATTTTAGTTAAATACTTAGCCAAATGGTTGTGAGGTGTCAGACGGACACAGAGAATCTATAAGGATGGCGTTTTGGCTTCGGACCCCAAAAAAAATTAAACAAGGGGGCGCCAAAACAGTATCTCGCTCTACCCTGATCGAGTGCGCGGGCCGGCGCTGCATCAGGATTTGAACCCGGGACTTCTTGCTCCGTAGGCGGGGTCACTACCGAGAAGGATAAGAGATTGTCAAACCCTTATGTACCTGCAATTGCAGCGCCACCTATCTTTTCTTTTATATGTGCACTTCTGATACTTCAAGATTTCGCTCCTTACCTCTAATCTCCATAATTGGCACCACTGGCAGTACTGGCACCATTCGTTCGTTTCGTGCCATTGCCGATTTCCGACTAACGCCGACGCCGACACGGTGTAGCATAATCAATAAATTAATAAATAACTATATTTTTCCAGGTAAATACTGCAAATTTATTA
This sequence comes from Leguminivora glycinivorella, assembly GCF_023078275.1. NCBI lineage: Eukaryota > Metazoa > Arthropoda > Insecta > Lepidoptera > Tortricidae > Leguminivora > Leguminivora glycinivorella. The sequence continues at coordinate 3,250,706 of NC_062977.1, forward strand.
CAAAATTCAATACATATCTGAAACAATGCATCCAATTTCATATCCACAAATACTAAAATACTTAATAAACCTATTTATTGTTGATGGAGCACTCCATTCCCTTAATTTTTTCTTATTTTACAGTTGAAACAATGGGAGATCGTAATTTTGTGGAAGATGTGGACTTCGGAAACGGCAACGGTTTCGCGATAAACAAGCCAATGCGACCGATAAGACCGCCAAGACGTGGAATGCCCAAGTAACCATTCTAAGTCTAATATTTACAAGTTTAATAAGAAGTAGTGAAATAGTAATTTTTACGCCTTTACAAATTCTCTTTCCAGCCATGACCGCTACAACAATGCTTATGGAAGCTACCGTGGTGGATACGGGCCAGGTGGTGGCTTTGGGTTTGGACCAAGGGGTCCTCCTATGGACGGGCCTATGGGTCCACCACCAATGGGCCCACCACCTATGGGCCGACCCATGGGCCCACCCATGGGCCCGCCCATGCGTCCAATGGGCCCTCGTGGGCCGCGCGGCCCGCCACCACCCACAGTGATGTATGGACGAGGTTTTGGACCAGGCGCTTCGCCTATGCCCCGCAAAGTTGGTCCAGAGACTCAAGCTTACAGATATCTTTTACGTGAGTACACTATGTTAATTCTCTCTTAGATGATTCTGTTTCTTTGTTTCAACTATTTGTTCATATTCTATCCCGGTTCAGTCCCATCAGGCAGCTATTTGCATACTAGAAGAATATAAGCAAATATGCTTATCCTATTATGGAAATACAACATTGTCCCTGTATTTACTACAATCCAAAATTAAAAATCGATGGAATCAGGCGTTACTTTGCGGAAATCCATGTTAATCGTAAACTTTCTAGTTTACTTTCTAGTTTATTCCTTGCGAAACCTGCGAATTGTTAACGTGCAAGTCAATCAGTGCTAACCCGTTATACTTACTTACGTATTTTTTACATGCAATTAATTTTCCCACCCTCCCACCGCACAAATAATACGCAAATAAATATAACAACCCACCACCAAAAATACAAAACTCGACACTTGTTTCGCCTCTACGAGGCATCCTCAGGATGGAGCTGATGTTGACTTTTCAAAGTTCTGCAACTCAGTCAGTCAGTTGTCAGTTGCGGAACTTCGGACTTCGGAGTGTATGGGACACTCAATTTTGAATTACATTTGCCTAAATTTATTAAGGTGACATTTAATTTTTTAGGCTAGCTCCCTGGGGAGCCGTCAGGGCTTGAAAGATTAAGTGGGTTTACAATGATGATCGTTGTGAGGAGATTGCCTTGTAGAACTGCACTCTCTGTGAATCCGGCTCATTGTCCAAATAGTGTATAAAATAACCTGAAATAAAGCTTTCACTGCAGATAAAACATTCTGTGGCTGTGGTAAAATTGTTTTGTTCCATAAGAGAGGAATTCCTTGCCAGTGGCTATATTTCTGAACTCATATAACCCGGCAACCCTCAAATCTAGGGTGAACAGGCATGTTCTGGGTGATCTCATGCCATCATAGGCTACGTCTTTGCATTTGGCTAGTCTGTGGCCAAGACTCTCATTTATAGAAAAAAATATTAAAGGTGCTAAGACTAATCTTGTTTAAATTACAGGGTGTGGTATCGCTCAGGAGACCCTCAAGGACATTCCCAAGAAGCTGCTGAAGCTTATGGAGGCTCACCACTGCGGAGTTTGCGGGTTGGACTTCGACTCGTTCACTATGTGTAAGTTACAACTAAAAAGTTATGATTTTGAAGAGCTTCTGCATGTTTCACATTTTTGGACTTTTGGGATCTGAATGTGAATGTAGAACTACATACTAGTGATGATACTCAGTAGTGAGACAGTGAGGTAGAGTTGTGCCTGCTCGTTCACTGAAAAGATCGCTACCAACTAGTACGATCTCCGAAGTGTACTAGTTCATTCTTTTAGGACATTTAGGACAGTAGTACACCGAGAGAGCGAAAGACAAATTGTGCATATGACGTACAGTAACGCTCGCTCGTACTAGCCGAGAGCTGATCGGCCGTTTTCGCGCGCTCTCGGTCGGATCACACGGATCGCTTTGCTGTCATTGTCACTCCTCGGCTCTTCGCTCCTTTCGCTCCCATTCGTTGCGCGTGTGTGAGTGTACTAAATGTACTAGAGAGCAGAATCATTTGGGAGTAGTTCGGTCTAGTACAGTGCAGGGAATCGTGTCTTTTGTACTATTAGTACATGTCCTACACAAGCCTACAGTAAGGTGATAGTGCCCCAATCAGTAAAAAAAATGATGTATCTTGTTTGGCTGCTATGTTTGCATATGTTAAAGAGTCTCTCTCTTTTGCAGCGCGTATGCATTACACTTCGCGCAATCATCAAAAGAACCAAAAGAAATGGCAGTTGCAGAACTCTGCGAAACCAACTCCTGGGAAACAGGTAACTTGATGCTTGATAGTCTTGAAATAAAAGGGATTTCGTAAGATAACATAGACAGAAATAGAAGTAGATTAAAGAGATCAGAGATTTAATACAGTAAATGCATCAACAGGCATTTTAAAAATTATTTTGTGTATAAGGCACCCAGACTGAAGTATTCTTTTTTAATATTTATAAGTACATTTTATTTGAATATTAAGTATTAATTTGTGGCAGCAATAAAGTAGTTTTTCATTAAATCAATAAATCAAGTCAAGTTACTCCGAAAAGCCTCATATCCACAGCATTTTTCCAAATTGATCTAATAATTGTTGTATATCTAACCCGCTGTCCTATTTCTACTACCCCGCTAACTTCTTTAAATCTGAAGGAGTGAGCAGGGTTTCAGACATAGGACAGTCTAATGAAACCTTTTTATGTACAATTATTTTTCTAGATTCCGCTAAAGTCGCGCGACTTGTACTGTGAACTGTGTGACGTAACTATAACGTCCACGGTTCACGCCGATTCGCACTATTCGGGAAAACCGCATCGAGCGTAAGATATACTGTTTTCCATTTTCTGTGGTGATTCTTTGTTTGTTTCTTACGCTGTGTTCACCCAATGAACTACAGCTAGTATAGTATGTATGTAAGATGTGCTAGTGTGCTTTGAGAGCTTAAAAATGAATATTATTAAAGTTGTACATTTAAACTGAGAATATATGGCCCCTAATTCATAAAATATACAAAGGTATTACATATGAGTACAATTAAAATCTCAAACAATTATACATTGTTTTACCTTACGGAGTAAGGATTATCAAAGGTAAACATGTGTATATATGGTGTGTATTCATGTCAATTTCAATGCTTTATTGCAGCGGTTCTCAAACTTATTTTCACATGGAACCTTTTTAGAAATCAAAATATCTGACGGAGCCCTTAAACTATATAAATACAAAAAATGTTTATTGCAATCTTTATTTTAATAAGTGATCATAATAGTAAAATTTAATCATTACATTTTAAAGTGAGGTATTACATGAACATGTTTTTTATTTCTTAACAATTGGTGAATATTTTTTTTTATGGAAGAGAGGTGAAGTTGCATATCAGGTAACGAAAATTCACACGGAGCCCCCAGAGAGGCTTTGCGGAGCCCTAGGGATCCGCGGAGCACACTTTGAGTATGGCTGCTTTATTTCAATTCATGTGTACACATAATGATCTTAGGCTAAGTACAGTCTCAACATGTCATGACTGTCTCGCATTAAAAATTTAAGGACACTGTCTCACTCCATAATATTCTTTAACCTTTAATAAGTATCATCTTTAAGTTTCAAATTCTTAGTTAAATGCTGGACCACGCCATTCAATACGAGTAGTCGATGCGACCGTGTTGTATGACGGTTACGCATTTTCTTCTAGAAATGTACACTAGCACTTACCATTTCTGTACGAATATTTACATCAATGAAGTTACCAAAGATGTTAAATAGTTGACCTACCGCCCGTATAAATACCGTCTATTATTCTAAGCATTCCGAGTCACTCGAGGTGCGTACAGAATTGGAATTGATGTAAGAAACAATCAAATGATCACATCAATCATATTTAAATGTTGTATTATTCTGATAGTGAACGCTATACACATATATACATTATTTCACCTTATTTCAATGAAGTAAGGTGCAAAAATCTATACATGTTTATAATCTTTACTTTCAGACTGAATGTGAACAGTTAAAGCTATACACATTTATACATTTTTTTGCCTTTATGGAACCCAGGTATTCCATAAGGTGAAAAATTATATAAATGTTAATAGCTTTGACTAACATTTTAACAGTGAAGGTCATAAACAAGTACATTTTTTTTGCTTTATTTATTCAAATAAAGTATAAAATTATATCCGTGTTTATGACCTCACCTGTTAAACTTGACTTGACCAGTCACTTTCATACACATACATACATTTTTTTACCTTATCCCTGTATGTGGCATAAAGTGCTAAATCGTATACATGTTTATGAATGTGACTGTTTCTTATTTATTTATGTTAGAATAGCCACTACTATGATAAATGTAATTTAAGAAGAAAAAACAAAGATTCATCTGTCTTGCTTTGGAGACCTATAATTTATTTTGGGTATTATATGTATACCTTTGAGACACACTGGTGGGAGACTTCCGAGGATAGGGATACATGGAAGAGTAAGAGGGAGCCTTTGCCCAGCAGTGGGACAATGTGGGCTAATAATAATAATTATATGTAATCGGACCAATCGCTGATTTAATAGAAAATCAAGTTTATATACCTACCTACCAACCTACTGTTACAGAGGCATTACAGGTTACCTGGAAATAAATAGTACTAGCTTTTGTCCGCCGCTTCGCTCGCGTTAGAAAGAGATAAAAAGTAGTCTATGTCACTCTCCATCCCTTCAACTATCTCCAATTAAAAAATCACGACAATTCGTCGCTCCGTTTTGCCGTGAAAGATAGACAAACAAACAGACACACACACTTTCCCATTTATAATATTAAGTATGGATTAAAATGAAAAATTATTGATAGGTAAACTATTAGTTATTAGGGAAGTAGGTCCAACAAGGGAATTCGTAAATATCCAATTGAGGACCGAGTATTGGTATACATAAACTTTATAAACAACGTTCGCTGTTGCGTATTCTGCATCTTAGTCTCAGAATTTTGGTTTATTCCATATTTTTGTAAAACTTCTTGTTGCGCTAGTTAGATAATGCTTCGGGAATGAATAAAAGCAACACTCAGAACATCATTTGGTGATAATTTTTTCGCGTCGATAGAGATGGTTATAAAATTATATTTATGTATGTTTCGCTTTCAAATTGTAGACATTTCTTTTATACATTGCGTATCATGGAACAATGATACGGCCTATTTAATCTCTTGCTTTTAATTACTATTTGTTTATTTATATGATAATGAATATTTTAGGATTGTGGAAGGAAAGAAGAAGCCGAAAAACCCGTATCTACTCCAAAAAGGAATGGAGGGTCGCACGTAAGTATCTCAAACTTAATTTACAATAAGTCTTAGTCAGTTGATACCTGTGGATAATAATACAAATCGCTTATCATGCGAAAATAAAAAGTTTTACTCACCACTTTCAAGCAACGTGTTATAAATGCCACCGTCCTACGCATACACCTACAACGAACAGGGCCAGCTTTACTGCGCACAGTGCGACCGGATATTTAAGACCAAGTTCGGATTCGCGAGCCATATACGTGCTCATCAGAGGAAAATGTAAAGGTCGCCGTTGTCGGATACGACATGGAGGACTATATATATATATATAAATGCCAGCATTCAATTTTGGCCAGCACTGCGTCTAGCAAAGCAACAGCCATTTAAATAAGAATAAGAATCATTTATTGAAAAACCTTATTGCTAATGTTACATTTATGCGTTTACTTATATTACGTGCATTGTTACGTGCGCCCGAACTAGGAAAATAATCCTGTATCTCGGGCAAAGAGATAATGTCCTAGTTTAAAACACAATTTGATGTAAACAAATTAAAATCATGATACATGTACTGTATAAAAGGTATTAACCCTTAAATGCATATTGTTGCCATTTGGCTACAATGCATGTATTTTTTAATAAACTAGCCAAAATATAAGCTGGACTTTTTTATTTATTTTTCTTAGATCTGTAGGATCATCATCCAGTTTTTTCACACTTTTCCGCCATTTTTTCTTAAATGGTTGGAAATAATGTTTTTATTTAAGAAAAAATGGCGGAAAAGTGTGAAAAAACTGGATGATGGTGATTTTTAGTACATGATCATTCAGGCAGATTTTTTCAGAGTTAGTAACTATTTTATGTTTAATCATTTTATCATAGGGGTTTCTCAAATAGTGTACCTTTTTAATAGTAGTAAAAGTTTTCTTATAAATTTTACTAGTAATTATATATTTATATAAGTAAGATTTAGCCTATTTTACTTCTAACACTGATTTAGTATTAAAATCGATGTTAAATATTTTTATATTATTTTTCCTAGAGTCAGAAAACCATTGTCTATCACATTGACATAAATATTATTGTACCTCTTATATGTTTGCATGCCTAATTATAATTATCATTATTGACGATCATAATGTAAATTCATATAGGTTAACGTAGATTAATTTATACTGTAATTTATCATTATGTAATAAATAAACTAAACTAAACTAAACTAAACATTATTAATTTCTAGTTAAAAGAAAAAAATCATGCATTTAAGGGTTAAAAGTAAATAAATTACACTAAAATGACAGAAAATACAAAAATAAATATAGTGAATGACAGAAGGCTGATGCTAGTAAAAGGTCTCTATAATTAACAACACGTTGAATTTCGGTGTAAATGTATGACTATTGACGGCTATGGGGAAATTGAGGAATCCTACACAAACCTACTTTGAGCATTTGCGCCTGTGAATGCTTAAGCATTGTTTTAAATATGCTATATGCGCAGACTCAAACTGATATGACGCTCAAAAACTTTAGTGTGGGGTGGTTCAACGACGTTTTAAAACACAAATAGTAAAAATGTAAAAAAATGCGCTACTCTTTATTTGAAAACCAAGCCTACTTATAAACATTCACTAAAGTTATCAAGCCGATAAAAAATAGATTGTCCCTCCGACGTATTGGTGTGATAGAAAGGGACAAACAATTTTCGATTATGAATAAGGGGGTATGTATTAAAAGTTGTGTTTGTTTCAGTGAGCAGCTGATTAACCGTGAGAAGCAACATTTGCCGGAGATCACCGAGACCAAGCCCGTCCTGGGTGAGGACAGCAAGGCTCCGCATGGCGATCTCTACTGCGATATATGCAAGGTATAATCACCCTTCGATAGCTTCAGCGTGGCAAAAAAGTGTAGAATAGAAATTTAACTATTTCTTTTATCATAGCAACACTTTTTTCCTCCGTCTTGGCTTTTACTCCTCGCTAATTTAAGCAAGGTGAATTCTGCCTATGTCGAGGTGAAGACTTTGGACTTTTTTAAACGAGAGTGTTTGGTGAAATTTTGATATAATTTTCGGAAGGATTAGCAACACTTAACTGTTCTCATAGAAAAGTGTCAAAATCTTTCAAAATTGTTGCCACGTGCAAAACGGCTGGCATAGACGGTGGCTCCCCTATTATGTTCCACTCTTTTTTGCCAGGCTGTTAGCTAGTTTATGCACTGTTTGACCGCGAAAAATTGAATGAGGGGAGTCGGCATTAGCAGCGGCTGGTCCATACAAGCCGATTCCCACAGGCTTGCCTAAATTGTCTACTAGTAAAAGTACCTAGTGTTAAGGTAGGTTTCTTTTTGCTCAGTATTGCCTAGCAGAAATTTTCACCAGTTGCCACTGGTCGGCATTTAATTTACAAATATCGTTTGAAAACTTATTATTATTAGCTCGGTCCACACGAGGCAAGTTGCTCGGCCGTGCAAAACGTACGTGCTACCTTGGAAAACGTCTACATTGAACGATTCTCGCGCGAGCACATTGCCTCGCGACAAGCCTACTTCCCTAAGCTATGCGGACCCAGCTATTTATGAAAATGTAACGGATGCATTTGATGATAATGAAAATTATATCCTGTTCTCCCTCATCAGGGGCATAGGGCCCTTAGGAAGGATTTCCACTGTTCCCGGTCCGATGCGGCCTCCTCCAGGCGCGCCCAGCCGAGGCTCACTGAGCCAGGATGCATTTATATCAACAATATTAAGGGCCAGCTGCATCAATCACATTTGACAGACACATCATCGTCACGCAGACGACTACGGAACTTCCCATACAATAAAATTTAAAGAACGTTTTAACGATGACAGACGGTTTGATGAAACCGGACCTAAGAACCTTAACAAAGGACCCGCCAGGAGACGTGAATTTTGCACAGATGCCGGACATCCCGCTGGTCGGGTAGTCGCCATACAAGCGGGCGGATATAGATTACGACCGGTTCCTGACGTAATAGTGCGCCATTTTTTGTCTGGTAGTGAATATGTTGTTAATTATTGCTTATAATTATCAGTTGTTTTTTGTGTCTTGTTTCCACTACCCAAAGGTTGTTCGGAAGAGATCGCTCTTTAGCGATAAGACCGCCTGTTGTCTACCATAGTTAAAGTTACGTACTTATTTTTTTTTGATGTCATCTTGTTATATTGGTGAGCAATAAAGAATATTTATATTATGTAGTGTATAGACATTAATACTGCCCTGCATAGCCGAGTGGCGCTATCTCAAAACCAAATGATTTTGAAAATGGAACAGTCAGCTATAGATACTTAAGTATAAGTTAGCTATGGATTTTTGTTTGAGATAGCGCTTTTTAGCTTAGGAGGGCAGAATAAACATTTCAAACTCAAACTTTGTCCATGAAATAAGAAAACAATTTCATAAAATAAAACATTGTTTGCAGACCTCCATGACTAACTCGGAGCAGATGACGATGCACCTGAACGGCAAGAAGCATCTGTCGAAGGAGAAGCAGCACATCATTCGTGTGATGAATGCACGTAAGTTGGTGAAGCAGTGACATAAAGGTCTTAAGCAGCAATATCTTCTCATCCACATGTTCCTTGCGTTATCCCGGCATTCGTCTCATGAGAGTCTACGGTCCGCTTTGACAATTAACGCCAAAAGTTGGTGTAGACACTAGTTTCACGAAAGCGACTGTCATCTGACCTTTCAACCCGTAGGGTAACTAACTAGGCCTTATTGGAATTAGTCCGGTTTCCCCACGACGTTTTCCTTCACCGAAAAGCGACTGGCAAGAGCGGCAAGTATCAAATGATCAGGCACTAATACTTATATATAGAGATGGGACGAATACGGACTTTGCCGAATACGAATATTCGGCCGAACATTCGGTTCAGCTGTTACCGAACCGAACATTCGGCCGATAATCGGTTCCGCCATATTTTAAATCCTGGCTTAGATTCAAAAACTTCTCAATTATTGGTAATGGGTACATACTAAGGCTCTTAATGTTCCTATAATTTAGTGCATAAGTAAATTTCGGTTTTTGTTTCTTAAGCTATGTTATTTTTTACTTTTTTTTACAAAATTATTGTATTTATATTTTAACGAATCTTTAACTCCCTTTGGTAGGTAGTTCTGATGCTGAAATAGGAGTATGTAGGAAGTCATTATCCGATGAATTACGAAACAACTTATTCTATTTATTTACTTTGTTTATTCGGTAAATGTTCGGCAATGTAACCGAACTATTCGGCCGAATACGAACATTTAAAAACTTGCCGAATATGCCGAATACCGAATATTTACCGAATATTCGGCCCATCTCTACTTATATATTTGAATTGACTGTGATAAGGACTCGACGAACTAAGTCTTTACTTTTGCTTTTCCTAATCATATTGTGAGGCCTAACAAGTCACAGAATATTACATTATTTATGATATATTGTATTAGTTATGGGTTTTGAATAACATGGATGACACATCTTTTCAGAGTCGCAGAACAACAGCAACGATGCCACAGTCAAACAAGAACCGCAGGACGCTCCTGGTAATTAACAACTACTATTGTTATTCAACTAGGGAACAAATCAAATCATTTTATTGATTTTTTTTCTGATTTGTTCTTTTTTCAAGTAGTCACACTACTATATATAAATTATAAATTGAAATAGATATCATACACGAAAGAAAAAACGACAAGGCCCACTCGTGGCCGAGCCGGGAATCGAACCCGAACCTTCAGCTTACGCGGCTAACGTCTTTACCACTAGACCACCCGCGGCGGCAGACTAACCGCGGGCGGGTTAGCCGCGTAAGCAGAAGACCCGGGTTCGATTCCCGGTTCGGCCACCAGTGTGCCTTGTCGTTTTTAGGGTTCCGTAGTCAACTAGGAACCCTTATAGTTTCGCCATGTCTGTCCGTCCGTCCGTCCGTCCGTCCGTCCGCGGATAATCTCAGTAACCGTAAGCACTATAAAGCTGAAATTTGGTACCAATATGTATATCAATCACGCCAATAAAGTGCAAAAATAAAAAATGGAAAAAAATGTTTTGTTAGGGTACCCCCCCTACATGTAAAGTGGGGGCTGATATTTTTTTTCATTCCAACCCCAACGTGTGATATATTGTTGGATAGGTATTTAAAAATGAATAAGGGTTTACTAAGATCGTTTTTTGACAATATTGATATTTTCGGAAATAATCGCTCCTAAAGGAAAAAAAGTGCGTCCCCCCCCCCTCTAACTTTTGAACCATATGTTTAAAAAATATGAAAAAAATCACAAAAGTAGAACTTTATAAAGACTTTCTAGGAAAATTGTTATGAATTTGATAGGTTCAGTAGTTTTTGAGAAAAATACGAAAAACTACGGAACCCTGCACTGAGCGTGGCCCGACACGCTCTTGGCCGGTTTTTTTCTTTCGTGTATGATATCTATTTCAATTTAGGGCCGGTTGTATCAAACCATCTGTCATCGTTAAAGCGTTCGTAAAATTTTATTGTATGGGAAGTTCCATAGACGTCTGCTGCGTGACGATGATGTATCTGTCAAATGTGGTTGTTGCAACTGGCCCTTACTATTGTTATTGTTTTTACACAGCCATAAACAAGTGAAAATAGCCTTCCTAAGATTTGTGCAAAAATAATTTGCTTTGCTACTTTGACCGTCTCATTTAAAACATAATCAGATAATACAATCGTTTTAAGCTAGTACTAGAAATGAAGGTACAGTAAACTGATTACAATCCTAGGCCACTCTAGAACCTTGTCGTATTGACACCGTGCTTTAAATGCTATAGAAGTCAGTTTGATTTTTACTCTCAAAGGGTTCTACAGTGGCCTAGGATTCAGATTGGTTTACTGTACAAAAATTCTCTGCATTTCCTCATTGACTTTATCTTTGTAGCCGAGCAACCGGAAGGCAATGGCAACGATGGCGGCGACTGGGGAAATGGATCTGGTACCTGGGAAGAATAAGGGTACATTATTATATTTGATCAATATTTTAATTTTTAAAACATGACTAGTTTGAGTAGTACTATAAGTTCGATCAAGTCACGGAGTCACAGATGTCCTTGTTTTTATGTTGAAGTGTGATTTTGAGAAACCTCACCTTTGATTATGCGATATCATATCAGAACCTATCTGAAATTATATAATGTTTATCCTTAAGGCTACGTTCACATGGGGCGTTTTTTTCCATATACCGTGTACGAGATTTATAAAATATCGTAGTGACAGTAAAATTTGTATGGCAACTCTGTAAATCGATCACACGATATCCATGCGAGAAAATATCATATTCGAGACATATTTTTTATCGTCTACCGTAGGGTCTTGCCGCCGGAGATGCGAGATTCTCGAAACGACTTTATCGAATGCGATGCTCAGTGGCGCTTATGTTTACGTTGATTCGTTCACGCGGACACACTGGTTTCTCGTACACATTGTTGTTGTGATGTCGTTGGCGAAGGTCTGATAGAGGACGGTTTGCCGATTGCATACGGGAATAATCCGAATGGATCGTGTACAGTAAAACCGTATACGAGAAAATATCGAATCGAATAGTCGGCGTGTGAACGTCTCCTTACCTATTGTGTCAAATTACTAATCCCTTTATTCATAAACGTTTGCTAAAGTTAATAAGTCACTAATAAAGATTTTTCGGGTTCTCAACTGGCGTAAAGGCGTTCAGACTAAGTTCGATCAAGGTATGATCTTGTCAAACGTCGCCTCTGATTATGCAATATAACTGTATCATATAGGTACCAGAGTACGTAGCCGAATGGCACAGACGCTCACGAAACGAAGCGCTCGTAGATAATTATATATCTCTATCGCTCTTGCTCTTGTATTGGCGCAACAGAGCCAGACTACCTTTCGCGGCGTTTCGTTTTCGTTTCGCGTCGCAGAAATGCCATTCGGCTACGGCACCAGTACAGATCAGTAATCAGAAAAAGTTTATCCTTATTGTTTCAAATGATTTCTCTTTATGATTGAATTCTTTACTCGTGTATCTTAACCTATCAATTTACGATAGTTAAAGTTTAATTCTATTTTATTTTTGAAGTGTAAATTGAAGTATTCTGCACAATAAATTATTCTACAAATCAAATGAGGTTTTATTGGATATACAATAAAAAAAAAATCAACCCTATTCTTGCTAACACGTGAAATATCTAAACTCATAATAAGGGATATCATAGTCGGCATTAGATTATCCAAGCGGCCAAGTTACCCTAAAGTATTTGAACTCATTTTACCGACTGACAGTAAGCTTGTAAGTAAGCTTGTTCTTATAGTGAGGAATTTACTTACTGACTTGGCTAGCGCGATAACCCAAGATGCGTTGGCCTCCGCCGCTTTGCTCGGTCTTGAGTGGTATCGCGCCAGCTTTCGCCGACGCCACAAGTTAGAATTTCACTTTGTCATTAAGATAATTTAATGGTACATTAAATCAAACACAAGAAAATGTCAAATGGTTTGCTTTATTATTCAAGTTTACCAATTGTTCTTCTTAATACTATAGTGTACATTTTATGCCGATTATTTTAATTTATTATTTTTAAGTGCACTTCAATTTAGAATTTATTTTTATGCATCTTAATCTTAGGAAATAAGGAAGTAATATTATGATTTTCTATGGGATAATTTTTTGTTGGTTTAAAACCATGAAACTTCGTCAAAATACCGTATTATTACCTAGGTACTTATAATACGTGTGGTACAAAAAATATTCGAATTATTTTTGGGTAAGACAAGAAATGTTAAATATATTATCAGTTTAATATCCATATTATTGTGCAATGCACATCGAGCTTTGACATATGTTTGCGCGAAAGACATTTCACATTGCACGATCCGATATCGGATGTCGGATAGAACTAAGAGTTAAAAAAATACATAAGTAGTATTATTTTTATACGTGGTAGTTCTACAGTTTTTTTGAAACCCGTTATGGTATGGCATAGTATACATCGTATACATTTTCTTTTACAATTATTTTTTGCAAAATAATAACGGAATAATAACGGACTTAAAAAGAAACGTGTAAATATTTATTAATAGTATTAATACCTTTTTTAAGTTTAGCAACGGTTCAATTTAGGTAATCTATAATCAACAAACAAGGACTTGATTACTGATTACATAAGTTAATTACTGCTTTTCTCTAAAGAGAATTCGACACCCGATATCGGATCGGAGAATGTGAAATCGCTCTTAATGTTACACACGTTCTGAGGAAGCTGAATGAAATCATAGATTATTTTATTTTCGTTTTAATGTTTTATAAAGTACAGTTAAATTGACATTAACAGCTACAACTACGTAAAAATGTGTGAAATTACTGTAAAATGTGATTTGGTCATTCCGACATTATTTTAATTGCTCATTATTTAATAATAAGGAAATTTATTTATATCAAGTTACCTCTTTCTATAAGACATTGCTTCATAAGTTTCATAACACAATGTGTAAGGTATTATATCATTTAAGGTAGATGACACACGTACCTTCTAGAGTGCCTACCTACACTAATGCGACCAAATTCTTCATTTCGAAAACCCACGGCACTTACGTAGGTGTGGGTATGTAACCCAACACTACTATACATAATTATTAATATCATGTGTCAACAACCTTTAATGTCTACGCTTACCCCCTAATTCATAAACGTACACTAAAGTTATCAAGCCGATAAAGTTCGTTTGTCCCTTTCTATTACACCAATACGCCGGAAAGGGACAAACGAACTTTATCGGCTTGATAAGTTTAGTGAACGTTTATGAATAACGGGGTTAGGGTTTATCTATGAGGTCTTACATATTCAAGTCATTGAAAGGAGGAATCTTATCGAATTTATGTTTGCTTTAGCCCCCTCATATATATATTTTCTAATTATTAGTTTAGACTTTTTATTTATGTAATCGTTCTGAGAGTAACAATTGAATTTGTGTCATGTAACACTACGTATTCTTTTATTCGTGATAACTGCAAGAATATTCCTTCGCCTAAGTAATTGTGTCTGAAATTCTCTACTGATGTTTAATATAACTGACAATAACTTTTAAATTTAATAAACTATATTTGCGTGAAGTATAATCACTGTTATTTTTTACAGTGAAAAAGCATGAAAACGTACAAAAAGTTGATTATAACGATTTATAGTGGCCTGCCACGTTTTGGAAGAATTAAGTATTCAAACCTTTACAATTAATCATTTGGTCCGATATCTTTTCATGGCGGATTTTAGGATGTATTTTTGTAACGAAGTAAGTACAGATGCAGGTAGTGATACACGATTTTCCTTCGTATTTTCCTAAATTTTACGAACGTGTCATGCCATTTCAGTCAGTTTCAGATCGAAAAATAGGTACTCTGACGTTTACGGAACTAATATGGTAAATACGTTGCAAAGAAAATACAATAAAAAACTATCTACACCTGTAAGTACCTATTTACTTAGTTAATAATACACTAAAAAAACTCGAGAGTTAGGCTCCGCGCACACGGGCGACAAAACTGTTTTGTCTCCGTCGCTCGGTCTATGGGCTAGTATGAAGGTGCGCACACGAGGCGACGCAACTTTTCATACAAATACGACGGAGATAAAACAGTTTTGTCTCCCGTTTGTGGGGGGCCTTAGATGTTCGACTAAAAAATCAGTCGGGGCGTATGCTTGTGCAATGCCACCGATGTTTTAATATAAAATATAAGTGGAGGTTTTTCTAAAATCCGCCATGGAAAAGGGCCACATATGCACATACAGATATATATCATACACTTATACATTAGGATAAATAGCATACCTAAGAAACGCACAAAATAGTCAAAGTATTTCGTTTTTTTAAATTAGGTATAACTTTATCACCATTCTCAGTACGAGTATCAGACAGGAGAAAAATGCAAGTCATGCAAGACAAACACGCTTGCATATAGTCAAATAGTCATCAACGAGAATGTGAAACGTGGTGTCCTTGTCGTAGAATAGATTTTATAGTCCTATAGGCAGGTAAGGCCTAGATGTCCTAGATATTGTACTATCAGCTGCAAAAGTGCATGGCAAATTTATCAATGAATTCATTCATATTTTCTCCATGCAATTTGGCAGCTCACTGTACCTATGTCCTAAACTCAATGCTGCATAGATCGTTTCACGAAAGGTGCACGAATGGAGCTACCATTTTATTAGTAATAATAATAATTTTATTAGTTAATCTGTCAGACGCGCGTACAGATGCAGTGCGAAAAGGGTTAAGGGTTTAATTTATCCGGTAACGTTCGTATTTGCCACGCTAGTTCAGTCAATGTGAGTACATCTTGTACTGAGACTGACTGAAATAGCATGACACGTTCGTTCGTTTCTGTAACAATACTAAGGCAAATCTGTTCGCACTGAATCTGTATTTTCATTCACTTATTCGTTCCATGGATTAAATTGTGGCGTAGGCGAGAGACTGGCAACCTGTCACTGCAATGTCACAATTTGGATTTCTTTCAACCCCTTTTTGCCAAGAGTGGCGCTGAAACTTAGTAGTTCATGTGCTCTGCCTACCCCTTTATGGGATACAGGCGTGATTATATGTATGTATAGTATTCGTTCCATTCGTGCCAGCTCTTCTCAACTGTAGTTCTAGACTACGTACATATTTCAAGACAATTTGACTGTCAATAAATAGTATCCTACAACTTCAATTGAATCAAGGTTTAGAATCGGACCAAGCTAATTCTGCATGGCGTTTATGATGAAACAATATGGCGGTGTCATCATAAATTTCACTAGCAAAGTACGACGTTTACAATGTCACGATACTTCGTTTGTCAGGGGCTGCAGAATTAGCTTAGACATATTCGAATCAAATATATAATATTTTTGAAATTTATACTAAAGTTATTTTTTGAAGATTGCTTCATTTACCTACACGTTATTCCATAGTTTAATGCAATTTAGAAATGGCAGTGACTTATGTAGGTAAATACATTCATTTCATAATAGATAAAATCTCCCCAATACTAGGGTATGTCATGAATTTCAATTTTTCATGAAATTCAATTCCATTTCAATACAATTCATAATAGGTAACATTAAGAGTTCTCGTACAATTCCAGATTGCAAGTGTCATAAAGTAGTGAAAATCATTATTGTGTCAAACCAGGACAACTTCGGTCACTAGCAATGGGTGCCAGTGTGTTAGCGCCTAGCGCCTTAAATAGCTAATCGTGAATTCAATATTAGTAGTTACCACTTTTGTAAGTTACAAAGACCCTTTTCCGATTTCAAGCAAAAGAGTTTCAAATGGTATGATGGCCGAAATAAATTCGTGCCGAACAGCCCATTTACTAGAAAGGGCCCAAAGACAAAAAGTCAGTTTTACCAAGATTGCTTGTTATCAAAATCTCGATGTAACTTATTTGTGGTATTTTTCGGTTCATCAGAACCCAGATCTAGAATCGTGTTCAACATAAGGAAACATGTTCCATCTGTAAAGTGCTTGAGAATTTCATTTATCATCCGTATAGCAGACGTGAGGTGTTTGAGACTTCATTTGTCCGTTCTTGTGAGCATCTATAAGGTGCTTGAGACTGCCATCCGTACTACAGAGACGTTTATTCCCTCAATCGAGTTCATCAAAATCCAGCACCCTGAAGGTGGACCTCTGCAGCGGCGGGGAGGGGGTGGGGGGCGCGACCACGACGGCGGGTGGCCGGAGCGCCTCGTGCTAGTCGTCCACCAGCTCCCACAGCATGAGGGCCGCGTCGGAGCCCCCGGCCGTGACGAGGCAGCGGTCGTTGAAGAGGAAACGGGCGCAGTACACGGAGCCGCTGTACACTTTCATCTCGTTGTATTCCGCTTTGGGGCTGGCGCAGGGGTATCTGTTGACGTGAGGACTGATGAGTGCAAGATATTATCCGGTTTAACTTCAGTAGGTAAATAAATTGGGGTGGCTATTATTTCCGATCAGTAAGGGCCGAGTACCTAATTAATCCGTCAAGCGTTTGCAGAAGATTTTTAAAGCTGTTGGCGTCCACTTACGCGGAATCGAGCCGCGTCGAATCGAGTCCTCCATACGTTTAGGTAATATTTTTTTTACATGTAAAATGCTAAAATGGTGCAATAAAGAATATTTACTTACTTACTATGAACGGTGAATTCGATTCGATGCGTCGCCAATGGACGCCGTTTAGAAATAAATGCAGAAGGCAAACTAATGAGATTCGACTGCGAGCCTAAGTCTAAGTCTTCTTGGTAGATGTGTCAATTTCTTTTAGGTATATCTTTTGCTAACAGACCAATTTAAAATATGAAATCTTGTACAGAGACACGCTTTACAATTGTAACAAAATTCAAACTTCGCAGAAATATAAGGATTACCTGAACAATCGAAGATATCCGTCGGAATCTCCGCTGATCAGCAGGTCGTGCGCAGCTGATCGACTCGCAGTCGATATCAGTGACGTCATCGGGTAGAATCTGTTGTTCCACATTCCTGAAAACACACAACTCGTTCAAACAAACCGATTTTTACGAGATACTAGATGTAGACAAAATTACGAGTGGTACAAATCTTACCGGAAACCAAGAAGCCGACAGTAGAGTTAAAAGTGGACCACTTGACATCTTTCATTGCGATCGGGCTCTTTTCTGGAGACAACGACTTTATGTCCCCTGAAAAAACGAAAACACTAAGTACTTATTAGAGAAATAATGTGTCGAAGCGGAGTGCAATATAGAAACCGCGATAGGGAAATCAAAATAGAGTGTCAGTAGGAGTTCTGCGTTTTTTAGATCTCTTCGTTTCAGCCTTGCGGATGGATCCAGGCTAGCAACCTGCTCTTACCGTTATTTCTCGAAAATACATCAGAAGAATTTAAGGCCACACCCAGGAGGATGACCACACCCGCAACACGTGAGAGTTGAAAACTCTGTTAATAATCAATGGGAAGCCATTAAAACAAGGTTGGGTACATACAGAAAGCCAAGTCATAGTCTGCCGTGACAGTCTGCAGGTAGTTGCCATCCAAACTCCAGTCCAGTTGCACTAGAGGTTGCGCCCCGCGGATTTTGTTGGACTTCTTGTAGGAGAAGCCGTCGCGGGAGACGCGGAATAGGTAGATGCTGCCGTTTTGGGAGCCGATGGCGAGTAGGTCTCCAGCTGAAATTGAATTATACTTCGGCAAATTCTTTCATCGCACATACAGTTAATTTCGGAACCTTGGCAGGCAAGAATGGTTGCTTGATGAACGATATAACATCAGGCCGTCCTTTTCGAACTATTTGGAAGTGCGATGTGCGATAAGGACGCACGCACCAACGCAATAAAGTTTATCGAACTAGTACGCTGATTGTCAATTATAGGTATTATAACTGATAAATGCAAATGTGATAAACAGGTCTGTCGAATCCAATCCTCAACTATAGGTAGGCATTAGAGTCCCTTGCCCTTGTCAAGAATTGTGATAGAGAGAGCCCGCCCACTACTGACTCCATGCCCGAGATCCCCTGAACAGAGTTTGTGTTGGCTTCAGCCAATATCCTTGTCCCTATTTAGATAGGTTACCTGAATACATCATCAAGAGATTTTCCTCGTTATTGCCGGCTGCTAGCGCCTCTCCACCTACTTGTCAAGTCCGGGACACGCATTCATACCGGAGTTATACATCAAGCAGTTAAGTGGCGATCCGCAGACGCGTAGAGTGGCTACATGCGCACCGGCATCAGCATTCAAGACCACCAGATGACCCTCTGTACTGCCGGCCGCTAGCGCCCCTCCACCAGGATGCCAGGCGAGAGATACGCATTCGTATCCAACCTGGAACATGATTAGGATTATATAAGATCGATATTCATGAAAAAATGTTTTGGACTATGCTTATGTGAATGGTCTCGTTATCAACTACTCCTCAGGCATAATGGCGGTAAATCAGCTCGCAGTCTACACCGATGTATACCGTGTAGTCTTACATTGAATTACACAAAGAAGTGACGAGGCCGACAGATTAGGAGAGCGCATCCGTCCAGACGGACCGTCTTGAAATCATCACTAAAGCACAGTATAATAAAGAGTACTATCGTATAGTATGGCCACTCCCGCTCCCCGCTGAAAGTGCCGCCCACCCTCTCTCGGTTACCTCACAGTTACCGCTTGTCAAAAACGCGAATAGTCGACCTGTCATATGTCACTCATACAAGCATAGTACTCGTTCACCTACACGAGCTTAGACTGTGTGCTAGGCACGCGCCTCTTTCATATATTTGATCGCCAGTGCCCGAGGTGTGACTAAAGCTAGGAACATACTACGCGGACATCCGTCGTCGCGCGACCGCGGACGCGGATCTGGACAATGAATATACGATTACCGTGCAAACTATCGGTCGACGGTCGTGGACGTGGCCTTGAGCGCATGGACGTCCGATCGAAATCTGGCTCGCTGGATGTTTTGGTCAGCCGAAGCCACGTCCCGAAGACCGTGCACACTGATCGGTCGCGGTCGCGGTCGCTCGACGGCGGACGTCCGCGTAGTATGTACATACATACATACATACAATTACGCCTGTATCCCATAAAGGGGTAGGCAGAACACGTGAAACTACTAAAGCTTCAGTGCCTGCACTCTTGGCAAATAAGTTGACAGTTTCGTTTTCTTTCAACCCCTTATTTGCCAAGACTGGCACTGAAGCTTTAGTAGTTTCATGTGTTCTGCCTACCCCGCGTAGTATGTTCCTAGCTTTATTTATGCCGGTGACTGTATTAGCTATAACATGTTCGAAATTGAACAGTAGCGGTAGTTCATCCCGATTCCCAGTTGTGGACCACAGTATAATTTAAACTTACCTGAGTAGCAAACACGAGTTTGTGTCCTCTCCACAGGGCGATGTTCTTATCATGTCCGGCTGTCGCGAACATTTCGTCGTCAGGGTGGACGGCTAAGCCCATGAGCTGCTTGTGGTGCCCAAAAATAACCTGCAAATTAATAGTTAAGTTTTAAATAAGTTATTTTTTTTCTTCTGGGTTCGACTAATATTAGGTATTAGGATTTTCTACAAGTTTCTGTTGGCATTTGTAAGACGAGATTTAACCTCGGATGTTTCACTGCTGAGTAAAAGCGGAGGCGCTTTATTCTTCGAAGTTCCCAAGTTTTTGTTTAAGGAGTCTAGCTCGTCCCGAAATCTCCAAGAGACCTACCGTGTGTATTACGATTTTGAAGTCAGTGTTTCGTTGGTACCTGACTGGTAAGCTAACCGCTGGTGACCGATGGCTTAGCGGTATAAAAGCTTGGATCTTTCAATCTAAAGATCGCGGCTTCAAACTCCGCCTCGCACCAATGATGTTTTTTTTAACTGTCGCTTTTCGGTAAAGAAAATTCCAGGCTGTCGTGAGCTGTGACAAAACGGCGGGATAACACAAAAAGAAGGTATTTACCTGATTGAATCGTCTCTGTAATGATCCCTCCATGATGTTATTGCGAGTGGTTCCAACGTATAGGTTGCCATCGTTGCGACCCGGCCTCTGAGGGTAGATGCTGCGTACTCCGCCAGCGGATTCTGGCAGCTGGTTATTAAAAGTTAAAAAAAAAATGGTTATAGGTTACTTTAGGTACATAATTATATTATATCCGTATAATAATTATATTATTTACATTCAATCTAACTGACGGACTAAACAGATTGGCATTCTTTTATGTAGTCGTCATCCCTAATAGGGATGATCGTCCAAAAATACTAAACACATATTTTTTCGCTTTTTCTAATTAATGGAAAAATACAAAGATATAGAGCATAAAAGTTCCGGAGTGGGGGTTTGTAACGTCACTTCTAAGTAAAAATTGTACCCAGGCGTTTACGAGAAAAAAGAAAAAATACGTTTTGTGTATTTTTTTTAATATTATAACGGTAAGATATTAAACATTGGTTAGATAGAAGATTCTTACCTTAGTCTCAGTTATCCTCTTGTAATTTTGCAGAGAATCCCAAGCGGCTATCTTTCTGTCCTTCTCTCCTCCAGAAATGAGCGTTCCTTCCGATAGCATCACTAGGGAGCTGATGCCCTTAATGTGAGCCTAGGAGAATAATATTAATGGTTGAGAATAAACACATACTGGTTCAAAAACTAATACTAAACATAAATTCTTGTCTGTGTTGCCAAGATGGGTAGGCAGAGAATATGAATCTGTTCATGTTTCAATTACAATTAAGGGGTTGATAGAAAACGAAATCGTGATATTACAGTGACAGGTTGCTAATGTTGCTATACTACACCACAGGTTTTACAATAAAACCCATATCCTACAGTCTACTTTGCCCAGTCTTCGGCATCCTGAGGTGAGAGATTGTTCTCTTCCATGTCCGCTGTCAGGACGTCCAGCCAGCGCTTCTTAGGCCTACCGCGGCCGCGTGACCTAGGGCCTTGGACGGTGAGGTTGAGGCATCTGTTTCCAAGATTCACTTTAGATCATTCCGCTAAAATAGTTAGTTAATAGAGATGATGTGGACTATGATGACTGATGTTACCTCAAACTCCATCCTCACAAAATATGCCCCGTCACTGTCGACGCTATACACAGTGATGAACCCGTCACTATCAGCTGTGACCACGTCGCCGTCTTGCTCAAACTGCAGTGCTGTCACGTGTGTGCGAGAGGGCTGGAAGACAGAAAAGCGTATCACGTTAGCTATTCGTTGGTAAAAGTTGGAATGGTATTCACTTAGAATTACCAAGAGCTGTGCAACTTCAAGATTGGAGATTCAGGAATATTGACAACTGAAGTCACTCCTCTTCACTTCTAAAAAAAAACATTGTTCTAGACCTCAGACAGATATAAAAACATCGAGTTATCATCGAGAGGATGCTGTGTCAACTTATACTTAGCTCTTCTAATATGTCGTACCTTACAAGGACTAAGACCCCTAGCTACCAGTTTTATAATATCAGGCCCCGTAGCCGAATGGCATTTCTCCGACGCCAAACGAAAGCGATACGCCGCTGGCTCTGTCGCGCCAATACGCAAGCGCGATAGAGATAGATATCTACTAGCGCTTCGTTTCGTGAGCGTTTCGTGAGCGATTGTGCCATTCGGCTAGCCACCATAACCACATAGTCCTCTCGAAAAGATGGAAAGCGGCACTTTTTAATACCTAGTATTTTTTATTAGGTACAAAGACTACTATTTACCAATTCCGGAACGCCAGGGTACGTAGCCGAATGGCACAAACGCTCACGAAACGAAACGCAGATATCTATCTGTATCGCTCTTGCGTATTGGCGCGACAGAGCCATACTACCTTTGGCGGCGCTTCGTTTTCGTTTCCAATTCCGCTTGTAATGAGGAGGTTGTCGCCAAGAGAATGGAAACTGATACCTTTTAGCTCCTGTCTGAGTGTCTTTAAAAAGTTAATTCACCATTTTATATGGAATTTGACAGATGACAGCCCACTAACCCTAAGTGGTTGATGCAAGTGGGTCTTAGTGCGTTTTCACATTATCCGATCCGATATCGGATGTAGGAAGGATTTCAAAGGCGAAAATCAAAGATGGCGGCTTAAATATATGGGATATCGGTCCCACATCCGATATCGGATCGGACAATGTGAAAACGCACTTAGGGCCACTTGCACCAACGAAAATGGAGGGTTAACCCACCATTTTATATGGAATTTGACAGATGTCAGCCCACTAACCCTGAGTTAAGTGGTTGGTGCAGTCTTACCGGTTTAATAATATCAGTCCGCTCGAAGAAGCCGTCTTTCCGCCGGTTCCAGAAGGCTAGGTGTCCTTTGCCGTGTGTGATGAGAAGATTGTCGTCCAGGGGGTGGAAAGCAGCGCCGGTTAGCTCTTCTTGTAGTGTCTGGATATGAAACAAAATAGTGCAAGTTAGTGCTAATACACTATAATACTCTCTTTAGGGTTCCGTAGTCAATTAAATGAACCCTTATATGTAGTTTAGCCATGTCTGTCTGTCCGTCCTTCCGTCCGTCCGCGGATAATCTCAGTGACCGTTAGCACTAGAAAGCTGAAATTTAGTACCAATAGGTATGTATATCAATCACGCCGACAAAGTGGTAAAATAAAAAATGGAAAAAAATATTTTATTAGGATAACCCCCCGCACGTAAAGTGGCGTGTGATTTTTTTTTCATTTCAACTCTAACCGTGTGATAAATTGTTGGATAGGCATTTAAAAATGAATAGAGGTTTACCACAACCATTTTTTGACATTGTTAATATTTTAGGAAATAATCGCTCCAAAAGTAAAAAAAAAAATGTGCCCCCCGTCTAACTTTTAACCATAAGTTTAAAAATATGAAAAAAAACATAAAAGTAGAACTTTATAAAGACTCTAGGAAAATTATTTAGAACTTCATAAGGATGAAGAGTTTTGAAAAAAATACGGGAAACTGCGGAATCCTGCACTGAGCGTGGCCCGACACGCTCTTGGCCGGTTTTTCTTCTATTTTCATCCATCCCTACTAGGGTTTTAGACTTAAAAAAGTACTGAATGGAATCATTGACATATATATTTAAATTATGCTACAATTATCTTCAAAGCAGTGGCCGCGGCTATCAGTACATAAATCTCTGTATTTGTCAACGTTATCTGTGGCGTGCCGTGCCTGCCGCCTTCTGTCCGCGACTGTACTCAATGATTTGTGACGCGACGCCGTTAGAAATTATGAACGCGAGCGTACGGCTTGAGTGGGGTGCTTTTTTGTTTAATTCTTTCTGATTTCATGATAAAAGTGTGGATGAACTAAATAAAACATCTCTTGATTTAGAATTAGAATATCTAACACGTATCTTATCATGCCAACGGAATATTTATTAGCTTTAAAAAAAATTATAATCTAGCAACACCCTTACAACCCTTCTGATATTGCGAATTGATGAAAGGTAATCGCTAACTATCATTAGGTCGCTTATGGTAATAGACTTTAAGGGTTTTTATTAGGTTTGAAATCGAAAAGAAGCGCTGGTAGCCTAGCGGTAAGTATGTGCGACTTTCGTTCCGGAGGTCGCAGGTTCGAACCCCGGCTCGCACCAATGAGTTTTTCGGAATTTATGTGCGAAATGTCATTTGATATTTGCCAGTCGCATTTCGGTGAAGGAAAACATCGTGAGGAAACCGGACTAATTCCAATAAGGTCTAGTTTACCCTTCGGGTTGGAAGGTCAGATGGCAGTCGCTTTCGTAAAAACTAGTGCCTACGCCAAATCTTGGGATTTGTTGTCAAAGCGGAGCCCAGGCTCCCATGAGCCGTGCCAAAAATGCCGGGATAACGCAAGGATGATGATTAGGTTTGAAATCGAAACTTGGTTATTGATGCTATAAGACCAAAGGCCGCTGTTGCTATGCGCAAGTTCTGCGTCATAGCAAGAACGATTTAATACCGGACTGACAAAGCCCATACAAAACAGCGTACCCCTGAAATGCATGAGCCTTTTAGGCTTAAAACTAGATGGCGCTGTTTCGCAGCCTGAAAGTGGCCAAAATCATATTTTCCCCAAATATTTCTGCGTGTTTTTATTGTTTATAAGAACAAATTACATATTTCTTTATTTTAATCATGATATCACGTCAATACACATTAAAAAAAAATAATTTGTAGTTATGATAGTATTTAATAGGTGGCGCTAAAAAACGGAGGTAAAATATATAAAATAATCCTTGGTCATAGCAAAGTTGGCAACGGCAAAATATATCATTAAACAAAATATTCAGTTTTAAATGTCTAAATACTCAGTATTAGCAAATACAATCTCAACAATTATTTTCCTCAGTTAATAGCTTTGAAAAACTTAATGACGAATATAATAAATGTTGCCTAATTATTACAGCAACAATTATAAACCACGCGACACCAAAAAACTATGCCAACAACAAACACATAAAACTGATCCCTATTTTTCACTGCGTAAGGTATTCTTGGCTATGGATTTCGTAGCACGTAGCGAGCTACGAGTTGCTACGGCGCGGCGTAGAGGGGCGTGGCCTCACTGGGGGTGTGTTGAACTCATCCAATGTCGTATATTAATGCTCTTGTCAGTTGTTTTGCAGATAGGAATATACCTACAATTGAGTTGTTAGAAGGTAATGTGATTTTAAGTGCAATTAAAGGAATTTTGATCCGAGTTTGAAATAGATATGTTCCGTCAGAGTTAAAAGTGGTTGAAAATAATAAATTTAAAAAAATACGCCTCCAGTATTTTAACACTTTCGCTACCAAGAACCCGACTGTCGGGCACACCGTTCGTAGAAGCGTAGCCGATTACATGGGGAAACCCGTATGTAGCGAAATTGTCGTAGCGCCGCGTAGAGCCCGGTTTCGAAAGTGTTAATTAACCCAATCAGTGCTAATAACGACTCCTCGTATTGCCTCTACAAGTTACAACCCATTTTCGCTACATACGGAGAAATTCATGTTATCGGCTACGACGTAGCGCTACGACCGTAGCCTAGCGGTGAACGTGTAAAGTTAATACAATACAATACAATACAAATACTCTTTATTGCACACCTCAATACAGGAAACAATATAGTAAGTCTACACAACAACTTAAGAGGTAAAACAAGAGGCGGTCTTATCGCTAGAGTACAAAATCAGAAAAAAAATCGGTTTAATAGTACAGTCACCGGCATAAATATTAGGGTGGATCAAAAAAACACTTTTTTTGAATTAGCAAACCTAATAGTTATCAATCAATGAACCTTAGTCTATGAAGCCTTTGTGCAAAATTTCAGCTTTTTTAATCAACATCTTCAGCCCCCGCATTAGGTTTGAAATTTTGAAAATCTCATACAAACCTGAAAATTCAACTTTCAGATTAAAAAAAACTTTCGGCAGTATTATGTTCAGTATACATTATTGATACATATTATTACAAGAAACTACCAAAAGCTGCGAAAATAGCGTTAAAAATCGCAAATTTTCGGTATTTTAGCGGCTATTTCGGCAAATGTACCAAAACTAGGCGAACTTTCGCGATTTTTGATGCTATTTTCGCAATTTTTGGTAGTTTCTTATATTGATATGTATCAATAACATATACTTAACATAATACAGCCGATTTTTTTTTTAATATGAAAGTTGAATTTTCAGGTTTGTATGAGATTTTCAAAATTTCAAACCTAATGCGGGGGCTGAAGATGTTGATTAAAAAAGCTGAAATTTTGCACAAAGGCTTCATAGACTAAGGTTCATTGATTGATAACTATTAGGTTTGCTAATTCCAAAAAAGTGTTTTTTTGATCCACCCTAATAAATATGTGATGATTTCTATACCTTGTCACGTTAACGTCTTGTTTGAAATGTCATACGAAATTGTCACACGATATAAAGCGATAAGGTACAGAAATCATCACTTATTTATGCCGGTGACTGTACACAAATGACATGTATTTAATTTTACATGTATTTTTCATGATGATGATCGATGGGGCCGGCTAGTATTGCTGTGGAGATCTAGATGGGAAGACGAGGTGGCGGGAAACCACGAGCCAGATGGTCGGACGACATCAAAAAGACGGTAGGGCCGACCTGGCACAGAACCGCCGCATATAGAACGGAATCGAAATCCATGAAAGAGGCATATGTTCTGCAGTGGACGCGAATTATGAAGAGAAGATGTATTTCAAAAAATATAGTGGACTTGTCATTGCTATTAGGTACTCTTGTATTAGGGTCGGTTGCACCATACCGTCTGTCAAGCGTTCGTTAAATTGTATAGTATGAGAAGTTCCATAGACGTCTGTTGCGTGACGATGATATGTCTGTCAAATGTGGTTGATGCAACTGGCCCTTAGTCTGCCTTTGCTATCCTCGTAAGTCCCAGGCCAATTTTCCGATTTTGAATTTGGCACTTAAGAGTTCAAAACTCGAATTTAATTTGTACTTATATAAGTACGTGGGGACTTAAGGCGCTAAAAGGTCAGCTCTCAATCTCACATTAAGTACTGTCGGAAATTCAAAACTTCACTTCACTTTAAAAAAACCAGTCTGTGAATGAATTTTATAATTGTAACCAAAATATTCTTACATTAAATTATTTTAGGAAATCACGAAATCAACTTAATTCATAAAATTTTAAAAATAGTTTTGCCGTCGTTCTTACGAAATGTTATAAATATTCGATTGTTACCACCACAAAAAAGGGACCGTAATCAGATCAAAACAACTCGACAGTGTTTAAAATGGGTCGTCCACACCGTCCAACTTATTAAAATACGTCTTTACTTCGCTAGAAACGAGTGGCCAGCACGAACCCCTATCCGCCATCTTAATGTGTCCCTTGACCTAGAAACTTGACAACGTTCAGGACTTACGATCCAGACGAATTATATTCTGTATTATATTACGTCTGAAGTACAGCGGGGCAAATCTCGACTGGGGGACAAATGTAACTGATCCATTTTTCCATGTTTTACATAATGCAAACAGCATTATTAAATAAAGTGTCCACCAGTCTAGATTTGTCCCGCTGTACCTTATTTCTATCGTCCACAATGACGTGGGAGTTATAGAGGATGTATAATTGTATATAGATATTTTTTATTCAAAAATGTGAATAAATAAGCGTAAGTATACCATACTAAATACGCCTTGCTTTTACTAGAAAAAAATCACACGCACACATTTTTGTCTGTCGTTATTATCATATTTATGTGTCCCTAGATAATTTGAGTAGGTAAACAAACAGATTAACATAGATTATTTATTTGAAATGAAGTAGAAAAAAGTTAAATATAATAAATATTTATTGTAATTAATAATTCGTTCGTATTTATTTTAATCATTAGTTAAAATAACTACATTCAAATATGTTCAAATTTTGAACGTTATTTTTCAATCTGACTGCACTAACTTCTGTTAGTCTTGTCTTTAATACGATATGTACCTACCTAAAAAGTTTAGGTCAGCGATCTATTGTTTTGTTAACAATTGTTGGTATAACCATTGACATCCACAAAAAAAAATATCTGCGTTTATGAACATTGTTTAATCTTAATTTAAAAATTCTGGCCTGATGACCACCCTGTATGTACTGTAGTTCTACTATGTACAATATCACAGGCAGTTCTTAAATCATATTTCAAAGACACAAGGTCCACAAAAACTCAAATAAGAGCGTTATAAGTTCGCGTGACCAAAGTACCGTATTCGTCGGTGCTTAAAGCTAGGTTTACATGCTGTATTCATTTATTTACGGGCGAGCTGGTTTGTGTGGGGCTTATATCGCGGCGGCTGGTGCTAAGAATCTGTTTTACATATTTTGATGTATACAAAGTTGGAAACAAAGGAAACACTAGTAAACATTGTAAGTTATGGATTATGGTTTCATTTAGTATGTGGTATTATGTTAGCTAAATACAGTAGGTGTACTAATTTCGTGATTTTTATTTATGAAAATAAAGGCTACAATTAGGCTACAATTTGCAAGTTTAACGCACGAGATATTCAACATTGTTTTAGCACAAGTTTATTAATACATATTATTAAGAAAATTACTTGTCCGTTTCGAACACATTTGTTGCAGATGAAAATAAAAACATAATTAGGATGATTACTTCGGTAGTGTGTCTGAGTTTTTTTGATAGTGAAGTCGGTTAAAATGGTGTTGTCTGTGGCTACATTATAATATCAGTAGTAAAGTTACTTACCGCAACTTTTCCCAGCAGATGTCCCCATTGCCACTGCCAGACTGACAGGATACTTTCGCGGCCTGCATCCACGGCCAACACGTAGCTGCCTCCGTTCTGTTCAAACAATTCAAATTTCAGTTCGAGTCTAAAGTAATAGGAATATTGATGTTTCCATCAGCGTACGGTACAAAATAATTTGTAAGAAAGGGACGTTACGGACGGACAGTACCAGTTGTGAAAAGGCAACAGTAGACAGCTGGCTTCAAAGTTGACCATCCTAAATCCATATGTGTAGTGACTGTAAGTGCGTTTTCACATTATCCGATCCGATATCGGATGTCGGAAGGATTTCAAAGGCAAAAATCCAAGACGGCGCCTTAAATGTACGGGTTAGGTCCTACTTCCGATATCGGATCGGATAATGTGAAAACGCACTAAAGTGTCCGTGCTTCAGATACCGACATGGACCTGTGCGGCGACCAGACCTAGGCCAAACAGCTCATCGCTAGTTTACACGATTTGGAGTTCCATACATAATAGTCGATTTTAAAGTAGGTACTAACCAGTTGTGAAAATGAGACGGCGGATATCCCAAAAACGTGTAGTGTCTGCTAAGTATCGGTGCTCCAGATTCGAAAGTGGGCCTGTGCGCGAGGGCCACTCATTGGCCACTTGTCTAGCTCACGGGAGGGATACATTCTTATGCTGGGTAAAGAGAAAATATGGAAAATAATACTAACCAGTTGTGAAAATGCGACGGCAGACACGCCGGCCTCAAACTCAGCCATCCCAAATACGTGTAGTGTCTGTAGAGTGTCGGTGCTCCAGATTCGAACGTGAGCCTGTGCGCGGCGACCACGACCGGCGCGCTGGCCGCTCGCTACTAGTTCACGCGAAGGATGAAGTTCCATGCTGGATAAGAAAATAAGAATCAATAAAGTCGCACAAAAAAAAGGAGGATAGACAATAGATTTTTCCCCTCACTAGCTGGAAACACGTATACCTTGACCTTGAATAAAGTCAAATTAACTGCTTTAAAATTGATAAAAGTAGGTGAATCTAGTAATAAAGATGATTTACCACCTGTGGAACTACTGGAAGCAGTGATAATTGTGATAAACGCATTTTTTGCGTTGTAGTTTCCTCGCTATAGTGAGGGAAAAAGTTTTGTGTTACACTCGGGTGCAAATGTATTTTACTTCTCGTATGTTAAAAAACTCGCAAGTTCAGGTTTCTATTCTCGAACCACTCGCTTCGCTCGTGGTTCAACTATAGAATCCTTTCACTTGCTCGTTTTTCAATTCCACACTCGGCGTTAAAATACAACTTTGCCCCCTTGTATAACAAATAACTATTGTTTTGCTTTTGGTACAATAAAATTGAAGATTGCTACTGTGATTATTTCTGGAGCGATATGAAGGAGGTGGTTCTGCGCGAACATCGACAATTTGCAAAAAGCAGAAAAGGATGGCCCTGAAGCTTTAGTAGTTTCATGTGCTCTGCCTACCCCTTTATGGGATACAGGCGTGATTGTATGTATGTATGTATGTAGAAAAGGATCAAATAAACTATTTTGTGTCGCAGATCAAGTCACTAAGCCAATGAACTTACTTATTTTAGTGAAATTTTTGTACTTCGTCATTTTTATGACAAAAACAATGATGACGATGGTGAAAAGGTATTCAAAACTTCTAAACATTTTTGCTTTATTTTGCTCATCGATTACGCACACCGCTCACACGCTTCTAATTTTAGTAGTACTTTATTGTGTACAACAGATTTATATACAGGTTACAGGAGCAGAGGTACAAAGGCGTACGTATAACTAAATTTTAATGAGGAACTATCGTGAAAATGTTGTTTTCAGGTAGCATCTTGACAATCGATATGATCATTAACGTATTAAGTTGAGGTACCTAATATTTACTTACCTCTGTATATCCTCAATATGCCCCGTATAATACCGCTGCGACTCCTCATCACTAGCGACGTAGTACAGGAGCTCTCCAGTGAGCAGCACCCGGAGGTTGCGTCGACAGTCGAAGCCTCGGTAACCGTAGCTGATGGAAGAAGAGGCTTAGTTCAATAACTTACCACTGTATATCCTCAGTGTGCCCCGTATAATGCCGCTGCGACTCCTCATCGCGGTCGTACATTATGGCTACAGCCGCGACGTAGTACAGGAGCTCTCCAGTGGGCAGCACCCAGAGGTTGCGGCGACAGTCGGATCCTCGGTAACCGTAGCTGATGAAAAAATAGAATAGAAGATGGTTTGTTCAGAAACGCTTGATTGAAACTATACTAATAACACTGACTGACCAGTATTTTTATGAGGTGTAATGTAACTGAAAAGATTTCCATTCGTTTTCGTGTCAAAGGACCCTGAATGACCTTGACGCTGGACTTCCTTGGTGACCCTTCCGAGAAATAGTGTATTTATCCGATCATCATATCTTTTGTAACACGCGTAGCATTACGTATTTAAATTACGACGGGATGATATTGCCATTGGTGTTCTTTGTCCGCTCCTATAAATTATTGGGCTAAATTATCAAAACTGAGGTTTAAAAATTTTAAGCCTGTGTCGATAGATGGCAGTCTATGCACTGTGATTACATATTTTACTTTGACAGTAACTTTCTATAATACTCGGTCCTCTTTGTTCAAGGTTGTGTTGGTTTATATTATTTTTACTTAAAAAAAACTTACACCCATTCTAGTGCAAGCTTCTTCTCTGGTGGCGTGTTGTCAATAGGTGCATGATGGATCGGCGGGTAGAATGTGCGTCTGAGACCGCGGATGGTTACGCGGATCGGTTCTTCTTTCAGCACTTCCAGTAGGGTATAATCTGGATGGAAACAATGGCCAGTGTTAATCATGGCGTGATTCAGTTGCATACGAAAATCAGCATAAAGGAGCCACTGACTATCAGTTCGGCAGGCGGCAACGGCCTGTCAATCGGTGCTGTCTCTTTTCTTTTGTTTTTTTTTCTGACTGCCCCAGACCGTCCGGATTGATAGTCATCAGTAAGATGATAGGAGATAGGAGCCTTAAGATAGGAGCCAAGAATTTTTTAGTCCAAAGTGTTTTCGATGTCCGTCGATTATGGTGAGACATCTATGAATTGAATTTTCAGGAATGTTGACTCCATAAAATCAAGCATAAAAAAAAACAAATTTCTAGAAAAAATGAAACAAATAGCACAAACTCCATCACTAAACGCCCACAAAGCGGTGTTAAATGAGAAGGATATTTGATTATACGAATTAACATACCTGAATTACGAACGATCTCTCCCTCAGGCGCGTACAGCACCCTCGGCCGGCTTTTGCTGCGCGCGCGCCGGCCGCGCACCGACACTGCGTCATCTGAAACTGGGGCTGCCGCCACGTTGCCTCGGGATCGAGATCTACGAATAAATTTTAAGCTATGATGAATAATTAATAATGCATGAAACGAGTATTATTTGTGTTGAAGTCTAATGAAAGGCCCATTTTGCCGCTTAGGCACCTACTGACTATAAACACGAGATTTGTTTGGTATATTGTGTCTATTTATATAATGGCTACATCTTTTCATTTGCCCAGGGGGGGTCACGTGGTAAAGGCCCTATTTGTATGGCCAACCTAGGCTCCAGGAGGGGGGGGTGGGGTCATCCCCCTGGATCCGCGCATGGATTCGGCCGGATTTTGGACGTAATCCGGTCGGCGTGTCTCTTCATAAAAAAATAAAGTGTCAATGCATCATAATTACACGTCACAGCAACAAGTTTTCAGGTTTTTTTTTCAGGGTTCCTGGAAAATTTTGTTTCTGCTCTGCAGTGTGTATTTTTGTCAGTTTAGTCACAACATTCTCAAGGGACCTTCAAGGAAATTTCACCTTCTCATAGGAGACTCGACTGGCAGCGGCGCGCTGACTCCGGGACTCAGGGCCGGTGCCACCATCACTGTGCCCAGGTAGAAGGTCTCCACGTCCGCAAACTCGTTGCGGAGTTGGGAGAAACTTCTCACCTGTACCAAAAAAGCCGATTTTCATCAAACACGGCTAAAAACACTCCCGACGAATCCACCTTTCAAAAAAAAAAACTATATCTAAATCAGTTCATCCATTCGAAAGCTACGATGGCACAGACAGACACACACACAGACGGACAGAGAAACACGTCAAACACGTCGTCGTCGTTGTCGATCTACCTTTCATTCGCACGAAGAGGTTTGCCTCTTCTTTCCTAATGCGAACTGCTAAGGAATGGAACATGCTCCCCTCTTCTGTATTCCCGGGCGAATACAATCTGGGTGAATTCAAGTCAAGAGTGAATAGGCTGTTACTGAACCAGTGAGCTACAACCTCGGCCTTGTCGTCACTTTCCATCAGGTGCGACTAAGGTCAATCACTGGCCAGTTTATAATAAAAAAAAAAAAAAAAAAAAACATAGGTATAACACCCTGTCGTTTCGTCTGGGGTTAAAAATGGAGCTGGTCAAAAAATAGAGATATTTATTTTACACCCTTGAAAAAAATAGCAAGTTAAAAATACAAATACCTAATTACAGAAACTCAAACAAAAACGAACATTTAAATTAACTCATTAGGACCTAACCCACCCAAAGGAACACACCATTTTTCTAATACCCAACGTACAACGCGCAGTAATGGGTTAAACATACTGAATATGATATCGTTTTCATTGGTCTCATTGTAACAGAGCTTAATGTTTATAATAATATTACATGTTATAAAAGTCATAGAAAATACCTCTTGTCCAGTAATTGTGTACATTCGTTTAGCTCCACTCATTTTGAGTACTTGTCCTAAGTCTTCCAGGACCTCCTCGAAAGGTTGTGTAGTTCGCAGGTTTAACAAAACACGGCACTGCAATGAGAAAATATATTTAAAACACATTTGGAAAACTCAGTTTTATCAAGTTAAAGAGAGGCCGATTCTAATGTACCATTTTGTTACGGTTTCAATCGTATGATATTATTACCTATATTGACGTTATATCTCGCGCACACCAATAGCGTAAGCAAATTATGACATGTACCTATAAGTACTATAAATTGGAAGTGGAAGCTACTTGCTTCAAGTAGTTTCAAGCAAGCCATCGAGTGTAATTAGTTATTGTTATTTTCATGTTTTTTTTTCATATAGGTATAGATTGAAATTTGTTAGAATTTGGATAATTACATACATACATACATACAATCACGCCTGTATCCCATAAAGGGGTAGGCAGAGCACATGAACTACTCAAGTTTCAGTGCCACTCTCGGCAAAAAGGGGTTGAAAGAAAACGAAATTGTGACATTGCAGTGACAGGTTGCCAGCCTCTCGCCTACGCCACAATTTAACCCATATCCCACAGTCGACTTCTACGACACCCACGGGGTAAAAGGGGATGGTGAAATTCTTAACCCGTCACTACACGGGTATCAGAAAGGCCAGAAGGTTTCCACAAATACGGAAATAAGATCTGAATATAATTAAATTAGAAAAGTTTATAAGAAAATAAATACTATCAAAGAAGTAGCATATTTTCGGCTACATTTGGCGCTACGCAATATGTAGCTAAGTATTTTAGTAGGTTCTGCAAGGTTAGATGCACTATGCAGTTACATGTAATACCCCTTTAGGTAGATTGGGGTCATTTACAGCGTAGTTCTACTTTATCACGAGTGCTTTGGTTACACGTGCCTTGTAAGGCAGGCTATTGAAAGTAATATTATGGTATTAGCATAATGTATTGCATGCATTCGAACGCAGCTTTTATCGACATCACTTATACGGGGTAGCTTATAAACATGGGTTACAAAGTCAATGTAACATTAGTATTTTTTTATGCACGGAAAATTGTGCCCACTGTGCGCAATACAACCAGTCACCGGGCGTAGCACAATCGCGTCGGTGCTTCCCTAATGCTCTTAAGAATCGTACGAAAAGGACGTATTGACCTGATACGCTTTATCACGCAACTATGCTTAGCCACCTGCGGGCATAGCACATCTAAATATATAAAAGAAGAAGCTGACTGACTGACTGACATATCAACGCACAGCCGAAACCGCTGGTCCTAGAGATTTCAAATTTGGCACGTAGGTTCCTTATATAGTGTAAAGGAGCACTAAGAAAGGATTTTCCAAAATTCACCTCCTAAGGGGGTCAAATGGGGGTTCAAAGTTTGTATGGGGAAACAAGATTAGTTTGACTATTTTATACGAAACTTCACAGGAAGATTCCTTAAGACATATAACTGAATACGTGTTTCAGGTTTTTTGAAAATTTAACCCCTAAAAGGGTAAAAAGGGGGTGATAAAGTAAAAAAATCAATATGGGTATCGTTTTTATGGTTTATCGGGTCGCTGATCACGATAAATACAACGTTTTTAAAATCTAACGAGGCGGAAGTGAAATACCTTCTCCCCTGCTGTGGTGCAATGGGGTTTAAATATCAAAAAAATATATAAAAGAAGATATTGACTGACTGACTGACATATCAATGCACAGCCGAAACCGCTGGTCCTAGAGATGTCAAATTTGGCACGTAGGTTCCTCATATAGTGTAGAGGAGCACTAAGAATGGATTTTTCAAAATTCGCTTCCTAAGGGGGTCAAATGGGGGTTCAAAGTTTGTATGGGGTAACAATCTAACAATGTTAGTTTCACTGTTTTATTCGAAACTTCACAGGAGGGATCCTAAAAACATATGACTAAAGACGTGTTTCAGGTTTTTTGAAAATTTAATCTCTAAAAGGGTGAAAAGGGGGTGATAAAGTCAAAAAACTAATATGGGTATCGTTTTTACGGTTTATTGGGTCGCTGATCACGATAAATACAACGTTTTTAAAATCTAACGAGGCGGAAATGAAATACCTTCTTCCCTGTTGTGGTGCAATGGGGTTAAAATATCAAAAAATATATATAAAAGAAGAAACTGACTGACTGACTGACATATCAACGCACAGCCAAAACCGCTGGTCTTAGAGATTTCAAATTTGGCACATATGTTCCTTATATAGTGTAGAGGAGCACTAAGAAAGGATGTTTCAAAATTCTCCTCTTAAAAGGGTGAAATGGGGGTTCAAAGTTTGTATGGGGAAACAAGATTAGTTTGACTATTTTATTCGAAACTTCACAGGAGGATTTCTAAAGACATATGACTAAATACATGTTTCAGGTTTTTTTGAAAATTTTACCCCTAAAGGGGTGCAAAGGGGGTAAAGTCAAAAACACAATATGGGTATCGTTTTTATGGTTTATCGGGTCGCTGATCACGATAAATACAACGATTTTAAAATCTAATGAGGTGGAAAAGAAATTTTCTCCCCTGTTGTTGTGCAATGGGGTTAAAATATCCAAAATAGCCATAAGTATAGGTTTAGTTTTTATCTTTACTTCTGGTTCAAGAGATTTCAAATTGACACGGAAGTTCCAGGAGAACTAAGAAAGGATTTTTCAAAGTTCACCTCCTATTAGCATGATAATTTGACAGGGGCAAGGACAGGGACAGGGACAGGGACAGGGACAGGGACGGGACGGGGCGGGACGGGACGGGACGGTATAGGGTTAGGGATAGGGATAGGGAAGGGATAGGGATTGGGATAGGGATGGGGATGGGGATGGGGATGGGGATGGGGATGGGGATGGGGATGGGGATGGGGATAGGGATAGGGATAGGGATAGGGATAGGGATAGGGATAGGGATAGGGATAGGGGACGGGGACGGGGACGGGGACGGGGACGGGGTTGGGACGGGGACGGGGACGGGGACAAGGATAGAGATAGGGACAGGGATAAATATAGGGATTGGGGTCGGAATAATCGGTCGGCAATCGATATCTAGGCAGTGTAAAATGCAGGTGGCTCAGTGGGAAGGGATTAGTAAGTAGGCATCGGCGAGTATCCTGCATCTGTAGACTGTAATAACTATTACATTCAATGTGCTGTAAGAAGATCGTTGTTTGCTTGCCTTTTATATGTTTACGTTTGCAATAAGTATAAGCAAAATGGAAAAAATTGTAAGCGATAATGCAAGAAAGTACTTTTTACCCTACCGACCATAGCGTCGAGATACTGGCTATGTGGGTTGTATAAAGTTTCCCCAGTATAAATATTCATATAGGTAAAATACATACATATTCGTACCTACTACCTACGCTGTGGTCGCTGTGTAACAATTCTACAATCATTGCAAGAATTTCTTTTAAAACAATAGTAATATGTGTAAGGTACAGTCGGCCAAAAAAGTGGTTTACCACTTTTCGATCAATAGAGTCGAAAAGTGGTAAACCACTTTCTTGGCTGACCGTACAGCAAATAGATCAGTTACAATGGCAGTCGAGAATTGCCCCGCTTTACCTTAATCGAAATAATCGCGGACAGATGTACCTACTTACAAAGAAACCTACGGATCCAAATGAAAATCTTATTTTTTGTAAACGTTTCAATAAGAATACTTTTATTACGCGGGCGAAGCCGCGGGTAAAAGCTAGTTAGTGTGATAAACCGTATCGCGTCGGTACGTCCCTATCACACTTACAAATAGTGTGAAAAGGACGGCCTGACGCGATACGCTTTATCGCGCTACCAATACCATGCTTGCCCGCCTGCAGTCATTAAGCTGTACTTTAACCCTTAAATTCATAGTGATGTATATATGCATCATATATTAAATAAAACACAACCGTATCACCACAACAAGCTTCAAACTTTAACCCAACCTTGTCGCAAGACGAACCTTACTAACTATAAGTGGTAGAATACAGCCCCTTACTGAATATGAATCATAAATATCGTAGCCTCGAGCACTTACGCGATTGAATCCATAGGTTTACGTCCAAGGTCTTGGCAAAGCTACTTATTAAAGCGATCCGCGAAATAAATTGTATTTACGGTAATTACAGGCACCTTTACCCTTGGTGGCGGATAAAAGACTGTTTGAAGTAATCAGTGTGACCGTTTCATTTCAACTGGTTTCAGTTGATTTGCTTTTAATTAAGGGTATGAAAAAATCAGGGAATGAGGTCAGGGCGTATACTGAAAACGTTCATAGAAAAGGTTTACTTAGCTAAAATTTTGTGAAGGCAATTAGCTGTTTGACTTGTGATTCATCTGTCAGTCAACACAGGTCGTGATTTATTTTGTAGAGCTTCCGGTACAAGCATGGAATGGCTACAAGTTTCACCTATACAATAAATACAATACGGCTTATATTAACTTGCAATGGGAGTTTACATCGGACTTCTTGCAGGTTCCAGCGCGCGACCCAATGCTACACATTCAAGTCACTTATCTTAGTGGTCCATGTTATTTATAATCCGTATACACACCGTACCTACGTAGGTACACGGCCAGAAGTCGGTTTGCCGCCGCCAGGCGGAGGTGCGTCCGACTCCGCGACGGATAGCTTGCTTGCCGGGTCGCAGTCACTATCTATACATATCACAAGTCACCTGTATAGAGTGGTCCATGTTGTTGATAATCCGTATAACGCGGCCAGAGGTCGGTTTGCCGCCGCCCGGCGGAGGCGCGTCCGACTCCGCGACGGATTGTTTGCGGGTTCCGGCACGTGACCAGCCGCTCGGGGCGGGTGCGGGCGTTGTACCACCGTACCACATGCCGTTCTTTTTGCCGTAACTTGCTGCCTGTTTGTAAAAGATGTCATTAGTTTACATGGTATCATTTTAAGTATATGGTATATCGATGGTTGTTTGTACCTTCAATATTTTGTCATCGATACGTGAGCGTCTTTTGTTCTTGTATTGAGTTTTTAGTTATATTATTTGATCTGTGTAGGAACTAAAAGATTCCAGCTTTTCTATCAAAATTATTAAAGGGGATTCTTCGGACCGGCTTAAGTCCTTCATGTGCATGCTCTCTTTGCTAACATAATAACTAATAGTCTCCTATTTATTCAGAGGCACCTAATTATCGCAGACATTTAGTAGCCTAAATATACGTAGAACAACTATAATGAAACACCTCAACTAAACGTAAAACAAGTAGAAAACTTCGCTATCTCGGCAATAAAATTTCGCTCTAAAATTTGCCACACATTCCTTCCTACTCTAACTACCCAATAAAACCCTTTTTACTGCCCTGCAAAATAAAATGCAATTAAGTATTCGTAATGCACAATTTCCTTTCAGCACTAGCATTGCTAGTAGCAATTTAGCCAAGCCCTAGCGTTCAATTGTTTCCGCGGGACCCTGACCCGGTTGTTTGATAAATGCACTGAGGCAAACATCGCCGAATTTGTGTGCATACAATAGTTGCAATTTAGTATAGAGGCTATATAGGGAAGATAGATAAGGCTACTGATGTGCCGACGGAAAGTTTCTAAAATTCTGAAATGTTCACATAGGAAAACTTCGGACACTTTCCATACTTTGTATGGACACTTGTGTGGATGGAAACTTTCCATTTCATAAATTAAAATCCTTTATTTTTCTTGAAAGTTTCGTGAATTTTTCAAGAAATTTAAGATTTTTTGGAAAGTTTCCGCAACTTGCACTAGGTAAGGCAAAGTAAATATATTTTAAGTATGTTTACAGCTAATTGTTCAGAATTGAATTATATGACATAGAACTCAAAACTATATGCATATGCATATACAGCAGAATGAGATAACATTTCACCCGTTTTAGTGGGCTATCAAGTTTATAATCGCACTGTGTTTGTTGTCCGATTCTGGATCTTGACAAAAAGGAATGGTAGACTGTAAAAAAATTGAAGTAGAGTGCCACTTATTATTACAGAACGTGTTATTAAAACAACATGTGTAGGTTGTGTGCCTACTTTAAGGTTGGTTATTAAAATAATGATCTATTTAATTTTACTTCAGAACCGCTGAGGAATTTGAATTGTATCTAATACGTGGCATCGAAAGCGGCAACAAGTTTAAAAATAAAAGTTATGATTATGATGTGACGGGTTAATCTTCTAATATAAGTAGAATTGGAATTTTGCGCATTTTTCTACTGACAAAGCAGGTTTGCCAGAGTATTGAGAATCGTTCTGCAGAAAATCAAGTATTTTTATGTAGCTACCTGTTTCTTTTCATTTGCATATAAGACCTCAATAATATAATGCACTTTTACTCTGCTGCTACGTTTGTGGTTAACTACAGTTTCATTTAAACGAACTAGAATTTATTCGAGAATTCCTCGTCTTTACGAGGGAATGCTGCCCAGTTCCGACCCGATGTTTTTTCACGTATTATATGCGAAGCAATGCATTAACCTACTTTACATTATTGGGGGCGGCAGCCATTTTATTGTTTAACGGTCGTTGATATGCATAAGAATTTTAATTTGAATGTTAGAATTTCTTACTAATTTAGTCACGTATCTATATTTGAATTAGGTCATTTGTATTTTGACAATTAATATTTTTAAATGAAAATATAACTACAGAGATAACGCTCTCTTATAAAACAAGGGCCATTTGTGCGTATTTCGTTTATATTGGAATTTTACAAAAGAATGTTTTTATTTGAAAGATTATTTTAAAAATATCCTGTTGTTTTGTCGTTTGATTTAATCAAATATAAATATATATTTTTTAATTCTATTAATTAAATATCCATACTTGCTCACTAACCATAACACTGATCCTCAAGTCCTCCGCACTTTTCGCGTAATACCGTATCCTGATTCGCGATATCTTGCCGCGAGCACACCTCGGACAATGGCGATCAAATATATGAAAGAGGCGCGTTCCTACGCACACAGTCCAAGCTTGTGTAGGTGAACGCGTACCATGCCTGTATGAGTGGGATATGACAGGCCAACAACTTTATTATACTGTGCCGCGGGCGCGCTCCGTGCCGCCCAACACAACACTGTAAACACGCTTGTTTCGACCACCGAAAGTCCTTGGCAGGTGGACTGACCGTCTGTCAAGGACGGTGCGTGCCACCAGCGTGACCTTCGCGAATACTGATAAAGTAAGGTGTAACGATCTCGTGCGGTTCGCGAGTTTGGCGCGAAAACTGTTTCAAAAGTTAATTAACTTCGTTTTCAAAATTAATAGTAGTACTACATACACAAGAAGGCATTCTTTGATTAGAATTAGAATGCAATTCAATTTATCAATTGTATATTTTACGAAATATATGTTTTAAAAAGAGTTTTAGACTTTTATCATAACATTTTTCAGCGTTTTAGGACAATTCTTCGTTCGTACCTACTATTATTTGGCTTAAATATGTAATTGGTTTTATGTAGAAAATATTTTGGCAAGATTCCAAACATGTATATGTAATATTACAGTCAGGACTTCAATCATAAAAATAAATCTATCACGTAAGTTCATCTTTGTGTATTACAAAACCTTTATTTGGCCATTTCATTCGTGAATTCTGAAGTGAAGACAAACAAAAGAACTAGCATTTGGGAAAATATTATCTCTCATACCACATTAAGCTCAAATTTAACTGGTCACCGTTTTTCGGCCAGTCATCGTGTAAGCGAGGCCGTCTCAGAAAATTGCTGCATAGCAAGTGGACTGCGGTGAATTAATACGGCGAAAATGTTGGACATTTTCATGTGAAACCACATTGTCGCTTACCGTGGACGAAATTTGCTAATATTTTTATACTAATTACCTGCAGGGCTAGCACATGATTGGCGCTAGACGCTAGAGTATGTTGTCGCGAGATAGACTACCCCCTTGTCATTAATTAAATTAGAATAAGACGTCGCGGCATACTCACGCGCCAATAATGTGCTAAACCCTGCTGCCGGCTTAGCCGAAATGACAATCGTTGACGACGCTGATCGAAATGCAGGCTCTGCTGTCGCGCCAATACGGAAGAGCGAGAAGCTAGAGAACTATAGCTACGCGACATTTTTGTAAGCGTTTGTGCATTTGGCTACGTACCCTGTTAACACTAATTCTATCGAGTGTACTTGTGCTTAAAGCGGTAATGGCCCCTTTTGCTTGAGAACGGCACAAATGTTGGACATTTTGTCGTTTAGCGGGTAATTGGTATCGGGCGCATTTATTCGTTAGCGAGGTGATTTTGTAACGTTGAAACGTTGTGTGGATTTTTTTAAATATAATAGAAGGTTTTATAGCATGGAAACCGTGAAGTTACTGCTCGGACGCTTTAAATTAGGACATCCTTAAACAAGCGGCTAGACAGTCTATCAGCAAAAACACTAAATATATCTTAACGCGTCAACTTGTTACCATAGAAATGAAGATGTGGTCCGGTTTAATTGGCACTTAAGCTTCCACAGTCTATACGATGCTGACTGTGGAAGGTTCAAACACAAAATCCCTTGTGCCATCGTGATTCGCCTTAATCACTATTGGCAAAAACCTTAGCCATTACACTACCTATATACACCTACTTCAACGCTTCTTTACGTCCAAA
Organism: Leguminivora glycinivorella; assembly: GCF_023078275.1. Taxonomy (NCBI): domain Eukaryota; kingdom Metazoa; phylum Arthropoda; class Insecta; order Lepidoptera; family Tortricidae; genus Leguminivora; species Leguminivora glycinivorella. The sequence continues at coordinate 3,293,138 of NC_062977.1, forward strand.
TATTTTTACATACATATTTCATTTAAATTCATTAGCGTAGAAACTCTAGGTCCATGGGGTCCCAGCGTGAACAAGTTGTTCACAGAAATCGCGAAGCGTCTGGTTGAGGTAACTGGTGACCGAAGAGCTGGCGACTTCCTCGCACAACGTATCAGCATTGCGATACAGCGAAGAAATGTCGCCAGTATCCTTGGTACAGTCGACTACAAAGAGATGTATCCACTTTTTCACCTTAATGCATTGTAATAAAATAAGGTAAAAAAGTGGATACATCTCTTTGTAGTATTGATGAGTAGGATATTGAATAAAAATAAAGAGCCAGGTCCTAACTGAATGGTACACTACTCACCTCACTCACGAATTTCACTGTAAGTAAATTTTCGTCGTGAATTTTATTACGTCCGGCGTCCTGCATGTTCAACGGAATTTTATAACGACGTGGTATTTTACGAAAATACACTACTGGACTGGTGAAAAACCGAGAAAAACCTTCGGCCATTTGTTCATTTCTTTTACCATTAACTCTTACCTACTTTCACACTCATTACCGTATGTACCCGACGCACTGGCCACTCCACACGCAAAAGTCTTGAATATTTATAAGAAAAACATTAGGTTACATAATTTTCCGTATAAATTACACATTAGACGTCCTTTTGTTCACGTTAATTACCAAGAAACTATACAAATACTAGTAAACTAGCGAGTAATAAATATGCAAACGAATGTGAATTTTATTCGGCTCACACAAAGTTGTAATATAAAGTTTGGCTTGTTCAGCCTTGAGAAATGAGCGGTTGTATGTGGTAAGTAACTGTCCGGAAGGATTAGGAGCTAGATAAGGCCGCGTCCTGTAAATACTGAACTTATTAACTTGCAAAAGTATGGGACAAAGGCGGTAAAGTTGGCTTGGGGTTAGAGTATGGTCACGGTCAAATATTGGTGTCGGTGTTATTAGGAAAACTTGTTATCGGGAAGCTTTCCTACTAGTATTAATATATACTTAAGTAGATACTAGATTTAACAGTTTTTATAAAGCAAACTCTAAAAGTGGGTTCACGAAACGGCGCGGCGAGAAAAAATATATCGAATGACGAAGTTCTGATATCACTGCTTCAGCAGTGTAGTAGTTCTGTGAGTTCTGTCTAAGTAGCCACACGTATCTAATTAGCTAAGTACTTAGTGTGCTACAATTGAGCCTAATGGTAAAGACATAAGAAATACATTACTAGAAGAAACTATAGACAGATATTGAAGAACGTCTTCCTCTTCGTTGATGACACGATTGGGTACAAAGTTTAGATAGGTATTTAGCAGCAGCGGCTGGTCCATACAAGCCGATTCCCACCGGCTTGCCTAAAATTGATTACTAGTAAAGTACCTAATGTTAAGGTAGGTTTCTTTATGCTCAGTGTTGCCTAGCAGAAATTTTCACCAGCCGCCACTGGACTATTTAGATGCAGAATCACCGGTGAAACTTAGGCTCATCGAGCATAGAGTCAGCTTCTACCCTACGGAATCTGCTTAGTCACTTTGATGTCCTTCTCTAGCGTGCATGTGTGTATGTGTGTGTGACAGAGAGAGACTTACAGGAGGCTCAGGCACGGAGACAGGGAGGGACACGACGACGAACGAGTCCTCGCTATCCAGCATGGAGTCAGCTGCCAGCCAACGGAACCTGCTTGAACACTGTCCTTCTCTAAAGTATGAGGTGTGAGAGAGACTTACAGGATGCTCAGGCACGGAGACGGGGAGGGACACGACAACGAACGAGTCCTCGCTATCTAGCATGGAGTCAGCTGCCAGCCAGCGGAATCTGCTTGGACACTGTCCTTCTCTAGAGTATGAGGTGTGAGAGAGACTCACAGGAGGCTCAGGCACGGAGACAGGGAGGGACACGACAACGAACGAGTCCTCGCTATCCAGCATGGAGTCAGCTGCCAGCCAACGGAATCTGCTTGGGCCCCACACTTTGATGCACTTTTAAGTCTTATACGTGTAATTGGTTCGACCTAAGATTTTGCGGTTTACGGTACGGCCATGTTCGCTAATATTAGGTATTTTTAGTATCATAAAACCATTAGGTATTTTTAGTATCATAAAACCATAGTACATATTCCAATGAGTCAAAATAGGACGAGGAATATCGGTTTTAATCAATATTTACCTACACAGAAACCTTACACAACTTAGGGCCACTTGCACCAACGAAAATGGAGGGTTAACCCACCATTTTATATGGAATTTGACAGACGATAGCCCACTAACCCTGAATTAAAAGTGGTTGGTGCAAGTGGGCTTTAAAGGTGTTAGGTGAGACAAACCCCTAAAAATTATTAACTTTTATTGAAACTCGTCATTAAAAATGTGTGTTCTTGAACTTTAGAGGTAAGTAGAAACCTGAAATCTAATTTTCTACCGGTACTTATATGTATGAGATTATTATAATGAGGAAAGCGAGCGCTCACTTCTCTGTCGTTAGTGGGCATTTTCAGAATTTGGGTCCAATTAGCGTAAGTCGTTAACAAAAATTAACTCGCTGTCAGTTTTGTGACGACAATTAAGCATAAAATATGTCTAAAAATTTACTTTTGTGACATTCTGGATGTAGATTATCGCTTGAAGTTTATGTAACTAACACAAAACACAATATTTTTATTGAAATTTCATGCTTAGTTATCGTCACAAAACTGACAGTGAGTTAATTTTTGGTAACAACTTACGCTAATTGGGGGGTCCCAAATTCTGAAAATGACCTAATAACAGAGGAGTGGAAAGAAATAAGTAATCAATGATAATCACCAAAAATTAAAATTTTTATTTTCTTTTAAGACCTATAACTAGAGTTGTAAAGACTTTTAACTAGAGTTCATTCCGCACTAAATGTCAGTCGCGTTCACAGTGCAGCCAAGTTCAAGTACCTGCCGGCACTATCTCGGCATGCGGACGCTTAGCATATGCCGGCGTGACGTACTTCCCCCGTCCCATGCATTAGCATATGCTTAAAGCATGACTGGGGAGTTTAATAGACAAGTCGCTTACTGACGTATTTGGCTGATGTTTAAGATCAAGTAGTGTAGTTGTTGAACGATGATCCGCCCAAAATGAAAAAAAAAAAAAATTGCAGTCAGTGTGAAATGAGGCGAAAAACAATAAATCTTGATATTTCACAGACGTTTGGTATTAGATTGTAGTTGTAGGTGAAATATAATAAAGGAAATGTGTACCTTACAATAAAGATACCTTTGCATCCAAAATTTAAGGGATAAGTAGATATGTAAAGCCAAATGAAAAATGTTACAAATGCAAAAATTGGCATTTTACATACTAGGCTATATTATTATACTTTACACAGGTACATCCTTTACAAGTCAATGTTTAAATACCGTATCCTGACCCAGATTTGGAACACATTGTGTACAATGTATCTTAGTAATACTGAATATTTTTTTATATATAAGTATACGATAGTGTAACTCACACATGAAAATTAAATAAAGGTAAGAAGTAAACTGGATGCTGATACGCAATAATGTGTGATCCCACATGAATTTTGCAATAAAATGTCAACTCTGAGTTGACATCTTATTGCGAAATGCATGTGGGATCACACATTATTGCGTATCAGCATTCAACTATGGAATTGCAAATATAGAGGTGTTTTAATCTTTCAATCTTCGTTCGTTTTAATCTCGCCGCGGGATTGACTTTCCGTCATTATGTCATAAATTTAATACCATTATGTGATCTAAATATGTCTCGGCGAGATACAGTCAGTAAAAATAACATTAGATTTTTAACCCCCGACGCAAAAACGACGGGGTGTTATAAGTTTGACGTGTCCGTCTGTCTGTCTGTTTGTTCGCTCCCGAATGGATGAACCGATTTTGATTTAGTTTTTTTTTGTTTGAAAGCTGAATTAGTCGGGAGTGTTCTTAGCCATGTTTCATGAAAATCGGTCCATTACGTAGTGGGTTTTTTCAAAATTTTAATTTTTTGGTTATGCTTTTTCTATTCTAATTCTAATTCTACCAAAAGACGTGGACAAGTGTGACCCAGCCTAAGTGTTACAATTGTCGTAAAACCCCGCATAGTAAAGAAAGTACTTGATTTCTAATTAATTGTAAGTAGGACGCGTTTCTTTGGCTGTCGGCAGTTACCATGCGATGTTGGCACGTATGTAATGTATATGATTAATTATTGCATATGTGACGGATGGTGAAGAGTTACGTGTGGGGTAAGTATGTTAATTACCTACTTTATGAACAAAGAACTGTGACTTCAACAAAGAGTCATAGTTCTAGGTCTTAATTAAATTCTTTGATTACGAACATAATTTAGGTCGGTAATAACCAGGGCCCGTAACTTTCATGCTGATGACATCAATTTGGCGTCACGGTGCACATAGAACGATTCAAATAGTTTTATTGTAATAATTAATCATTATTCAAAAAACTTCAAAAGTAAGCTATTCATACGTGGAATAATTAATTCTGACTTGATACGGGAAAAGAAAAGAAAATAATTTGTTTTTATAATTTATTGAAATATGGTAACAAAACTACAGTCACGGACAGTGAAAACGGGTCACTTTCCATACAATGTGACCAGTATTTACTGTCCGCGAGTGTATTCAATAAAATGTATGCTTAAAAATAAACGAAAAACTTTTCACGAATCAAGTAGATATTAATTATTTCACGTATGAATATATTAGTTTTGCAGGCATGACTAAAATGATTGAGGAATAATTATTAAATAAAACTCTTGAATCATTGTATATGCAGCGTGACGTCAAATTTATGTCATCGGCATGAAAGTTCCGGCCTTGGTAATAATTGTACGTATGTATGCTTGTATGTAATAAGTCTGTAAACAGTTAAGCGTGCGCTTTCAAACAACGTTTATTAAGATGTAATACCGACATGATACTGCCAAAACGTGTCAAAACGTTACTTTAAGTGTCACATTTTACTTCGCAAAAATGTTACTTCGAAGTCTCTAAAATGAGTTTTTGACGCAATAGTAGGTACTTGTAAATTCTGACCAGAAATATATGACTATTGTCAGGAGGGCGCTGTTATTCTGATGTATGGGGTGACAGTTCAGTTTAGTATGTAGAAAATAGTTCTAATGAAATTCCGCAACATGGTGCGTAGTCATATCGTCACTACTTTTAAAAAAACTTGTATCTTCGTCTGTCAATGAAAAGAAAATTGTAGTAAGTATGTATGGAATGCATATAGACTTACTGCGTTTTAACTTTGAGGAACAGCGTGAGATACGAGATTTTTTTAAAGTAGTGACGATATATTTCTGGTCAGGCTTTGTTCGCATGTATTTATACAGGTTGTTTTTATTACTAATTTACAGTAAATAATATTCTTCATAAATGTAGTTGTAGAACCCTCTTCGCTTTATGAACGAGTGCTACGACGGCGTAGCACGTAGCACTTAAACCGTAGACTTTATATTGGGCCATATAACTATGAAGTTACATGAACATGACAAAGTCGACTTTTCCGTATATTAAAGGGGTCAACTCATGTAAACGTTATTATATGTATTTGTACACTAAAGTAATATTTAAGTAAATACAATAAGGCCCACTTGCACCAACCACTTAACTCAGGGTTAGTGGGCTGTCATCTGTCAATTTCCATATAAAATGGTGGGATAACCCTCGGGTTAACCCTCCATTTTTGTTGTTGCAAGTGGCCCTAAGAAAAACAAAAATGAACGGTCAAAAATTTGTCGTAGTTACTCAAAAAACAAATGTTAGGATTTTTTTTCATCAAATGAGGTAATCCTATGACGTATGAACTTTTCAAAGAGAAAAGTGTATGGATTTTATACGATGTCAGCGGGAGACAAGCTTACGGTCCGGTAGCAAGTTGTTACCGTAGTCTACGGGCGCCTGAAATCCCAGAGGCTTTACACACGCGTTGCCAACCGTTCAAAAATATAAACACTTCTCTTTCGAATCACCATAATATATACTGAACAAATACAGTCTGTAAGTAATTATTAAGTATGCCCCTCTAGAAAAACTAGGCTAGCTTATTTCAAGCCGGGACGTCGACGGGAGGAAATTCCTCCGCATAGTGCGCTCGATTCAACAGGATTGTAAAACTGAATTGTGGCCTACATCGCAAATTTTCGTGTCCCTATTGGCCTTTAAAGAATCTAAACAGCACGTTTGAAGCGCAATTTTTCAATTACAGTAATTACGGTAATAGTAACCGTATGCTAATATGCCGTGACCGCTTTCCGATAAGTAAATAACCACGAATTAGCGAACATGGACGGACGAACCATAACCTTAAGAAAATATCACTTTTTAAACACACTAAGGATACCTATGCACTTGGGTTTTGAAATTAGGTTTGTTTACATTAACACGGGACGGAAAGGCACGTCTTTGGTCTCAGACACCAAAGCGGGTACTAGACCCCACTATTGCAACAAACAGCTGGCTCATTTGCAGCACTAGCAAAACAATAGTGTCCCGCGCCATCGTCAGCGCAACCGACGATACCACAACGAGCCAGTGTAGATTTTTTTCCTCAATGCACTAAGGTTTAGAAGGGCTTGATGCACAACTCCGCTTACGACGGTTGGATGTGGCAGACTACTCGAAATTTAATACGGCGGTGGAACCAGGGGTGGGCAAGGTCACTCTCGGTCCACGCAACCAAGCAACTCGACTTTGTACGCGATATGTATCGGTCTCAACGCACGGCCAATTATTACTGAGATTGCTTGGACACGCGACCCGATAACACCTAATTTGGGAATACGCTAAAAGCCCAAGGACCTTGGGCCAGTTAAATCCCATAAACGCTCCGGATTGGGCGTCAACGCGAAGCTTAATGAAACTGAATTATTTCTGGAAACTGTGTCAAGTTTGGCTCTTATAGTTGTAATTTACAACGTTTATTTGTTCGTAGATTAGTTTTGTGCTTATGGAATAGACGATTGCGTAAATAAATAGCGTGCCAACTTACCAGATCTGAGACGTCTGGCTCTGATAAGGAGTAATCACGTAAAGGGTCGTAACATTCAAAACCAATAAGTCTTAAATCTAACCTTAATCTAATTTAGTATTTAGGTGGAATGTTCTAAACGGTGACCTCATTAAGGCTTGGATGGTAATTATTAGGTTTCTAAGTACAAAATATTAAATTACCTATACTTACCTAAACACAATCCATTTTGATAGCGTTCAATTTTCAGCTTGACGACAACAATTCATTTATATAATAGTATTTTATGCAATAGGCGTTTAAAGGAGGTCAAAAAAGACGAGTGGCGTGGGTAACAATTTGAGGCGAAGCCGAAAATTGTTATTAAGACGCCACGAGTATTTTTTGACTCAGTTAAACACCGTTGCATACAATACTTTTTCTACGACCATGCACTTAGTTTTTCATTGTTTTTTTGAATAATTTTCGTGAAATTCACACTGTTTCCTGTATTTTGACGCAAAGGTTTGTACTGTCAGCTCAGCTGCCGCAGTATCGTTATAACAATGCGTTGCCATGGTTACAGAGCCAAACAATGCGTTTTCAGTTTTTTCGATACTGCGCGCATGCGCTGAAAGCCGTCGGACGCTGGCTTTGGGAATAGACTTTTATGTAGGGTTTTAAAGATGTATGTACGACCCTGTAAATGACGAATAACAGTTCGGGAGTAGAAAAATACTTTTAATCAATCAAAAAGTTATTTACTGCAAATAGCTTAATTTAGAACCATTTTTTTCTTATTAGCGAATTTATCTTCGTCCATTTACTGAAAACAATTTTAAAACTTTTCTCCCATGGGCATTTTCAGGGTCCCCCCAATTAGCGTAAGTCGTTAACAAAAATTAACTCGCTGTCAGTTTTGTGACGACAATTAAGCATAAAATATGTCTAAGAATTTACTTTTTTGACATTCTGGATGTAGATCATCGCTTAAAGTTTATGTAACTAACACAAACACAATATTTTTATTGAAATTTCATGCTTAGTTATCGTCACAAAACTGACAGCGATCAGAATCAGCTGATTCGATCCCGACGATAAAAAAAATTGTCCCAAATTTTCCATACAAAATTCGAGTTTCCAATACGTTACGCTTGCAGTAAGTTCATACTAAAATCGTGACGTAAAGGAAAAAAAAATAGGACACATTTTTTTATCATCGGGATCGAATCAGTTTGTGATTCTGAGAAGAATGAGCCCAAACACGTCCAGATCTGGTGAAACTCGATATTCGGGATTTAATTTGGAAAACGCCCACTTCCCCCTTGCTGCCGATTCTTTGTGCCACCGTCTTTTTCAAAACGTTATCTCAGTAAGCTTCAACTATTGGTCAATATGGAACGTATGTAAATCTAGAGCATCCTAGACACTTCACCATGAGTATAACCTAAATACAAATATTTAGCCCGGCCTCGGCAAGCCCGTACGCCTTTACATTTAAAACTAACGTTACAATCGGCAATTTGTTGCCTGACCTAAATCCCCAATTTCGACAGCCGCTGATGCAGTGTACACGTTTGAAAAATGCATGCTTTAAGGAATTTAACATATTGCAGTGTTGAAAGTTGGATAACATCTTTTGAAAGTGTATAGCTTCGGCAATCTATGAAACATCTGGAAGTATAAAGTTTTTGGCAGTGCTTTTTCAAAGAAAATATTCATAGTTCTGTGTAGTTTTATACCTATTTATTTATCGTATGGCAATTTAAACTACAGTACACTGTATATACATGATTAGCCAGCTTATAATCTAAATTTGCATTCCTCCAAGCCAAGTAGGCAATTGGCTGCGCTCGTTGTGTTTTTAAAATCTTCCACTGGGCCATGGTACTTTGTCAGTGGGCACTCGAGGACCTATTATATCTATTAAAATCATGGATGAAATTGTTTCCTAGGGATGGACAGAAAGGAATTTTCTGAGAGTACTACGCCATGCTGGGATTTATCGAGTTTTGCACTTCAACTTTTCGGTGTTGTCATGCATCAACAGCTATGAGTGTCAAAACCAAAGGAATTGTAATTCGCGAAATGCAGCCCAAGCTGTGTTAAACATGTACTAAATAATACAAATATTTAATTACCGTGAAAAATAATAATGTACAAAAAATGTTATTTTTTCTTCTTTATTCTTAGTTTGTTTTGAATAAGCTGTATAATAATGTATTTAAAATTACAAAAACGAAAACATACTTTGCATGAAAAAACAGACAGACAGACGGACAGAGCGTCGCCATAAGGGTTCCTTTTGTACCTTTTTGGTACGGAACCTTAAAACTATTTTCCCGTTTTACATGGCAAGCTAGGATGCATTTGCATTTGAGATTATTACATCTAACCGACGTCATGTTCAGAACAAAAACGTAGTAACTATTTTACAAAACAACTCAATATAAAACCTTATCCCTTTGTAACAGGGCTTTTAAAAGATCAGTTAGTTCTGTCGAATGGCAAGATTGGCAAGGGACTTTTACATATGCATTTTTCTTGAAGGAAAAAAGTCTTAGCGTGCTTGTGGCCCTAGAAATATGTCATAAATCTAGGTATTACAAGCCGTTTGCACTTATAATGTTACTCCGCACGAATGCTATGGAAATAGGCAATGCAACACTTAACTAAAAGTACCTACAACAATCTGTATATCCAAGACCGAGAGTTAAATGTTTAAAAATACTGAAAAAATAATGTCATGAAAATAAGTTAACAAAATATACTTATAACAATCTTTCGTTAATACTGTTTTCTTTGGGCTAGGGTATAAAATTGTCACTGTTGTGAAATAGGCCACAGAGTGGCAAATGCCATATTTATTCATTTAAATGCTTAAATGTATCACTGCGATGGGATATCAAATTATCTGTGACAGTCACTATTTTTAAACAAACTTCATTTTGACACTAATGTGATCGTATTTAAATCGACTATTTGATCTGTATAAAAGGTCGAATCGGGCCGTGTGCCGTGTGGTACTATCGCGCACAAAACTAACAGACACTAGATAGTATAAGTACTATGTAAAGTAGAGGAATAGTCAGAAATGAGTTATTTAATTCCAATATGACATGCATCTCTATACATACATACATACATACAATCACGCCTGTGTCCCATGAAGGGGTAGGCAGAGCACATGAAACTACTCAGGTTTCAGTGCTACTCTTGGCAAATAAGGGGTTGAAAGAAAACGAAACTGTGACATTGCAGTGACAGGTTGCCAGCCTCTCGCCTGCGCCACAATTTAACCCATATCCCACAGTCGCCTTCTACGACACCCACGGGAAGAAAGGGGGTGGTGAAATTCATACATGTCATTTTATTCATAATTTCTGGGGTATTGGGGTGCGTAAAATTGTGGCGTAGGCGAGAGGCTGGCAACCTGTCACTGCAATGTCACAGTTTCGTTTTCTTTCGACCCCTTATTTGCCAAGAGTGGCACTGAAGCTTTAGTAGTTTCATGTGTTCTGCCTACCCCTTTATGGGATACAGGCGTGATTGTATGTATGTATGTAGGGTATAAAATTAAAAAGATAAACGTTGATGAAAGAGACGCCAATCGAAACTTCAATAATTCACATATACACGTCTTAAAACCCTCGCAACGCTCAAGATTCCACTTCTCGAATCACTCGCTAGACTCGCGGTTCAACAGTCGAATCTTTCGCTTGCTCGGGTAGTATCAATTTTAAGCTGTCTGGTAGATTTTACCTATAAATGATGATTTTGAATCATAAATCCATACTAATATTATAAATGGGACACACACTGTTTGTTTGTCCGTCTTTCATGGCCAAACGGAGCGACGAATTGACGTCATTTTTTAAGTGGAGATAGTTGAAGGGATGGAGAGTGACATAGTGACATAGGCTATGTTTTGTTTCTTTCTAACGCGTCCGAAGCCGCGGGCAAAACTAGTATTAAATAAATCAATGGATTTGATTTAGTTTGATGTTTTACAGTCAATACTTTGTTCGTGTTGGTGTGGTGAAAAATTTTGTGTTTCACTCGGTGGCAAAGTTTGTTTAGGAATCTCGGACTTAACGGAACGACAATTTTGCCCCCTTGTAAAACAAATAACTATACCTAGTTTCAAGAGACGATGCCACTTCCAACAGCTCACAAAACTTTCAACGCGCTATGTATTCAGACTTAACGCCAAGTTCATAGGTTCTGAATAAATGAATACAAATCGGCCCAGTGATTGCGGCAGTCGTTAAGGGCTTCGTTATGGTTCATTTTATAAATTGTGTACGCGACCCCTATGGCGATACGACTGCGTCGATAATTGTTTGTCAGAGATCTTAACTACTTGAAATAAAAGCATTTCAAATAGAAATACAAAATACCTATTTTGTATTTGGTATTTTGAATACTTTTATCGAAAACTATTTTGTATTTTATTTGAAATACTTTTTAGTACAAGTATTTTGCATTTTCTACCACTTCAAAATACAAAATGCTTTTTGTCACTTTTTGACGTAAGATAGATGGTACCGAGCGCGTATTCTATTTTTTTTGTCTGCCTAAGTTATGTAGGTGACCGGGACAACACGTTCGGAAGCGCTTAATTTAATGTTTTACAAAAACACACTTATTTTCAGTGCTGCCAACATAGTGGTTCCTATAATAATTAAGGTTGCAAAGCACCCTGACCGTGAACATCGATAAATCGGGGACAATCCATATCGATTTGTATACCTTAATAATACCTTATACAGCTGTAATTTATGCTTAATTAATATTAAGTACCCAGTATTATTTTAGGATTTTTTTTTCATATTTCATACATGCAATGTAACTCTTTCATTCGATTAGGTAAAAGACATGGAGACATTGGAGACAGTCCATTTTGGCTTCACTTTTTATCGTGTTAATTTTATAGATCCAGGAAGGAGCCAGGTTTCTGGGCTTTCTGGTGATTCTGTGTTTTAAACACATCTTTAAAATAAAAGCTTTACCTTATGTCAAAAAAGTATTTTATTCGAAGAAAGGTATTTTGAAAATACCTATTTTGCATTTTGTATTTCAAATACCTTTTTGTAAAACTATTTTGTATTTTTATTTGAATTAGCTGAGACTGTCCAATTGTCACGAATACCTAGATTGTAAGTTAAATTTCCTTGTATTGTATAGGTTACATATAATTTTAAGATATATCATAAGGTATAGATTGTAACGACCATGTTGTGACAATAAATCATTTATCTATCTATCTATCTAAAAAACCAAAGTATTTGCATTTTGTATTTAAATACATTGCACTACCTATTTTTTAACATCTCTGTTGTTTGTTAACAATTTATATTCAATTTATGCAAAAGAGGTCAAAAACATGCACAAAGTTTGACAGCTTGAAAAAACATGTCTATGGTTCACATGTTTTTTCTGGGTTGTTAAGTTGGTAGCAATGTAAGGTAAGTTAAAATCCAAAAACACACTGCTATAAATTCGTTTCTGGGGAATAGACTATGGACTTATTTTGACATCTTTTTATGTAGGATTTTAAAGATCAATGCGCGACCCTGTAAATGCCGAATAACGGTACGGGAGTAGACAAAAAATAAAAGAGCTGCTTGATATACCCCAGAAATTATGAATAAAATGACATGTATAGAGATGCATGTCATATTGGAACAAAATAACTCATTTATGACTATTCCTCTACTTTACATAGTACTTATACTATCTAGTGTCTGTTAGTTTTGTGCGCGATAGTACCACACGGCACACGGCCCGATTCGACCTTTTATACAGATCAAATAGTCGATTTAAATACGATCATATTAGTGTCAAAATGAAATTCGTTTAATAGTTATTTGTTATACAAGGGGGCAAAGTTGTATTTTAACGCCGAGTGTGGAATTGAAAAACGAGCAAGTGAAAGGATTCTATAGTTGAATCACGAGCGAAGCGAGTGGTTCGAGAATAGAATCCTGAACTTGCGAGTTTTTTAACACACGAGAAGTAAAATACATTTGCACCCGAGTGTAACACAAAACTTTTCCCCTCACTATAGCGAGGAAACTACAATGCGAAAAATGCGTTTATCACTGCTTCCAGTAGTTTCACAGGTGGTAAACCATCTTAATTACTAGATTCACCTACTTTTATCAATTTTAAAGCAGTTAATTTGACTTTATTCAAGGTCAAATTACTTTACCCACTAGTGGATAAAATGCGTTTTTACCCGTTGGTATTAAAGGACAAAACACGTGTTTCCGAGCTAGTGAGGGGAAAAAATAGTGACTGCCACAGATAGTTCGATATCATATCGCAGTGATGCATTTAAGCACTTAAATGAATAAATATGGCATTTGCCACTCTGTGGCCTATTTCACAACAGTGACAATTGTCGCCCGATTCACTTCGCCGTACATTGCCTGTTCGAGAAGGAAATATTGACTCTGAGTACTTATCAAACTAGAAATAGGCACCGAATTGTCAGTGTCAAGTGTAATTGTAGTAACAACCCCCTGGTCTAATAATCTATCATTTCGCTTTGCCACATTAATATAAAAAATAACAGCAAAATAAAGAGCTAAGTAAACTTTTAATTTATTATCGCCAAGATGGATGGCTTTCCGAAGGTCTAGCTTCTAGATTAAGTGTGTATTTTCCATAACGTCGCCTTATCTGGTTATTTATTACTTCCGCTATTATAGGTTTTGACAGGCTGAGATAGGCTGATGACTGCAGTGTTTGCAGTAGAAGGGGTTGACTTGGTGATTGGTAGCGAGACTAGCGAGTAATATTAAAAGCAATAATTAACGATGTGATTTAATCCTATTATTTGTATAAGAATTACAAAATATAACAACAATTATAAGGGAACAATTAATATATCCCAAATAAAAATAGAAAAGTTTAGGTAGCACAAATATTTTTTAATCCTGTTACGGCAAATTAAACCGAAAAAAATTAGGAATTTTTAATACAAATCATTGAAATCAGTCAATATTTTTTCATATTTTTAAGTGCTGATTTTTTAATTTTATCTTAGATTGTTTGATACTAACTCCAATCCAATAGCATAATAGTACATTGTGCAACAAGGGAGGTAAGGGGGTCATTAAATACGAGTGTCCTGATATATTCACGACAGCCGTAGACACGCGAGTATTTAATATCCTTACCTCCTGAGTTAGGTATACACAATGTTTTTCATCACATTTGAGAGAAAAATACAAAAAAAAAAATCATAAGGCAAGACCTTCAACGCAACGACGGCGCAAAGACCAGTAGTGTATCTTCATCTATATCAGATGATTCACATTAAATTCCATTGTTTTTGATAACAATCACATTTTGAACGAAAACAAACACGAAAATCCTGCATATAAATTAAATGCAATGTTCAAAAAAGCATATAAATCATATAATTGAACTAAATTTTTATTCATTCATTCATTCATTTTGATCTGTTGTTCTCTCCGTTGCTAGGCAACGGTGGGCGCCTCGCGCTGGCACGCGGTCAAGCGCGAGTCGAGAGCATATTGTCAGATTGTAAATTATAACGATTTATCCGAGTTAAATTTACGAAATAAATGCAAAACACACTGAAATAATTCTAAAACATAAATAAATTGCATTTTTCATACCGTATAATATCTTTTGTAGCTTAAATAGTCAAATTTTGGTTGTGCAACCAAAATCCTTGGCTGATTGAAACATCCTTTGCCTGAAGTATTGTACGGATTGTATTAATTTTTAAAACATAATCCATTATTCCCTTGGGAATAAAATAGTACATTATGCTTCAGTACACGTAGACGCAATGAGACCTTTAAACAGCAAATGTGATGAAAAATTAACATATTGATTAAGTATAAACTTAGTCATCATTTTGAACCCCTACCAACTATGAACCGGTTTTTGTTTTTTTACTTGAGAATACTATTTTTTCCGAACTTCATAAAAATGGACTACCTACAATTTCTTTAGTAACTAACGTTTAGTTTTTTTAAACTATTTGACAGAACTAAATTGAATTAAAATAAGAAAGTTCAACTCATACACTTGATAACATCGATTCTATAATTTTATTCTGTAGTACAGTCAAGTGCAAAAATACGTATCGATTTTATCCGCTCAAAAATATGTACCGAGACCTTATTCCGCCGACATAAAGTGCTATGGGACATATTTTTGATAAGTTGTACGCACCCATATTTTTACACTTGACGTACCTGTCACTGCAATGTCACAGTTTCGTTTTCTATCAACCCCTTATTTACCAAGAGTGGCACTGAAACTTGAGTAGTTTTATGTGCTCTGCTTACCCCTTCATGGGATACAGGCGTGATTGTATGTATGTATGTATTCTGTAGTATCTTCTTCAAACGGTTGAATTCAAAGATTCATAAAAGGCATTTCAGCAAGTCCTTGCCCGCATATTAAGTGCAAGGTGGTGCAATGCCCCCGTGTCGCTGCTGACCCGCCATGATATTCCTATAGCGAAATAAACATTCGTTTCAACCTAACCAGTATTTGATGACCGCTACAGGTGCAAAAAAAAAGTTTTTTTTTTAGTACGAGTAGGTAGACGTTAGACCACGATCACACCTGATGGTAAGTGATGATGTAAAAAAAAAGAGAAATCAATATGGCGCCAACTGATGGAATCATTATTTAACCCTTCTTGTTCTTCCTACCCTTATCCCACGTTATGTGGGGTTGGTACCGGTATTTTACCCGTTGCATATACTTATAAATGGTTGTAGCAAAAATGTTTACGATTATAACTTAAATGTACTACATTTTTTTTTTACAAATCATTGACTTATTCGTGATAAACAGGATACAAACACATTTCATACAATACAATATAAACACATAATTTAAAATTTAAAGAAAAATATATAAGGTACAGCGGAGCTATTCTCGACTGGGGGGCAATTATAACTAATCAATTTTTTCCATTATTACACTATGATGTTGAGTTCTACATGTATCCACTGAACACGCCTACCATATATAACCGGTGGACACTCTATTTAATAATGCAAACACTGTAAAACATGGAAAAAATGGTCCAGTTACATTTATTTGCCCCCCAGTCGAGATTTTCCCCGCTGTACCTTAACTATAATTTAGGATCCGTTTATGAGACGGCATTGATCGTACATAGTCTAGAGTCGTTATAGCCCATAGAGCATATTTAAACGTTGGCATTGGAGTCATTGTTGTACGAAACTGGGTAAAATGTATTAAAATTTTGCAAATGACAGGCGTTTTTCTGTTTTTGTTAAGAGATATCTAATGTAAAAACGCATACATAATAATTAATAACGAAGCTTTTATCCGCAAATGAGCAAACTCTAGCTCGCTTATGTCGAAAAGTGATACGCCGTGTCTTGCGTGTTGCGCGACCGTCGCCGTCGCGTCTCATCGCATCGCCTACTTCCATATCGATAAGGTTTGATGTCGTATGCGTCGCATCGCCGTCGCGCGACCGTCGCCCACGCAAGCCACGGCGATAGAATTAGGTGTACCTATCTACTGTACTGGGGACGCTATTGCTATGTCTTGTATGGGAACCCTGCATTTTATGATTAAGCACTGAGACTTGGCACAGTTGTTCATTGGGTGGCCTTGAGTAGATAAAGATCGGGAGGCATCGAGAGCCCCCCTTAATTTAGGAGGGAGGAGGGGGGGAAGGCTGGCGCCTCCGCGCTTCCTTTGAAACCATATTTCTCTAAAACTATACAAAATAGGGCATGCGATATATCATTTTCGGATAAATGAAGGACGAGGAATTCATTTTTGGAACAAAAAAGATGTATTTTAGAACAAAAATACAAAATAAAATGGGAAAATCTGAAAACGAGATTTTTTTTTATACATATTATTGCACATTTTATGAAAACTGTAATGGTTTTTTCTAAATAAAAAATAATATTGAATAGCTACATTTATCTAGTTTTAGAAAATGTATAATTTATTATAGAAATATATTATACGACGAGTGATAAAAAATAATTTACATCGCCCGATAGGGTGATTTGAATGCTCATTTCAATAAGTTTTGTCAATGATTTCAGGTATAATCACTATTTTTAACACACGAAAGCCGTAATCATTGTATTTTATGGCTATTTTAGTGATTAATGTACTTAAAATAAAAAAATACAAATAAAAAATAAAAAAAAATAATTGTGATAACTTTTTTATAACATTATCCTATTATGTTCTTTCTATACAATATATATCTAAAAGCAATAAATATGAATGAAAAGCCACATTTATTTAGTTTATAAAAATATATAGTTTGTTATATAAATATATTACGAAACGCGAGATAAAAAATAATGAAAGTGACGTGGCAGGGCGATCTTGATGTACGGTACGGGTCAGCTTGTATGAATCGATGAGGTGAGGTAAAGGTACTCAAAGCTCTCAAAAAGTGTAGTTATTTAGAGTACTTCAAATTAAAGAACATACTCCTATATAGTCTGAATTTAACTATTTATATTACATGAAATGATCGATTGATATGATAGGTCAGATATATACATCTGATCCTAATACATCTTGTGAAATAGTAGTTATCTATATGATTTGCATAATTTATGGATAATTCTTACTTGACATATTTATTATTCCAGATCTGCGTCCTGTACTTTGGTTAACGAGTGCCAAAAATAGTTATTAACCAAAAAAGAACGACAAATTAACAGCATTTCACCGACAAAAGCTGCCTTGCACCATTTTTGTAAGGGTTATAGGTATATCAAGGTGTCCATTTATGGGGTCAACTAAACCCAATTCAAAATTTGCCATTATTTGCTACTTGTGGCTGGACGAAAGTCTGTAACAATTGGGATTTGGGAGCCTACTTGCCCGCAACGTTGCCTGTTGCTGCAGAAACATGCCTCGAAATTGTCGGATGCAGGTGTAAAAAACAGTGCCGCGTAAGGTGCAATCGTAAAAAAATACTTTTTAAATTAAATGTTCGGAGCTGATGTGCTTATGCAGTGGATGTTGTGATATATACATAATTAAATTCAGACTATTCATGTTGTTTTATTTGAATAACTCAAAATAGCTACACTTTTTGAGAGCCTTGAGTACTAGCCCCGATACACATTTTTCGTCTAGTCAGACCATTTTTTGAGGTTCTCCTTTGTACAAAAGCAATGTCTTAGTTCAAAAATCATTAATGTTTAATGCTAATACGAATCTAGTTTATTTTTTATGGCACTATTGCGCAATAACTAACTATCATTGATACTGAAAGGAAGAATATGACGATTTTTATTTTATCTTTTATGGATGGGTAAAACCGATTTAAGGGGGTCCAAAGGAAGTAACTAAATTCTGCTAGTAAACTAAAAAATCTTCAAGCCTATGCATGCAGAACTGCTTTAGGAGAGGAGAACGTGATTAAGACATTTTTTTTGCAATATTTAAGTCACATGCAATTTTATTTTACAATCAAAATAAACTATATTATAGGACTTTTACAATTTTCTGTACTGGGTCGTGATATACCTACATGTGTAAACGTTATTAGAATAAGTATATTTCTGTATTACTAGACGAACTCCACTGCATAGCGGGTAGTACCTTTACCTCACCTCATCGAATAATGCAAGCTGACCCGTACATTAAAATTTTCATTTTCATTATTTTTTATCTCGCGTTTCGTAATATATTTATAATTATAACAAACTATATATTTTTATAAACTGCATAAATGTGGCTTTTTATTGATATTTATTGCTTTTAGATATATATTGTGTAGAAAGAACCAAATAGGATAATGTTAAAAAAAATAATCACATTTTTAATATTTAAAAAAAAAATTGTATTTTATTTTATTTTAAGTTCATTAATCACTAAAATAGCCATAAACTACAATGATTACGGCTTTCGTGTGTTAAAAATAGTGATTATACCTGAAATCATTGACAAAACTTATTGAAATGAGCATTCAAATCACCCTATCGGGCGATGTAAATTATTTTTTATCACTCGTCCTATAATATATTTCTATAACAAATTATACATTTTCTAAAACTATATAAATGTAGCTATTCAATATTATTTTTTATTTAGAAAAAACCATTACAGTTTTCATAAAATGTGAAATAATATGTATAAAAAAAATCTCGTTTTCAGATTTTCCCATTTTATTTTGTATTTTTGTTCTAAAATACATTTTTTTTGTTCCAAAAATGAATTCCTCGTCCTTCATTTATCCGAAAATGATATATCGCATGCCCTATTTTGTATAGTTTTGGAGAAATATGGTTTCAAAGGAAGCGCGGCGGCGCCAGCCTTCCCCCCTCTTCCCTCCTAAATTAAGGGGGGCTCTCGATGCCTCCCGATCTTTATCTACTCAGGGCCACCCAAGGAACAACCTGTGCCAAGTCTCAGTGCTTAATCATAAAATGCAGGGTGTTGTGCAATAGCGTCCCCAGTAATATCAATTTTGTAGCAGGAATTCCGTAGAAATAAAATTTAGTCGAATTTCATCGTACACTGGTTCAGTCGAGGCGGAAAGCGATGAGTTCTCCGGAGTCACGAGAACAAATGACCTGTATTTACAGTATTTGTATGTGGTGTTGGCACTTGCCCGGAATTGCGTTTTTACCCGACTGCGACGGTGCAAGAAAGTGGGGTTTTGTATGGTAAAGTTTTTCGTCTAAGGATTTAGGCATAATTACTAATACCGCTCCTTCCATATCTGGGAGAGTGAAAAATAACTAAGTATCTAGAAGTGTGGAATCTTTGAACTTGGATAGACACACTGCCGCATGTTTTGATATACAATACAATATGTACAACATTTTTACACTGTCATAATTCATCATATATTCGTAACAAACCAGTAAAGCCGCCGTCAACAGAACTTGCGAACAATGTAAACAAACCTTGTATTCAAAATGCCTTTAATTTCCATTCTGACTAATCAAATATTGGCTTAAATATGTGTTATTCAGTCAAATCATATCACCCCATGATCCTAGACCATTAAAACAATAAAAGAGTGTTGGAATATGGGTATTTCATTCATTCAGTTTGTTTACATTGTTCGTAATTTCTATTGACGGCGACTTTAGGTTCCCCCTTTTCCTGCATTAAGTCTATATTACTGTTGTTGCTTTACCGCTAATCTACGTTTTAATTACTAGACCAAACAACGTATGTACGTAAATATCCTAGCGATAATTACAATGTACTAGGACGTCTAGACTAACTAGGTCTTAATTTTGAAAGGGGTTACTATTTGCATGTTGATGTAAAGAATCTAGAGCATATACTGAATGTAAATGTTGGAATTAATTTCTTTCTAAATACTTAATGTAATGTGGGTGGTCATGCGAGTTGCCAAAAATGATTCAAATGCTGAAATATTTTGCGTTTGTAAATAAAACGGAAGTCTCAAAACCGTTACCGTCATTAAGAAGATTGTGGAATAATCATTTCATATTTCCCAACCTTTTAGCCATGTTTTGTTTAGTGTAGGTTTTTACAATGAAATAAAAACCAATACCTACACAATATCGATATATTTTAATACTAGTTTAATTAATTCAACGTCAATTATAGTTAGTTTACAACCTCGCTTGCGATATATCTTAATTTTTAACCACCGACGCAAAAACGACGGGATGTTATAAGTTTGACGTGTCTGTGTCTGTCTCCTGAACGGATGAACCGATTTAGATTTAGTTTTCTTTTGTTTGAAAGCTGTTAGTCGGGAGTGTTCTTAGCCATGTTTCATGAAAATCGGTCCACAATGTTGCGGCCGGGGGTTTTTTCAACATTTTGTGGTTAGGTTATATGACAGAAAAACAAGGAACAGTCAATTTCTAATTGGATTTAAGTGTGTTCTACTCGTAAATCTCGTAATTAGGTGATTTGTAAATTAAAATAAAATGTAGACGCATCCTTATGTCTACGAATTTTCATACGTTTATTTACTTGTAGGTAAGGTTTTATTAGGGCCACTTGCACCACCCGCTTAACTCAAGGTTATCAACTGTCTAATTCCATATAAAATGGAGGGTTAACCCCGAGGTTAACCCTCCATTTTCGGTGGTGCAAGTGACCCTTACAAAAATATAAAATACCACTACCATCACAGAAACGTCAAAAACTAACTACTACCTTCATTTAAATATTCCTTGACAATCCCATTAATTTCCTGCCCATGCGTGCGCTCAAGAAACAAAAAATAAAATCAAAGCCTTAATAGCCAGTATTTCCCGGAGAAGCCCGCACAATAGTATTTACGTAATTTTCTTGCAATTAGCCGTCTTATCGATAAGTATGAGGTAAAACAAAAATTCGGTTACATGTAATCAGCATGCAAATAGGTGCGTGCTTATCCGATGGCCCACATCTGAAGCCACACTGCCCAGGGGTATGATGTACTAAAGCGATCAGTTTAGGTCGAGAGAAAAGGACACAGCTATACCAGTTATATAGCTCCGTCCCTCTCTCTACCTAAACTGAAAAGCTTTAGTACTTCTTGGTAACCCCTCAGTGGGTAGTGGCAAGGCCGCGGCCTCGGGCCGGAGTTTATTGCAGATGACTTTATGGAAATTGGTGAGATGGTAATTTTTGAGTTACGCTTAGCTTGTGTAAAGATCATGTGGGTAAATAAGAGCGATAATACTTAGCCAGGTAAGTAAAGAGTGACACGCACTGCGCTATAAAATCCAAGGAGTGGTGTTTCTAAAACGACATACATTTGGTATATTAACGAATATATGAATATTTAAAGGTATAAATTAATAATTATTCTAAATACAAAAATTCCTATACATAGAAAGAATAAAAAACTAAACCTATGTAAACTAAATCTAAAAAAGGTCCCCGCGGCAAGGTGCCGCAGATGCTGGCTGCGTTACCTCGCTGGACTGCCAAACTGATTCGTTGAGCGAGGTAACTGCCAGCTCTACGGTCGCCAGTTGTATCCCTGAGTCTCTTTGAAAGTTTTCCAAACGACATTAGAATTTCATGACATAAACATCGATGTTTGGTACTAGCACATCTCGGACACTGGCGATCAAAGATATGAAAGAGGCGCGTTCCTAGCACACAGTCTAAGCTCGTGTAGGTAAACGCGTACTATGCTTGTATGCCAGTTGCTTGTTGCTTGGAGCCAGATTCTGTTTTGACAATTTTGATATGACTTCGGATTTTGACAAGACTTTGCAAGTTTTGCAACTAAGGTTGTTTTGATTGAGGTAAGTAATACCACACCTCGGACACTCGCGATATATGAGAATGGCGCGTTCCTAACACACAGTCTAAGTTCGTGTAGGTGAACGCGTACTATGCTTGTGTGAGTGAAATATGACAGGCGGTAACTGTGAGGTAACCGAGAGGGGGTGGGCGGCACTTTCAGCGGGGAGCGGGAGTGGCCATACTGTACGATAGTATTCTTTATTATACCAGGGGCGGCTCACTCCGCGATCCTTTCACCGCGCTACAAGTACATGCCGGCGGCCGCGAGTTCGTGGCCCATTCACTGGCGACGACCTTGGCGCGGCGCAATAGAATTCAATGTCGTCTGCACGCTTGCGGTCCGTTTGTTAATGTAGGTAAGAATTTAGAATGGCGGCGTTTTGTGAACATCAAAGGAGTGAGCCTTCTGTACTTGTACTATTATATATTCTGTGATTATACTGTGGTACTAGTT
This sequence comes from Leguminivora glycinivorella, assembly GCF_023078275.1. Taxonomy (NCBI): domain Eukaryota; kingdom Metazoa; phylum Arthropoda; class Insecta; order Lepidoptera; family Tortricidae; genus Leguminivora; species Leguminivora glycinivorella. The sequence continues at coordinate 3,315,812 of NC_062977.1, forward strand.
TTGTGTTGACAGGAGAACTCGAACCACAGATATAAGAAGGAAGGAGATCGCACTTGCCGGGCTGTTTGTATTGAATACGCTTGTCGCAAGTTCTTAAACCCACACAAAACAAGCGCACTTGTAGGGTACCTTTTCACCAGAGATGTGCTACGTGAATGTGTTAGGGTATTTTTTTTCAAAGTTTTTTTTGTAACATGGGTAAAGCGATTTTAAGCGATTAATACTCAAAATCGCGCGTTCTTTCGATCCTGATAGGAGAAAAAAAATGTCCCAAGATTTCCATACGTTTTTTCGAACCTTCCATTCTGTTACCGCCTTACAAAATGAATGAAAAAATGGTAACGGAATGGGGAAAAACCTTGGGACACTTTTTTACTCCTATTAGAATTGAAAGAGCTCGCGATTCTGAGTGGAAACCACACAAAACTATCAAATCCAAAAAAAAGTGGCGTGGACAACTTTAAAAAAAGGGCCCACCAATCAGATTAGTCGAACCGATTAGCTTAGCGCTGGTCGGAACGGGCTCGACGCAGCTGATTGGTGGATATCAAACACATCCACGTAGCTCACCTCTGGTGGAAAGGCACCCTGAGCCTCGAACCTACAAGGTCTTGGCCAAAGTTACATCAATGTTTGCTTAAGTTTTATGTTCTTAAAACAGTCGAATCACAAATCAAAGCGATAAAAAAATAGCCATTTCTGCGACAAAAGGTCAAATGAGGTCTCATGAAAGTGAAATAGGTTCTTAAAAGAACGATGACCTACGGATGTTTGACCCCTATTAATTAAACTTAATGGACCCCTAAAAATACTTAATACGAATTTGCTATAAAGTACAGCAGGGTAAATCTCAACTGGGGGCAATTGTAACTAATAAATTTTTCCATTATTATTATTATTTCCTTTATTTATCTTCCTTCTTAAGTTAGGTTTTGTACAATATGAGTATAAAAGTAAAATAAAAATAACACTTACAAAACAATATAAAACATATAAACACATTATAAAAAACCTAAGAACCTAGGGTGCCGCCAGCAGCGGGGCAGGGCCCAAGCTGCCGGTGGTTAGGGCTGCAGAGAGAGGAACCGTCGGACTATCCGCGCCGTGTCCAAGATCACCGCCTTCTGCATCTGGCCCTTGATCCATCCACCTAGCGAGAGTCTCTTAAGATGGTGGTCGAGACTCTTCGCTATGAGACCGTTCGCTGAAACGACTATCGGAACAATGATCGTTGAATCAACATCCCACATGGCGGTTATCTCGTGAGCCAAGTCTAGGTACTTACTGGACTTGTCCTTCTCGGCTTTCACGAGATTCTCATCATGGGGGATGGTGATGTCAACGAGCACGGCCCGGCGTTGCAGTCGATCTATTATCACAATGTTATTATTATTCCTTTATTTATCTTTTTTCTTATGCTAGGTTTTTTACAATATGAATATAAAAGTAAAATAAAAAAAACACTTACAAAACAATATAAAAACATATAAACATATTATAAAAAACCTAACCTAGGGTGCCGCCAGCAGCGGGGCAGGGCCCAAGCTGCCGGTGGTTAGGGCTGCAGAGAGAGGAACCGTCGAACTATCCGCGCTGTGTCCAAGATCACCGCCTTCTGCATCTGGCCCTTGATCCAGCCACCTAGCGAGAGTCTCTTAAGATGTTGGTCGAGACTCTTCGCTATGAGACCGTTCGCTGAAACGACTATCGGAACAATGATCGTTGATTCAACATCCCACATGGCGGTTATCTCGTGAGCCAAGTCTAGGTACTTACTGGACTTGTCCTTCTCGGCTTTCACGAGATTCTCATCATGGGGGATTATTCATTCATTATTCATTATTCATTCTCATTATTATTATTTATTATTATTTATTTAATAAAACATCTTACATAGAAACTTAAATGTAAATACAATGTCCCCCAAAACTGTTTACGCAGTTTGACTGTGGGATCTGGGTGAGTCTAACTAAAGGTACATAATTATAATTAGTTGTCATGGTAATGAATACAGATCTACATAAGTATATTGCCAAAGATGGTTAGGTAGTTCACAAATAAATGAGGCATCTAAATTTTGTCTAGGTAGTGTTTGAACAAAGCCCTCATGATGTTGAGTTCTACATGTATCCACTGAACACGCCTACCATATATAACCGGTGGACACTCTATTTAGTTAATAATGCAAACATTGTAATACATGGAAAAAATTGGACCAGTTATTTTTGTCCCGCCAGTCGAGATCTGCCCCGCTGTACCTTAACTAAATACAAATTTCTTACTCAATTAACAATAGGGTAAATTTCCAGTTACTGACCAGTGTCCAATTACTGGTCACTCTTTAGGTAGGTACTTAAAATGAATTCTCTTTTTACCTATAAACAAAGTTAATTTTTACATCAAATTCCTATTACTTTCAGTGCCAAAATGAATTCAGATTACCATTATAAAGAGTTCATTTTTAGTACAAGGTGGCCAGTTATTGAAAGGGGGCCAGCTACTGGCAATAGGCTAGTTTCATATACTTAAAATAAAATATTTTATGCAGTGCACAAAATAAAGCACCACATAATTAAAAGAAAAATATGGACAGTGGTTATGTTTAAACATAGTTTCTATTTAATAAGTCAAAGATAAAGATATAAAGTAAAGGAATTGACCGTGACGTCACTTCACAGTATTTCATAGTAATTCCATATTAGCAAATCGTTTTGACAGTTCTTAAAAAGAAGCTGATTTGACTAGTAGGAAACTAGCCTATTTACCTAGGTAGTTCAGTTTCAGTTCAGTTCGCACCAGGACCGGCAGCAACCTAAGAGTGAGCCTCGGGAGGTCAATAGACAATAAAGACATTCATTGTATTTACGAAATGACAAGATTTAACTTTAATGGAAATTTCTATTTCAATTGAAACTAGCTTTTGCCCGCGGCTTCCCTCGCGTTAGAAAGAGACAAAAAGTAGCCTATGTCACTCTCCATCCCTTCAACTATCTCCACCTAAAAAAATCACGTCAATTCGTCGCACCGTTTTGCCGTGAAAGATGGACAAACAAACAGACACACTCACCTTCCCATTTATAATATTATTGTTACGTCTATAACCCCGATATTTATTTTTCCCTTTGATGTTTGATTCTATTGGGCAATGAAAAAGAGCCAAAGTTTTTACCTTAATGTAAATGTCATGGTTTTTGAGATATAAGCCGTTAAATTTCTAAAAATCCCTTTTCATTTTGGCGTTGGGTTTAAAGACACCCGATATGATAACAGTAACGTCATGTTCAGATATGTATATCAACAATAGGCTAGATTCCTACTAGTCAAATCCGCTTCTTTTTATGAACTGTCAAAACGATTTGATAATATGGAATTACTATGAAATACTGAGGAGTCACACGGTCAATTCATTTACTTTATATCTTTCACTTTGACTTATTAAATATAAATTATGTTTAAACATAACTGCTGTCCATATTTTTTTTTAATTATGTGGTGCTTTATTTCGTGCAATGTATACAATATTTTATTTTAAGTATGGGAAACTAGCCTGTTCTCAAAAAGTTTGTACATAGCCACGTCAGCAAATTTTAATTGATCCTATTTTGTTACCAACATTTAGTGATATAAGTCGACTTTCGTAAGATATATACAGGATAATTATTATAATTAAGAAAATATAGATAGAAAATAGAGACTAGAGAACCTTAATGGAAATAAAAAAGGAATAAAAAAAAAACAAATTTAACTTTTTCCTTAATTTTTGTACCTACCAACTTTTCGAGAACTGCTGATATATTGAACCTGGCTGTTACGTTGTATCACAAAACTGCCATTTGTCACATTTTTCAAAGGTATATTATAGCAAAAGCTGCACTAGTATATAAAATACGAACACGCGACAGCTTTTTGCCTTTATTCGTCACACGCAAAAACAAACGACGTTCTATCCCTTTCACACGCCATCGCTAAGTATATAATAGAGCGAGACGCGACAAATATGCATGTGGCACGCAGCCATGAGCATATTGAGAATCGCGGAATATAATACCAATTTGATAAAAAAATGTGCTTACAAATATAAATGTGTGAAATAATATGACTAAAAGTATAACAAAAACTAAATTGAACATAAATCTAAATCTAATAAACACGATACAAAAAAAGAATCTTAAGCTAAGAACACTCCTGACTAAATAAGCTTTTAAAATAAATCTAAATCCGTTAATCTGCTCGGGAGCTATGATGCCATAGACAGACACACCACACACACAGACAGGCAGACAGTCGTCACGTCGTTTTTGCGTTGGGGGTTAAAAATATAGCTACACTTGATTTTAATCAAATCTTAAAGGCCGGCACCGCACCTCCAACACTTCTTGTGTTTCGGCGGGTGTCCATGGGCTACAGTGATCGCCTACCATCAGACGACCTGTCTGCTCATTTGCCTCCTATCTCATAAAAAAAATCCGTCACATGCACTCACCCAAAATTAATTAATTAATGTGTAAGCGTGATGGCGTGAAGGAACTACTTTGATTTTTTTTATGAAATAGGCAGCAAACGAGCACGCGGGCCGCCTGATGGGAAGCAGTCATCGCCACCCATGGACATAATTAAGCAACATCAGGAGAGCCAATTATACGTAGCCGACCTTTGAAAATTTATTTGATGTTATTGATTATTTACATATTGGATTTTCTAACTCATTCTGATACGATCTTGAAGATGGCTGACCCATCAGATTATGCAACCTAAATTAACGCCATCAATGTGCGTAGCCGATTGCACAAACGCTCACGAAACGCTTACGATAATATCTCTTTCGTAGCTATCTATCTCTATCGCTCTTGCCTGACTACATTTTTGCGGCGTTTTGCGTCGCAGAAATGACATTCGGCTACGGGGCCTGTCCCGTTGACCCGGCGTATGATAGACGAGATGACCGTCTGTCAGTTAGATCATCAAAAAATTTTGGACACATATTTTTTCTTTTTTCTCGTAAACGTAAAATTACGACAGTACAGCGCGTTGAAGTTTTGCGTGACGTCACGCATAGGTACAATTTTTACCTAACTGTGACGTCACAAGCCCCCACTCCGGAAATTTGATGCCCTGTATCTTTGTATTTTTTCATTCATTGGATAAAGCGAAAAATATGTATTCAGTATTTTAGACGCTCTAACTGACGGACTAAACAGAATGCCATTTTTTTAATGTAGTCGTCATCCCTATTGTCTGTTCGTAGGCGGTTTTCACGATGTAGGTGCTACGCATTTTCCTTTGTAATCGACTACGCTTGTAGAGCGAAGCACGCGCGTGTGAAGTGACAATCGTGCTTGAGAGTTGAGATGCACGCCAATCCACGAAGTCATTGTAAAGAGAGTGTCAAATTGAGTTAGAAACTAAATCCAACTGTCAAATATTAATCGGCCGTTTTATCAATATACGACTGTCAAAAATGTATGTTTTGATTACTAATTTTGATTATCTTGAGAATTATACATAGTTGAGACCCTGTTATCAATGGACTTTATTTAATACACTGAGAGAAAATACAACCAGTTTTCATGTTCGTTCAACAAGTTTTTTGGTTAAAATAGCGCCTACGTGCTCTTTGGTTCAAACAACAAGCTACTTGTCATTTGAATCGGCAATATATTTGAATCAACAAGTCGATTTTATAAAAACAACCTGACACATATTGTTTTAAACATACGTTTGGCTGATTCAAACGGATAAACAGCAACAAGTAGAACTTGTTAAATTCACAATGCAAATTTCTCTCAGTGTAGAATCCTGACTTGTTGACAATTTTGACTCGTTCGATGACGTACCTATGTAGGTCTAAAACACAGTGGAGTTTATTAATTTTCGGTTTAATGGTTTGTTTATTTGTTACTAGCGACCCGCCCCGGCTTCACACAGGTATAACATAATATAAATATACATATTATAAATCTTCTTCAATCTATAGGTATCTAAAAAACTTGTACAAAGTCCGTTTGAGTAGTTTTAAAGATCTAAGCATACATTAATACATAGATACAGACAGCGGAAAGCGACTTTGTAATGTCATGTAAACGCGTTTTACTAACAAATAAAATAAAATAAATACATGACATTGAATTGAGTTCATATTATAGCCTATCTGAATACGCCCCCCGTCTGCGCCATATCGCCTGGTCACTTGCCCTACATTAATTTCCCTCCGTTTCATATTCTATTTGGTCCTTTCATACTTCACTGGGTCACGCAATCACTAACCTTACTTAACCTCACTTCATGTCGGATTATGTTTGAGCTTTTCTTTTAAGATTTAAATGCAAATAGGAGCATGCACAGGATCATTATTTGTAAGTAGCTAGCAAGTTAGGTATTTAAATTTTGTTTAAGAATAGGTAGGTAAGTATGCATGACGTCACGAATGTGTCATGCTAGGTACTATAACGATTTTAGTAAGAGAAAACTTTGGTTTCGAGTTTGCGTATAAATAACGCTACTACATAAATTTATCGTTGTAAATATTAATAGTGGTCTTAGAATAAAATCTATTTTAATTCATGATTTGTTTGAAAATGGTAAAGTATAAAAGTACCTAATAACGACAAAAATCATGGAACGAAACGTAATGCGTTTGAGAAGATTTATACACAGAAAGGCATTTATGTTAACAAATAATAGTTTATTCTTACCTTGAAAGTTTTGTATGAAGACACCACGTATGAAGCGCCATCTTCAAGCTCCTCCAGTCTATACTTCCTATCGCCGTCCATTCCAAATATGAACCTCGCGCCTCTCGGCAGCTCCAATCTCTCCGATAATCTGTCCAGCAAAGCATCCATCGACGCCAGATCTCTTCCCGGCTTGAAACGGAACTCCACGCCAGGATGGAACGGGTCCCCATTTCTATAGAAAGTTACTCGTCTAGCCTTCCAAAAGTTGAGGTTAGCGTATCGGCTAGCCGGCTCGTTCCTAGGACGCGCTGTCGCTTCGGAAGCCTCAGAGATGTCGTCAGGACGCTGCGGCGGTGAAGCCGGGCGCGAGGGCCGCCAGTCGCCGGGTTCCCTCTCGTCGTCGGACGGCGCCTGAGGCTCCGGCTCCGCCGCCGGCACGGGCTCCGCTGGCACGGGCTCCGCTGCCGCCTGCGAACGAGAACGTCTCTGACGCGGCCGGAGCAACCGACGCGACATACCGCGCGACCGCCGCTCGCAGACTGCCGCGCGCCCCCTCACACACTTTCAATCAACTACTTATCTATATCAAGATGACCCATTCATGAATGAGACACGTGTGTAGCGGAGGGGTTGTCGACGGCAGTCAATTTGCGTTGCGAGCGAAATGTTTACCGTCTGAAGGCTTAGACGTAAATGGTTCTACAGTCTACGCTGAAACGCTACGTGACTTCATAGTTTCGTAAATGAGGTGTAATTTTCTAATGATTTGTCATACGAAAACTGGCTAGTCATCGATGAAATGTTTTGATAAGGTCTAACGACGAAATACAGTCATGTTTATAATAAAAAAAACATTTTTTCAGGCACTTATGATTGATGGTAAAAGTTGTTAAGACTGCATTATAATCATTATGCGCTAGGTTTTGCGTTATTTGGATACCATTTGAAATTACTCATGAAGTGAACTCATTTTATGTGTTAAGTGCACAAAAAGCTTAAGTCATGGTAATAAGATTTAGAATAATAAACTTTATGATTATTTGTTTTAAAATTGATAGTACATATTTTGTACAAAGAACATGGTTGAAACTTTTATTACAGTTGGTCATTTTACTTTGATTCGTGGCACAAAATTTTATGTAGGAATATAAGGCTTCATAAAAATGCCTTTATAGCTTCACAAATGTTTTTCACACCTAAAAGGAATAAATTGTTTACCTACCCTATTTATCTACACTACATGTGACTCTTCAGACTTGTTTAGATAAGTTATCATTGATGACCTATTGAAAATAGTATAATATATGCATCTGCATTCAATTACCTATTTAGTTTCATGAGTATATTCCAGGCATTTTAGGGTCACTCTAATAAATGGGTACATGCCCAAGTAAATATATAGGTAATATTACTATAACTATGTTATATAGAACTAGACGTAGGTCTTTGCAGCCTACATTAATTGTAAAATAATGAGAGAATTCAAACATAAGGCATTGAAATGGGTATAGAGTACCTATTCCTATTTTTTAGAACTTCCACTTTCTGTACAATTTTCTCAAACACTAAGCATTCAATTAATGCTCAAATTAAAAAAAATCGTACTCACAACAACAGCAGCCGCCATATTCTCCTCCGATGCCATCAATCACCGCATGAGCACACACAAAAACAAACGTCAATCGCGATTCCAAATTCGAATTTCAAAAACTGAAAACGCGCGAAAACCGTTTCGCGACTGTGATAAAACGTTAGTTTTAGTGAATATGTTACTGATTAGTTTTAGTTTATAGTTTCAGTGGATTTTAATATGTAAATGGTAAGGATGGAGTCGTCCGGTTATGTTTTGTGAACGGAACCGAGTGAGCAAAGGACGAGGGGTAGCGGCCAGCGCTCCCGAGCGCGTCACGCTAGCAAGGGTAGTTGGGGTGGTTGAGAAGTGTGTCAGTTGTGTTCATGGGTTGATGATTGTGGAAGGAAAATAACCTTTTAACCCGTCGCCTCATATCTCAAGAAGGACGGTTATCAAGTCGTCTGTATGTTTTTTTTAATTTAATTTTAAATTTTTTTTAATGTTTGTTCCTCGATATCTCCGTCGTTACTGGACCGATTTTGAAAAAAATTTTTTTAATTGAATGTATATGCATACAGATTGGTCCCATTTTTCTCAAAACCCAGTTCTGATGATGGGATCCTGGAGAAATCGAGGGAACTCCTCGAATCTGAAAGGCATACATATGGTGATTTTTGTGTTTTTAAAGGAACAGCATTCATTTAGGTACGGAACAGTGACATTTGGTGCAGTGGAACTGCTGATGATGGCCAGAACGGAACTCTTCAAATCTGAACGGCACGCTTATAGTGACTTTGGTATTTTTATAAGAACAGCATGCACTTACGTCCAGAACAGTGACATTTGGTGCAGTGGAATTGCTGATGATGGTCAGAACCGAACTCCTCAAATCTGAACGGCACGCTTATAGTGACCTTGGTATTTTTATAATAACAGCATGCACTTTCGTCCAGAACAGTGACATTTGGTGCAGTGGAACTGCTGATGATGGCCAGAACCAAACTCCTCAAATCTGAACGGCACGCTTATAGTGACTTTGCCATTTTTATAAGAACAGCATGCGCTTTACGTCTAGAACAGTGACATTTGGTACAGTGGAACTGCTGATGATGGTCAGAACCGAACTCCTCAAATCTGAACGGCACGCTTATAGTGACTTTGGTATTTTTATAGGAACAGCATGCACTTACGTCCAGAACAGTGACATTTGGTGCAGTGGAACTGCTGATGATAGTCAGAACCGTACTCCTCAAATCTGAACGGCACACTCATAAGTGACTTTGGTATTTTTGTAAGAAAAACATGCATTTAAGTTCAGAACAGTGACATTTATATAGTTATGTTTGTTAAGCATATTGAGTTTTCAAGTCAAAGTTTGTCAAGCTTCGATTTCTTATAATATAATATATCGGATTCATGAGGAATTGAGGAAACTCCTCAAACCTTAACGTTATACGTATATTCATTTGTGTTGCCATCTAATAATTAAAGCATTAAAAGCAGTTTTAAAAAATACCTACACATTTCTACATAATCCAACATTCGCAAGTAACTTTCACCAGAACCCGAAAGGCGACGGTTTTTTTTTCTTAAAAATTATTTCTTAAGAAATTGTGAAAATCGAAAACTTTACGACTAAAGTAAACAAAAGTGCAATTATATTTGTTATGTTCAATCGGTCAGTTCGACACTTTAGACAGTTATAAATAAATAGAAATGCACTTTTAAAGTATTTACTTTTATTGGAATAAATGAAGGCTACGACGCGCCTACGCCGTAGCACTTGTGAGATTGCGTTGCCATGATTGTTGGTTTATGTCTTTTAATCTTCTTCTAAACTCTTGAGTTTAATGAGTCGTAGACATAAGATGAAAAAAATATTTTTCAGTAGATTTTATCAATTTAGGTTAGGCTTTTACTTAATTTGATTATTTGCTTAGATGGCAAAATTCTCCAAACTTCGTTTTTAAACAAGGCATGCAAGACAATTTTAAAATCGTAGATCCCAGTTCAATTAGAATTATAATGATTTTGTGTAAGTTTGATATAAGCACAGTATGTGTTATTAGTAGAAGTTACGAACCTATTTTTATTTTTTAGACGCGTAATCTGAAGACCCGGGTTCGATTCTTAACTCGGCCACTAGTGGCCTTTGTCGTTTTTTCTTTTGTGTATGATATCTATTTCAGTTTGCAAAATTTACTCAATCTGCTGCTGCTGCTACCGCATTAACGCACGCCAGGCGTTCGCCGGTCAACAAAGCATAGTTGGCATGACTATGTAAAGCATGTAATAGATGTAGATGTAGGCTAAGGCTGTATTTTTTCGCTCTCGGCCGTGTTTGCCTTTTTACTGCTTCCAATTACCACGCGGTTTTATGCTGGGAAACGGGGTTTTGTAAAATAATTAAAGGGTCGTATATTATGAAGATAATTGGTATGTTTTTTAATAAGTTGAATTTACTACATTTTTATTCATGGGGACTTCCTGCGCCGCCATATAGGACTCGTATTTTAAAATATATTTTTATGTTTGATTAAGATTACACTTTATATGTGTCAGTTTACAGCAAAACGTCCCACTTTGCAAGCAAACATCGTCCGTATGGTAACCGACAAAGTGGGACGTTTCACTAAACATCTACACATACGTTCAGTCGTGCTCATAAATATGTGTACATTTTTCACCTTATTGCAACGAGTTAGGGTGAATAAATGTACACATATTTATGAACTGTACAGCGTTGTGTAGCGTTCACGTGTAAATGTGTCGCACTTGTAGATGGACATGATTCATTCAAGTAGCAATTTTCTCCCTTTATAAGAAAAAAAAACTTGTGTAACTATACTGTGTCAAACAAGTCTGTCAGTAAATAAGAACAAAGAAAAATATATGCATCCTTTTCTTTAGGGTGCAATAAATCAAAAGGATACCTATAGATAGATAGATCAAGAGTATAAAACCTTAATCATAATCGATAAGTAACTACTTAAATTTCATTCGTCAAACATATTTGTGTACTGTGCCAATACAAAATCGATATGCCGGTGCTCAGCAGGTTTCCGTGCTGGCTGTAATAAAGCGACGGGCTGTAAATCCTGGACGTGAAGTAGAGCGTAGATACCTCAACGGGCAGTTGAGATACATATAATTATTGGTAGGTTTTAGGCTGGAAGTAGCCTTTCTGGTCTTGCTGCAATAACGGACACTGGTTTCTTGAAAGGCTCTTTGTGGAAAAAGCCTTTCTGGTCTTGCTGCGATAACGCACACTGGTTTCTTAAAAAAAGTGATGACAAATTCAATAGAAACATGTAAGGTCAATATGGGTAAGTGTAAAATATAAATATAAATATTGGGGACACCTTACAACAGATCGACTTAGCCCCAAACTAAGCAGTGCTAAGCGACGATATACATACTGAAATAGATAACATTACATACATACATACAATCACGCCTGTATCCCATAAAGGGGTAGGCAGAACACATGAAACTACTAAAGCTTCAGTGCCACTCTTGGCAAATAAGGGGTTGAAAGAAAACGAAACTGTGACATTGCAGTGCCAGGTTGCCAGCCTCTCGCCTACGCCACAATTTAACCCATATCCCATAGTCGCCTTCTACGACACCCACGGGAAGAAAGGGGGTGGTGAAATTCTTAACCCGTCATCACACAGGGTAAATATATAAATACATACTTATATACATAGAAAACATCCACTGTGCTCATCACACAAATAAATGCCCTTAACGGGATTCGAACCCAGGACCGCGGCTTAGCAGGCAGGGTCACTACCGATTGAGTCAGACCGGTCGTCAAGTGTGTCATAAGAGAAAGTGTGTCTGGCCTTCAAATTTGGCCTGTTTAAACCAATGATCAGTGTTTATTGAGAGTTCATACGTTTAGCACTAATCGTGAGTAGCAAGTAGCAAAAGTATGAACTCGCAAAAACACCTGGAACTATGAGTAAAAAACCCGGCCAAGAGCGTGTCGGGCCACGCTCAGTGTAGGGTTCCGTAGTTTTCCGTATTTTTCTCAAAAACTACTGAACCTATCAAGTTCAAAATAATTTTCCTAGAAAGTCTTTATAAAGTTCTACTTTTGTGATTTTTTTCATATTTTTTAAACATATGGTTTAAAAGTTAGAGGGGGGGGGGGACACACTTTTTTTTCCTTAGGAGCGATTATTTTCGAAAATATTAATATTATCAAAAAACATAAACCCTTATTCATTTTTAAATACCTATCCAACAATATATCACACGTTGGGGTTGGAATGAAAAAAAAAACCAGTCCCCACTTTACATGTAGGGGGGGGGGGTACCCTAACAAAACATTTTTTTCTACTTTTTATTTTACCACTTTGTCGGCGTGATTGATATACATATTGGTACCAAATTTCAGCTTTCTAGTGCTAACGGTTACTGAGATTATCCGCGGACGGACGGACGGACAGACAGACATCGCGAAACTATAAGGGTTCCTATAGTTGACTACGGAACCCTAAAAAGGTCAAATGTGAAGGCCAGACAAACTTCTCCTTATGACACACTTATCCGTATTGACCTTAGGGTCCCCCCACATCTAGCGTCTCGCGAACGTCGTCGCCTCTCCAACGCCCGCGCGGCGTCGACGCCGCGCTCCCGCAGCGCCGACGCGACGTTGCGGCGCCTCTCGAACGACGACGTCGCAGTGGCGTCCGCGCGGCGTCGACGCCGCGCCAACGCCGCGCCCGCGCAGCGCCGCCGCGATGCCAGCGGCTACCAACGTCCAGCTAGGGCTTCCAATACCGGGATCCCAGTATCTCGGGATTTTTGGGGTAGATTTCAAAACCGATATTTAATTTTGTAATCGGAATCCCGGTATTTTTAGTAACTAACAAATTATGGCAAATAAACGTAAACTACTAATCAAAAACCTTAAATTTCTGCATCACGACGGTCGCTAGACGCGTAAATATTGCTTTTTGCTCTCGTTTCTTCGACAGATTCTCTGTTTAGTGTTTTTACAATATTTCTATGAAATGACAGTTTTTCCGATGAAGAGGAAGCAATACGTCAAACGTAGTTGATACAACACAGGCCACAGACCCTCTGTAAACGAGTTGATGCACCTACATTATAGAAATAACCTTTCAAAAAATTGGTTAAGGCATACGAACTAACGTATAAGCTACTTTTGATTTACTGCCACTGACGTCGAGGAGGCGCGGCGCTAACGCGGCGTCGACGCCGCGCGGACGTCACTGCGACGTCGACGTTTGAGAGGCGCCGCAACGTCGCGTCGGCGCTGCGGAAGCGCGGCGTCGACGCCGCGCAGGCGTTGGAGAGGCGACGACGTTCGCGAGACGCTAGATGTGGGGGGACCCTTACCCAAGAGTAAATTACGTTTTGTATGTTTTACGACTTGCTAAAATATTTGCGTTCTAGGGTATGAGTCTATAGGTACATCTAGCACGACTTCAAGTATGAAGTAATTTTTAATTTTGGAGTAGGTACCAGTGGCGGAGCGTCGATGCAACTCGATTCCCAACGGGTTCCCTAAAATTCTCTAGTATCTGTAGAAATCCATACAAAACAGATTCCAAAAACCCCTCCGGCTTTCCCAACGAAAATTTTCACGCCCGCCACTGGTAGGTACACTATAAATTCGACACTGTTCTATGTTTTTTTTTTTTTAAATTAAAAATGGGCTTACTGTTGGATACAGGCTAGTCAAAGGCAAAGACGTGAAGGACTACGAATAGTGAGCTCGCCCAGAAGATGCCTGTTCACCTTGATTACTGCTTCTAAGAAGCTTTTTTATTAAGAATTCAAAATACATTGCCATTATCCTTATGCGCAACCAATTTCAGTTAGCCATTTTAAGGCGATAACCATCATTTTACATTTAAATTCTTACTGGGTACGTGGGTAAGTCAAAACATGTCACTTGTAATCATGAGCAGGTACTCAAAATGGTAACTTCATTGTAATCACTGCCCTATATAAGTACAGTCAGCAACAAAGCTATGAATACAGCCAACGCCAAAAATATAACTTTATTGCCTGTACATTAAGGCGTGTATACACCGTGTTTTTTGTTTTCCGTTAATTTCGACACGTAGCTAGGTTCATTATCAGGAACCACCCTGTATATCACTTTTAGATACATTCACACAAAAAATTTTATCATCATTTTCATACATAATAAATGAATTTATTTGTATGAGAGACCATTAAGAATAACATTCAAGTAAGTGTCAAGTGATTGACGGCACATGTCAAAACAAATAACATTAGGAATTGGTAAAGGCTGTCACACACATGTCCAGTATCTAATTTTTTTATTTTTTCAATAACTCAATAACCGTAAAAGTTAAGACGCTAGTTTTTAGAGGAATTAATTGGATTTGATCTAAAGAATTTTCCCTTAAAGTTAACGGAATTCAATAAAAACAGGTTGTAGATATTTTTGGCACTTTGTATTCACAGCTTGGTTGCTGACTGTAGGTACCTACATATACTAATGACAAACATTTGTATGCAACAAGCGCATATTAAACTGAATTTACAGCATTAGGGCTTAACGAGAATTTTAATGATCTCTTTAAGGTTTACCTTGTTCGAAGAAATATGAATATCATTTTAAAATAATCCTTAATACTACTTCATAAAGTGTATAAGATTTTGAAACAGAAATAAACGCTGTATTTTACACTAACCTCGATATGTGGTAAGTTAAAACAATGCTTTAAATGGTCAATTATTTGGTCATTAGGAATTTTGCGAAAATGCACTGGTATACTTATATTGAATTAAAGTAACACACTAAAAAATCAAGGCAAGGTAACACATATAGGTACACAACTACCTATATATAGATATATGTCACATATGCTTCTGATTTGATGAGATATTTGTCGTGTAAATATTTTTACAGGCTTTGAGATCAATTGAAATGTAATTGTATAGGTAATAGCCCGTTAATTTCATGACTGAGTTTGTTCAATATGAGTAGTAGTACCAATGGGAACATACTTAAAATTAGTTTCGAACTTTTTTTGACGATTTCTCAAAAGTGCAATTTTAGATTGTGTAAATTTGATGTTTTTTTTTATTATGGGACTTAGGGTCATGATTTTTTGTATTAGATAGCCTATTTAACGTAGATTTAGGATCTGTGCTTAACTCAATACCTGCCATAAGGGCCCTTTAGCCATGGACGGTCACAAATTGTCTTTTTCATACGCGCCTATATTGTAAATTTCATCGAAATCGCGACAGATTATTTTTTTAATTATTGAAATGAGTATGCAAATGGGTACAAAAAATATGATAGATTATTTTCCGCGACTGTACATGCTCGTCGGTTTTGATTATTTCTGGCGCGCCCTTTCTGTTATACCCTCTCTTTGTTAATCTCTTATCATCCATCCTGTCTGACTAGGGCTGCCATCTCGAATTTCACCAAACCCGGACAAAATTTCAAAAAAAACTCGGACATTTGGCGTAAATCGCATGTTTTCCCCGGACGGGTCCGAAAATATGTTTTGAGCCTTTAATTTTCATCCATTATATTTTTAAATTTCACACAATGTGTAATTTCCAACAATCAATACAAAACAAAACAATTTTTCTAACAAAAACTTAAATTTGTCTCATTTTAGGGTTCCGTACCACAGAGTCCACAGAGGTACAAAAGGAACCCTTGTGGTGCGACTCTGTCCAACTGTCACATTACTAAATATCTCGAGAACTACTTATGCTATCTATTTGAAATTTGGAACAGTTATGAACATTGTTAACCGCTATAAATTGGAAGTATTACTTATAGAAATCTGCAATATCACAGTTTCGTTTTCTTTCAACCCCTTATTTGCCAAGAGTGGCACTGAAACCCGAGTAGTTTCATGTGCTCTGCCTACCCCTTCATGGGACACAGGCGTGATTGTATGTATGTATGTAATTATAGAAAATGGCCAAACTAAATGGGGGCCAAACTGTAAATTTCAAGTTAAGACGCTACAGGAGCGAAAATGGAAAGGAGTCCCCTTTTCAATTTGGGAATTTTAGTTTAATATACTAGTGTTATTAACTAGATTTATCGAAAAAAAAAATGTCCATTAAGAACAACTCAGTTAAAGATATTGCGAAAAAATCTTTAAAATCGAGGTTTCGCCCTCGACTATTTCCTCCTTCGAAACTTAATCAATCGAAATAAAATTTGAGAATCTGAATAACAATGAAATAATCTGTATCGGACCGTTAAGTTTTTTGGCTAATTGTTACCAATCTTGAGTATCACATATTTTTTTGTGCCATAATGTAAAAGGCCGTTTTTGGACATTTTTGATTGGCTCTAGCATCTTTAAAAATAAAAATATCAAAAAAATCAAAACGGTCCGATACAGATAAAAATAATAATAATCTGTGTTGAAGAAATAATTGCTCTATCTTCAAAAACCAGGGAGGAAATAGTCGAGAGCGTTTGTATGGAGAATTGTCCCCTCCTGTATCGTCTTAATAGGTCAAGTGGGGTATCGTTAGAAAGAGCTCAAATTGTGCATATCAAAACTATTTCTTATATTTGTTTTGTTGAAGAAAAAAAAGATTTTTGAAGGAAAGTGAAAAAACCCTTTTTTTGTTGTCTTCTCTGTTTGGCCTAAAGGTTGACTGGTAGAGAATGCCATGTAGCATTAAGTCCGCCTTTTGTAACTGTATATTTTTAATGTGCAATAAAGTTTAAAGAAATAAATAAATAAAAAACTGTTTTCCTCCGCCCCCGTTATCTACGAAGTACACCAACGAAAAATTGTGAAACTTTTACGAAACATTGGTTATATGCTAAATATTACAGGAAAAATAAAATCGAGTCTGTATCTTGGAAACTTTTTTTTAATAGATTAAAAACTTTTCAATTTTACCAACCTTGCGTATATACATATTATACATCCATATCGTATTTCAAAATTGTACGAGATTGTACCTAAAACATTCTCTTTCAAATAAAGTGAAAACTGTCGGTTAACATTATAAAGAATTATCCCTGAAAAACTATCATACTATACAGGTCGCGCAAATTGGTTAGAGAATTCACCAAGAGATGGCACTAGGCTATACACAATAATGCCCATTAGTACCTATACTGCTCAAGTCAAGTAATTAGACTTAATTATATGAGAGACATTTTTTTTTACCATTAAAAGTTTGTACGAATACGGAACCCTCGGTGGGCGAGCCCGAGTCGCACTTGTCCGGTTTTTTTATTATGTAAATAGATATTAGTTAGTCAACTTAAATTCGCTGATAAATACTAATTCAATGGGGTGCTTCCTTACATGAAAAGTGTCCGGGTTTTCCCCGGACGC
Source organism: Leguminivora glycinivorella (assembly GCF_023078275.1). Taxonomy (NCBI): domain Eukaryota; kingdom Metazoa; phylum Arthropoda; class Insecta; order Lepidoptera; family Tortricidae; genus Leguminivora; species Leguminivora glycinivorella. The sequence goes on from NC_062977.1 coordinate 3,333,409, forward strand.
TTCTTGAAACCCCGCCCGGACGGCCTCCAAACTAGGACAAATCCGGGGAAACCCGGACGGATGGCAGCCCTATGTCTGACATACCCTTATAAGTTATCTTAATATACCCATCTCAATATTCTCAATCTTTGTCACTACATCTACATCCACTCTGCGCCTCTCTCTTATCTTATCCTGTATAGTACAGTCACCGTCATAAATGTGATGATTTCTGTACCTTGTCGCTTTTAATTGCTTGCCAATTTCGTATGACATTTCAAACACGACGTTAAACGACGTTAGTTTACCTGTATCGGTTGAGGGCTGCCAGGAACCGTCCGGTATCGCCCAGCTGTTCGCGCGGAGATTCCAGGTGAGTCCCCTGGCCGCTGAGAGTGTGCTCGATACGGAAACTAGTCACGACGCTGAGATCATTGAATTTACACGTGAGGACGTCTCAAAAGTCATACTGAGTATGAAACGTGGTAAATCACCGGGACACGATGGGCTCAGTATCGAGCACATACTCTGGGCCAGCGACAAGATCTTTGTACATTTATGCCGATTATTTAATCTATGTATTAAATATTGTTACTTACCAAAGGCTTTGATGCGCACTACTGTTGTACCAATTGTAAAGAACAAAACGGGTGACCTGAGTTCTGCGTCGAATTATCGGCCTATCTCGTTAGGTACTATCCTAGCTAAAATATTAGAGCGCCTCCTTCATCCTGAACTGCTCAAGAACATTGATATTGATGACGCGCAATTTGGTTTTCGGACCGGTCTTTCGACGGATGACGCTATATTTAGCCTCAAAAACACAATCAGCCACTACACGTCTCGCAAAACAACGATCTATGCATGTTTTTTAGACCTCAGCCGCGCATTTGATCTTGTCAATTACGACATCTTGTGGGCGAAGTTACGTGCTTCTCGAGTGCCTAATAGAGTGATTAATTTGCTGAGGTACTGGTACGGAAACCAAATAAACGTTGTGAAATGGGGCGACGCAACCTCTAGCGAATTTAGGCTAGAATGTGGAGTTCGTCAAGGCGGGGTTACGTCTCCGGACCTGTTTAACCTGTATGTGAATGGCCTCATTGAGGAGCTGAGAAGCACCAAGATCGGCTGTCATGTGGGAAATGTTTGCGTGAATAACCTGAGTTATGCGGACGATATGGTGCTGCTCAGCCCCTCAATCAAGGGTATGAGGAGGCTTCTTTCGGTCTGTGAGCATTATGCTAATGCACACGGCCTGAAATATAATGTTTCCAAGACCGAGATGATGGTATTCGCGTCGGGTTCTGGACCGGACAACGTACCTCCGGTGTATCTGAACGGAGTGAAGATCAATGTTGTTGAGCGGTTCAAGTATTTAGGACATTTGTTGACGGAACGGCTGCATGACGACGAAGATATCGAACGCGAGCGGAGGGCTCTTGCTGTCAGAGGTAACATGCTCGCTAGACGCTTTTCTAAGTGTAGCAAAGATGTAAAGACCACACTCTTTAAGGCGTACTGCCTAGGTATGTACACCTCCCAGCTGTGGGTAACGTTTACAAAAAAGGCAATGAGCCGAATAAGAGTTCAGTATAATGACGCATTCCGAGCTCTTATGCGGCTGCCCAGATGCTGCAGTGCGTCGAGCATGTTCGCAGACGCGGGAGTTCCCGACTTTTTCGCGATAATTAGAACCCGCGTTGCCTCCTTCTGGAGAAGACTGCGCCACTCTAGCAACAAAATACTTGTGGTTGTCTCTGACGATATAAGAAGTCCGGTGTTTAAATACTGGAATTCCATTCACATGGACCAGAACAAAAAATGACACAGCACTGATCTAGTGCTATATTATTATTAATTTTATTTTTTAAATGAGTGGCACCCCTTTACAGTGTCAAGACACTTAATTTGATTCTTCTATTATATTTAGTTTTAAGCTAGTTGTAACCTATGGGATCATTATGCCTGAAATAAAAGCTTTTTATCTTATTTATTTATTTTTAAAGTGACAAGGTACAGAAATCATCACTTATTTATGCCGGTGACTGTACCTACCTATGTATGACCCCTATACTAAGTCAAGCATCCCTGAATATAAATTAATTGAATAATACATCAGAAGCTTAGCCATTTTTCTTCGCGTGAAATGTCGCAGACGCCAGTTAAGTGATTAGCATTGTTCAAGAAAACTGTTTAAAAATGATTCATGGCACCAATTTTATGCATGCCGCGTCTTCCCAGGTAGCATTTATACGTCTTTATGACGTCCGTTTACGGTACTGCTCGACGTAAGAGACGTCATTTCTTGACGTCGGGGGGTCCCAGCAGATGACGTCAATTTGTCACAGCCTCAAGACGTCAGTTTACAGACCTAAGAGAGACGTCATATACAGAGTTCATGGGGACGTCACTGGGCCGTACATATTAGGGCAGTCACTGACGTTGGAGTGACGTCATATACTGAATTAATAGGGACGTTACTGGGACGTCCCGTATGTACGTACATATTAAGGCAGCCAAGACGTTGGAGTGACGTCATATACTGACTTCATAGGGACGTTACTGGGCCGTACATATTAGGGCAGCCACTGACGTTGGAGAGACGTCATATACTAAGTTCATGAGGACGTTACACGGACGTACATATTAAGGCAGCCAAGACGTTGGAGTGACGTCATATACTGACTTCATAGGGACGTTACTAGGCCGTACATATTAGGGCAGTCACTGACGTTGGAGTGACGTCATATACTGAATTAATAGGGACGTTACTGGGACGTCCCGTATGTACGTACATATTAAGGCAGCCAAGACGTTGGAGTGACGTCATATACTGACTTCATAGGGACGTTACTGGGCCGTACATATTAGGGCAGCCACTGACGTTGGAGAGACGTCATATACTAAGTTCATGAGGACGTTACACGGACGTACATATTAAGGCAGCCAAGACGTTGGAGTGACGTCATATACTGACTTCATAGGGACGTTACTAGGCCGTACATATTAGGGCAGCCACTGACGTTGGAGAGACGTCATATACTAAGTTCATGAGGACGTTACACGGACGTACATATTAAGGCAGCCAAGACGTTGGAGTGACGTCATATACTGACTTCATAGGGACGTTACTAGGCCGTACATATTAGGGCAGCCACTGACGTTGGAGTGACGTCATATACTAAGTTCATGGGGACGTTACTGGATCGTACAGATTAGGGCAGCCACTGACGTCGGAGTGACGTCATATACTGAATTCATAGGGACGTTACTGGGCCGAAAATATTAGGGCGGCCGCTTTTTAACCTTTTGAACACCAGACGATGAAGAAATATGCCGTTGCCCTGATGTCACGCTATCGCATTTTTTGTTGAGCGCAATTGAACTTTGCGGAATCCCCGTAGGTGTCTATTACATTAACAAAGCTGACGTCCTTAGCCATCGTTGGCGTCCACAGCACGATTTTCCGATGTAAGTCACAACCGTCTTTGGCGCTCAAAAGGTTAAGTAAGTTATGTTAAGAGGAAAAATGTCATTTGTTTTGGATACTAAATAAAACCAATGACTTTTTAAATTTCTTTTTATTACATGTTTAAAATCTTTAAGTTTCTTTGAAACATTCAGCTCAACAGATACAAACGAGGCACAAACAAGTTTACACATTTTATAAAACAGTTGCGACTCCCACCCCGCCCCACCCAATGTGCGTTCCCATTGAGGGTCCACGTTGGAATTTCGAGCTTTTAAATGTGTCTTTAGTAAAAGTTCTCAAATGATTGTAAATTCAACCAATAATTTGTAAAAGTAAGCACTCAAAAGTTATATTCGGTTAAAGGTGGACCCTCAGTCGTGCATGTCAGGTATCCATATTTCATAATCCACTTCAAATTTACAACTTTTGTAAATGACTACTCTTAGTAAAAAAATTATAAAACTAATTTCATTAATTGTGACTCCTTTCTGCTAACTCAATACGACAAAATGGCATGCAGAATGTGGTCCCTCAATCGATCGCGATAAGTTCACATTAAGAGAGAACAATAGTATTATTTAAAATATAGGTGTGACTGAGAGTTAGTAAAAGTAGCTACTCGAAGAATTGTAAATTCAAGCTTTAGTTTCTAAAAGATGCCATTCAAAAGTTTCAATCGATTAAAGGTGGTCCCTCAATTGAAACGTTTGTCATAAAACTGAATCAATTTACGTAACAGTTGGTTGTTAAATAGACAATTGCTATAGTCTACTTGTTAGTAAAAAATATTAATTAACTATTTCTCCATAGATCAGTAAAAACAGATGTAACGTTTTACTTAAAATAATAATCATACGCCTGAGAAGAAATACTATGGAGTCTATGGACCAGGTGACCACACATTAGGAATTTGTTGGATAATTAAATAATAGTACATTACGTCAGATGCTGCGAAAGAAGGGCTTATAGGGACCATCCACACTCATGAGTTGCGGCGGAGTTGCGGCGCGCGCCATGTCTCCGCCACGCCACCTGAATGTAATTCAAAAAACATCGCGTAAGATGCGCCCCCAGGAGGCGCGGCGGAGTTGCAGTGCGCGTCACAACTTACGTCCTTCCTATACAAAATGTACCGAGGAGACGTTTTTTGAATTACATTCAGGCGGCGCGGCGGAGACGTGGCGCGCGCCGCAACTCATGAGTGTGGATAGTCCCTTACAGACTGAAGCCGAAACAGAACCAAGTCTTAAACGTAAAAGGCAAAAAAGATATATTTCTAGCAGCAGTGACGAAGATAAACACATAAGGCCACCACCGTTAAAAAATAAATTACAACCACTTCAAGCTGCTGACAATGAAGGAGATTATGGAGGTGGGTTTTATGGTCAACACTGTATGAATATGTAGTAATTTGGTTGATATAAATAACAGTCGAATCTCGGCAGCGACGAGCCAGCAACGCCATCGAGAAGAAAATTAGATATAAGTAGGTATTTTAAAGAAATTTTAAAATAATAACTTTTTATTAGGTAGCTTTAACTTTTATTTAAATTATTGAAACGTAAATGAGCCCGCTTTTAACTTTTTCAGATTTATTACTCACCATAGTTTACTCAAAATTTTCCTTAATGTTTATGGCAGAGCTGCTTTTCATAAGTACTTAAAGTCATCAAAATTATCATTATTATAAATATTATGAATACAATGCGCTCCTACTAATATTAGGTACATGGCACATACAGATACCTACGTGACGAATTAGCATTCATTTTACTCGTACTTGACATGATGATGATGGTCTCGATTTGAAGTCAGAAAAAATAAACAAACACAGAATAATATAAGTGGAATGACGACTCCATGTCTATGTCCTAATGCTACTCTCGTTGCACGCTGATAACATTGATAATGTGTGTCATAAGTAATAATAATAAAAAAAAAAAAAAAAAAAAAAAACCGCTGACACTGACGGACGTGTCTTTGGATAAATTTTCACAATTTTATTTATTTTTATAGTATTTTTATCGCCGTTCTTGGTTTTTGTGGTCCAGTTTTTGTGTATTTTCTTACGCTATATTAAATCATGTATACTAACGAACATGCAACGAATGCAATCTAAATACACGGATATCAACATGGACTGTCAAACGGCGATAAGTGCATTGTGAAAATGTTAACAAGGTCACGCACCAAAGCGGCACAAGGAAACGCACGCCCACCACCCTCGCCCGCCTCGTCCAGCTCCCCGTCCGCATCCTCGTCGGGCGACGAGTTCGCCACGGCGCCCGACACCGACGGATCCAGCGACGAGAGCGGGCCGCCGCCGCCGCCGCCGCCACCACCTGCGCGACGAGGGCGGCCACCGCTGCCGGCACGCTTGGGGCCTGCGGGACATCCTGCCCCGCCCACGGCTCCCGCTGCCGGTGGTGTAGTGCGTCGCATGACATGGACTCGAGAAATAAACGAGAATGTCATGCGCGCCTATTACGGGGCCACAGAGGGGGGAACCCGGCTATCCGCGTACCGTTCTAGAATGCTGCCTCTGTTTCAGGCACTCGAGCCATCCACCACCGTATCGGAGCAGCGTCTATCGGATCAGGTGCGCGTCATTCAGCGGTCAAAGCGGTTGGATGACGCCACACTTGATCGGCTTCGCCAGGAGGCTCTCGCTGCTCGCGCGGACCCCGCCTCGGGGCGGGATTTGCCCGCCATGTCGCCGGACCCGGTGCCCGAACCCGACCTAGCACCGGAGGCGCCGCGGGTTGATTCCGGTAACGACGGCGGGGACTTCGCGAGTCAGAGCGTGAGTGAGCCTGCTAATGAGCAACTGAGGAGGTCTTTGGAAGAGGCGATTACGCAGTATCGCTCCACAAACAATCCTAGGCCACGATTACCACGTCTGCCTATGAATAGACGCAATCTAGCGTTAATGGGAGCCTTAAACGCTTTACTAGAGCCATTTATACGGACTAGTAAAGATCTAGATGATACACACTCGATCATGTACTGCGGAGCCATCGCGGCGTGCCGTGTTGCTCGAGTCAAGTTTCCGGACGCTGACCGTGCAACTAGGACCGTCGGAGGTGTCCCTGCATGGCAAGTACGGATCGAGCGTCGTATCAACTCGTTTAGGACTCTCATTGCAAAGCTGATCTGCTTCAGAGGGGGTAATAATCGCCCCCGAGTAATGCGCTTTGTGAACCAGGCGTTCGCGGGGACGGACATCAGGCCCCGCGACTATTTAGCCAATGTCACAGAGCGCATCGACTTCCTGAAGCAGAAAGTCTATGCATGGGCAAGCCGTATTCGCCGCTACAGAAAGCGTGTGGACCGATTCCAGCAGAATCGTCTTTTTCAAAGCGACCAAAGGAAAGTATACCGAAGGTGGGAGGAAACCGACCCTCGTGTGTCTGACGTGCGGCTGCCGGATGCTACTGCCATGTCTAATTTCTGGCGTAGCATCTGGTCGGTGCCCGTCGAACACACGGAGGGTGAGTGGATGACCGTTGTCGAACGCGAGTGCGAGAACATCGAACCTATGGAGGCTATCACCATCAGCCCCGACGACGTAAGTTGTGCTACCCGTACGGCCCAGAACTGGAAAAGTCCTGGACCGGACGGATTGCACAACTTCTGGCTAAAATGGTTTCGATGCTCGCACTCGCGTTTGGCAACGCAATTTCAACAAACCCTCGATCTTGGTTCTCTCCCACCTTCCCTAACAACTGGTGTTACTTTCCTGCTCTATAAGTCCGGTAGTACCACGGAAGCAAAAAACTACAGACCCATTACGTGCTTGCCTACACTTTACAAGCTCCTTACATCCATTTTGAGAACAAAAATTAACGCGCATATTGTCGCTAACAACATTCTGGCTCCCGCTCAAAATGGATGTAGGGTTGGGTCCCGTGGTACTAAAGAGCTCCTCCTCATAGACATGACCATCTGCCAACAAGTTCGGCGGAACAGGGGGCCATCTCGGCCGCTTGGATTGACTATAAGAAGGCCTATGATTCGGTGCCTCATTCATGGCTGAGAAGGGTATTGGAGCTGTATAAACTTGATGCAGCTTTAATATCCTTCCTGGCTGCATGTATGAGGCAGTGGACCACAGTCCTTCGTCAACCAGGAGGCAGGGATGACCCCCTGGCCCGCAGGACTTCATAAGGATTGAGCGAGGAATATTCCAGGGTGACAGTTTGAGTCCATTATGGTTCTGCCTAGCTCTGAATCCCCTCAGCACGCTGCTGAAGGATTCTGGGCTAGGTTGCCGGCTTCGGAGAGAGGGTGAAGTCATCTCTCACCTTCTGTACATGGACGATCTCAAACTATTTGCACCGAACACCCAAGACCTGATGGTGCTATTGAAAACCACAGAAGTTTTCAGTACCGCCATCAGAATGGAGTTTGGTGTCGATAAGTGTGCGGTCATGCATGTACAGCGGGGGAGGTTGTAAATTCAGAAAATTTACAACTTTCTGAGACGATGTCGTTCAGATCTATCTCTGAATCAGAAACCTATAAGTACCTTGGTATGTCACAGTCGTTGGGTATTGAGGATGTTGGCATTAGACGGTCGGTGAAGGAGCGCTTTTTCAGTCGGCTCACAAAAGTCCTTAACAGTCTTTTGTCAGGAGGCAACAAAGTGCGCGCCTTTAACGCCTGGGTAATGCCTCTACTCACATACTCCTTTGGCATACTAAGGTGGACCCAGACTGAACTGGACGCCTTGGATCGGAGGGTCCGCTCACTGCTTACCACACACCGTATGTTACACCCGCGCTCGTCTGTTATGAGATTGTACATCCCACGGAAGTGCGGAGGTCGAGGCTTCCTAAACGCCAAAGATCTTCACAACCGTGAGGTGTACAATCTCAGGAATTACTTCCTTAACAACGAGTGTGGGATGCATCGTGATGTGGTGGCAGTGGACGGAAACCTCACGCCGCTCTCCTTGGCGAAACAGAACTGGCGCAAACCTGTGGTACTAAGTACTGCGGACCGCAAGGCGGTATGGGAGAGCAAGCAGCTACACGGGCGGTTCTACAAGGCCCTCACGGGACCCGATGTAGATCTGCTCGCATCGGTGAACTGGTTACGATTCGGGGACCTCTTCGGAGAAACCGAGGGTTTTGCCTGTGCAATTGCTGACGAAGTTATGATGACGAACAACTACCGGAAATATATCCTGAAGGACGGTACGGTCGACATTTGTCGGGCATGCCGCCGTCCCGGAGAGTCACTCAGGCATATCATTTCCGGTTGTTCTCATCTAGCTAACGGCGAGTACTTGCACAGACATAATCTCGTAGCCAGGATCATTCACCAGCAACTTGCTCTTCAATACGGCCTTGTGGACCGCGAAGTACCGTACTACAAGTACTTACCTGCGCCAGTTCTCGAAAATGGTCGTGCCACGCTCTATTGGGATCGATCTATTATCACTGACAGGACTATTGTAGCCAATAAGCCTGACATTGTGATAATAGATCGACTGCAACGCCGGGCAGTGCTCGTTGACATCACCATCCCCCATGATGAGAATCTCGTGAAAGCCGAGAAGGACAAGTCCAGTAAGTACCTAGACTTGGCTCACGAGATAACCGCCATGTGGGATGTTGAATCAACGATCATTGTTCCGATAGTCGTTTCAGCGAACGGTCTCATAGCGAAGAGTCTCGACCAACATCTTAAGAGACTCTCGCTAGGTGGCTGGATCAAGGGCCAGATGCAGAAGGCGGTGATCTTGGACACAGCGCGGATAGTCCGACGGTTCCTCTCTCTGCAGCCCTAACCACCGGCAGCTTGGGCCCTGCCCCGCTGCTGGCGGCACCCTAGGTTAGGTTTTTTATAATGTGTTTATATATTTTGTATTGTTTTGTATGTGGTTTTGTATTTTACTTTTATAATCATATTATAAAACCTAGCCTAAGAATTAAAATGAATAAAGAGAAATAAATAATAAATAAATATTATAGGACATTCTTACACAGATTGACTGAGGCCCACGGTAAGCTCAAGAAGGCTTGTGTTGTGGGTACTCAGACAACGATATATATAATATATAAATACTTATATACGTAGAAAACATCCATGACTCAGAAACAAATATCTGTGCTCATCACACAAATAAATGCCCTTACCGGGATTCGAACCCGGGACCGCGGCATAGCAGGCAGGGTCACTACCGACTGCGCCAGACCGGTCGTCAAAACAAATAAGTGTCATAACGTACAACCGCTTAAAAATCGCGCGCACGGGGGATGACTGCGGGGGGAGCATGAGGGGAAAGCGCGGGTTGCGGGGTGCAATCAGCGCATTTCCGATTTTATTGTTCATCGCTTTCTCGCCTTAATACATATATTATAAGTATCTACTTATAAGTAGGTACAGTCAACCAATTGGAACCCTAGGCCACTCTACAACCATGTCAAAATGACAAGCAGTAAGAGATTTCTTACAATCTGATTTATAACGTCACTGTGACATAGTTCTGGCCTAGGGTTCCAATTGGTTGACTGTACATACGGTATATTATTTTTCTTTTCTTGCATAATGTTTTTCTATGTCTAACCTTAATTACTTTTTAATAGCCCAACAATTAAGTAAATAAATACGGTACACCTACATAACTAATTAGTCTCTAAAAATACCTAAGTACAGTCGAGTTGATAAATATGTGTACATTTCTTCAACTTAACTCATTGCAATAAGGTGAAAAATGTACACGTAATAATTATGAAGTAGACTGTTCCTAAAGTAAACCAAGCGAAACAGACTGACTTAGTGCTAAATCTCAACCTAGATCTAAAGTCGGCTAAATTGGCTACAACTATGTGGCTAACTTTTACAATTCACTTACAATGTGACGTAGCAGTTCGTAGACCCTCTACGAGGTGCTACTATGTGGATTTTTAGATTGTTTTTTAATGTTATTTTGCCAGGGACATTTCCAAAACTTGGGACATAACATTAGTGAAAGTTCTTAACAAAAATTAACTCGATGGCAGTTTTGTGACGAAAATTAAGCATGAAATTTCGATAAAAATATTGCTTTTGTGTTAATTACATAAACTATACGCAATAATCTATATTTAGAATATGAAAAAAGTTGGTTTTGAGAAAAAATAAATTCTTAATTGTCTTCATGACTATTAACCGCTGTATCTACATTTAAATGAGAGATTTTTTTCTGAAATAATTCGAAAAATTAACATTTGAATAGAATCCATATTGTCGAAATAATTCGCATTTAGTACGTAGGTAGTTATATCAATCAATCAATTCGATTCTAAGCGATATATTTATTCACGAGTAGGTATATATAATTATTATTACTATGCAATTTTAACAATTTGGACCTGAAGTTGTTATATTACCAAAGAAGTAGTGGATACCCCCCTCCCAACTGAGGGGAGACTGAAATCTTCTCGAGGCTGAGGCATAGGGTTAGAGCCGGCGTAGCTTTATTTGACGTTCATATGCGCATTGTAATATAGGTACCTACTTGAAAAATAAATATTTCATTTTCATTTTCACTAACATAATTAATTATTGCAGAAGGTATTTTTAGCGTATTTGACCATAATTAAGTACGACAAATAATACATAAAACCTAGCCTTATTATCCAACTCGTTGCCACGCAACGCATCTGGGCGTGTCCACGGGGCGTTCATCCACCAATCGGCCGGATGCGCCTGTTATGACAACGTGTCAACTGTCATCGCGACAACACGCGTTCGATGTTCAACTTAGAAACAAATGAATAGCGTCGATGTTCGGCCGGGGGAGGAGATAGTGGGGTTTCCGCTATTGGCTGGTAATGATGACGTGATGAGCATTATGGCCAATCATGAGTAAGTATGGTTGGATTAGTTTGTTTTTATTGTCGTTAGGTGTTAAGTAGGTATGTACAATTTAGAGGTATGTAGATTTACTTTTATTTAAGTAATTAGGTATATACTTACTTTTATTGTGGGAATAGTGGTTAAAAATATATAATTGGATCGTTTTGTTAGTTAACTGAAAGTTACGACAATAGAACCTTGCTAAATAAACGTCATAATTTCTTAGACGAAAGACTTCTAAAATAACCCTTGCAGAGTTAGTGACATAAAAACGTTGCAAACTAAGCTTGGTCCGACTCTGCCAACCTTCGTCTATGGATTAACACAATATAAAAATATTACAAAATATTATTCAAACTTACCAAACTTAAGGCGGAAGCACGCAATATTTCTTATTTTATCGCCAACCTTGATCCGATTAGGAACAGCGCCTTAGATCCGTATGCCCATTCGTTACGCTTAAAAATAAGTTTTCCAAAAAGGTAATAAGTATATGAATATTTCATGGCACTTACCACCTTTTACTTCTGTGCACCGATATCGAACACTAGTACCATAACCGCCTTCAAGTTTGCCCTTTATCTCACTTTTCACGCATTCCATTTTCAACCCCCTGGAAAGAGTGTTAAGATTCACCGTCGATTTATTATTACTATGGAATTTGAACGAACTTAGTTTCGAGAATTCGTTATATTGCGTCGCTTAATGTAATAGTTAAGGGTAAATTGGGCTGAAAACTGTGTCAATGGCTCTTAGCACCATGGAGGGAATTGCAGGGACACATGCAAAAGCCGTAGGAATGTGAATTGCCTTTAAATACATCGTAAAAATATTGTGTGTTAGAAAAAGAAATTGTTTGAAAAATCGCATATTGGCTCAGGCATTGAGTTATATATTACTTGGTAAGGACGTGCGAGAATGCAAGTCAAATGTGCTGTCTATGCGACCAATCCCGTGCATGATGCGGACTCATCAATCAAACGCAAGTTGGTAATAGCGTACCACCAAGGCGGTTCAAATAGTGTTCAGTCGATTTTATATGAATTGCCTTATCCTTACTTTTCAAATATTTGGCTTTAGGTAAAGTTCACCTACTGAACGTTATAAATATTTTCGTGCAATAAAGATTAAATAAAAAAGTGAATAAATAAGAACCTAAGTAATTTTGCGCCTGAAATAGAAGTCATGAATTTATTAACCTTTTATGGCAGCGTTCCCACTTATGCGTCGCGTCGCTTGGCGGCGCGCCTTAAGTCCTTCCTATACAAAATGTACTGAGGAGACGTTTTTTGAATTACACTTAAGCGGCGTGGCGCGGACGCCCCTTGCGCGCCCCGAGACACGCGACGCATAAGTGGGAACGCTGCCTATGAACTATTAGCCCTATTAGGCACGGGAATATGTTTGAGATGGGACGACGTCACGAAATTAGGTAAGTAGGCGAATTATTTTTCATAGTATATTAGTGCGACCAAGCAAATTAAGTTACTATGTAGTGATTTATACAGCCCAGCTTGTGCAAATGTTAAGTACCTAAACAATGTAAATATCATATCTACAATTTCATAGAACTTTGATGTAAACCGTACCATAGGTACTTTTGAACGCGAATTGTACAAAGTAGATATTCGACTTGTAGATATAGGTACCCAATTAACATCCTAGGGCCAATAAATACTGTGTGCATTCTACTATACCCGGTGCTCGGTAATTAATGGACAACCTTTTAACCACCAAGAGGGCACCTTATACTGGTCCAGAAAATCGACATTAAGGTTTAGTAAAAGTCGATTTTCTGGACCAGTATAAGGTGCCCTCTTGGTGGTTAAAAGGTTGTCCATTAATTAGGTACCGGGCACCATGTATACATACATCTAGCTAATATAGTTTGGAATCGTATGCACATAGGAAGCTCTAAAATTAAAATTCGTCTGAAAAATATGACGTCATCAGGTACAGCGTAAGTAGGCATTACTGTTTTCTTGTTTTTCATACTGACTGACCTACCTAAATTTTTATTAACATTCACTGCCAGACAAAAAATACGCACTAGGTACTCCAGAAAACGATCGTTATCTTGAATAGCGACCACTCTAGCGGGTTGTCCGGCATCTGAGCAAAGTTGAAAAGCCCAACATGCGGATTTTTAGCGATGATTGTGTTAATTCGTTTACAAAGAGCAAAATCTGCCAAACCTATTTTCCCATCGACCTGACTGACCAAATTGAATTCCACGTGGCAAAAATATGAACGCACGAACTTCGTGACAGAATAGCGTGTGAGCCACGCTACGACAACTCTCTATCCGATACCATCATCTACAGTCAAGGTATAAATATAGATGCTGACAAACTGCCAAAAATATGTATATACAACCCTAAAATGTAAGCATTAAAGAGGTGTATACATCTTTTTGGAATTTTTTCCGCATCCATATATCTAAATAACGTTCAAAATGAACTAGAAACAGTGTTCAACCGGTAAAATTGAATGTGAACTTACTAAGGTTGTTCGTAGGTTGAAAATAGTGTGGCGCGGTGTTGATAAAACTTATGGTGTCAAAGTATATCAAGTTCTGAGAAAGGCTAGACGAATTAAGTGTCGTTTGCGATGTTTGCCCTACTTGTGTTGAGGATTTATGAGTGGGGTTTGGGATTTTAATTTTGTAATTAAATCATAGACTACCTACTGTATTATTTATAATGCGTATTTTAAATAATCGCTGTTATCAATTGTTATGTTGTTACTGAAACTGTCTGTAAATGAAATATGTAATTATGTTTTTTGATTTTGTTTTAGATTGATTGATCAAGTTCTATTTGCGCACTGCGGTTACTTTTTTTTTTTAAGATATCAGATGTAGAAAAAGATGTCGCCTTTAATATAAAGGATATCAGTCCTACATCCGATATCAGACCCTTTAGCAGAACTTGCCTTTTCGCGCGCGAGTCCATACCTACATCAAGCGCGACTTCAAGTATGGACTCGCGCGCGGCAAGGCAAGTTGTGCCAGAGGGGCAGATCGGATAATGTCAAAATGCACTAAAGGAGTCAGTATGTATTACGGCAGATCTCTTAAATGTTATATAAGATCGGGTGAAAGGGGCAATATTATTACGCTGTCTCTGTCACAGGATGTTAGAGGTATATACATAACGGCCTTATTCATAAACGTACTCTAAAGTTATCAAGCCGATAAAGTTCGTTTTCATCACACCCGCACTTTAAATGTGCTATTGCGCGCAGGCGGAGCGTGAGTTATAGAAAAATCGTTCTCCCAAGGGAATAATGAAATTTCTTGTACCGTACTTAACTTTTTTACATCTATTTACATATTTTTTACATTGTGAGTGTGATGAAAAACATTGTGTGTAACTCGGGGAGTATGAATATTACTAACTCGAGTCTTTAAATCGCTCCAGCAAGCCGTCGCGATTTAACTTACTCTCGTTAGTAATATTCAACTTCCTCCCCTTGTTGCACAATGTACTATTGTCCTTTTCTATCACATAACACTAATACGTCGGAATCAGCTTGATAACTTTAGAGTACGTTTATAAATAAGAGGGTAAGTATTTTTAATGTGGGAGCACCGTTGTTTTATCTGAGCCTCAGTACAGGCAAAGAAGTAGGTACTAAATAAATACACAAAATGGAAAAAAAGTTATTTTATTTTCAAAATGCTACAACCATGTTTATCTAACTTTATCCTTTTTCTTCTTTTTTTTCTTTTCTTTAACTTCTTCTCCAACGTCACCATCTTCTAGTTCTTCAATAGCTCCATTGGTTTCATCTTTATGTTTACCTTTTTTCTTTTTCTTCGGCATTTTATCAGTATTTTCCGTTTCAATCATTATTTCAGATACATTGACAGATTCGTCAACTTCTCTATTTTTATGTTTTTTCTTCTTTTTCTTTATTCCATCCTCATTGCCATCTGTATTTACCGTTATTTCGGATTCATTAATAACGGTGCCATTGTTCTCCTCATAGTTTATATCACCCTCAGATTTCCGTTTCTTTTTTTTCTTGGGAACATCTTCATTATTGTCTACATTTGCTGTAGTTTCAGATTCATTGACAATATTATCATTGTTTTGATCATTTTCAGACTTCTCATGTTTCCGCTTTTTCTTTTTCTTCGGAATATCTTCATTTTCCATATTTGTTGTAATTTCACATTCATTATTATAATTGTTTTGCTCACTGTTTTCAAGGCTTTCCACTGTTTTCTTCTTTTTCTTTTTTACTTTGTTAGAAGCAATTTCGCTATTATCTTCATTTGCCAGATCTGCTTTCTTATTTTTCTTATGTTTCTTTTCATTCACTTCTTCAGCCTCACTATCATTTTCATTATTTACGCCGTTTTCTGTACCTTCCTTTTCTTTATTAGCTCTCCTCTCAAGTTCCTTTTGATCTCTATCCAGCACAGCTAAGAAAAAGCCAGTAGTGTAATCTGTATCAGGTCTAGCATACAAACACCTGGTACCCATGCTTCCATACATACCAGAGCCAAAGTTGTTCCACTGGCCTTTTAATAGCTCCTTTACATCTTGCACTCTCCATTTAGATCTCGAAGCTGTCACCACATTAGTGACGACTCTTTCGTTCTCTTCGGGAAAGAGGGAGCAAGTGCTATAGACTATCCTTTTTGCGTTGGGAAAAGCGTTCATGGCATGCTTTAGGAATTTCTCTTGTAGGGATGTCAGTTTGGCTAGACGGGCTGCATCGAAGTAGTTGTGTACAGAGAGCTCCATGCCTGGAATTAGACGTTTTTGGATAAAATGCTGCTCTAATGAAAAATCAAACTAGTTACAAGTAGCGGCACCTACGTATAGCGAGGATCGTTATTGCGCAGAAGTCAAAAACAGGTGTCTCAGGGGATTACAGGGGGCTAAGGGTATGCGTCCCCATGCCCAGCTATCCCCTCCACATTTCACTCAGAGCTAAACTTACGTGCCGCTACTTGTTCACTAAACTTTTCAATAAACCAAATAATCTTTAGTGACTAGTCTACATTATAAAGAATAATATACATAATCTACCATAAAACCATTAAAAACATTTGCTTCAGAATGTCTTACTTTTAAATTTAAAGATATGTTAAGTCACAATTGGATGTATCGAAGTAGTCAACTTTCCTATAGAGTGCACCAGTTATGCCCGGTATAATATTTTTTGGATACTTTTGCGTAGACAGTTTATTCGTAATTTCAATAACGCTTTCAGTTTATTTGTAAATATTTTATGAATGAATTAACAACTGACATACTGCGCCTATTCTTTTTTTTTTAGTTAAATAGCTGCACTTTACTGTTTCTGCTCTCTTCCTTCTGAACTCTTTCGGAATTAAGTCTAGCATTTGTACATACTTTATTTGTTTCAATGAAGTTTAAATAAAAATACTAACTAAACATACCAGCACGATCTTCACTCATATTATTAAATTAAAACGGGACTTAATCGCGTGAAACTTACGTTTTATATTTTTGAGTCTACCCGTGACCACGGACGTAATGTCATGTCCGAAAGGTCGGGTTAAATATAAAACGTAAGTTTTACGCGATTAAGTCCCGTTTTAATTTAATAATATGAGTAAACATACCAGATCCAGAACAGCTAGGGTCCAGCAAGATATACTCGACGTCATCGTAGTCTCCCCTCTTCAGTGCCAGGGAGTCCTGATTGAGGGTCTGTACGCATTTGGACCCGGTCTTCTGTACGAAGTCGCAGAGAGTCCTGTATCTTTGCTCGCTTTGTTCTACTGCGTAGATTTTACCCTAGAATAAGGGGAATTTTATAATCGACTGATTATTTTACTCACTCCTTCTCCGCTCACATAAAAGACGGGGGGCATTGCAAACTTTATTAGGTGTAAACAATTGTGATAGCAGTGATGGCACCTACAGACAGTGATATTACTGACATATGTAAGAGTTTTGAATGATTCACGGTTGTTTTCATTAGACTTAATTGACCGGGATATAGACCGTGATTACCTTTTTGATTTTTGTCGAGCTCCCGATATTTCGACGCAGTTGCATGCATCATGATCACGGAAAACCGACGAAGGCGGGTGGATGTTAAAGTTGCATAGACAAAAAAGTAATCACGGTCTATATCCCGGTCAATATAAGTCTACTGACATATATGTTGCTACTCCGCAACCTAGTGAGGGTGCTTACAGGGCACTGCCACCTGAACAAGCACATGCACACTATCGGGAAACGTGCGAACGGGCATTGCAGATTCTGCTTAGAGTCTGAAGAAACGCCCCTGCACATCCTGGCAGAGTGCCCCTCTCTAATGCGTATACGTAACATGATTCTGGGCCGCTATCTAATACACGTCTTTGAATTTGTTGATCGAGAGTTGTAGTAGGTGGCGATCACAATAGATCAGAAATGGTCGCAGTGATACATAATTGACGACCGGTCTGGCGCAGTCGGTAGTGACCCTGCCTGCTGCGCCGCGGTCCCGGGTTTATTTGTGTGATGAGCACAGATATTTGTTCCTGAGTCATGGATGTTTTCTATGTATATAAGTATTTATATATTATATATATCGTTGTCTGAGTACCCACAACACTTGTACCCACAAGGCTTGCCTTCTTGAGCTTACTGTAGGCCTCAGTCAATCTGTGTAAGAATGTCCTACAATATTTATATTTATTTATATTATATATATTTATATAATACAGCATAAATGCACATCTAATGTGATGTGAGGATGAAATGTTGGCCACGATTTTTCATATCCTATGCTTCATTTTATACTAGTAATAGACTCAATTAGATTGAGATGATTATGGGTGTAAGGATTCAAGAATCTCATAGGTCTACTAGTAAAAAGCACTTATCCTATGCTTCATTTTATACTAGTAATAGACTCAATTAGATTGAGATGATTATGGGTGTAAGGATTCAAGAATCTCATAGGTCTACTAATAACAAGCACTACATACTTCGTTCCTCATATAGGCAGCGAGCTGCGTCGTCTTCATGCCTGGCGCTGCGCACATGTCTAACGCTATGCTGCCGGGGGGAGGGGCCAGTAGATGCACGGCGAGTGCTGTAGCCTGAGAAACAGTTTATACGTTAGGTACTATCATTTCCGCAGCAGTAAATATCAAGTCTCACTGTTATCTTTATATTTAGGTAGGTAGGGTAAGAACACTAAACTTAAAGTACTTTAGTAAAAAAAAATTGCAAAAACTGCATTTTTCGCACACGCATTTTAAAAGCGTACTTTTCTTTTAACAGTCACTCAATGGTGATACGAAATTTTACAGAGTTCTTATGGCCACCTTTCTGTTCCTTCATCAGATCAGCTACATGACACCTACCCTTTACACGTGATTTACACGTGTGCAAAATTTCAGCTTAATCGGAAACCGAGAAGTGGGTCAAATTTAACTTTTAGGTTTTGATTACAGACAGGCAACGGGTCAGGTGAAAGTAAATAAAAGCTTGTAAAATAAGGGCCAAAAACTAGGGTGAAAGCGGGTACAGTGGTTCATTGGTAACAATGGCTCAGTTCACGTTTTAACCGTATTGAATACTGCGAAATTGAGGTAATTTTTCATTATCTAAAACGACATGTTACCTTATCTTGCAGTATAATCTTGTTCTCCGTATACAGCTCATGTTCATGCAGTTTGGTCCCCGATGAAAACACGAACACTGTCTTCACATGATAGTCCTGTAAGCCAATAAATCATTTTACAATACATTTAGGTAAGGCTTCAATGCATTTTGCCATCTTACTCTCTGAAAACCAGCGCCCGTCTATTAGACACGGTGTACGCTGATTGGCATTAGCATGGTGTACTAGTTTAGTAATTACTTGTTGTTTTGTATTATGTATCTTTATGCCAAATAAAAAAAAAACTTTATCTTTCTCCGCAGAACATGTAAAAAGTAAATGAATGAGGGGGAGAGAAATGAGCCAAAGATGTTCGAATTGTTCGAATCATATACATATACAACAACAAAGCTTTTACTTTGTCTCAGTATAAATTGAATGGTTAATTTTTGTAGACATAATGGAATGCACCTTGTGCATATGAGAAGTCAACGCAATAGACTGTGAAGTTCCCACATAAGTTGCAGTCCATTCTGTCTGTAACCATATGGCCCCTGTACACACATGGCCAACAGTTCCACCAACCCCCTTGGCCATGTGTGTAGAGGGCTACTTGGCCGTAAGTTGGCAGTTGGCGCTTGCGCTTGCCGGCCAACCGATTCGTGTCGGTTTTTTGTCCACACATCAAAGGATCTTGGCGCCAATGGCCAACTGCGTTTACACGTTGGCGCTTCATTCAGTTGGTCGTCAGCCGTCAGAGAGGACAGTAGTGATATATTTACGAAAATAATAAGTTTATCTATGCCAATAATAGTGTAGATTTTAGGAAATAAAATAACCTTGCAAATGTTTAATGTATTTCCTAAAAAAGATAAATGTTCTTATCAGAATATTCAAAAAATTGTTAATATTGCAAATAATTTAATTTTACTACGGGGTTATTATTTTTTAATATTTTTTTTCTGACAACGTCTATGACCAAGAATTTCCTAGATTTTTTCATTCCACGTCCATCTTTCATGAAGAGCCAATGCCAAGTGATTGGTTCGCCAATGTGTAAACAGCGGCTCTTATCTTGGCCAAGGGGTTTCACAAAAGGCTGGTGGAACCGTTGGCCATGTGTGTACAGGGGCCAATAGATTAAATATAAGAGGATCATACCATCACACGAGTTCGCGGCCTAATCAGGGGTGGCGCGCGTTCTCACGGAATGCACGTTCGCACTTTCTATTGTTACTTTACGTCGCGAGTTTTTTTAAAGGTTCATATGCGATGTTCACGTGTGGAATGGCTAATAATGCATAGTTAAATAGACATCATGAATAAAATAGGACAATCTTACACAGATCTTTTTGATTAAGTCCCACGGAAAAGTTCAATAAGGCTTGTGATTAGAGTTTGCATTATCCGACGGATTTTTAATATTCGAATAATTCGGATAATACAATTTTTATTATTCGAATATTCGAATAATTCGGATAATTTCGGATAATTTATTAAATGGAACAAAATTAATGTTACAGGTGCGTATAAGCGTGGAATTGATAACGGCTGAGATAGATGAGCGCCATAATGCGAAATTTACCTACATTTTTATTTATTTTTTGCGTAAATCAGCAAACTGTAGAAATTAAAACACACCTAGCTCTCTATCTTTAGTTCTATGACTAGAATCTTGCAATCAGATAGTGAGCTTGAGTTATTTTTTAACATAATAATGGTAAAATTTTTTGAATATTGTATAACTAGCTTTATTAATAGTGTGTGAACCTGCCTTAGAAATCTATATTATTTGTGGTCATGGTTCGTTAATATTTCTTGTATGTGGGTAGCTTTTGCACATTTTAATTTTTCCTCAGTCACCCGTTGACCACGAACGCTGTAAAGAGTTCGAAACGTTGGGATGTATTTTAAATTCATTATACGCGATTTAATCCGTTTCCATAGTTTTATTTCATGAGTAACTATCGCGGTAACCGAAGACAACATTAGATAGTGAGCTGTCGATATAAGACAGTTAGTAGTAGTGATTAGTTAGGTGTTAGGTATAACGAGAAGTTTTTCTGACAACACCTTTACCTTGGAAATGGATGGTAGAGAGGATGGCTTGTGTAGAGTGGAACGTGAGACATCATTGGATATGATGATGGTTATAGGCGATACAGCGTTGTCATATTATCCGTTCCGATATCGGATATAGGAAGGATGTCAAAGGCAAAAATCAAAGATGGCGCCTTGAATGATTTCGAGAATGTATAGGAGTCGGTTAGGGTTTGAGATCCGGATATCCGGATATCCGTATTATCCGGATATCCGTTGAATTTGAGATCCGGATCCGAGGTCTCATAGGATCCGGATAAAACGGATAATACGGATCCGTTAAATATGGGTATCTATCCACGCCAGAAAGAATTTTCGTATGAAATTGATGAATTATTTCCTGTATTTTGTCGCCTAAAATGTTTATTCACATTTATTTAATTCAAATACTCCAGAATATCAAGCTAGGTTAGGTTTGGTACATTACGCCATGCGATGAATCCGTAAAACTATATGTTAACAAACTAAATAAAATGAACAGTAAATCATTGTTTTTAAAACTGGATGCATCCCGCAGGAATAACGATAAGTTATTAATTTTCTATAAAGCAGAAACGATTGCCATGGATGTTTTTCAGCTTAATGATGAATTAGAGATCATGGAAGTAATTAATATAATTATATACGTAATTATTTTAATTATAAGCTGAATTCAGATCCATTTTTTTTTGTATTTAATAAGATGGGAGGCAAACTAGCAGACAGATCGCCTGATGGTAAGCGATCGCTCCCGCTTATGGACACCCAAAACACCAGAAGGATTGGAGGTGCGCTGCCAGCCTTAGAGCTTCACTGAAAAGCGACTGGCAAATATCAAATGACATTTCGCACATAAGCTCAGAAAAACAATTGAAAATGGTACATGATAACTAAATATGTGTAACATATTTTACAGGTCTAATACGTGTAATGCAATAAAATTATATTATTTTACCTTTTTTCCTATATCTGCAATTTCGCATGGATGTATTTATTGGCTGTGGTTACGGATAGACGCCTCAGTAAAACGGAAGTATTAGTGAACAACACTAAATTACCCTGCATTAGCTTATGTATGTTAAACAAAAATATTGGCCTACTGTTTAATGTTATATGCTGTACTGTACAATGGGAGTGATATTAATTGTGTCGCTTAACTTCGAACTCGAGTAAATCCATTCTGCTTTTTTTGTATAATCATCCTTAAAACCGAATCGATTTACGCGAGTTTGAAGTTAAACGACACAATTGTATGTTAAAAGTTCGTCTAAAAAGTGAATGAAGCAATAATAGACTATATTTATGTCGTTTTGTGAGGTTAAATTATTTTATTTCAGTAACAGCAGCTTTGATTTGACGAAACCCTTATAAAAAGTGACCTTTTCAACACGGATCCGTTTTATCCGAAATATCCGGATATCCGGATCCGGCAAATCTTAAGATCCGAAATATCCGGATCCGAAAAATCGGCGGATCTTGCAAACCCTAGAGTCGGTCCTTCGCTCGATCGGATCGGATACTCATCTTATCTTAAATCTGCGGGGCCCTTCCGGATACACTTCGACCCATCGGGATCTTTTGTGCAATTACCCCCTTAGATCTTAAGATCCTTCAGCTATTCAGGAGCTTCTCGACCATCTCCACGTATCGGATGATGAGGCTCATGGGTAGCTCTCTGATGTCCTTTGGTACTAGGTAGCCTGCTCCAAAGTTCTTCATTCTTTGTCTGGCGAGGGCGTGACATTTACACATTAGATGTCTGACGGTCTCTTCCTCTTCGCCGCACATGCGACAATCTGTGTAGTCAGCGTGTCCCATCTTGGCCAACATTCCTTTGATCCCGTAATGGCCTGTAAACACCCCCGTTATAATTTGGAGTTGTCTTTTGCCTAGCTTTCCTAGCTTTTTGCTCCATCCAGATTCTACCCTTCGCATAAAGAGCTTTGAATGCTTCAGACCTACCAGGGCATCCCACTCTTTTTGGTGATTAGCCTTTGTATGGTCCTTCATAGCCGTTTTAATGGTTCCTTGTGACGTTGTCTTCAGACCTGGCTTTGGCAAGTTCATCAGCATTTTCATTGCCAATGAAGCCTTCGTGCCCCGGTATCCATACCAGTTGCACCTTGTTTTGCCTTCCAAGCTTGTTAAGAGCTTAGATGCCGTTTAATACCAGTCAAGAGTCTGCACCTCTGGGCGATGTGAAGGCTTTGAGTTCCGCCTGACTGTCGCTGAGTATATAGATATTCTTTCCTTGGGTTTGTCTAACTATATTCTTATGTACACAAGTAATTATTGCGTATGTCTCGGCTTAAAAGACAGTGACATAATTGCCCATGCTGATACTACCACTGTAGTCACTAGTCATTTGCATAAATGCCTACGCCCGTACCAGATGCCATCTTGGACCGGATCGGATACTTAATATAAAAAGTTGAAAACTCTTTTTATAGGCTCTAAACAAAAGCGTCCAGGTTAGGGTCTTAGAACAGGAATGAGCAACTGAGCATAGGTACTCGTTCAAAACAGAATAACCAAAAAAAGAGAAGAGCAATTAGTCGAAGACACTTCCTATCCAGGTGTGGATCATTTTAGACCTTAGTTGCACAGTGGCTGGTACCAAAGTACCAATGGAAGGGGAGAGGTGATAAATAAGTAAGTAAATTCTTTATTGTACCACCAACACAACATAAAATATACAAGACATAAAATTTAAAAAAATGAAGAAGGAGGAGGTACAAAGCAGGGACCGGACAACCCCTTCCGCGCTACAAGCCTTTCATTGGGAATCCCTAACGTAAGGACGACCCAATCGAGAGACTCTCCCTTTCGAACTGCAAGCCCATTCATTTGACTAGCCCTTACAAAAAACTAAGCAAAACAATAAAGCTAGCCCTGTGCATTGGCTTAGCGCTATCCGATACGGCTTGCAAGCCTTTAATAAGGGTTACCCTTATTTTAAGCGCTATTTATAAGGCTTTCCCTTTTGTTAAAGCGTAGTCGAGCCTTGCGTAAAAGAGACAGGATTATGAATCTAAGCTATTGTAAGAACAGGAAGGAAAATGCGCTGTTGCCACTCCGCACTATGCGCCCCATTTTTAATTTTACAACGAAACATGTTTTCGTTGGATAAAAGTAGAACACGGCTAGAAATTATTTTTAATGAACTGGGAGACAAGGAAGTGATGGATCGCCTGATGGTAAATGATCATCGCCGCCCATAGATCAGTATGTACGTTCGTACGTATGAATGTATGTAGGTATGTATGAATGTATGTAGGTATGTATGTATGAATATAATTATGTAAATATGTATGTATGCATGTAAATATACAGTGTTGGCCGAAAATCAATACAATTAACCATTAACATTACACATTGAAAACGTTAATTGCCAACATAAAAACAAGCCGTTTTCGTCATCCAACTCGCCTTGATGAGTTAATTGGGTGAGCAGTTCCTAAGATAGAGCTGATGCTGAACCCTGGCTTTTCCCAGGGGAACGCGGGTTTGGTTTAACATAGGCAAGCGCTGTTTTCGTCATCGGACTTGTTTTGATGAGTACTTGAGTGAGCAGTAACCAAGGTAGAGCTGATGCTGAACCCTGGCTATTCCTAGGGGAACGCGCGGGTTTGGAGTAACATAGGCAAGCGCTGTTTTCGTCATCGGACTTGTCTTGATGAGTACTTGTGTGAGCAGTAACCAAGGTAGAGCTGATGCTGAACCCTGACTACTCCTAAGGGAACTCGGGTTTCGTGCAACATAGGCAAACGCTGTTTTCTTCATCGGACTTGTATTGATGAGTACTTGAGTGAGCAGTAACCAAGGTAGAGCTGATGCTGAACCCTGGCTTTTCCCAGGGGAACGCGGGTTTGGAGTAACATAGGCAAACGCTGTTTTCTTCACCGGACTTGTCTTGGTGAGTACTTGAGTGAGCAGTAACCAAGGTAGAGCTGATGCTGAACCCTGGCTTTTCCCAGGGGAACGCGGGTTTGGAGTAACATAGGCAAGCGCTGTTTTCTTCACCGGACTTGTCTTGGTGAGTACTTGTGTGAGCAGTAACCAAGGTAGAGCTGATGCTGAACCCTGGCTATTCCTAGGGGAACGCGGGTTTGGAGTAACATAGGCAAGCGCCGTTTTCGTCATCGGACTTGTCTTGATGAGTACTTGAGTGAGCAGTAACTAGGGTGTGCAAACCGGTTAACCGGTTAACCGAAAACCCGGTTAACCGAGACTTTTTGGCCTCTGTTAAAAACCGGTTTTTATAGTCTCTAACCGGTTAATAACCGAAACTGTATTTATTTCTCAAGATTTGGAAAATTAGCCATAATAAGGTTCAAAAATACGTAATTATTAAATGTTTTGTATTAATAAAGATTTATTAATTACTTTTCATTGACAACATTATTATCTGTAATGATTTGATTTTAAAAATAAGTCCCGAGTCTACTCAATTATACATTTTATACAATACAGTAGAGTCGGTTAGTTTATTACGACGACTCCGCATAGACCTAACGTCCAACCTCTTACAACGACATAAGCACAGGTATTTATTTGGTTTTCGTATGTGATAGTATGAAAGTACATCCGTTTATTACGACTCCGATTTTAACGACCAGCCGCTTTTTACGACATATTTTACACAGAATCCGTCCGTCAAGTCCGGTTGCAACGACGAGCGACAACGTTTTTAGTTTTACTAGTAAATTGAGGAAACAAAGCTACTTTCACCCGAGCACGGCTTCCTGTCTTGCCTACAACAAGTAGCAAGATTACATTGTGGCCATGTAACTTTTTGGAGTTTTGCTTTTAAAATTTTAACAATTTGTTCGCCTCGGGTCTAATCTTATAAGCTAAATAGAACCCAGTTTGTATTTTTCGATTGTGTATAAACTAGCTTTACTTACAAATGATGAGCAAGCACACATACTAAAATGACTTTTTCTAACTAAACTAGTCACAATAAAATAAGGTATTAATACTATGATAATAATACCCTGTAAATAAAGCTATTGATTAACCTATTAAAAGAAATGAAATTCGTTTTGTACGACATCCGGTCAGTATGACGTAATATCAGCTATCCCTTGAGCGTCGTTGTAACCAGAGTGTACCGTATATTTCAAACTATATTTTTTAAAAGAAAGGTAAAATGGAGATCTTGGTTTTCTTACATCAATTGCTTGTATTACTAGCTAGGGGCTCTGGGAGCTGTAGAACTTCGCCACATGCCTAGAAAATGCAAAACTGACGTCACATTCAAACCACACAAGCCTTTTTTGCAATTTCCTCATTTTACAAAATTTCCAAAAACTGGATAAAAATGATCTTCATCGTGCAAGTAATACCTGCTACGATATCATCAACATCAGAATTCTTAAAGGTAATAGTAATTATTGCGTAGTACGGCCATTTACTAAAAATCCTCAATCCTCACCGGTTAATAACCGGTTAACCGGTTTTGGAGGAAAAGTCTCGGTTATTAACCGGTTTTTTTAGTTAACCGGTTTTTGCAAACCCTAGCAGTAACCAAGGTAGAGCTGATGCTGAACCCTGACTATTCCTAAGGGAACTCGGGTTTCGTGCAACATAGGCAAACGCTGTTTTCGTCATCGGACTTGTCTTGATGAGTACTTGAGTGAGCAGTAACCAAGGTAGAGCTGATGCTGAACCCTGGCTTTTCCCAGGGGAACGCGGGTTTGGTGTAACATAGGCAAGCGCTGTTTTCGTCATCGGACTTGTTTTGATGAGTACTTGAGTGAGCAGTAACCAGGGTAGAGCTGATGCTGAACCCTGGCTATTCCTAGGGGAACTCGGGTTTCGTGCAACATAGGCAAACGCTGTTTTCGTCATCGGATTTGTCTTGATGAGTACTTGAGTGAGCAGTAACCAAGGTAGAGCTGATGCTGAACCCTGGCTATTCCTAGGGGAACTCGGGTTTCGTGCAACATAGGTAAATGCTGTTTTTGTCAGCGGACTTGTCTTGATGAGTACTGGTAAAGCTGATATTGAACTCTGGCTGTACCTAGGGGAACTTAGGTTTGGTGCAACATAGACAAACCCGGTTTCCGTTATAGGCCCTGCCTTTATGAGGACTTGGGTGCGCAGTACCCAAGCCACTGCTGTAGCTGAGACCTGGTGGTACCTAGAGGAACTCAGGTTCGGTGCAATATAAATTAACGCTGTTTTCTGTTCATAGTATGTTTCGTGTGAAATATCTTAGACTCGTCTTTATGACTGGTACTTGGTTGAGTTGAGTAGTACCATAGAATCTGTCAAACTATTTCTGTTGATTGTTGTGAATTCTATGAAGATCGTTTGAAACAGAAATACTTTTCTGGTGGCAATCAAGCATACAGCCCGTCTGATAGTAAATAGTTACCGCAGTCTATGGACGCTTGGAACTCCAGTATTCTCTTTATTCCCTGTGTTACTATTAGTGAAATCGACTGTACTTAATTTTGATATTCAAATGGATATACATACGTATTTTTTTAGATATAAATAAAGTGTTTTATGTATGGCAAATTAATAAATTTGTTCTAACTACTTGATGTTAATATTCACTTCTGGTAGGATTTTTGTTCAGTTAATATTATGTTTTATGCCTAACTTGACATTGCATGAAATATTTCTATATTATAATGCACCGAAACCAGAGTTGCCCTAGATACCGCCAGGGCTCAGCTACAACGCTGTCTTGGCTATTGCGCACCCAAGTCCTCGTCGATGACGAAAACAGCGTTTGCCTGTGTTACACTAAACCCGAGTTCCCCTAGGCGCAGCCAGGGTTCAGCATCAGCTGGACTTTGGGTATTGCTCACTCGAGTAGTCATCAAGACAAGTCAAGAAAACAGCGTTTGCCTGTGTTACACTAAACCGGAGTTCCCCTAGGTGCAGCCAGGGTTCTGCATCAGCTGGACTTTGGGTATTGCTCACTCGAGTACTGATCAAGACAAGTCCGATGACGAAAACAGCGT
This sequence comes from Leguminivora glycinivorella, assembly GCF_023078275.1. Lineage (NCBI taxonomy): Eukaryota > Metazoa > Arthropoda > Insecta > Lepidoptera > Tortricidae > Leguminivora > Leguminivora glycinivorella. The sequence goes on from NC_062977.1 coordinate 3,361,354, forward strand.
TTGCCTGTGTTACACTAAACCCGAGTTCCCCTAGGTGCAGCCAGGGTTCAGCATCAACTGGACTTCGGGTACTGCTCACTCGAGTACTCATCAAGACAAGTCCGATGACGAAAACAGCGTTTGCCTGTGTTACACTAAACCCGAGTTCCCATAAGTGCAGCCAGGGTTCAGCATCAGCTGGAATTTGGGTACTGCTCACTCGAGTACTCATCAAGACAAGTCCGATGACGAAAACAGCGTTTGCCTGTGTTACACTAAACCCGAGTTCCCCTAGATGCAGCCAGGGTTCAGCATCAGCTGGTCTTCGGGTACTGCTCACTCGAGTACTCATCAAGACAAGTCCGATGACGAAAACAGCGTTTGCCTGTGTTACACTAAACCCGAGTTCCCCTAGGTGCAAACAGAGTTCAGCATCAGCTACACTTCGGGTACTGCTCACTCAAGTACTCATAAAGACGAGTTCCCCTAGGTGCAGCCAAGGTTCAGCATCAGCTGGAATTCGGGTACTGCTCACTCGAGTACTCATCAAGACAAGTCCGATGACGAAAACAGCGTTTGCCTGTGTTACACTAAACCCGAGTTCCCCTAGATGCAGCCAGGGTTCAGCATCAGCTGGACTTCGGGTACTGCTCACTCGAGTACTCATCAAGACAAGTCCGATGACGAAAACAGCGTTTGCCTGTGTTACACTAAGCCCGAGTTCCCCTAGATGCAGCCAGGGTTCAGCATCAGCTGGACTTCGGGTAGTGCTCACTCGAGTACTCATCAAGACAAGTCCGATGACGAAAACAGCGTTTGCCTGTGTTTCACTAAACCCGAGTTCCCCTAGGTGCAGCCAAGGTTCAGCATCAGCTGGAATTCGGGTACTGCTCACTCGAGTACTCATCAAGACAAGTCCGATGACGAAAACAGCGTTTGCCTGTGTTACACTAAACCCGAGTTCCCCTAGGTGCATCCAGGGTTCAGCATCAGCTGGACTTCGGGTACTGCTCACTAGAGTACTCATCAAGACAAGTGCGATGTCGAAACCAGCGTTTGCCTGTGTTACACTAAACCCGAGTTCCCCTAGGTACAGCCAGGGTTCAGCATCAGCTGGACTTCGGGTACTGCTCACTCGAGTACTCATCAAGACAAGTCCGATGACGAAAACAGCGTTTGCCTGTATTACACTAAACCCGAGTTCCCCTAGGTGCAGCCAGGGTTCAGCATCAGCTAGACTTCGGGTACTCATCAAGACAAGTCCGATAAAAAAAACCGGCCAAGAGCGTGTCGGGCCACGCTCAGTGTAGGGTTCCGAAGTTTTCCATATGTTTCTCAAAAACTACTGAACCTATCAAGTTCAAAACAATTTTCCTAGAAAGTCTTTACAAAGTTCTACTTTTGTGATTTTTTCATATTTTTTAAACTTGTGGTTCAAAAGTTAGAGAGGGGGGGGGCGCACTTTTTTTTCCTTTAGGAGCGATTTTTTCCGAAAATATTAATATTATCAAAAAGGAATCTTAGTAAAGCCTTTATTCATTCTTAAATACCTATCCAACAATATATCACACGTTGGGGTTGGAATGAAAAATATTATCAGCCCCCATTTTACATGTAGGGGGGGTACCCTAATAATTTTTATTTTTATTTTTACACTCTGTTGGCGTGATTGATATACATATTGGGACCAAATTTCAGCTTTCTAGTGCTAACGGTTACTGAGATTATCCGCGGACGGACGGACGGACGGACAGACAGACATGGCGAAACTATAAGGGTTCCTAGTTGACTACGGAACCCTAAAAAGCAGCGTTTGCCTGTGTTACACCTGAGCAAAGAAGGAGCTTATCATAACTATAAGTATTTGGTATTGAAAATTGAACCTTATTTTATCTACAGCCGTTTCCATCAAACAGAAACGCGCAAATATCACACACAGTGCCGCCGTAGGTAACGATCGTATGTTATTTCGTTCGGAGTAATGTGTGCTTTATGAGCGAGGTACAGGATTTAAACTCGCACGATATGCTATAAGGGAAAGCAAATAAAACCCAATATAAGGCTTACCCTTATGGCGTTAGGCTGACCCGATGATAAGGGTTTTGAAAGGTTATTGGGCTATTTTAGGTAAGCGCTTTCGTTAGGGCTTTAAAAGCAAAATGAAAGGGTATCGCGTCAAAAGGGTAGGGTAAGTTAAGCCTAACGAAATACCCATACAAAACCCCGTATAAGGGATAGCGGGCCGGTCCCTGGTACAAAGGCGAACTTATTTAAATATTCAAATCCAAAACGCCTCAAATTGCTCGGCAGCAATTTGATGGGTTTTAGTTTCCAAGCTGATCAGTAGATCGACTAAGATTTCAAAGTATAAGTAGTAATTAGACCGATTTTTGTGTATGAATGTAACTAAGGACTTAAAAGGAAAATGCCTTATATTTCTTAGTGAAGTGGAGGGAATTCTGGCGTACTAAATTGCCATGGAACTGATAACAGCTAAATTCGGAGTGAGGCGCTAAATTTCAATTTCAAAAAAACAAGGGACCAGGAAATCTAGGTATAAATCTCCCTTATTAAGTACGGTTTTACAGATAACTTCACGTTAGCTATTAGCAGTAATGAAAGTAGGTTGGGGTAACGTTTTCATATTAAAAAATAATACTTGAACGTTTTTCTGTTTTTTTAAATCATCCAATTAATCGAATATTTGATAATAGCTGAGTGCGTGGCGTGAGGCATTCTGCTTACTTCTTGTCCACGAATGCTTTCTTTGTTTTGTAAATATTAGTTTGATTTTGAAGATAAATAGGTGTTAACTTGTTAGCAATAACATTGTCCGTATTAAGAATTGATCGAAATTGGTTTCAGTGACGTCTATCTATTAAATATATCTTAAAATAAAAAATAATGTTTATAGAAATTATCCGTTTATCCGGATAATTTCACTTGAATTATTCGAATATTTTCGGATAAAAATATTGGCGGATATTCGAATAATTCGGATATTCGAATATCCGGATTGCAAACCCTACTTGTGATGCTGAAGGCTTAAACAAAAATATATAAATACTGTATATATACCTAGAAAGTACCCAAGACATATATGTCTACTATATGTAGTATAACATTTTATCTGAGAATTAATTGGTTTTAATCCATAGGCAACCCTAACATCCGACGCTGCGCACGTGCGGCTCGTTTCTTTGTTAGAATTTTGTAGGCATTTAAAAAGGCGGCATTTCGTGAACATCAAAGCAGTGGGCCTTCTGTACTTGTACTATTATATATTCTGTGCCATCACATACATTAAAACGTGCCTAAGAACGCGCATACACTACACCACACATAGATGGCGCCACCAAAAAATAAAATAACATTTATTAAAAGGATAAACAAACCTGCGTAAAGTCGTATTCCCCCAAGTTCTTTATCTGTTCCAGGTAGTCATTGTAAGAGCCCGACGTACATCTCACAAAGCGGTACTCCTCATCTTGAAAGGCCCTTATGGCGTCAGAGGTCGTCAGGAGATTTGTATTGATCCGAACATAACGTGGCCTGCGGACAGCTTGTAGAAAAAAAATAGCTTGAGGCTTTTGGAGGATTTTAGAAATAAATTATAAGTAGAAAATTCACTGTGTTGTATGATATGAACTCACGAAATGTTATCACTATATGTGAATAACTGTAAACAATAATAATAAATTAAAAAACATGGTACCCTAGCCCAGTGCTCTTCTATCTGAAGTACCAAGACACCATCCAACACAGTGCACAATCTAATCTTAATAGTGTCATTTGCTGACATTTCTGCTTGATGCAAAATTAATTTGAACCTTACAAAGTTTTGATATTAGGGCAGGTTGGAATGAGTGCTACTCGAAAGGATGTAACGGTGTGGCTAGATTTGTTTGTTTGCTATTTTTATTTTATTTTTAAATAGTACATAACACTCATACATGTTGATCTAGCTTTTAATCAATATCCCTATTAATAAAGAAAGTATATTTAATATTTTACATTTGTATCAAATGAAACATTGAAATGTATTTGTTTCATTATAATGCCAAATAACATATATTTCCATAGTTATGTCTTAAATACATATTTAAAAAGTTTAAGTAGGTATAGTTTAATTTTGCAGCATTTAATTTATTTCACACACATGATTGTGTATTTGTTCCAACAAAAACATATCTTCCAATCATTTAGATCACCATTAAGGTGTTCGAAAAGGTGTTCAAATTTCAAAGGGCTATGGTTATCTTTCGTATTTTCAATGAAACACAGATGTACAACACAGTTATTTAATGTACTAAGCCTCGCTACATTTATATTAAAGCAGCTTATCAAAATAGGTATCAATCATTAAACTAAAATACTTTCTTTCAGCAAAAAGGAATGTTCATGAACACATCATCAGTCCTGTTTAAGATTTAAACTGCTCTTTTCAGTCTCCGCACCAGCATCTTTATATGAATGTTGGTCTATTTCATTGCCATGCTCATCATACTCCTTCTCATGATAAGCTTGGTAAGCATACACTACTATGATCAGGTTGACCACCACCACTGCAGACACTACAGACCACACTGTCCGTGTAAAGCTGTCCACCGGGTAGTAATCAGTCAGGACATGTCGCATCCCAAAGAATGCAATGAATGGCAGGGTAAACATGGCAACACTGTACAGAAACAGATTGGCTAAAGCCAGCGCTGCCAGTTTTGTGTGCTTAGGAATAAGCGGACCCTGGTCAGATGTGTCAGCCATTGATGGAGCTTATGAGGTGATCTTAATCAATCTGAAAATAAAAAAGTAAAAATTACCTTCTGTTTTTGGATCTTCAGGATGATCAGCATTGTAATTTTCGAATTTCTCTTTGTATGACAGAATAGTTTGTTCGGGCTTGCTTTTCCCTGGGAGAGTCTTTTTGCCAAACAACAACTCAGTCGTTAACACTTTCGCTAGCCAAGGGTCTAGGCGCGGCTCATTTGTGATAAGGCCACTACTCTCAAACAATTTGTCAATGTCAGCAGCATGTTTGATTGTTTCTGTTATTAGTGCGTACAGCACATTGACTCTCTGCAAACATCACACATATTAAACTCTTCACTCATTCCAAAAACTACGAAATGAAAAGAGATGTTCTATACTCACAAAGTGACGAAGTTTCTCGTCATACAATAATGTTTTGACGCTACCGCCTTCAGTTGAAACTTTCTTAACAATATTAGCAGCAACCTTGTAATGTCTCGGTACTCTAACAGAATGGTCAAACATTTTCAAAATGTGGCAAAAAACATTGCATGATTGCATTGCTCAACTATCATCACGAGACCAATCACAATGTCATTCTTGCTCATGCTGTCAAGTTTGAGGTTGTAAACTATTTAAGCTTTAAAGAAAGCTGCTTATTTTAGTTTATGCATAATGGTCGAAAATGGATATGGATAGCTACACCAATTGAAAATGTAATGAAATTTTGAAATAATGTAATTTTGGTTGTATGTCATTATAATAATCAATACATTCATTTTTTATAGCTTTAAAATAACCATATATATAATATTTGTGCCGTCTTCTTGAACTTTGGAAGATGGTAAATCAAAACAACGGGTCTTGGCCTCCACTACTTGCAATAATATAAAAAAAACCATCAGTACCATAAACAATTTACTACTGTAGTTTATTGGTTGCACGTAATCCTTATTTACAATTTCTCAAAAACATAATTTGTGTTCGGTTCTTAGTTCACAGTTGAAGAATAAGTAAATTATGTAAAAGTTTTATGTCTAGGTAATGATAAAAATGTCGTTTATTATTTGTGTGTCAATGTTGTTTGTGTAATAATCATTGACAGTTTCATTTCGAATGGCGATTTGTCCCTCATAAAAATACCAGGAAACGCTATGATTCAACAGTGCCGCGGTTTCAATAATAATGACTAATGTGTTAAATGTAATATTTTCAGTTGAAGGAAGCGACTCGGTCGCTATGTGAGCATGTTATGAGTGAAAGGTTCTGAAATGTCGTGGGGGTAATTTGGACAATTTGGTTGTAATCAATCAAAACAATGGTTCCTGCACCGAGCTGCCCCAATACCTGGGACTACTGGACGACGTCCCCGTCCTATATCGTGGACTTGACATGTCTGCTGCCCAACTCTGTTTACATTCCTATCACACCAAATTGGGACGCAACACTGCATGACGTGAAGGAGGTTAGTACGTTAGGGAGCACCCTGGCTCCGAGTGACTCATTCGTGGTCCAAAGACCGCCTTTGAGCAGCCAGAGTTCGTTAAAGTAGGTCAAACTGTTGAGTAATATGTCTAGAGATAGCTGTGATTTTTAGAAAGTAGATCACATTGTTTACTTGTCTGTGCACTCGTTTTGAGCGTGTAGGCTGAGTAATTGCAATCTCGGTAAACAACGCATACCTACATTTTAATGATATTGATGAAAAACAAGTTTTTAGCTACTATTGAAAATGAAATCACTGATACTATATTATCTGTTGTAGAATCAAATCATGATCATTATGTTTTTTTAGAATGAAAACAAAATAACATTTTGTTATTGATGCTAGTGTGTAATAATAGAAAAATATGAAGTATTTATAAATCATATCATTCTATTTTTATTTTACTTGAACATTAAACACTTGATTGTATATTATAAAAATCAAATGTTCCTTTTAAATATTTGATGATTTTCTGTTTCAATGATTGTTATAAAATAAAATGAAATAATAATCTCATTAAATTCTTAAGATAAAGTGTGAAAGAGCCTACTACAATTATTTTGCAATAGATTTTGTAGTCACATACTTACTGATTTGAAATCAAACCTTCAAGTGGTGTAGTCTTTTATAATCAACTAATATTTTATTTTAAAATCTTATACAAACTATATGCTATAGAAATGATTCTTTACTTATAGTATTGGAAATACTTAAAAAACAAAACTTTAATTGAGAATTAAACTATAACTACAAATTTACTTTTCAGGAGCTATGGATGAAAGCAGCGAGATATCCCCTATTTGGGATGCTGCACGAGATGTCCGACTATGTGTTCCAATTCATAAACTCATTGGCGGTTCTCGAGGAGGTGAACGACGAGAACAAACGCCTCCGAGACATCAAACCCACCTTCGGGGTGCTCAAGATCGTGGAACGGTCTATGAGGCCCGGGGAACAGTTCCTTAATATGCAAATAAGTCATTTAATTGGAAAAGGTGAGTTATTATTCTATAGTTAGTTTAGATAAGATTTTCTTTGGTTACTGCGATAGTTACTCATGAAATAAAACCATGGGAACAGATTATATAGCATAATATAATGAATTTACAAGTCATCCCGATGTTTCAAACACTACAGCATTCATGGTCAACCATTTGCATAGTTTTATTTCATAGTTTAGATAAGCTTAACGTTTTCTATGAAGTGTCAAGTTGACAAATATTGTTCATACTTTTGATCACATAGATGCCAGGAGCTGGTCTTCTGTTCACAACAGCTTTTGTGTATTGACCTAGATTTATCTACTTCATATGAAACTATAAACCAATGCTAGTAAAATCCACAAGGAAACCAATATAATCTCAAAACGATTTGGGGTCCCCCCACATCTAGCGTCTCGCGAGCGTAGCGTCGGGCCAACTGTATGGAAAAAGACGCGGCGTCAGACTTTGCCATAAAGTTGGCCCGACGCCACGCTCGCGAGACGCTAAATGTGGGAGGACCCTTAATGGATTTCCTGCTAAATCCCACCCAGAAAAAGTTGCGTTTTAGTAGGTACTGTATACAGCTGAAAAGTCTAATAATAACTGAACTAATGGATACGGTTATTAGGCAGGCGTGCGGTTTTTTATCCCATAGCCCAGTATTTAGTCCATCACTTTCATCCAATAGTCCAGTTCATCTGATTCCGTTAATTCAACTGGTCCTTACACCCTGGTGGGTGTTGCCTCTGAGTGTGTCCCATGATGCGGGCACGGGTACCCCTTACATTTCATTAAAGTATCAAAAGAGCCTCTTCGCGTTGGCTGCGGCCCCGTGCACGCGTGATGGGAAAGACTAAATTAAGTGTCATGTATATTTTCCTGTTGAGGTTAGTCATAGGTGAAAGTGAATGTGCTCATACCAGGACACTTGCATAACAAGTGGGCATGTATTGTGAATATTATTATAGTAGGTAGCTTTTTTACTCTGTACTTTTAGGTACTTAAAAAAAACGTAAACTAATAGTTTGTATATGCTCGTAGCTACATTGTGGTTGACCAACCAAATACAAAACCATGTGGATCTCTGAGCAGCCTGTCTTTAACCAATTTATTTTGTTGTGTAATGTTTTCATTTAGACACAAAAGACTGTTGAAGCACCCTCGCTTAAACAATCTGTGGGTAGATTTTGTTTACATTGGTAACAGACTATGGGTAATATGGGTTACTTGTCACAATGTAAAATGGTCTGACTTTATTAATTTGTATGGTTGCTATGAGCAAAGAGGATCAAGTATCATAGAGAGTTACTGTCAAAGTAAAATGTGTAATCAGTAATCACAGTGCATAGACTGCCATCTCTCGACGCAAGTTTAAAACTTTTGAACCATTTGAATTTGGCCCATATTGTTAGCTTTATACAACAACATACAATCACGCCTGTATCCCATGAAGGGGTAGGCAGAGCACATAAAACTACTTAAGTTTCAGTGCCACTCTTGGCAAATAAGGGGTTGACAGAAAACGAAACTGTTAGCTTTATATGTGCTAAAATGGCAAATATTAATATTAGCGCCATCTAGCCGAGCGTTCCGCAAAGGTGTAACGCCATCTAGGCCACTGTACCTTTTTCTCTACGGCTTTGAGGTACGTGTTTTACTTAGACCTTATCCGTCTATACGGAGTTACAAGCAGTAGATCGAACTTATGCAGTTTCTAGTGTAAATATCAAATGACGAAAGAAAAAGGTGCTTAAAAAATTATGATTATTTACCTATTTTGTCTCTTGTCCCAGGTCTAAACGAGTTCGACAACCTCCGAAGTTCAGAAGTGAATGACTTTCGGACCCGAACCCGATACATAGCAGAAGAGAGTCTTGTAAAGCGCGCCAGAGCAACCCCACTAGAGAGGCTACGGTACCAGTGTCCGCCGAGGCTAGCCAAGAGTCACGTCGTGCATCGGACGTTGCAGAGTCATCTTAAGAGCAACAAGTTCTTTATGAGTACCACCTTCGTTGATATAGACGTGAGTAAAACCTAGAAACGCTTAAAATGTTTATAAAGTAAACTCTCTAAAGTATTTTTATATAAATATAAAATTAAAGAAATATCTAATGGGTCTAAATAACGCTACGTTTACCATCAGACTGGCTAGTATTTTTTCTATAGACGGTATAAAGTTTTGCATAACTATTAAAGGCTCAATGAAATGCAGTTATGGTGCCTTTGGTTACCTTTTTTTTACCGAACGCTCAAATGAGGCTAGTTTATTTTCTTACTTGCCAGTTTGGCGCCCATTCTATAGTATGGCGCCTATAGCCCACTTGGTCTACCCTAGATGCATGCAAACAGTTTTCCCTATGGTTATCCCGACGTCAGAGCACCGGTCTACAGCTACAGCTAACATCTAAAATCTGTAAAACGCTACCTTTTTCACTACATTAATACAAAATTATACTAGTAAAGTAGGCGTTACCTTTACATTTTCTGTGGTAAGCCCTCTTTTCTAATAGCGTATGTGGTTTTCTCTGTTCCCGCTCTAGAAATTTCCGGCGCTCGCCATACAAAAGCAATTTTCCCGTATATTCCCTGTGCGTCATCCAGGAATGCATAATCGCGTGGGGCATCCCTCGTTAGCATGAGGAAAAGATTAGTGAACTTATCAAGGTTTACACATTGTTGTTAAGAGGAAACAGTTCTATTCGTTCTGGCTTGTGCAGATTATGCAGGATGGGAAAATTAATTGCATAATTATTTTGAACCTCGAGGGGTTTAGGCCTCCGCCACACAAAGCGTTTTGATAGCCGAGCGGAATGTGCGCGCATTCGTCCGACGCACCGCTATTAAATATTGCACTCCGCTAACTCCGCTCCGCTCTTAAAACGCGCATGCGTGATTGTGTGGCCGAGCTTTTAGATAGGTGCACGACTGCTTCTGCTTTGTAGGCTTTTCTATTATGTTTCATGGAGTCAATTTAGTTCCAGCGGCCGCCGCTAGCATTAATGTTTGGCATGGCCATTAGATTACGAGTATTTGTGACAAGTGACAATCTGCGCTCCTGTTGATATAAGAAATTACAGTTACTACATGTTTTGTAGCAAAACATGTGTTATTACTACAAAACATTAGAAAGATAGTAGTTGTTATTGTAACATTGTATTATAATATTAGTAACTAGTTTTGCCCGCGGCTTCGCTCGCGTTAAATTCGAAAATTGCGGAATGGTCCATACAAATTTCCACCCCCCATGTTAGGAAAGTGGGGGGTTAGAAAGAGACAAAAAGTAGCCTATGTCACTCTCCGTCCCTTCAACTATCTTCTCTTCAAAAATCACGACACCTATGGATACAAGTGTGTACTAGAAAACAGATAGCTCGTTAGAAACAAAAACAACAGATCTATAATCACTAGATCCCTTGCTCATTTATTGTCACCTCCAAGTTTAGTTTGAACAATTGGATTTGTAGGTCAGATGCTCTAACGTAAGCATCCGTAAGTAACTATGTTTTGACCGCATTAAACACGCTAAAACGTCTATTATTTCTCCTTTAAATCTTGATTAACATCCCGAGAATTGTCTTCTTGAGGTCTACCAATACAGAGATAACTACACCCCGCATATAAATGAACACTTTCGCAACCAAGAAGCCGCCTGGTAAGCACTCGTGAACTTTGCTCCGATGCCGGACAACCCTCTGAGCCATACAAGTAGCGGTTATAGAACTTATAAGATAGGTAACGTCCGGATTCTGACGTATTGCGCAATTTTTTGTCGGGTAGTGAATGTGTCAATTTATAGATAATGAAGTGAACTAGCTTTTGGTCGTCTCTCGGCCGTCACTATATGCTTGACGTTGACTTTATTAGGTCCCTTTACAAACTTAGTAAGTACATTACGCGAAGTCTAATGTGCATGATCTGCGTTTCAAAATCTACGAGAATCTTGTTTATCAAATACTGGGACATTAGATAACGTCTGCACGTGTATTTTTCAATATAAATAGAATAAATATTAATCGGTTCTTTTAATCTGTTTCTATTTCTTGCACACGATACATTTGTGTTACATGTAACTTCGAAACTAATTTATTTGAAATGTTTCCCTTGCCAAGATTTTCCATGTTCTCAATATGTGAAGTGGGTTTTGATCATAAACATGTATTTTTTAATTCTTGTTGCATTTTTTATCGGACAGATTTAGAGCATAATCCTTTAGCATCGTATTTTTTTACGCGAACGTACAGTCGAGTTCATAAATATGTGTATGTACATTTTTTTACCTTATTAGAATGGGATGGAAATGAACACATATTTATGAATTCGACTGTACGAACGTGTCATGCTATTTCAGTGAATCTCAGTTCAAAAACTACTAACGTTTCCGAGATAATACGATGGTTACTGATTGTTCACTTGCACTACATCGTAGGTTACCTCTATATCAACATATGAAAGCAGGTGTGTTGCAATACCTCTGTATAGGCACACTTCGGGCACTGGCGATCAAATATATGAAAGAGGCGCGTTTCTAGCACACAGTCTAAGCTCGTGTAGGTGAACGCGTACTATGCTTGTATGAGTGAAATATGACAGGTCGAATGTTCGTGTTTTTGACAGGCGGTAACTGTGAGGTAACCGAGCGGGGGTGGGCGGAACTTTCAGCGGGGAGCGGGAGTGGCCATACTGTACGATAGTACTCTTTATTATACTGTGATATAGGTGTATAACTAATAAGCGTTAATTTCGCTGTATGTAGAAATTTTGAGGAAAATACCATTTTCTATATGAATAATAATTATTTATTTATGGTTCCCGGTTACGATTAATGTACAATAACAACAATACAGTTTTTGTGTAGTCAGCACCAATATACAACACGAACAATATATATAGTTGTGTAGAAGCGAATGAAAAAAGGTGCCAAAGGCCACCTTGACAAATGTAGGTAACATTTCTCAATAGAGATATTAGAGATATACCTAAGCTCACCAAGGAAGACGTTTTCACGTAAGATTTTTCGTATGACCCGCTTGTTGTTGGCCAGTTAATGTGGCGCGATCGTGACGTTGCGATGCGGCAAAATGTACTAAAATACTTGTAAAATCGTCTTTTTGAGAATGTATGATTGTACTCTTCATTAAATGCCTTAGCTCTGTAGCTACGAATACAATAGTTGACGTTCACTGACTCTGTCGCACCAATAGAAGAGTGATAGAGACAGACCGATACAATACGGAGCGTCAATTGTACTCTTCACTGGAGGCCCTGCTGGCATAGCCGAAATGACAATCGTTGACGCTAGACGCCGATCGAAACGCAGTCTGGCTCTGTCGCGCCAATACAGAGCGATAGGGATATTAGCTACGATAACGATATTATCGGAAGCGTTTGTGCATTTTCTCAAACATGGTATGAAATATTGATGGTTAAGACAAGGGTCGATAATGGAATTTCATACAAACATTGAAAGATTTGAAAGCCTGGGCAAAGTCCTCTTTTCTGATTTCCAGTCAGTGATATTTGTGACATACGTCTAGGTATTTGGCCATTTAAAAAAAAAACTATAAGAGGCTTTACAGACGTGCCGACTGCAACTGGTACAAGGCCTCGGCAATATTTGATTTTTGGTGCGTTTTGTTACAATTTTTTCTTCCTTTTTTTATTTTTATTTTTTAATTTTCTGTTTTTTATTGTTCTGTTCGGGGTTGTTAAGAGGGGAACGAAAATTTAATTATTTTTGGGCTACGACGCACCGTTTAGAAGATGCAGCCATTCAAAGTTTTTATTTTCAGTATTTATTTCATACCATGTTTGAAAAAAGCACTATACATACTTCGGCGGGAAATGGGGTTGCCCGCCTCAGACCTATCCATCTATACGTCTTCGGCCGGCAACCCCTTTTGTCCCGGCCTCTGTAGTAATGTACTATTATTAGCTACGTATCAGCTAGTTTTGATGCCGTCTACAGTGCGTAATTTTTAATTATCTTCATGTTCCTCTTGTGCTTCTTCAGGCATCTCTTCTTCATCTTCTTTTCCTTCTTCTAGCCATTGCACCATCAGGTCTTTAGCTTCCGTCCTGAAGCACGAACAATGTTAATACCATAGTCTGCAAGGCAACTGACAAGCATGTGGTGGTCGCCAGTGTCGCCACAGTATCTTGCCTACGATATGGACTATCCTATCCATTAGTACACAGACGCTCTATCGCGCGTGATACAGCAATCGCTTGTAAAACCGACGGGGAAGGGAAAGAACGCGATTTCGTGCGCTGGAACGGGCGCGCAATCGCGTTGTCTTTACACGTACGTTCATTCGCGCGCGCAACATGGCGGACATACGCTCGTGGACTAAAGAATTAGTAGTTGAATTACTTGCTATTTACAAATCGATACTATTAATAACAATAAACAATAATAACGCGGTCTATCGCGCACGATTAGCCTTTACACGCACGCTCTTTCCGTTCTCAAAAACTTCGACGCGCAATCACGAGCGAAAGAACATGAACCTTAATAGTATTTTATACAATTGTGATATAATACAAAGCTTTTTAGTCCAGTACCATGTTTAGGCCACGAAGCTTGCTGAGTGGCCTAATAGTACGGTACGAGAGTGAAAAGCTTAATTATATCACTATTGTATAGAATACTTTTTCTATGAGTCATCATCTTCATCATCAATGGACGAAAAATATCATCATTAGGGTTCCGTAGTCAACTAGGAACCCTTATTCAAGTTAAAATTAATGTTAATAGCGTCGTTCACCGTTGTATATCAACATCGAATTACCTGGCAACCAATTGTTTGTAATAACTGCCTCTGATTGGTCGATAACGCGATAGATAAAAAAAAATGTGTTTCAGATGCAGAAAAATTTGCCAGGTATCGCAAATTATATGAAGAATCAAAAATAGAACTTGTATGAAGTTCTATTTTTGAAAAATTTTCAGTTAACTAAAGTGAAGTGTAATGAAATGATTATAGTTGACTAAGCGTCAAAGACTATCCAACACTGAAAAGTCAGCACGTATAGTTTAGTCTGTGGTGTCCTAATTGACAGATTAAAGTCGACGAGTAGAAAAAAACTAATAACACACAATCGCGCGCGATTGCGCGCACAGGCTTAACCGCGCGCTATCCTGTACGGCATTTCGCTAACATTTTAACTTGGATACCGGCCTCAACCTACGTTCGGCGTTATCTGTACCCTCCACCTACCTACAGACAACCCAGTAGGGATTTGAATAAAGAATAAACTAACCTCTCCTCAGGGCTGACGACTGCCTTGTTGATCCTCTTAAGCCGCGGCAGCGTCGCTAACATTTCAACCCTAATGCCCGCGTCGTCCTCCTCACCCCCGGCTTCGTCATCCCCTGTACCGCCCATAAATGGACAGCCTTTCATTATTAACGTTTGTAGGTTTGGTAACACCTGGAAGAAGGCGAAAGTTAAAAAAATATTCACTTGAAAAAAAAAATATTTTTATTAGGAACCAATATTTTCAATGTGAGGTAGCAACCCCTAAAATGAATCGGAAAATTATGAAAAAAAAAATACAAACTTTTTTATTGGCAGAGAATATTTTTAGGGAGGTGAGACATAGAAGATTTTAATTCGATAAAATAAGCAACACCATTCACATAATCTGATATTTAGTAGCGTTAATGCTACTTCGAATTGTCGACATAAACTCAAGTCGATTGATTGATTAAGGCCGACCGATTTCGGCCATGGAGACCACTTCGACTCATGTTTTGATGCTGATGAGCCTCAAGAGATTTCCCAAAACGCAAGTACGAAAATACCAATATTACCTTCAATTTCTTTACTTGTATTAGCGTCCGCACCTTACATGCCCTTAGATTAATGTATTCCAATTTCTCGTTAGCCTCACTAAACCCAGTTAGTAATTTTATCGGGTTGCCACGAACGTGCAATATCCTCAGGTTCACCAGATTCTCCACACCAACTAGACTTGTAATTTTATTCCCAGCTAAATACAAGCTGTCCAAGTTTGGAAAGTTCAAGTTACTTATATCTTGAATCAAATTATGGCGGAAATCGAGGCATCGAATAGTTGGCATTCTATTTTCGAATTGGATCTTTTCTATCCTATTATCCGCTACTTCTAGAGTGCTTAGTTCTGGTTGGTAGACATCTTGAACCGATTTCAAGTAGTTGCCATTCATTATGATAACTTGAAGATATTTCATTCTTGGCAAAGCAGCGGAGAGGAGTAAATTCCTGTCAGCTTGTATAAGAACAAGGAAGGGGAGGTCTTTTATCACTTCTAGGGCCTGTTGCTGTAGATGGTTGTTGGATACGTCGAGAAACTGAATATGCTTAAAGCTCTTGATGGCGCTCATTTCGGTCAAATTTAGGTTCGTTATAGTAGCCTTTAAGTAGGTGTACCTGTGACAAAGATAATGATATAAATAATGGTATCACGGTGGTATTACCTATATAGACGCCAAAACGTTGCTTGCTTATGATACCTACCTACATTAGTTATAAACCTGACCTCTTTATATTTACCGCGACGTAGTAGGCCGATTTTCATGAAACATGGCTAAGAACACTCCCGACTAACTCAGCTTTCAGACAAAAAAAAAAACTAAATCGGTTCATCCGTTCGGGAGCTATTACGATGCCACAGACAGACAGACAGACGTCGTTTTTGCATCGGGGGTTAAAATGCCTGTTTGCAAAAAATCTATCTTTTTCAACTCTTCAAATACGGGGAAACGAAATATTTCTTTAACTGCATGGGGATCTTGTCTTGTTATATGGGCACCGTAATTCCTTTCTTCCTCTCGCTTCCATATTGTCCAGGCTCGAGTTAATGTTGCCTTTACTTTTACTTTCTTTACTTACCCGTCCCCTTCAGCAGTTTTCCCGAGAAGACTCAGTCTGACGCTGACTTCCGAGCGATTCAGTCGCCTCTCCGCGTATTCTGGGAGACGAAATATGTCTACTTTCTCTTCTGTAGTCTCCTCTTCCCCTACATCTTGTGTTGTGATTGTCTCTGGCTGGGGATACGAATTATATTAATCCCAATGCCTATTACGAAAAAACTGCCAAGGATTTGGAAGATTTTAAAGATTCATCCAGTCTTCTCGGTCACAAAACGCACGCTCTGTGCTTTGCCACCCTGGATACTGATAGGCGATACCTACGCTAGGCGTTAAACTAAAAATATACGGCTATCGGAGTCAACTTTGTGGTAGATTACCGGTAAAATGCAATAACTAAAGGCGATCTATTTATTATTTTATTAAACAGACGTGTATCGGCGAATACGAGTTAAACTAAATTTAGGCATGATAAACCGCTGAAAGGCAAGTGTCTACATGCAAATGTCCTTACCTCGTCCTTTTTGGGATCTGTTAGAGTTAATCGGGATTTCAACATTATTTACGCAAATTCCAAGGCAATAATTGTTTTTGTAATGTTTTGTCCCTTAAAAGTATCAAATGTAAACAACTTTTGGTTTTGGCAGTTGTCGCGTTGACATAACTGTCATGTTAACAAAACAACCTACTTCGTGATGTAAACGTAAAAGAGTTTTGATTTCTTTATAAACACAAAAAGTCTGACCAAAATCGGACAAGTGTGAAAATCATTAAGTAGCAATATTGTAAATAGTGTCGTGTCGTCCCATTTATACTTACCTAATGATATTGCAAAGAAAGAAACTACACTACAGTGCCGCCACTTTTTAATTTTTACGCTTTTGAGTCAGGCTCAGGAGTATGGCTCATTTTATTCCACATCGATGGCAAACAAGCATACTTGCCCTAAATTTTTGACAAATTAAAATAAAGCACACGGAATAAGCCGTCTCCTTAGTCCTTAGTAGTCCCCATTTTAGATTTATTTAAGTATCCCTTTGCTCGAGTAACAATACCTCTCTCTTCCAGTTTACCACAACGACAAACGCGCCAGCGATGTCCACACCAAAACAACACATAGAATACATTCTCCACAAAAAGGTCAAAGAGTACTTCATGCGGCACTCCAGCCAGGACAAGAACAAATACGTACTGAAAGTGGCGGGACGCGAGGAGTACCTCTTGGGAGACCACCCGCTGATACAGTTTCTCTATATACAGGAGACGCTGTTGAGAAACGATGTGCCGCATGTGATGATCGTGAATATTGACAAGCTGTCGTTGTCTGGTAAGTGTTTTTTTTTTATCAAAAACCTAATTTGGTCTTCTGTAGCAGAGAAAGCGTGTTTGGAAAGTCAAGAATGTATTGGACCCATTTCTCGACTCTTGACTTTCCGAACAGTTCTGTATGTAAAGATTTAGATCTCATAGCTCAAAGATAATAGGTTCTGATTATCAGCTTATCTGTCCTGCTAGCAATTTCCCATCAAACAAGTCACAGAAGCGAGTTCACTTGTTGTTTGGATATCCCATCTAGATTAGTCACGTGTTGCTCAGTATGAGAAATGTTTGTTTATCTCGATCTATACTATAGTAAACATCCTAGCGATCTCAATAATGTAGGCAATTCATTCATAGAAAAAATACTCGCGTCTACACATTATCCTCAATAAAAAAGTAATAAAATCTTAAATAACAACCATAATCATTGCGGTATTCGTACTCACGCATCGGATCTCGTGCGGTTTTCCTGTTTATCACAAAGCGCGACAAAAGGAAGTGAAAAACAAACCTTGCAACTACGTACAGTCAACCAATTGCAACCCTAGGCCACTCTACAACCATGTCAAAATGACAAGCAGTAAGAGATTTCTTACAATCTGATTTATAACGTCACTATGGCATAGTTCTACCTAGGGTTCGAATTCGTTGACTATACAGTCACCATCAGATATATCTGAACGGTCGGGGCGCGCAAAAATATCAGAACACGCCTTATCAATAGAGGCGTGTTCGATAATTGCGAGTAGCTTGGGCGCTCCCATACAAATGACAGATTACATCTATCGCAGGTTTTACTACGAATAGACTAGGAGCCCAGAGCCGCCAGACCTTCCTTACTTTCTCAAGGAAACTTTGGGATAATGTAGATTTCGTATCGACATTTAATGCCTGCGTATTACCTAGTTCGGCCCGTCGGCCATTTTTTTGTTATAAGATTTTTTTTAAACACAAATTTTAAAGAAAAACTAAATTTGTTTTTATCATGCAGAAACGTCTGCGAGCGATATTACATATTTTGACTCGGACCTGCGACCTCTGGCCTTGCCGGGGTGGAGGTGTGAATTTTTCCATTTTTCCTTTAATTTAAAAATATTTAAAGAAAAACCTTGTTCGCGATCCCGGTTGCATAATGATTATCAAAAGAAACACAGAGATCGATTGAGTATTTTTTTATTACCTATACTTCACATTATTATTGACAAAACCCACAAATGTTCAAATAAAATATATGTACCGTACTAAATAAGGATCAGGGGACATATTACACGGATTGACTTACCTCCAGATAAAATAAAGCATTAAGTAAAACAATTTAGATCTAGTTACAATTGTACTGGCGTATATCATTGTTGTAAAGGAACCTAATTAAAATTATTATTTGTTTCTGTTTATCTCTAAGCATAATTTCAGTGCATTTTTATATTAAAGGAAAAAATGGAAAAATTTACGCTATATAAACATAAAAACATAAAACATAAAACATATTTATTCAACTTTACAAATTCATATACAATATACACAGACTTTAATTACAGAACTTTGAATTTGAAAAGCAAACCCTTTGTGCCTTACCAATAGTTGGCGTGATTCCTACACTAGGCAATGCCTGTCCCGTAGGAAATCAAATTACAACCGAGTTACCATTACAGGCGCGAATTGCTACAAAAAGAGAATAGATTGACTTATATAATATCTAACGCTTATATACGCTTATATATACGCTTTTATATGATGCGGGTTCAAGTCCCGCCGGAAGCGTAAATTTTTCCATTTTTTTTCCTTTAATATAAAAATGTTTAGAATCGTTAGCAGACGTTTCTGCTTGTTAAAAATATAATTTCAGTGATTTGACAAACAATGATAAAACAATATGTATTTGGATACTACTCTTGTTTCGACTTCTTACACAAAACTTTAGTAATCAATCCCCTTACAAATTGAAATATCGCTTTTAAAATAGCGTAAATCACAAATAAGACTACAAATACTATAGTAACGATCACACAAACTACATCTAGCGGCGAAGTGTTAAACGACGATGTATTCAGCTTCTGTGGTAGCGAGGGCGGCGCGGTGCGATGCCGAGCTACATACTCCGTCCAATAGATGGCGCTGTCCATAACTGGTAGTGGCCGGGCGTGCCAGAGCTGAGAGATGCGCTTGGCGTTTGATTGCATCCTGAAAAAAAAAATACTCAAGTTACCTACCTTTAAGCGTTTCACCTTTAAGTTCCATTTAAACTTCGTTTTGCGACACCGTAATGACTGTCATTCCAGTTTATCTTAGCGGTATTTTATAATTATGTCAGTTTTTATTATAGACTTTGTCCTAAACATATTTTATTCTGAGGCGTAGTCTCGGCTAATGCTACAAAAAGTTTATAAAATGCTTGGTATTTTTTGTAATACTTAAATATTATTGTATATACATACTAGCTTTTGCCCGCGGCTTCGCTCGCATTAGAAAGAGACAAAAAGTATCCAATGTCACTCTCCATCACTTCAACTATCTCCACTTAAAAAATCGATTCATCGCACAGTTTTGCCGTGAAAGACGGACAAACAAACAGACACACACTCACTTTCCCATTTATAATATTAGTATGGATAGTATGGATGTATACAAACGGCGGGGGCGAGGCAGTTTAATCCGTCGTATGTGGCTGTCAAAAAATGTCAGCTACGGTTAGTACGTTTTGTTCTAAGGACTTCAAAGCCTTCATCTCTAATATAAGACATCAATTGGGCACCTACATTCGTACTGTACGTATACTCGTTCAGTCAGATTAACCAGTGTATTGGTTTTCTCTCTCTCACGCTTGTGTGACTACATTACCTCTCCGAAGTCAGTTCTCTAACAGCCGCCTCCAGATTCTCGCCATTTATCTCCTCAAAGAACATGGTAAGTCCCAGCCCGCTCTCCCGCGCCGAAGCCGCGTTGCTGAACTGGTCTCCGAAGAACGGGACCGTCAGCAGCGGCTTGCCGCAATGCGCCGCCTCCGACATGCTTAGCATGCCGCCGTGAGATATGAACGCGAGTACCTTTGGGTGACCTGGAAAAAATTGGATATGTCTAATACTGGTAATATAAATCCGTCGCGCCCGTGTGGTGACGGGTTAGGTTTCACCACCCCCTTTTTTCCAGTGGGTGTCGTAGAAATCGACTATGGGATACGGGTTAAATTGCGGCGTAGGCGAGAGGCTGGCAACCTGTCATTGCAATGAAAAAAATTTGTTTTCTTGCAACCCCTTATTTGCCAAGAGTGACACTGAAACTTGATAAGTTTGATGTGCTCTGCCTACCCATTCGGCATTTTATCAGGAAGGATGTAAGTACTCGTACTATTACTTGCGGTAACCTAATTAAAGACCTCAATGTCGCATTTAGTTATGATAGTATACTTATCAAGTTTGTACCATTACGCGCAGCCGCTTGTTTGTTCATTTGGTAATTGAATTATCTAGGTATGAAATAAAGCAGGAGTAGCTCGTATGCTTAGGGAAATTAATTTCTTATATCAATAAGTATTACGAGAAAAATCTTACACATACACAAATACATAATTCCGAAATCCACAGCAAGCTTAAAGTACTTACATAAAATATCCAATTGCGGAAACCAACTGCCCACAAGTAACTTGTCACTTTTCTCCGGAAAACTTTCGTTCCCCCATTTCCATATAACTTTTTGAGGAATCCTTCCAAATGCTTTGACGAACTGCATTCGCTTGTGATCGGACATGGAGTGTGACCTCAGAAGGGACCCGAAACTGATGTAAATGACGCCGTGTTCTGCTGAGGCCAGAAATTCTTCTATGTCCTAGAAATTTACATATTAAGGGCTATTAGACAATAATCAAACTACTAACAAATAAGATAATATTTAATGAGCGTTTACTATTGAATTATAAAGTCTTGTTACTCTAATCAAAGGATCCACGACAATGAGAAAGAGTACAATATATTTATAGCCTACTTTACCGTCGTAACTAACCTTCGGCATCGGCTTAGGTTTCTGGATATGAATCCCGGCTATCTCCAAGACTTGCGGCGCTAACAACCTCCCTCCCGTTATCGAATGATGCTGATACAAAAACATCATCGCCATTCTTTCCCTCGCTATTTTCTCTAAATCTACAGAAAATCCTGGAAGATGCTTAGCGAATACACCTCTTATACTCTCCTGCAAGTTCCATTTCATATAATTTTGAATCATAAAGTCAGCTACTGTTATCTGAACCCTTTGCCAAAGTGAGGGATTGCTTCCAGCGTTAAAGAAATAGTGCGGATGCGTTCTGACGTCAAACGGTAATCCCATTCGTGAATAATGCATAGGTAACATCACGTGTGAGGTTATCCCTATGATCGGAGAGTCATACATCGCCGCAGCATACGCGAACCCGCAGTCGCTCATAAACTGCTCAACAAATATTACATCGTATTTGTTTTTTTTATCCAAATGCTCCTTAACCTTTTTATGCGTGAAAAGATTTTCGCAATCGTCCGCTGTGCTACCCGGGCTCACTTTAAAATGTCTATATAAGTTATACAGAGGGACGTACCACGAATATAAGCTTTCGTAGTATTCTAAATCAGCTGTCTTAACGGCGCCGGGCTGGTACGCGTTGAGGTCAATGAACTCCAGCCCCGGCGTGGGGTTTTTGTCGGGGAAATTGTTCATGACGGTAACTTTGTGGCCCCTGTGAGCTAGCTCTCTGAATAGGGTGTTTAAGGCCATGTAGTGGCTTGGTATGGGAATGGACACGATCACTAGGACATTTAAAGCGGTGGTCTGTGCCAGCAGGGCGAGTAGCACGAGTGGGATGACGCGTGACATGATTGACGTGTGTGCTCGCCGCAAGCCGGCGATTAACTGAATGGGAATGGCTTTGCGTGTGGCCGCGGACCAAGGTCCCAGTCAACACTTGTAAAATTAACGGGTGGATGACTTGATTGATAAATTTGCGGTGCATGTAACATATTGACGCTGTAAAACAAATTTTAAACTATAATTGGTTTTTAAATTGGTTACTCATCGTTAATTCGCTTCTACTCATTTCCTCAAAGGTTGACTGGAAGAGATCCCATTAAGGGATAAGTCCGCCAACATTGTATATTACTGACTCTGTAACTGTGTCTCTTTTGTTTCCTTTATGTACAATAAAGCTTATACATACATACATACATAATTGGTCTAATTTGATAATTAGCTAATTTGAGCGAATTGTTAGACAAGACTACCTTTCGATTGCTGATGTGATTACTAATTAGAAATTTCAATGCTTGTAATTAATTTTGAGGTGATTTTGAAACCTACAATGTACCTACTCTAAACAAATACATAATAATGTATGTGTTAGGCAATGAGTAATTCCGCAGCACCAACGTAAATAATTCTTCTAATACAATTCATTAGTACATGCCTGTAGTTGCCTATGAATTCCAATAAGCATAAAAATCACCATTATTTCCATCATATATAGATTCCCCTTTCGAAATTACCCGAGCATTTCTGTCATTCGAAATTACCCTTATGCACCTTACCTAGTACATTTTGATTTTTTGAACCTCGTAAGACCATTCATTCATTCATTCATTTATTTATTGATAAAATAATATATTTTACATGTCAATGTTCTTACTTAACTTAATTTTAATTAAGTTTAAATTAGGCACTTATTATTATTAGTGTTTTACATAAGTAGGTAGATACATTATATTTTATTATTTTTTATTTATTTAATTATTATAATAAAAGGTAACAATGGTATAAAATATACAGTGCTCCACAAAACTAAGTTATAAGTTTGACTGTGGAGTCAAGAAATCAAATAATTCTAAGGTTAACAATCAGATATCATCAAAATTCACATTTGAGAAACATTAAAATAACATAAACATAAATAACATAAATATAATATTCTAGTTTTAGGTCATCGACTGCTACCAACAAATTCATCTACATCGTAGCACGCGAGGTTTGTTAAAAAAGATTTAAGTTTGTTTGCGAACAGTCTATCGCTCTGTATTTCTAGTATTTCGGGTGGAATTGAGTCGTATAATTTGGCCCCAATGACACTGAAATACTTCCGAGACTTGGCGAGTTTACATTTTGGAATCAATAAACGATCACGCCTACGAGTACTTCTGGTGTGAGCGCGCGACGCGGTATAGTTATGTAAATTGGCGCGGACGTATTTACAAGCAGATAAGATGTATACTCCCGGCAGTGTAAGTATCTTTGAATCTCTAAACAAGTCCCAATGTACATTACAATGTACATAGTGTTGCAATCTAATTTGAACCTTCCATGAACTGAATAAAGTAGAATATCCATTGTTATATTGATTTTTGAAATAAACGAAAATCTTACCAATTTATTTATAGAATAAGGTTCAAATTCAAAATGGGAAAACTAACTATGGTGGGCCTTACGAGGTTAAATATGAAATAGGTAAATTATTCGACCAGGGTGAAAGTAAGCATTAAATTTAAAGTACCTACATGCATAACCTTACTCTCTTTGTTACAGTGGGCGACTCCCGATACCTAGTAGAATCAAGAGGGCGACTAGCCTCCGAACCTCCGACCGGTACCATGCGAAGGATACGTCAAGAAGAGTACCTCTCCTCATGGAGCGTGGAACAGAACTACACCTGTACAGTCCAGAGCGTGGGAGGACTCAACGTGGACACTAACAAACTCGTCGAGGTAAGTTTCTTTAGTAGTCTGAGCCTCCTACGGGTACCTTGCAAAGGATACGTCAAGAAGGGTACCTCTCATCATGGAGCGTAGAACAAAACTACACCTGTACAGTGCAGAGCGTGGGAGGACTCAACGTGGACGAGGTAAGTTTCTTTAGCATCAGTTACCGAATATAATCAAGATTGAGAGTAGTCTGAGCCTCCTACGGGTACCATGCGGAGGTTACGTCAAGAAGAGTACCTCTCATGGAGCGTAGAACAGAACTACACCTGTACAGTCCAGAGCGTGGGAGGACTCAACGTGGACACGAACAAACTCGTCGAGGTAAGTTTCTTTAGCATCATTTACCGAATAGAATCAAGATTGAGAGTAGTCTGAACCTCCTATGGGTACCATGCGGAGGTTACGTCAAGAAGAATACCTCTCATCATGGAGCGTGGAACAGAACTACACCTGTACAGTGCAGAGCGTGGGAGAACTCAACGTGGACACTAACAAACTCGTCGAGGTAAGTTTATTTAGGCAATAGGCATCTAGAAGACGACCTTTCCTTATGGAAAATAGACCAAACTACGTTACATTTACGCAGATTTTTACTACACTAAAAATGTTTGTCATTTGTAAATCATGTTGGCCGGTTCTAACGAATACCTCTAGAGCATATCAATCTGTAAGAATGTCCTATAATATTAACAATAACGACTTTTTGAATTTGGGTAAAAATAAAATTGTTTCTACTTTTTCCTAAATAGAACACGATACAGAATATGCCTTTGAATAGATTCCCACATTTTGTGCATCACTTCCTGAATTTTATTGTAATACATCTGACATGTATTGCATAATAATAAAATAATTCGTTTTTTTATCATAAAACTGTATTATCTTAGAGTAGAGGTCATTGACTCGAGAAAACAGTGCTGATAATTGTTTATTATGAAATAGATACACAACTATGAATGTTATCCTCCAGTTAAAAGCGACAATGGACCTTAATTTTATTTAAGATAAAACTTAATAATGTGGCACATATATGTATCGGTGTTTCCCGTAGACATTGAAATATGAACTGATGAATATGTTATGCCTACACAAGAATAACACGTAATATCGATATTGAAATTTGAAATCAGTAAACAGGAAAAATGGTAACATAAATAATAGGTATAGGCAAGGACGATATATACCGGGACTGACAAAGCCTACACAAAAAAGTGTACCCCTGAAATGTATGGGCCTTATAGGGATAAAACTAGATGGCGCTGTTTCGCAGTCTGGAAGTGGGAAAAATCATATTTTACGTGTTTTTATTTTTTTATAAGAACAAATGACATATTTCTTTATTTTAATATTACGATATCACGTCAATACACATTTTGAAATAAAAATAAATTTGTAGGCATCATCAGTGTACATGTAGTGCGGAAAGGGTTTCCTTCGTATTTTTTCGGAAACGTTCGTATTTGTCATGCTAGTTCAGTCAATGTCAGTACGTCTTGTACCGAGGTCTGAGACTGACTGAAATAGCATGACACGTTCGTACGTTTCCGTAACAATACGAAAGCAAATCTTTTCGCACTACATCTGTAGTTATGATAGTATTTAATAGGTGGAGCTAAGAAATTGAGATACTATTCTTAGTATGAAGATTGTCAATCTTATATAAATCATCCTTGGTACACGCTACTTGCGAAAATGTTTCACAGTTATAGCGATGTTCTATGAAAACAAATTGTGCCCCTGGCTAGGTCCGAGTATCATTTTCATTCGTATGACACCTGTTTCAAATTAAAACAACTTTCTATATAATGAAAATAAAGTTTTATTATGAAGTATTTTAGTAAAATATATTTATCTACTCCCCAGGTGGTCTGCCAAGCCGGCATCTTCCACGGAGGCAAACCTATCTGCGAACCGCAGAAAACCACAATGGCGCCGGTTTCGAATGAGGGCGTCGCAAAATGGGACCAGGCACTCACCTTCCCGATCAAAGTACTGAATATACCGCGCATGGCGAGACTGTGCTTCGTCATATACTCCACTTCAGAGGTCTACAAGAGTAATAAGAGCAAGAAGGGGAAGAAAGACACTACCAAGGTATGTTATTAAATGTATGTGACCGTTTGAAACCACAATAGCGCCAGTTTCGAACGAAGGTGGCGCAAAATGGGACTAGGCACTCACCTTTCCGATCGAAGTGTTGAACATACCGTGAATGGCGAGGCTGTTTCGTCATATACGTCAGAGGTCTACAAGAGTAATAAGAGCAAGAAGGGGCAAAAGACACTACCAAGGTATGTTATTAAACGTGTGTGACTTTAAAACCACAATGGCGCCAGTTTCGAACGAGGGCGTCGCAAAATGGGACCAGGTGCCGTAGCTGAATGGAATTTCTGCGACGCGAAACGAAAGCGAAACGCCGCGAAAGGTCACCAATACGCAAGAGCGATAGAGATAAATATCTACGAGCGTTTCGTTTCGTGAGCGTTTGTGCCATTCGGCTACGTACCCAGGCACTCACCTTCCCGATCAAAGTGCTGAATATACCGCGCATGGTGAGGCTGTATTTTGTCATATATGTACTCAAGTTCAGAGGTCTAGTAAATACGTACATTCCGACTATTCGGTGTCCAACGAAGCTGAGTTGTAATCAAGAAGAACATAGTTGAAGAAGAAGAAAGTTGGAAGTTGGTTGAGAAGCTCCTGAATAGCTCTCTGAATAGCTGAAGGATCTTAGGATCGTAGGGGCTAATTGCACAAAAGATCCCGATGGGTCGAAGTGTATCCGTAAGGGCCCCGCAGATTTAAGATAAGTTGGTAGTTGGGTCTGTACTCTGTAACGGCTCAGCCACGATATTGGTCTAAGCGCGACAGCGGTGAGCGGCAGCCATACGTACGAATGAAAAGTCCCATCGCTGTGTCTCGCTCCAATGTGTGACCGCCGCTCACCGCTGTCGCGCTTAGACCAATGTAGGGGCTGAGCCATGAGAGCAATAGGGGCACTGGCAATGTATCCAATATATTTTATGTGTTTGTGTAACTGTTTTTTTTTTCAGGACGACATAAACAAATTAGCGTGGGCGAACACGATGATATTCGACTACAAGAACCTCCTCCGGACAGACGGCGTGACGCTCTTCATGTGGACATACGTCGCCGACGAGACGCAAGACGAAATGTTACTACACCCGCTGGGCACCGTTGTGTCCAACCCGAATACGGACTCCTGTGCGGCGCTGCAAGTGCGATTCTCAGAGTGAGTATATCTTAAAATCCTTTAAGGCACACTTGAACCAACCACTTAACTCGGGGTTAGTGGGCTGTCATCTGTCAAATGCTATATAAAATGGTGGGTTAACCCTCCATTTTCGTTGGTGCAAGTGGCCCTAAATGTTTTACGTGAAGCTTTATACCTAGAAGGGTAAAATTCTCAGTTGAACCAATCACGGCTGACGGACTGATCTACGTCATTCAACTACGCAACTACTATTACAACAAAAATATTCTCAGATTTAATTTAATGGTGATAGATGGCATGGTGCCTAAATTTTCTTGACGTCGACATCGCTTCAAACCGTTTTAGGTGCCATCGGCAACACTGTTATCTGTACATTTGTTATCCTTATTACAAGGACATAAAGTCTAGCGACGGTTAGTTAACCCTTAAATGCACAGTGATGTATACAGGGTGCCCGGTAATTAATGGACAACCTTTTAACCACCAAGAGGGCACCGTATACTGGTCCAGAAAATCGACATTAAGGTTTAGTAAAAGTCGCCTGGTTTTCGAGATTTTCATACTTTTAAAATTTTTATAATACCTAAAATTTTAAAAAGTGTGAAAATCTCAAAAACCAGGCGACTAGGGCGAAATAGGTAAGAAATACTAAATAGTCGCTTCATTTCAAAATAAAAATATTATTTTCCTTTCCAGCTATGAATGCCCGTACCAAATAATGTTCCCATCGCCGGACACAGTGCGAGAGCGCGCCGAGTTCCCCGAAAACGGCTCGCCCGAAGTAGTCGCGCGGCTAGCGAGAGACTTGGACTCGCCGCTATACAAGGACCCCCTCTATGAGATGCACGAACTGGAGAAGAAAGACATCTGGGCTTCCAGGTCAGTACTTGCCTGTAGTCTCTACTATTGACGACCGGTCTGGCTCAGTCGGTAGTGACCCTGCCTGCTGAGCCGCGGTCCTGGGTTCGAATCCCGGTATGGGCATTTATTTGTGTTTAACACAGATATTTGTTCCTGAGTCATGGATGTGTTCTATGTATATAAGTATGTATTTAACTATTTAAGTATGTATAATTATCGTCGCTTAGCACCTATAGTACTAGCTTTGCTTAGTTTGGGGCTAAGTTGATCTGTGTAAGGTGTCCCCCAATATTTATTATTTATATTTACTATTGCTGTGTCTGTGGGCAAAAACACTTCGTTGAGTCATTATTAGCTTAAAAAATGTTCAAGTGAAAAACACTTGGGTTCAGTATTACAGTGAGCTCACAATGGTTTTATATGCTATTTGCGCCTAAGATCTTTTGGCTAATTTTCGCTTTAAAATAATTTAAATTCTGAATTGTGATGTGTAGACTGCCTGCAGCAAATTGCCCGAGTAGAGCTGTAAAATTAATGGCGTTCCCTGCGCCAAGGACCTTCGATTTGAATCCATTGATATTATGGTAGTTTCTAAAGCCTATCATATTAACAGCATCGTCTTTAAACAAAATAGTATCTCATAATTACTTCACAGCTCATTGTTTCTGTGGTATTTGGCATAAAAGTTGAACAATTTTAGGGTAAAGAACTGGTTTTTTCGATCATAACTTTTGTTTTAATTACTATAAACTTAAATTCTCTTGAATTTTAAGAAAAGTCAAAGATGTCGATTTTATGTATGTAACACCCTTCACTAAAATCAAATTTCGATAAAAGTTCTTTTTTTAGACCATGTTTAAAAAATTAAAAAAAGGGTTAATTTTTTTTTAAATATGGCTCTTACAAAAAGAGATAAAAGATTGAAGAACCGATGGCCGGCCGTTGGTCTTATAATTCTATCTGTAGTACAAATTTAGGAGTTTCAACTCAAAACTTTTCAAAAATCGATGAAAACCGTGTGGAGCCCCTTAAGCTTACGCTTCTATAAATTACTGAAACTACTATAATATACTCATTTGTAACAGATGTAACAACCTCTTGCTTTGAAAAGCGTTAAATTACGTTAAATAATATTTTCAGTACAGATGGTGTCTTTTTTACGCACTAGTGCGAGAAGTGGTTCATTATATGCCAGGTCGAAACTTCGGAGTGCCATCTGTACTGAAAAACCTCGTACGATACACGTGCGAAAAGGAAATTCGTAACTCGTGTCGATTTAAAACACGATCTCGTTTCGAACTTCCTTTTTTCGCACTTGTATCGTAATGTACTATTATGGTTACCGAGTGGGACCCACGGAACACCGTAGAGGGTGCAGGCCGGGTTTCAGGCAGACCAAAAAAGAGATGGCGGGATGACTTGAACGCATTCTATCCTAGCTGGCAGAATTACGCACATGACAGGTTTGAGTGGAAGAAGCGAGGGGAGGCCTTTGCCCAGCAGTGGGACACTACAACAGGCTAATATAAAAAAAAAATACATTGTTACAATATTATGTGAAATACACTAACTTTTATTCTTCAGACGATACTTCCGCGACGCAGCACCCCAACTCCTGTCCAAACTCCTCGCGTGCGTCGAATGGGGCGAGCAAGTGGACTCTGCGAGCGTCGTCCATATGATGTCGGACTGGCCCATGCTTCCCGTTGAATCTGCGCTGGAACTACTAGACTACGCGTATGCTGACGCGGCCGTGCGCAGCTTCGCCGTCAAGTGCCTCGCCAAGATCACGTCAGTATAAATATGTTGTCTACTGTGCTAGTGCTCTAGCGTATACACATGATGTCGGATTGGTCCATGCTTCCCGTCGAGTCTGCCCTTGAACTCCAGACTACGCGTACGCCGACGCGGCCGTGTGCCGTTTCGCCGTCAAGTGCCTCGGCAAGTCAGTATATACATGTAGTTTACTGTGCTAGTGGCAGTCAGCGTGTACACATGATTCTTCGGTCACGATCACGATCTCTGACACCCCGCGTGATGACGGGCCAAGTTTCGGCACCCCCTTCCTCCCGTATCTCTGATATTGATGCTATGAAAAGTCAGAGACTACCCTAGTAATGCTCAACAATACATTATTCTTAAAATGTGGAGTTTTAGTATACTATAAATGATTGCCGCACAGCCTAAGGATCCTAATGGTTGGTCGGTTAACTTTTTAGTTTTCAATTGCCTATCCTAAAATTACATAACAGGCTATTTGATGATTCAATGCCGGTCCTAGTTCCCATAATATTCACGGACACAAATGACACAATCGTCATTCCTTAACACGCATTATTTGAAGTTTCAATCGATGGGTTTACTAACAACTTATACAACAGTATTTTTGTATTTACTAATTATATATTTCTCCAACAGGGACGAGGAACTGCTCCTGTACCTGTTACAACTTGTGCAAGCGCTGAAACACGAGTCGTACCTGATGTGCGACCTAGCACTATTCCTTCTCCAGCGGGCTTTCAACAACATGACTATTGGACACTACCTCTTCTGGCTTTTAAGGTAGAGAATTAGAGATACCTCAATTTACTAAGGCAATAGCTACATACAGTGTATGCATTATAAGGGAACTCGTGCAAGCGCTCAAACACGAGTCGTACCTGGTTGAATCAACTTTTTCTTGCCTGTTATTGCTATGGTTACCGTTCCGTGAGTCACGCTGGTTTTATGCAAAATTAAACTTGGGTAATACAAGCTATGTAGTTGAACTGCCAAAGATGTGAACTAATCTATCAGTAAACAAATCTATCATTTCCGATGAAACCTTTTTCATGTTTACGATAAAACCTTGACATGAACTCAACAAATGAGTACCTGTCCTTTTTTAGTGAAATCCTAACTGAATGATTATACTCTAAGAAATCTGTTTTACAAAACGAATAACTAAGATGTTGACACAATGTTCTGCCGTTAGATTTCAGCAATATCACACATAATAAACCATAGAGAAACTTATGCATACTGTGCCCAGTTTTTTAGAAGTTTTCATTATGACATTGACGCATCAAAGCGGCTTGTTTACTGATGACCAGCCACGAACCACGTTCCACGTGTAGCTTCCCTGTCACACTGACGTTCGAATTCACAAGATCGACAAAGGGGCAAGATGCCGAATATGGCTCTCAGTAGACCCTCCTCAATGTGTCAGCACTAGCAGCGCCATCTGCGCAGAGTTTACATAATATCCCCTATTGAAGTAATTCTTAGCAATAAACTAATACCAATTTTTCTATTTCCTGTTTATTCAGATCGGAAATGCACGTATCGTCTGTGTCGATACGATTCGGTTTGGTTCTGGAGGCGTACTGCCGCGGCAGCCAAGACCACGTGGACGCGTTACTACGGCAGATCAGCTGTTTGGACAAACTCAAGTGTAAGTAATATCAAGCTGGTTAGATCACAATACTTCTTCTTCGAAGAGGAGGTACTAACAGCGCCAGTATCGCGTTTGAGTGGCGGCCTCAAGGAGGAAAGCGAGCCCGCAATCGCCCCGTACACACCTGGAGGCGGAGCGTAGAGAACGAGCTGCGGGAGTTCGGACTGAGTCGGAACGAGGCCAAGGCGGTGGCTCAAGATAGAAAGGCGTGGGAGGATCTTGTGGAGGCCCTATGCACCTATGGGGTGCCCTAGGATAATCAACAACAACAACACAATACTGACAATAAGTATGTATTTGTAAAGTTACGTTATGTGGGGTCGGTACAACACGTCTTCCTCTTCCATTCCCCTCTATTTCGTCATCTCAACCAGGGACCGGCCCGCTATCCCTTATACGGGGTTTTGTATGGGTATTTCGTTAGGCTTAACTTACCCTACCCTTTTGGCGCGATACCCTTTCATTTTGCTTTTAAAGCCCTAACGAAAGCGCTTACCTAAAATAGCCCAATACCCTTTCAAAACCCTTATCATCGGCTCAGCCTAACGCCATAAGGGTAAGCCTTATATTGGGTTTTATTTGCTCTCCCTTATAGCATATCGTGCGAGTTTAAATCCTGTACCTCGCTCATAAAGCACACATTACTCCGAACGAAATGACATACGATCGTTACCTACGGCGGCACTGTGTGTGATATTTGCGCGTTTCTGTTTGATGGAAACGGCTGTAGATAAAATAAGGTTCAATTTTCAATACCAAATCCGTCCGTCCGTCCGCGAATAATCTCAGTAACCGTTAGCACTAGAAAGCTGAAATTTGGTCCCAATATGTATATCAATCACGCCAACAGAGTGCAAAAATAAAAAATGGAAAAAAATGTTTTATTAGGGTACCCCCTACATGTAAAGTGGGGGCTGATAATTTTTTTCATTCCAACCCCAACGTGTGATATAATTATTGTTGGATAGGTATTTAAGAATGAATAAAGGGTTTACTAAGATTGCATTTTGATAATATTAATATTTTCGGAAATAATCGCTCTTAAAGGAAAAAAAAGTGCGTCCCCCCCCCCTCTAACTTTTGAACCATAAGTTTACAAAATATGAAAAAAATCACAAAAGTAGAACTTTGTAAAGACTTTCTAGGAAAATTGTTTTGAACTTGATAGGTTCAGTAGTTTTTGAGAAAAATATGGAAAACTTCGGAACCCTACACTGAGCGTGGCCCGACACGCTCTTGGCCGGTTTTTTTATCGGACTTGTCTTGATGAGTACCCGAAGTCTAGCTGATGCTGAACCCTGGCTGCACCTAGGGGAACTCGGGTTTAGTTTAACACAGGCAAACGCTGTTTTCGTCATCGGACTTGTCTTGATGAGTATTCGAGTGAGCAGTACTCGAAATTTAGCTGATGCTGAACCCTGGCTGCACCTAGGGGAACTTGGGTTTAGTGTAACCCAGGCAAACGCTGTTTTCGTCATCGAACTTGTCTTGATGAGTACTCGAGCAAGCAGTACCCAAAGTCCAGCTGTTGCTGAACTCTGGCTGCACCTAGGGGAACTCGGGTTTAGTGTAACACAGGCAAACGCTGTTTTCGTCATCGGACTTGTCTTGATGAGCACTCGAGTGAGCAGTACCCGAAGTGTAGCTGATGCTGAACTCTGTTTGCACCTAGGGGAACTCGGGCTTAGTGTAACACAGGCAAACGCTGTTTTCGTCATTGGACTTGTCTTAATGAGTATTTGGGTGAGCTGTACCCAAGATAGAGCTGATGCTGAAACCTGACTGTACCTAGGGTAACTCGGGTTTGGTGTAACATAGGCAAACGCTGTTTGCGTCATCGGACTTGTCTTGACGAGGACTTGGGTACGCAATAGCCAAGACAGCGCTGTAGCTGAGCCCTGGCGGTATCTAGGGCAACTCTAGTTTCGGTGCATTATAATATAGAAATATTTCATGCAATGTCAAGTTAGGCATAAAACATTATATTAACTGTCAAAAATCCTACCAGAAGTGAATATTAATATTAACATCAAGTAGTTATAACAAATTTATTAATTTGCCATATATAAAACACTTTATTTATGTCTAAAAAAATACGTATGTATATCCATTTGAATATCAAAATTAAGTACAGTCGATTTCACTAATAGTAACACAGGGAATAAAGAGAATACTGGAGTTCCAAGCGTCCATAGACTGCGGTAACTATTTACTATCAGACGGGCTGTATGCTTGATTGCCACCAGAAAAGTATTTCTGTTTCAAACGATCTTCATAGAATTCACAACAATCAACAGAAATAGTTTGACAGATTCTATGGTACTACTCAACTCAACCAAGTACCAGTCATAAAGACGAGTCTAAGATATTTTACACAAAACATACTATGAACAGAAAACAGCGTTTATTTATATTGCACCGAACCTGAGTTCCCCTAGGTACCACCAGGTCTCAGCTATAGCGCTGGCTTGGGTACTGCGCACCCAATTCCTCATAAAGGCAGGGCCTATAACGAAAACCGGGTTTGTCTATGTTGCACCAAACCTAAGTTCCCCTAGGTACAGCCAGAGTTCAATATCAGCTCTACCTTGGTTACTGCTCACTCAAGTACTCATCAAGACAAATCCGATGACGAAAACAGCGTTTGCCTATGTTGCACGAAACCCGAGTTCCCCTAGGAATAGCCAGGGTTCAGCATCAGCTCTACCCTGGTTACTGCTCACTCAAGTACTCATCAAAACAAGTCCGATGACGAAAACAGCGCTTGCCTATGTTACACCAAACCCGCGTTCCCCTGGGAAAAGCCAGGGTTCAGCATCAGCTCTACCTTGGTTACTGCTCACTCAAGTACTCATCAAGATAAGTCCGATGACGAAAACAGCGTTTGCCTATGTTGCACGTAACCCGAGTTCCCTTAGGAATAGTCAGGGTTCAGCATCAGCTCTACCTTGGTTACTGCTCACTCAAGTACTCATCAAGACAAGTCCGATGACGAAAACAGCGTTTGCGTATGTTACTCCAAACCCGCGTTCCCCTAGGAATAGCCAGGGTTCAGCATCAGCTCTACCTTGGTTACTGCTCACACAAGTACTCACCAAGACAAGTCCGAGGAAGAAAACAGCGCTTGCCTATGTTACTCCAAACCCGCGTTCCCCTGGGAAAAGCCAGGGTTCAGCATCAGCTCTACCTTGGTTACTGCTCACTCAAGTACTCATCAATACAAGTCCGATGAAGAAAACAGCGTTTGCCTATGTTGCACGAAACCCGAGTTCCCTTAGGAATAGCCAGGGTTCAGCATCAGCTCTACCTTGGTTACTGCTCACACAAGTACTCATCAAGACAAATCCGATGACGAAAACAGCGCTTGCCTATGTTACTCCAAACCCACGTTCCCCTGGGAAAAGCCAGGGTTCAGCATCAGCTCTACTTTGGTTACTGCTCACTCAAGTACTCATCAATACAAGTCCGATGACGAAAACAGCGTTTGCCTATGTTGCACGAAACCCGAGTTCCCTTAGGAATAGCCAGGGTTCAGCATCAGCTCTACCTTGGTTACTGCTCACTCAAGTACTCATCAAAACAAGTCCGATGACGAAAACAGCGCTTGCCTATGTTACTCCAAACCCGCGTTCCCCTGGGAAAAGCCAGGGTTCAGCATCAGCTCTACCTTGGTTACTGCTCACTCAAGTACTCATCAATACAAGTCCGATGACGAAAACAGCGTTTGCCTATGTTGCACGAAACCCGAGTTCCCCTTAGGAATAGCCAGGGTTCAGCATCAGCTCTACCTTGGTTACTGCTCACTCAAGTACTCATCAAAACAAGTCCGATGACGAAAACCGCGCTTGCCTATGTTAAACCAAACCCGCGTTCCCCTGGGAAAAGCCAGGGTTCAGCATCAGCTCTATCTTAGGAACTGCTCACCCAATTAACTCATCAAGGCGAGTTGGATGACGAAAACTGCTTGTTTTTATGTTGGCAATTAACGTTTTCAATGTGTAATGTTAATGGTTAATTGTATTGATTTTCGGCCAACACTGTATATTTACATGCATACATACATATTTACATAATTATATTCATACATACATACCTACATACATTCATACATACCTACATACATTCATACGTACGAACATACATACTGATCTATGGGCGAAGATGATCATTTACCAGCCATCAGTCCCTTGTCTCCCAGTCCATTAAAAATAATTTCTAGCCGTGTTCTACTTTTATCCAACGAAAACATGTTTCGTTGCAAAATTAAAAATGGGGCGCAAAGTGCGGAGTGGCAACAGCGCATTTTCCTTCCTGTTCTTACAATAGCTTAGATTCATAATCCTGTCTCTTTCACGCAAGGCTCGACTACGCTTTAACAAAAGGGAAAGCCTTATAAATAGCGCTTAAAATAAGGGTAACCCTTATTAAAGGATTGCAAGCCGTATCGGATAGCGGTAAGCCAATGCACAGGGCTAGCTTTATTGTTTTGCTAAGTTTTTTGTAAGGGCTAGTCAAATGAATGGGCTTGCAGTTCGAAAGGGAGAGCCTCTCGATTGGGTCGTCCTTACGTTAGGGATTCCCAATGAAAGGCTTGTAGCGCGGAAGGGGTTGTCCGGTCCCTGATCTCAACACTAACATCTTTCTTTCTCATATCCTCTTTCACACAATCCATCCATCGTTGTTTGGGTTTACCCCTCCCTCTCCATCCATCAACATTCATCTCCAACATTCCATGTTTCATCATAATTGTGTAGAGAAGAGTTGGAAAGCGGACCCATTATGCTCGGAAAACGCTAGGTTGAAGAAAAATTATCCGTTGTACAGTCAACCAATTGGAACCCTAGGCCACTGTAGAAGTATGTCATAGTGACGTAATAAATCAGATTGTAAGAAATCTCTTACTGCTCGTCATTTTGACATGGTTGTGGAGTGGCCTAGGGTTCCAATTGGTTGATTGTACAAAGGCCTCCTTAGACAATTTTTCCAATGAATTTTCATTATCATGCATAATAGTTAAACGATCGACCAGACATAGGTCCGGGTTGACCATCACTTAAGAACCCATCAAAGACTATCATCGTATTTTCCAATCGGGCGTGAAATTAAACTTTATTGGTAGTCCGCCTTCCTTACGGCCCAGCCACGACATTGGTCTAAGCGCGACAGCGGTAAGCGGCAGCCACACGTGCGAATGAAAGGTCCCATCGCTGTGTCTCGCTCCAATGTATGGCCGCCGCTCACCGCTGTTGTGCTTAGACCAATGTCGTGGCTGAGGCGTTATGTTTTCTCTCGCCCAAGTTTAGACTTAGCTGGTTTATCAGTATCACTTTTTTTTAAACATGTAAAAATTGTCTAATAATATTAATTGATTTACAAAACAGGGCTAAACAACATGGTGAAAAAGCGCAACAAAGACAGCATAATCAAAGCGCGGGCAGCCACACTGCAGTTGCTCCAAGAGGACCACTGCCGAGAAACCTTGTGCAACTTCGTGTCGCCTCTCAACCCCAGCTTCGTGTGCAAATCTATTCGGTGAGTTAACATTAACAAAGTTCTAACAACAAATTAAATTATTTTCAAAAAAAAAATAACTTGAATTTTTAAGTATGGATGGCAGAGGGCGCCACTGGCCTTCGGAAATGTCTTCGTGTACCGATGACCGAGTGGTTAAGGCATCCGTCCGGTAAAAGGAGTACGCTGGTTCGATTCTAGCTCGGAACACTTGGAGGCTTTGGTCACTTTTTCTTTGTATATGACTTTTATTTCATGTTTATTAACAAAGTTGTTAGAGGGATGTGATTGCTTCCATATCAACCACCTAGAATGGAGAGGAACGCAGAATACCGTATGGAGTGGCGCGAACGTAGCATGGATGTCGCGATTTTTGTGACGGGGCCTGGCTGGCATTCGCTGACCGGAGGCAAAAAATACGACAAGGGTTTTTCGAAAATCTCAGTGTCGCTAATAAACTGTTGATAATGTGTTACGTAGTGGTTGGTTTTACACCATAAATGTTCGCGCCGCTCAATACTAGGCAAGGCCTTAAATCGTCTGCACTAGGCGCAAAGGCCAATGATGATAATGATGAAGACACACTTCTAATATGTACTTATTAGGTTTCATTTTTATTAAAATTGTATTGAAAACACAACTAAAATTTACAAATGGTAAACGTAATAAGTTAAGACACCAGTCAAGGTAGTCACATTTACCGTCTTCAATAAAGATTTCGTTTCATTAAAGAATTCCTTTATTCCCAGGCCAGAGAAGTGTAAAGTCATGGACAGTAAAATGCGCCCCCTGCAGCTCGAGTTCGAGAACATCGAGTCCTGCGGGCCGGATATCCGGATAATCCTCAAGATTGGCGACGACCTGCGGCAGGACATGTTCACGCTGCAGATGCTTAGGATCATGGATAGTCTATGGAAGAATGAGGGATACGATTTCCGGTGAGCCTATATTGTATTGCTTGGATACTCCGTTGACTCATTGACCTATAACGAGACTTGGCTATAATGACACTTTTCTTCATCCTGTGCATCCTGTGAATAGAGGAGAAGGGAAGAGTTGTAACTCCATACGTCCGTAAATGTGGGTTATTTGTATAGGCATAGTTAATGATAAGTCTGTGATTTGTTCTAGATTGAACCCTTACAACTGCATATCGTTAGACAACAACGTAGGCATGATCGAGGTGGTAGACGACGCAGAGACCGTCGCCAACATACAGAAGCTGAAAGCTAAAGTCAACGTTGCTTCCACCATCTCCAAAGCCAATCTATTCCGTAAGTACAAGTTTTTAAACCCCTATAACTGCAATAACTGTATGGCTCGATCGAGCGATCCGCACTGGACTAATAGGCAATTAGGCATATGTCGCACTCCATGGAGCATTTTGCGGGCACGTCAGATGGTAAGGTTCACAAATAAATGAAATACTTTTCCGAGTACTCAGAATTTTCTTTTTCATATTTTTTAAACTTATAGTTCAAAAGTTAGAGGGGGGGACGCATATTTTTAAACTTTTGGAGCGATTATTTCCAAAGTCATTAACAAAATAATTAATTGGGCTTATTATAGAGTAAGTAATGTCTATATCGATTAGCACAAGTCACATTTTTACCTAAAATAGGCATTGAAAAGATTATCCTTGGTAACTCATCATCATCATCATTCGCCTGCCCTTGGCCCAGTCATTTGGGGTCGGCGCAGCTTGTCTTTCTCTTCCATACCTCTCTATCACCCGTCATCTTATCATTCACTTGTTTCCGTCATATCATCTGTCACACAGTCCATCCACCTTTCCTCGGTTTTCCTCTCCCGTTGCTTCCTTCGACATTCATTCGTAATACCTTTCTCGTGACTTTCATCCCTTTGAGTCACATGCCCATACCATGCTAGTCGATTCGCTCTTACTTTTTCTACTATCGGTAACAAACAAAAATACGTTTCCACAGAATGGCTTCGAGAACACAATGCACCGGAATCCAGCTTCAACAAAGCCGTGGAGGAGTTCACGATGAGCTGCGCTGGCTACTGTGTCGCGACTTACGTCATGGGCATCGCTGACCGCCATCCCGACAACATCATGGTCAAAAAGAACGGACAGGTAACTAGAAAACACTAGAACATTCATATCATGTATACAACTGAGCTGACTATTCTAACGCTGGTTTTAGTATCACGCGGACTGACCGCGCGCAGCGATCTGCACCGGACTAATATGTATTAAGTTCAAGGAGCGTAAAGCGGGCTGATAACATAAACTATACACAGTGCTCGTGAGCATTGCGAGAGACTTTAAGAACATATTCCTGATCCCATTTTAAGAATAAAAAGTCATATACACTTTTCTAGATTTCGCCTAGTTTCAGAGTTATGACCAATTGAAAAAAAAAATTCTTATTGATACTCAGTACAAAAAGCTTTTTTACCGATGTTGATGCCATTATGGAGAATTATTCTCACTATCCTCATTGATAGATGTCCGAAAGTACGAAATAAAAGCTTTCAAACATGAGGTTTCTAGAAAAAAATCGTCAAAATAAAGTCAGTAAAAAAATTTTTTTTTTGGCAAAATTTTATTTCCTTTATTTATCTTTTTTCTTATGCTAGGTTTTTTACAATATGAGTATAAAAGTAAAATAAAAAAACACTTACAAAACAATATAAAAACATATAAACATATTATAAAAAACCTAACCTAGGGTGCCGCCAGCAGCGGGGCAGGGCCCAAGCTGGCAAAATTTTATTATTATTATGTTTCTCCGTTTTTAAACTCTCGGGTCTTTCGAGCCCGGTCATTTATAAGGCGTGCGTGGGGATATAGATTATTATTATTATGTTTGTTCTTTACATATCTCGGGACCATGGGGTCCCGGACCTTTGTAAGGCATACGTGGGGCCGAAGCCAACAGCGCAGAGGCCCTTTAGAACAGTTTAATCTAAATGTAATGTAACACTAACCGGCGATTATCCCTGTCCGCACTATAGTAATGCACCCAAGGACAAGCCCCGGTTAGTGTAGAACTATTGTAAGAAAAAGGTACACAAAGAAACCGGGCTATAAGGTTGAGTTGCTAGTGGATTGGTAACCGGTGCTATCGGAAGAACTATGGCACCTGCCTTGCTCATACAAAACATGACAAAATAGGCAGGTGGTGACTCGCCAACTCACTATATGGGTCCCCGAAAACGGCCGCTCGCACGGAGCGACAAGGGCACAACATAGCGTGAGCGGCTCAGGGTGTGGAGAGGTGTGCGCCGCTTTCTACCCAGTCTGTACGAAACAGCCACTGTACCAACTCGCGTCTTATGCATATTTCACTTCCACCCTGCAAGCATATAGCTCTGGCACCCCACTCTGGACGGCCGGTTAAGGCAAGCCAGAGGTGAGAGTCCTGCGGTCCCTGCTCAGTGTTCACTCCGGCCGGCCAGTGAAGGCAAGCCGGAGGGAGGGGCCTGACCGACTTTCGGGGGCATGGGACATTATTATTATTATTATTTGTCTGTCTTTTCCATATCTCGGGACCATGGGGTCCCGGACCTTTGGGAGGCATGCGTGGGGCCGAAGCCAACAGCACAGAGGCCCTTTTAGACATTTTAATCTAAAGGCAAGGGATACACGTGGCGGATACCATCCCCGAGCGCACAATATGATACAACCGGAGATGGTCCCCGCCAGGTGCAAAGACTATTGCAGTGCAGCACTTTTGTGCTGCGATGGGAGCTAAGGTCATGGGTTATTGTTTTGAAAGTTGGATGAACTGGTTAAAGGGCTATGGGAGGAGACTATCGGACACCTGCCGTGACAATTAGTCTCACAATTGTAAAAGGCAGGCGGTGACTCGCCAACTCATTGAGTGGGCCCTGCAAAACGGCCGCACGCACGGTGCGACAACAGAGCAACACTTGAGAGTGGCTAAAAGGTTGTCGAAAGGTGAGTCTGCGGTAGCTTGGTTCCTGGTGTTCCATTCAGCAGGCCGCCGGCGTTATGACATTTTACACTTCCAACCTGGAGCATAGGTCCCGCTCTTGCGAATCCACTCTGGCCGGCCGGTTAAGGCAAGTGCAGAGGCGAGGGCTAGATGGAAGTGCCCTCTGGAATAGGGGTCCGCGGTGTCGCCACTCACCGTCAGCTCGCCACAAGCTGCCCCGCGGGCTTATTATTATTATTATTTATATAATTCAGGCAGGCAGTTGAAAAAACAACTGATATGGCCTGTATCCAATTTTCTTGTGTATTAAAAAAAATCTTTCTTTTAGCCTCAGAAATGCGTGGTTAAAATCTCTCGCAATGCTCACGAGCACCGTGTATATAAATTGGTTTGTCCGCGTAACACTGAAACCAGCCGGCGTATCATGCTGCCAATTTTATCACTTATCCACGTGGATAAAGCATCCGTCACGCTTTAGCAAGTATGTCAGTGTGAGAGTGACAGATGTCTTATCCACGTGGATAAGTGATAAAATTGCCAGCATGATACGCCGGCTGTCTAAATAAAAGCTACGAATAAGATTACATAGTGAATCCTCTTCCACAGCTATTCCACATAGACTTCGGCCACTTCCTGGGGCACTTCAAGCAGAAGTTCGGGTTCAAGCGAGAGCGCGTGCCGTTCGTGTTGACGCACGACTTCATCCACGTCATCAACAAGGGCGAGCGCGGCTCCGGCGTCAACGAGCCGCTGCACTTCAAGATATTCCGCGAGCACTGCGAGACGGTGAGCCACAGATGCCACCATATACACCGTGTTTTTTCACTTATCAGGAACCAGCCTGTATAACACATTTAGTTAAATTCGTAAAAAAATATTTTCGTCGTTTTCACACATAATAAATGATCTAATGAATGTGAGAGACAAGTTAGTGTCAACTGATTGACGGCACATGTCAAAACAAATAACATTGGGAAGTGGTAAAGGCACACACGTGTTCAGTAATTATTTTTCTTTTTTTAATAACTCGATAACCGTAAGAGTTAAGACGCCAGTTTCTTAGAGAAAGTAATTGTATTTGATCTAAAGAACCATCCCTTAAAGTTAACGGAATTAAAAAAAACTGGCTGTATTATAAAAAAACGTCAACGCAACGTCAACGCATACCATGCTCAGGGACCGGCCTGGGATGGTTATGTGGGACTCCCATATAGGCTGATGAGACCCATGGTTTACCCATTGTCGATTATCCACACCAACTATAACTGAATAAAATAATGTGAACTGACCAGTTTCAGTGTTTTAACAAAATTCAGAAGTTGGCTAATGCAATTTGTGCGTGTGTCATTGGAATCATGGGTATTGCACTTGTTTAACATTTTGTCTGTGACTTGTCAAAAATGTATCATTAGTAGCGACTTTGCAGCTGAAATAATCAAATAAATATTTGCGTTTTGACAGATGCTTGATTTATAGGTATTTAAATGAATGTAATCAAAATCTGCCCTCAAAAGGCTCGTTAAACCAGTTCATAGGGGAAAAATTGCACCACCAAATAAGGTGGTTACAAGCAGGTCGCTCGGTGACAGATTTTTTTAAGTATCCAAAAGTACAAAGTATAGATCACGCCATAGACAAAAATAATGTATAGAACCACTTAAAAAAAAATTGTTTTAATACAGGCGTTCAAGATCCTACGGCGGCACGGGCACCTCATCCTGTCACTGTTCTCCATGATGATCTCCACGGGCCTGCCCGAACTCAAGTCTGAGAAGGACCTGCAGTACCTACGAGATACCCTAGTAAGTATCCTGCAGGGCTAAGATAGGCTGTCTATCATTTGTCACCATGTCTGTCACGTTCCAACAAGTATGTAAGTATGAAAGGGACGCACACTTTGGAAAGTGACAAAAACACAACCATGACACGGCCACCGGTCACGCACGACAAAAAATGTAATGGTCCAGATCTAATAGATAAAAAAAGCGTTCTGGCAGGCAAGTATGGTCGTGCGATAGATGATAAAAACATCGGGCCGTCCCTATCGCACTTACAAATGGTGCGATAGGGACGGCCAGATTTATTATTTATCGCGCGATCATACTTGCCTGCCAGAGGGATTGACACTCAGCAATCTGGAAGCTTTCTTGTCTTTACTTTAATTTGAAATGCAAATAGTTTGGATTTGCTTCATCCCATGCGATGTGTATACATTTAGGGATCCTAAAATATAGGTGAATAAGAAACTATTAAGAAGCAGTTTTAGAATTTTCATAATCATTACACCCAAAAAATGACGAAATTCAAAAGTGGCAGGCTTTTTTACAACCTTTGAATACGAATTCACT
This sequence comes from Leguminivora glycinivorella, assembly GCF_023078275.1. Lineage (NCBI taxonomy): Eukaryota > Metazoa > Arthropoda > Insecta > Lepidoptera > Tortricidae > Leguminivora > Leguminivora glycinivorella. Next base: position 3,404,749 of record NC_062977.1, read on the forward strand.
TTAAGTTACTTTTAGAATCATGAGAAGTGTACTTGCATCAAAATTTTACACATTTTCCGTCATCCGTACCGTTTTCGATTCACAAGACAAAAACTAAAAAAAAGGCAAATTTTTCCTTATTTCTTGGGATAAACAAAGTCAGATTACACGTATTTAAAACCGTATAAATATTTCAAGACGATGTGTACTAGGAAGTAATTCTTCGAAAATTCGACTGGCCTATAATGTTTTCAGATATTAAACATCTCTACAACAACCTCCTTCCACCAACAGGTACTAGACTTATCAGAAGAGAAAGCGCTCGAGCACTTCCGTCTCAAGTTCACCGAGGCCGTCAAGAACACGTGGATGACGTCATTCAACTGGGCCTTCCACAACTTCGACAAGAACAACTGACAGCGGCCCGGCCAGCGCCGCCGCCCGCCGTCCAAGTACTCGCCGCAGACGCTGTAGCGAGGGACTGAATAAGGTTCCAATTGCTGGGGGATTGAGTGCGCATTACAACTTTTTCAAATTAAATTTACCCGCTATTCTTACGTTAAAGTTTTAACTCTGCGAGTAAATGAAGATACACAATTCTCAAGAAGAAGAGCACATGAAACTGCTCAAGTGTTTGTGCCACTTTTAGTAAGTGAGTAAATGATTTAGATTAAAATTCCCAAAAATACATACGACCGTATGCAAAGAGCGTTTCTGGTGTCGCGTTGAGTCTTGTCTTTTCAACTTATGTGTGAAAGACATGTTATCTGAAGCTAGGGCCTGGGAAATGTAGAAAAATAATAAAGAGGCTTAAGAAGAAGATATCGAGTGCGGGTTTTATACTAAAAGTGTTTTGAAAAATCATTTTTAAAATACCTGTTTGTACACTTTAATGATATGTAGTAGATTGTTAAATGCGTGCTCAATTCTCCGCAGTAAACTAGTTAAAGAGCATAATGCTCGCCGCAGTCATACTTAACAGGAGAGAGGATATATAGATAAATATTCAATGTTGAGGATTTGGCTGGTTGCGTTTTTTGCGCAAATAGCCAAGTATGGGTGCGAGGAGAAGTAGACTTTATTTTAATTGTAAGTAACGTTATAATCAATGGACTGGAACTGCGGCGAGCATATCTTTAAGTCTGTTACATGGTTTGTTACGTTCTCGGAAAGACTTCAACTGTATCAAAATATTGCATTTTTAAAGCCAAGTTTGTATGAAGTTCATCACGATTCCGATAACGTAACAGAAGTATATTATGTAGTTATAGGAGCAAGAGGAGCCCGAAAATTTGCTCCAGTCGACCCGTGTAGTGCGAAGTATCGAATTTGTATTGGAGTCGACTCGGGCAGGTCGCAGCGGTCAATAGGCTGTGATAACGACGTGAGATCAGGGGACGAGTTAAAAGCCTGTGCACACCGGATGCGTGCACGTTGTAATGCTCGGACTTTTATAAGAGCCGTCACACCACATGCGTGACTTGTGCGTTAGCTCGCCCACACATGCGCGTTTTGAGAGCGCAGCGTTAGCGGGCCGCAATGATGGTGGTGCGCCGGACGGAGCAGATTGTGAGCGTATTAAAAGCGGATCGGCGACGCATCCGCGCGCATTCTACACATAACATTTTGGAATAGAAAAATTAGCTAAATGGTTAACGCATTCAGCGCGCATTCTGCTCCGATAAGGCTACGCTATCAAAACGCCCTATATTTGGCCGAAGCTTTAATGTTGTAGCTAATGTGGTGCATGTCTACCCACACGCAACCGGTGTGACATGGCCTTAACTAGCGATGTGTTTGGAGTTAGTGTTAGTAGTTGATGTGGCCAATGTAGGCAATGCGGCGAGCAACCAACACCGCGCGGTTTCTATTTAGGTCAAATATCAGATTTAACTTTTAGGTTTAGGAATTTGGATCAAAATTTTCGTTTTTCATGTAGTTATTAAGAGTTTGTGTACTCTAGTGAAATGTTTTCGTGAAAGGAAGGAAAGTGTGGCGATGTACGGACCGCCGCGACCGGGCTCCTCTCGTTGTATATTGTTACTCCATTAACTATATATAAATCATGCATTATAGACGTAATTTTTGCACATACTAGCTTTTTTAAATATGTCCCTGACTAATACAGGGTGATCGCACTGTTAAAACTAAAGATACGAAAAAATTTAGGCCTAGCGGTGTTCACATCCTGTATGTTTTCAAAGGGGATTTATCATAGTTTAGCAGTATTATATCGATCATAATGTAAGTATCGATTTAGGGTGAGAAGCTATTTTTAAGTTTTTTATAACAGGCTACCTCATGGTGTGGTGTACTAAAGCGAACTCACTAATCACTCGCATTATTTCAAGTATCTTAGTTCGCCCCCGTCACATGTATTATTTTACACTACTGTAACTTAAAGGGCCGGTTGCACCAAACAGTTTGTTAGTTGAACATTGTTTCAATAGTGGTGTCATAGCGAAGTCTCAACTAACACCTAGAGAAAGTTTCATCAGATATCGAAAGCGATAATATTAGCCACGGCACGTCGATTCCTCATCATACGGCCCTGACGCTTGCAAAATTCTATAGTTTTCTGTTGTGTGGTATGGATTCGTCAAATGTGTTTGGTGCAACTGGCCCGTAGTGGAAGTGGAGTGACAGTGTATTTTAATTGCTAGACTAATAATTGTTTCGATGACAAGGGTTATTAAGAGGGGCTAACGCAAATTGCAGAAATTTCACAGTAATTGAGATAATAGCTACTCGTAAAACCCATGCGGTAGCGATTTTTACTTCTACTTTCGTAGCTTTACGCTACCCTTATTAGCCGTCAAGCCTAAACACCTAATTGGAAAGGTATAAGGTCCACCGAACATTTAAGAGCGTATTAGTGCTATCCTTGTCATCTAAACGTTTACCTTCTGCCAGAATGTTATATACGATTTGTTCACTAAAACTGACACGTGTTTATAACCTTCTAAGGCTCACCGTACAGACTTAAAGGTTCTACCTAGAGTACAACTTGCAATAATAAATTCTTCAAAGGCCAATGTGACAGGCTCTTGTTAGAATAGACGCATTTATTTTGTTCAAATCAAGGATTATTTATATAGGATTTACGTACTTCATACTAAGAATCGTACCTCGATTTTTTAGCGCCATCTATACTACCATAACTGCACTGAGGATGCCTTCAAATTTATTTTTTTCAAAATTTGTATTGACGTGATATCTTGATTTTAAAATAAAGAAATATGTCATTTTTTCTTATAAAAAATAAAAACTCGCAAAAATATTTGGAGAAAATATGATTTTGGCCACTTCCTGGCTGCGAACAGCGCCATCTAGTTTTAAGCCTGAAAGGTCCATACATTTCAGGGGTACGCTTTTTTGTATGGGCTTTGTCAGTCCGGTATTAAATCGTTCTTGGTTATAATCAACTATATTTGCTAATTTCGACTTTTCTTGTATGGCTGGGTCTTAGGAGTATATAATCAAAGTGAATTAGTGGTATATATACTTCTGATATTTATATCATTAGTTCATTAATTCAAGCCAGTTTGCTACATGGTACTGTATGAGAAATATCTTCGCTTTGTTGTCGATTAATTACAATCTAAACATATTTTTTGGCCGCGTTGAGCTCATATCTCTTTCGGGTTTAATCCAGTTAAAAGTTATATAAAGAAATGTTGCGCGCTATACCTAAAGGATCCTAATATTTCATCTGCACAAAGAAGAGAAGAGAAAGAGAATATAAAATGGAAACATCTGTATTGATTTAGAAGCATCCCTTTAGACATAGAACGCCACAAATAGTCTCACGTTTGATATCTCGCTTTCATATAGTCGAACGAGATATATACCTACCAGTGAATTAGAATGTTTCAAATTCTACATAATCTTAACTAGTGGTGACCAGTTAGCTCAACTTAGATCACTAAATTAATGAAATTTAGCACTGAATGGGACGCCTTAGTTTACTGAACGTCGATTACTGATACGAATATGCCTTACCGATATACAGTGAAACCTGGATAATTGGGATACTTCAATAATGTAAACAAGTGGCCTCTTAGGTCTGTACCACAAATTAAATAATAATACTCTACGTGTGCCCTTGCCCATGATACGGGCAAGGGCAGCATCCGCTCGGTGTACCCCTTACATTTCATTAAAGTGTCAAAAGGGCCTCTACGCGTTGGCTTCAGCCCCGCGCGCGCCTCCCAAAGGTCCAGGACACCATTGTTCGGTGATTGGAAAGACATACAAATAATACTACCATACAGAAAATAAATTTCATACAGAACTGAAGATCGACTACGGTTCAGGGGGCCGATTTTTGAATCTCACGGCGTTCGAATTCAGAAAATTGTCACCGAAATTGCCTACTATTTTCAGTGACAATTTTCTGAATTCGAACGCCGTGAGATTCAAAAATCGGCCCCCTGGGTCCAAACGTGTTGTCCCTTTCCAATGTATTGCTCTATCAACTTTTTAATGTAATAATTTACCTTGTCTGTAACATTATGTTATCTGTAGGCCTAGCACATGATTGCCGCGAGAGTACGTCGCCGCGAGATATATCACACGTCTTCTTCTTAACTGTATTAATCACAATAAGGACGGGTAGTCTATCTGGCGGCGACATATCTCGTGGCAATCATGTGCTAACCCTGCTGCTATGCCAAGAGACGAAATAATTGCTTCGATGATGAGCCAAATGAACTCGAAGCAAACAGTTTCTGATCACTGCCATAACACAAAATTACTTGAGATTACAACTATCCAGGTTTCACTATACTTTAGATTTAAGTTATTACAACACTTAGCAAATTAGCGTTAACGATCAACGTCAGTGTATTTAATTGCTGGATTCGCGGAATATCGCATCGCATTTGGCAATTGTGAACCAATTAGAGGTTCAAAAAATAGCTACCGCATTTACTGTGTGTTAAGGAAACTTTTGTTGATATAGTTGTATTAGCTGAATTACTGTATAAATTATTTTCAAGGGCTATATCATATTCAATTTTAATTTGATGATATTAGAATTATAATCATTTTAATATTTTTAGAACTGGTATAAAATGAAAAATGACCCACAGGTTGCTAGTTTATCAGACAATATCCGCCTGTCATTTGTTTGGCTTTTTTTTTTGCTTTAAAGTGACAGGCCTATATCGTCATCAAAACGATAATGCTTAGACATCTTAAGAAATTATTCTGACTATAAAATCAACTGCAGAAAAAATTCACTGTGTTCATGTTTTAAATGTCATTGCTATTCTGAACCAAACGATAAAAGACAGTAGACACATTCAATCAATATTACCTCAATTTATGATAACATATCAATCTGCGTATAGATTAGTGCTTTGTAAAACTTTTTGCCGACGTCATATTGCCGTGAACAGCGGTATCATAAGAATGGTGTTTTACTGAGTAAGGGTATTATGAACGCCATATTCGTCTCTTGGTATACGTATAAACTTATCCTATTTGACGAAATATATTTTGTTGTCATAATAACCCGTTGGATATGACAGTTACTGGTATATTAGTCTTTTATAATTTGAGAAATCGGTGCCTGAAGTTCAGAGGTCTAAATATACTAACAGAAAAAAATGAAACTGAAGTTAAATTAAAAAAATGTTGTTTATTTGAACAGTGTCAACTTTGATTATTATTTGTAGTTTTTGGCGGTATATCAATGGATGTCAATGGCGTTCATAAAAACAGTGTCTAACGTGTTCATATAAACCTCAATTATTATAAACAGCACAGTATGATAATGTATTAATAATTTCAATCGAATTCACTAAATTATGAAAATAATTGTCAGTGACTAATAATCTTAATCATGCAGAAACGCCTGCAATACCACATATTTTTAAATTAAAGGAAATAAGGGTTCCTAGTTGACTACGGAACCCTAAAAATCATCAGTTGCTATGATCAACTTAGCCAAGAAGGCCTGCTAGATGCTTGCGATTTTTTTCATGCCTTCCATCAATTCCTACACGCCTTAGGGTGGTATATAGCGACATCTACCTTTAATATGCCAGAGCCACCGGCGGTGTGAATTTTTAAATTTTTGCTTTAATTTAAAAATATGTAATGACTAATAATGTTATGTATGATATATGTTTGCGGTGTCGCCGCTATAGACACCGCCTGGCGTCTGGAACGCTTGTAATGAGTACACTGCGGTTGTGGTTACACTAGATCAGTAAACCTTACGGTATCGAACGTGGTACCTATCGGTCGGCTTTTAGACTGGTGCTTTTTGCGTGTATAAGAGATATAAATGTATAAAATCTGCATCAAAAAGTAGAAAAAAGTCAAATAACGTCGATACGCGCAAAAAATAACGCTAGTCTGAAAGTCTTAGCCGGCATTTCGGGGCGCACTTACGACTTTAGTCCTATATTCAAGTTGAAAATACTGTTTAAGCTCAAAATATCTACCATAGCGTAGTAGTCCACTTAACTGCCATTTAGCATCGCATAGTCTGAGCATTCACCTAGAAATAATAATAGCAGTAAGTTATTGCTTTGACAAACAGTTCTCATAATCTGACACTGACTGCAGTAATTATACCAATATGTTATGTTTTGGTGGCGTCAGCAAGCTACGCATTATTCCTAGTATAGTTAGACTGAGAGTTTGCTCTGCATAATATACAAAGTATTGTCACTAAAACATCACAGTTCACTTGTCACGACTAGCCGAGTTATTCAAAGAACATAGGATAAAATATGATAGAATTTATAGCCTATACGAATGACTAAGACTTGAATATTTGTAATTTGAAATGTATTTGAATCGATCACAATTGTGTTATCGGTTTTTCGTGAATTTGTTAGAATAGAAACCAAAAGTCAGAGCAATCCACCGCGTACTTCCGTAATACCATTACCTTCCGTATGTTACAATAGAAGAGCAGCCATGCTATATTTTATAACTGATATTTAACTCGATACGCCACCGTAAGCCTATTTACCGCTAATAAATAAATAAGCAATAATTATAGTGAGATGAACAAAAACTCCAATTCGAACTAGCCTACTCGCCAGATATAGACACTAAACAATAGTATTAGACTAGAATATACATACCATAGTATCTACACCCAGTTACATATAATGCATTAATAAATAATTCCATGAATTTATAGTATAATCTTAAAATATAACGAATAATGCACGTCTTGAGATTATTGGATACGGCAGTCATATAATTACAATAGCTTAGACGGTCCCGAGTCGTAATCGTAGCACCGTCGGTTTAGCCATAGCCTAGGTATTAACAGACTCATAGACTAAAATATAACCCGGAATGCTTCCTATGTAGTGCTAAATATCTCATACGTTTACCTATAGTTTTAACACGATTACAGACATGGGTTTCGTTTGTGCAATGTAAATAATACCGTTATTTTATTTATAAATATGATTAAGCATGGTCGAGATAGCTTTCATTTATGGGTTTGTAAAACTTGGAGCGGAGCGGGGACGGCGCCGCAAACTAGAAAATTATCTATGGTGCCGTTCAGAATTCAAAATAGTACTGAATAATTATTGTAGTGAAATATACAGGGTTTTAAATTCAGACGAGACTAATTATACTATGGTTTTAAGTTTATAAAGCCTTCCCCGCCTCGCGCCACGTAACGATTACTACGAAAATGTGGAGATACTGGGAGAGAATCCCAAGGGTTATTTCATAGTAAGTAATTCACCAAATAATATTATAAATGAATGAATAAATGTTTAACGCAATGTGAAATACCTAGCCAGTAAGTTTAAAATGTAATGAGGAGTATGTTAGCCATATTGCTAAAGCATATTATTGTTAAGGTTCATAAAACATCTCAAGTCTACATACAATAGTTCCTTTGTCATGTGTCATTTATAATCATACGAGTAACGCAGAAAATAAAAAGATATTCATAAAAATATTGTATAAAATAATGTACCGATTAATTATTTGCTATCTCAAATATGATTTTTCTTGAATAAACATTTACATACGAGACTGATTGTTTAATTTGGTGTAATTAGTAAATTTTGTGCAGTTGCATAACGCCATTCTTGTTTGCAAATGTTATCACTAGGTTGTCAGGGTGCCGTGGGGACAAATAGCAGAGCTGTTTGCCCGGAGTTACAGCGCGGCGCTCGCTTGATTAGGCAACGCGCGCGCCACCATTCCGATTCTCCATCGCTCGCGCGCGCTCGCTACCTCAAAAACAAAAATATTGTGAAGTGCTCGTGACATACATTCAGTGATTTTAAAGTTTTTGGATTATTTTAAATTAAAAAAGTTTGGAACAATGACAGCAGGCAGTGAAGAGCATGAGCCCCTGATTTCATCTTCAGCAGAACATCAGCGGGTCACCTACAATGCCTCGCCACAGGTAAATACACTTTGATATATTATCATAATGCACAAACTATAATTAATATATATAAGTTAAAAAAAATGTGGTTAAATAATGTTTATGACAGTATCATATGATCGATAGATCACTGAAATTAGCTTCTTATAAGTATACCTGATAAGGGAGCTAGGAAATTATTTCAGGATTTCAGGGATTGTGTCCATAAAAGTATAATTTGACAAAGTGCACTATTTTAAGATGTTTCTACAAAATGTATAAATTTATATCTACTCATACTCATTGAAAGGGTGACCAACCCCTAAAACTAAAAATGGCAGTTCGAATGTTTGGCTAATGAAAATGAAAATGAATGAAATGAAAATGAAATATTTATTTTTCAAGTAGGCATATTACAATGCGCATATGAACGTCAAGGTGTTAACATAATTATCTTTGTAGTCTAAGTATAAGAAATTATGTATGCTGTTTGTTTTCCTAATCAATAAAATAAAAAAATAAATATTATAGCCACTTCGCTCTTGGCTAACTTTTCCGGTTGGCAGTATAAAAGCCGGTTATTTTTTTATTACAAAATAATCTACCACAAGTACCTACGTATAAGGGCACATAATATTCGTTCATTTATCTCTAAAGTGCGCGAAGGTATTATTTAAATTCAACATTTTCTAAGTCAACAAACGCAACCTACTTAATTCTTTAAACTACGGAAACTTCGGAGAAGTGAAGCAATCGCTAGACACTGGCCGAATTATAAGAAAATATGTTAAAACACGTTTTATATGCACCGGTCCGTCGAGTTTCGGAGCCTTCCGATGCGGCTAGTTGGTGACCTTTATATTTTACTTTGCCTAAAAATAAGTTATAGAAAATGTATGTTTTTTTAGGCCATAACACCGCCTCTTGTTACCTCTGTTCAATTGTTTTTGTTTCTTGTGTATTACTTGTAAACTACTTATATGAGGTGTGCAATAAAGAGAGTTGTATTGTCTTCCTACAACGTATAAGCGGTTAGTTAGTAGATAGTTTTCTTGTAGAACATAATAGGAAATTTTTAAATCTAGTTACGGCAACTATTTTAGTTTTACATGTCCAAATTCATTTAGGCTAGTATTTGACCTCACAAATCACAATGCTACCTCTAGTGAGCAACATATTCATAGCTCGAATCTAATGCCATAGGTACTAATCTTCAATAGGTAAATATTTGTTAGTTGCACTAGGCATTATAATTACCTACTTCTCACTTTTTAGACAGGTAAAACGGTTATGATAAAAAATAAAACGTACTTAGATAAACTGTACTATCTTACTTACGTCTATGTAAATAATTCTACTGTATTAGATACTTAATATGTACATAATACTAAAATGAATAATGATGTAAACATATCTAGGTAGCGTTTCCAACCTATGGTTGAGGTGAACTAAAAAACAAAGTGCTAGCATAAATTCAAAGTGCCTCCCAAGCAATGAATCTCACTGCTATCATAACAACGTACTTATAACCCAATTACTAGAGCTCGAGCCGATATCCTCAGGCCTAAATCCTCACTCCAATTCGATCAATTGCCCCTATTCACTGCAATGGGTCATATCCTGTAACTATGCAGCTAGGATAGATGCTTTATCTACTACGTATCTATCAATCACTTTCTAGAAACGTTTAACTTTCGTAGATGGAAAATAAGAATAGAGTATTAAGTTAGGTACGCATTATTTTTATACTAGGTATGTTGATGGATTGGGCGGGACACGTCTGTCGGATGCATCCGGAGAGATGGGCCAAGGTAGCGACCGAATGGGCGCCACAAATTACCAGAGGCCGAGGTAGACCAAAGATGAGATGGCGGAAAGACCTGGACTCATTTTGTGGCGGCTGGCGAGTACACCGGTCAAATCTTACATGAAAATCGGCTAAAAAAACAAAGTGTGATGTAAAGCTGGATTTTTGGTATGTTATTTAGAGTCCTTGGGGGAATGTAAGACTACATTTTGCAAGCAAAAAAAAAGTGTGCTAACTTCGTAATTTAAAAAAAAAGGAAAAAAATCGGACATTTTTTGATCTTTATTTTTTTATTAAAAAACTATGCGTTTTTGGTCAAAAGTTGCTGTGTAATGTTAAAAGCGCATTAAATTTCAAACAGTTTGACATCTTTTTTATCAATGTCCGTCAAATAGTTTTCGAGATATGAAGCGTCAAAAAAGGTTAATTTTTGACGCATTTATAAAATGTAGCGTTTTGCCAATATTTTTAAACAAATATCTGCAAAATACTTCATGATATGATATATATTGCAATATAACATTGTATAAAATTTATTTTGCTTTAGTTTTAGTGCAAATAAAGGTCAGTAAGACGAATAGTTACTTTGGTAAACAAAAAAAAATCTATAAATAGAGAAGCCAAGAGTCTGGTAGATTGGTTAAGGTAAAATAGTTTACGCTAAAAGTTTTAGGTTGAAAGTGCTATCTATTCGATCTTACTTTCTTTGATATCCGTTTATCTGAAAAAATTGTCTAAGCTAACTTTGCATCGATTTGACTATTACTAATGAAGAAATAAAATACAGTAAAATTTTGAAGTTTAGTAAATTAGAAAAATAAAACAGAATTAGTTACATTTTACTTTTCCTTTTTGAGGGTCCTGGTTCTGCATCTTGATGGCACAACTCCTGTAGTGATAGAAAGTCCACTTGAGTTGTATTTGACCACCAATTGCTGTGGAATAAACTACGGGAACGGAAAGCGCCCACGCCAATTATTAAGATACTGGAGAAGTGGTATTCCCAGCAGAAGAACGTAGTAAGATGGAAGTCAACTCTGTCCACAGCCAGCGGGCTAAACTGTGGCGTGAGACAAGGAGGCAGTATGTCTCCGGCTCTCTTCAGCGTGTACATGGATGGGCTGTCGCAGGCTTTGACCAGTACCGAGGTTGGCTGCTCCATCAATGGACAAATGATAAATCACATCGCATATGCAGACGATATGGTCCTACTAGCACCATCTGTGGGAGCTATGCGTAAGTTACTTGCAGAATGCGAGAGATACGCCAGCCAGCATAACATGAGATACAATCCGGACAAGTCTGAATTTATGCTCATGGAGGCAGCACATATGCCCACACATGTACCACCTCTTTTGCATGATGGAGTTCAATTGCGGAGAGTACACGAAGTCAAATATCTTGGCCACATCTTGTTGTCCAGTTTAAAAGACCAGGAGGACATAGAAAGGCAGAGGCGAGCCACCGCAGTAAGGGCAAACATGTTGGCTAGAAGATTCGCCAAATGTAGTGACAGCGTTAAAAAACAGCTGTTCCTCAGTTTTTGTACAAGCGTGTATACTGTCGAGTTATGGTCCGACTACACCTGCGCGGCTGTGAGAGACCTGCGCGTGCAATACAACACATACTATGTACTGATATTCGGGCACGTCCACGACAACGCTCGTGAGATTACATCGATGTTATTGACCCTCAGTGATATGCTTTAAAAACCAGTCCGTACAAGAACAATTTCGGAACAATCTGATTCAATTACTTAATGAGGGTTTTCTACTCGTAAATATTTTTTTCCGCCAAGCGGCGATCCTGAGGTCTTTCTGACCGTAAACTTAACTTACTAAATAAATGTTGATTTGATATACGCAAATATGTGTCTGAGTAATACTTGAACAGCTCCCAAATAATAATAATTCGTTCTCCGCTACGCCTCCTGTAAATATATGTAAACTATCCCATTTGGTCATTACCATCCACCGATTATTTCTGATCCAGTTATACTAGACTTATGATATAATCCTATTTTTTTAAATAACTGGCACTCTTTTGGTCTTAAATGAAAGCTAGTGAATTTTTCTACATCTTTATTTTACAATTTATGTAATAGACTGAGTTGTTTTGCTGATATCTGTCTCAAAATATTAGCAAAACGAATATTTTCATAGAAAGGGGAAAAATGCTCTTTTTTTGACGCTTCATATCTCAAAAAATTATTGACGGACATTGATAAAAAAGAGGTCAAACTGTTTGGAATTTAATGCGCTTTCAACATTACAAAGCAACTTTTGACCATAAATGCATATCTTTTTAATAAAACGGCAAAAACCAAAAAAAGTCTGATTTTTTTACTTTTTTTTTTAAATTACGAAGTTAGCACATCATTTTTTTGCTTGCAAAATATAGTCCTACATTCCCCCAAGGACCCCAAATAACATACCAAAAATGCAGCTTTACATCACACTTTGTTTTTTTATTTCTCTTTTTGACCAGTGTAGAGAGCATGCACAGAGCCGTGATGAGTGGCGGAAAACAGGGGAGGCCTTTGCCCAGCAGTGGGACACATTTATTTATTTTTTTATTTAATCTTTATTGCACAAAGAAAATACAATTGTACACAAGGCGGACTTAATGCTATAAGGCATTCTCTACCAGTCAACCTTCGGGCAAAACAGAGAAATTGTAGGCTATTAAAAAAAAAAAGGTATGTTGATGCATAGAGTCCGCCTGGTGTTAAGCAGTAACCGTAGCCTATGGGCCGTAGCATATGATAATCGTTGATGCTAGATGCCGACCGAAACGCAGTCTGGCTTTGTCGCGCCAATACGAAAGAGCGACAGACATAGCGTTTGTGCATTTGCTACGTTGTGCGTTGGCTACGTACCCTGAAACTCCATACCTGTGATATCCGTGTTTTTGCTATTTCAATTTTACTGGTAATCCATACTAATATTATAAATGGGAAAGTGTGTGTGTCTGTTTGTTTGTCCGTCTTTCACGGCAAAACGGAGCGACGAATCGACGTGATTTTTTAGGTGGAGATAGTTGAAGGGATAGACAGTGACAGGCTACTTTATGTCTCTTTCTAACGCGAGCGAAGCCGCGGGCAAAAGCTAGTGTAAAATAAGGCTAATTTATAATCTCAAATTAGCCTTTTTCGAATGACAAAATTGATGACGGCGACTATAAGGCCGTTTTCACATTATCCGATCCGATATCGGGTGTCGGACCGACATCCTACACCCGATAAACGCTTCCGATAATGTCGGATGTCGGTCCGATAAAACGCATTGTTCCAAATCAATGAAGTATGATTTTGTATCAAAAAATATTTAAAAAAAAAATTATATTTAATAATTATAAGCACTATATTTCAAATATTTTATTGTAAAATTAAAATAACGAGCATAAAAATACTCAAGTGTGTGCAGGTAAAATAAATAATTGTACATTTAACTATATCTACTAAAACATGAAAAAATTAGTATCCGCAATTCGGACCGATGAATTACAATCTTTTTCTTTCAACAGAAATTCATCATTAACAGCTGTTTAAAGCTAGGAACATACTACGCGGACGTCCGTCGTAAATCGACCGCGGACGGGAATCTGGACAATGAAATTACACATAACCGTGCAAACTATCGGTCGACGGACGTGGACGTGGCCTTGAGCGCATGGACGTCCGATCGAAATCTGGCTCGCTGGATGTTTTGTTCCGTGCACACTGATCGGTCGCGGTCGCGGTCGATTTACGACGGACGTCCGCGTAGTATGTTCCTAGCTTTATAGACGCCATTTTTGTCACGCACACTACTACAAACGTATACCTACATTATATACGCACACATAAGGTAAAATACCCCATAATGGACGGTGATGCCATTATGGACAAAAAAACACAAATCCTTAAAAATAAGTATCTAAAATACGTTTCTAAAAACTGACGGCTATGTACCATAAACTAGAGTTAATTTTGAGTTTAATTTTGAAGTTTCAATTAATTCGGTTATTTCTGAAGGATTTGGAGACAAGATAAAATTCACCAGTTTACTGAAAAAAATATCAAGACGAATTCTTAGTAATGTTGCTAAGAGAGATGAGTTCATGTATAAAATAATAAAAAAATAACGCACGGTGTAATCTTGAATGGGTTTTACTTACTGCATTAAGCATGATATAAGGTATAAAACATACTAGTTTGTTGCTCCAAAGATATAAAGAAATGATGTTATTTTGCAAGTGTCCATTACTGGACCCGAAAAACTGCCTACCTCCTATAATGGACAAGGAACAATTTACAAAACCAAAATTTACAAGAAACAATCCTATGTTAAAATAACCCAAACTAATTGTATTTATGGTGTATAAAATTGACTCATTGCGTATCAGTTGGCTTTAAAAGTAAAATTTTAAACTTATTTCACTGTCCATAATGGGGGATCCATTACTGGAGAACTGCCGTCCATAATTGGAGAAAAAACACCTAGTTTTAATTTGTTAACTATGAAGAAACCAATAGGAATATCTATTCTGCAATACGCTTGAAATGTAGAAGAAGGATAGGACATTCAAGATTTAACACGCTTGGCGGTAGAATTTTTACATTTATCAGTGAAATATCAAAAACTGGCGAATTTTTTTCTTAAACTGTCCATGATTGGGTTCGTCACCTTACAAATATTATCGGCCGACAGCTGGCGGGGGGTCCAGCATGCCAAAAATGTCGGAAGCGTCCTGCCGATATCGGCAGTTCGATGGTGCCTCAGACAAAAACTGTTGTAGGAAAGTGCCATCTGCATTAAATCCGCAATTTTTGCGTTTTATATCGTTTTTTAGTAATAATGATCTATCAAATACATAAATAAAGACCTGGAAGCGCATAAATCTTACATTTTACATCCTTCCTACACCCGATATCGGATCGGATAATGTGAAAACGGCCTAATAATATAATATTAATGTGGAAATATTAGTGTATAGGTATATAGGTATCCTAATAATTAAATTAACCTTAGGTAGTGACTACTTATAAGTAAGCAGCTTAGGTGTATTGCTAAAATTAAGTTTCTAGTTAGGTATTTGCAGGCTTAATCCGGGCTGCGGAAATCTACTTAACACTATTAGGCACATGCTCAAGTGTTAAGTTTTCATTTTACTAAGTTCTAGCCTTCTGGCACTATTTGTAATTACCTATAATTAGATAAGTAAGTACCCACTTACTTAAAACTTGTTGAGTACTTACGTATCTTAACGCTTAACAATTTTTACATATCAGGTTTATACCTTTTAGTTAAGGACACATCAGACTTTATTGTAGTAAATATACTAAATTGATTATGCTCATACATTTATTATCTACTAGCTTTTGCCCCCGGCTTCCCTCGCATTAGAAAGAGACAAAAATTAGTAAACAACACACACAAACAGACACACACACTTTCCCATTTATAATATTATATAAATAAATAATAAATAAATATTATAGGACATTCTTACACAGATTGACTGAGCCTGAGCAAGAAGGCTTGTATTGTGGGTACTCGGACAACGATATATATAATATACAAATACTTATATACATAGAAAATGTCCACGACTCAGGAACAAATATCTGTGATCATCACACAAATAAATGCCCTTACCGGTATTCGAACCCAGGACCGCGGCTCAGCAGGCAGGGTCACTACAGACTGAGCCAGACCGGTCGTCAAATATTAGTATGGATTTGTCTAAGTAAAGTTAGCAACGCTGAAGTGACCACCCTGGGGATAGTGATAAATGAAACTCTTTAGTATGTACAGTCAAGTGCAAAAATAAGTATCGAAAAAATCGACTCAAAAATATGGTACTACGATCTTATTACACCGGACTAAGGTGCTATGGGACATATTTTTGAGTAAGATGTGTACACCCATATTTTTACACTTGACTGTACCTGCTGAAGTTCGTCCGCTTCAGTCCGTTTTCACATTATCCGATCCGATAGGCATCGGATGTCGGAAGGATTTCAATGGAAAAAACCCAGAATGGCGCGATATCGGTTCTATACATCCGATATCGGTTCGGATACTGTGAAAAGTTGAAAACGCACTAACGCGTGTTATCCTACCGTCATAGAATAATTAATATCACCTACGAAAATAGGAAACCGACTTCTATTCCTATAATAGCTCAGTTCTGTCGTAAGTTTTCGGGTCAAAAGTCCCCGCTGCTAGGTAGCTACCGGTATCGCCACCCGATACCGGGCCCGGAACCGAAACCGATACCGGTCTAATCCCATCCGGTAATTAACACCCTATAAATGTTACAAGTGGATTCCTTGCTGGATTCTTGATAGGTGTATGTTTGGTGTTCATTTCTATTTAGCTGAATTGTGATCTTGACTCTTGACGTGTTCATTCATTTCCCTTGACGGATGAGTTCATCGTCATTCGCTTGCCCTAATACCAATTAGGTACTTTGGGGTCGGCGCAGCATGTCTTTTTCTTCCATACATAAGGTGCATTAGGGTAATTCCGAATGACAGAAATGCTTAGGTAATTCCGAAAGAGGAATCTTTATATTATGATGGAAGTAATGGTGATTTTTGTGTGACTTTCGAAATTAGACGACTTTCGGAATTACCCTAATGCACCATACCTTTCTATTGGACGTCATCTCATCATTCGTCACTGCTTTCCTTTCATATCATCTCTCACCCAATCCATCCACAAAATCTGCGGCTTTCCTCTCCCGCTTCCTAAGCACTTCTACAGTAGCTTTATTATCTAACTAAGCCCAAGATTTGGCGTAGGCACCAATTTTACGAAAGCGACTGCCATCTGACCTTCCAACACGAAGGGTAACTAGGCCTTAGGATTAGGATAGGAGCAATATTAATGCTTTTATAAAATACCACACTGAAGTATCTAGCTTAACAGAATTATACAAGATTAAAAATAACGACGGTAGGCAGTAGGTAAGTAGGTACGTAGTACATACTAAGGTAACGGACCCAATCATGGACAGTTTAAGAAACATTTTCGCCTGTTTTTGATATTTCACTCATAAATGTAAAAATTCCACCGCTAAGCGTGTTAAATCTTGAATGTCCTATCCTTCTTTTACATTTCAAGCGTATTGCAGAATGGATACTCCTATTAGTTTCTTCATACTAAACAAATTAAAACTAGGTGTTTTTTCTCCAATTATGGACGGCAGTTCTCCAGTAATGGATCCCCCATTATGGACAGTGAAATAAGTTAAAAATTTTACTTTTAAAGCCAACTGATACTCAATGAGTCAATTTTATATATCATAAATACAATTAGATTGAGTTATTTTAACATAGGATTGTTTCTTGTAAATTTTGGTTTTGTAAATTGTTCCTTGTCCATCATAGGAGGTAGGCAGTTTTTCGATTCCAGTAATGGACACTCGCAAAATAACGCCATTTATTTATATCTTTGGAGTAACAAACTAGTATGTTTTATACCTTATCTCATGCTTAATGCAGTAAGTAAAACACATTCAAGTTTACACCGAGTATTATTTTTTTATTATTTTATACATGAACTCAACTCTCTTAGCAACATTACTAAGAATTCGTCTTGATATTTTTTTCAGTAAACTGATGAATTTTATCTTGTCGCCAAATCCTTCAGAAATAACCGAATTAATTGAAACTTCAAAATGAAACAGCTCTACAACTCTAGTTTATGGTACATAGCCGTCAGTTTTTAGAAACTAATTTTAGATACTAATTTTTAAGGATTTGTGTTTTTTTGTCCATAATGGCATCACCGTCCATTATGGGGTATTTCACCTTACATAAGTATTAAATGTAAAATTATTATTGATACCTAAGCTAAGTACCTAATCCAGGCTATTTCTAATTCCAAAACTTTTTTGGCTTCCTTATTAAGTCACTGGTGGGTTAGATATCCCGCGAGAGGCTTATTTGCGTCTCACCATGTGCTTACGAATATCACACAAAGTTAAATTTCGCTTGATCTACGTTCTTTGTAGGTTGTCCTAAAAGTGTTAGGGCTTATGTAAGGTAGGGAAGCAGTAGCAGATATGCTCTTTTGCCAATGGGTACGTAGCCAAATATACAAAAGCTTACGATAATATCGTAGCTATCTCTGTTGCTTATCCGTATTTGCGCGACAGAGCTAGACTGCGTTTCGATCAGCGTCTAAGCGTCAGCGATTGTCATTTCGGCTAAGCTGGCTGCCAACCCCAGTGGTGTCAAATTCGCGATATCCCCCTGCTTGTTAACGTGGAAAATGCTCATAAGGCAATTTTCTGAACCATGGTGTTGCATAATTCGGTATTTACATATTTTTAAAAAGAGGGGAAGTGCTAAATGTATACCTGAGCGATTTCACACCCAAGATGGCAATAAGACGGATTCAACAAAACTTGTCAAGTGTCAACTATGTAGGTTATTTATTATATATAATCTTATTTATATATATTGTATTTTAAACATGTTGCTACTTTAAAAGTACAAGAATATAGAATAAAACCTATATTATAAACCATAAAGATAATTTCTTATCTTTTCTTGTTTAATGAAGGCTTTTTTTAGAAGAAGCACAAATGGCAATGGACTCAATTCATTTAGAATTGGATCTGAGTCACCGTCACAATTTATTATCACTGTTTGTAAAATCTGTCTATACAATCGTACTAGTAAATCTAAACTCCCTGCAAAACGAAAATGGACTGACAGTATATAGGTACCTACATAGTACGAAATGATTTTTCTTCGTATTTTTACGGAAACGTACGAACGAGTCATGCTATTTCAGTCAGTCTCAGTATAACAAGTACTGAACTGTCTGAACTAGCATGACAAATACCTACGGACGTTTCCGTAAAAAAACGAAGGAAATGCTTTTTGCACTACATGTCATATGTGCTCTACCTCTTACCTTTATAAAATATGTCCTTCACCAGGAATCCAACACACCAGAGCCTCGAATGAGCGGAGGAGAAGTGACCCTGGCCATCCCACAGCGCAACTATGGAGCCATCGGCGGCTTGGAAAAGGTCACCTACACCTGGGCGGACATCAACGCCTTCGCCACAGAAAACAGGTCCAGGAGCAGAAGGTTCTGGAACTTCTGGAAGGGGTCTACTGACCGTATGTTCCAGCAGAGGAAACAGTTATTGAAGAATGGTAGGTTAATCTTCTACCAAAGAATCATACTTTTTAGGGTTCCGTAGTCAACTAGGAACCCTTATAGTTTCGCCATGTCTGTCTGTCCGTCCGTCCGTCCGCGGACAATCTCAGCGAGTGAGTAGCACTAGAAAGCTGAAATTTGGTACCAATATGTAAATCAATCACGCCGACAAAGTTCAAAAATAAAAAGTGGAAAAAAATGTTTTATTAGGGTACCCCCCCCCCTACACGTAAAGTGGGGAGTGTTTTTTTTTTTCACTTTAACCCTAACATGTGATATATTGTTGAATAGGTATTTAAAAATGAATATGGGTTTACTAAAACCATTTTTTGATAATGCTCATATTTTCGGAAATAATCGCTCCTAAAGTAAAAAAAATGTGTCCCCCCCCCCCCTCTAACTTTAAAAAGTTTAAAAAAATCTAACCCATAAGTTTAAAAAATATGAAAAAATCACAAAAGTAGAACTTTATAAAGACTTTCTAGGAAAATTGTTTTGAACTTGATAGGTTCAGTAGTTTTGGAGAAAAATACGGAAAACTACGGGACCCTACACTGAGCGTGGCCCGACACGCTCTTGGCCGGTTTTTGTCCGATACTTTCGCACATCTGGTCGATAAGCTCTTGAGATAGCTATATTTATTAGGTAATCTTTCTCTTTCGCGGGGCGCAGAATCATTTTTGGTGCTAAAGTTATCCATAACCATAGAAAGGGGTAACGCCATAAGTACTGTGGGTACTTTGGCACTAGAAACGATACGGAGCGGGGTTTAATAACTAGTGAGTTTATTTGTAAATATTTATTTTAAGTTACATTTAATTGAATTTTCTTATTTGTCTAGGTGAGTATATTAAATAAATCTTTCTCTTAAAATAATCTTGTGAGATAATCTGAATCTTAATTGATTTAGAACACTATATTAAATAAGATAAATTACATATAAGACACGCATTGATAAGCGAATATCGGGAAACGTACCATTCATAGTATTTAAGTGCTGACAGATGCGTTTCATTTAATTATCGTAAAGCGCAATTACATTTCTCTTCAACGTTTGACCAATGAATGATACCTTGCTTTTAATAATATTAATCACGAGGCAATCAATAAAGTTACTCGTGATCAATAAAATACTTAACTCTAATCTTTAAATAATATCCGATATTGACAATTCAACTGTTTTTAGTAAATGGCGCCGCATACCCTGGCGAGCTTCTTGCTCTCATGGGTTCTTCAGGCGCGGGCAAAACCACACTCCTGAATACACTGACCTTCCGTACTAATGGTGGAGTGGTCTCCAGTGGAACTAGAGCTTTGAATGGGCAGCCAGCTACACCTGAAGCGCTGACGGCGCTGTCAGCATATGTGCAGCAACAGGATCTGTTTATTGGGACGTTGACTGTCAGAGAACATCTAGTCTTTCAGGTAAGATTTAGTAATAAACTGATTAGTAGGTATCGATTCTGGATGTGTCAATAAATTTTTCGAACACCTATCGCACCAATTGGTACCCCTGAAGCGCTGACGGCGCTGTCGGCATAGTTATGTGCAGCAGCAGGATCTGTTTATTGGGACGTTGACTGTCAGAGAACATCTAGTCTTTCAGGTAGGATTTACTATCAAATCGATTAGTAGGTAGGTATAGATTCTGGATACAACGATAACTGTCTCAAACATAGTTACACGTCTTTCGCAATAATGGTCGAGTGGTATCCAGTGGTATGAGAGCTCTAAATAGGACTTTCAAAAGTAACTGGCTATAAAGCCAGTTACCTACTCTTGAAAGTCTTGAAGCGCTTACTCAATAGGATCTATTTTACTCTGACTGTTAAACGAAAATAAATGCATCTTCTAACTCTGATGGACTTATTACACACAGTAGGGTAGAGTTAATGCAGGATTTTTTGTGTACCGCGTGTTTGACTAACATGTGGCGTTTCCGATGAATTACCGTAATAAGTCAGACATTCCACCAGAGGCCCTGGTAGGTAATTATTTACGAGTAGTTTTAAAATTAATCAAAGATCCAACACGTGACTTTAAACTATAAAACTATTAATTAAATCAAAGAGAATCAAGATTAATGAGTAACTTATAAGCGTAGTATTGCATAACATTAGATCGGAGCACAAAATTAATGATTTCTGGCATTTCGTTCTGCTAATGTGAAGCAAAAGACAAAAAATGACGTATTTATATCAACTTGAGACTTTTTCAATGATTAATGAAATGTTGTAATTTATGGTTTTAAATTGTTTTATTTCTACAGGCTTTAGTACGAATGGATCGCCACATACCATATGCGCAGCGGATGCGCAGAGTAGGAGAAGTCATTCAAGAGGTAAGTAATGATACTTTTTAATATTTAGATAGGTACTTTCTCCAAAACATTCTCATATTCAGTTGTTAATTCTCTCCCTCTACAATCCTGCACCAACTGTTTCTGTTTAGCCTAAATGTTATCTAGTGGGGAAAGCCTCAAGACTTGACATAATTATGGTGGGGCCAATATGTATTTTTGTCAAAACTGGAAATTATTAAATTGTGCTTAACAAAACAAATGATTGCGTGCCTCGCAATCTCGGATCTTCATAAGTAAACTCTTCTATGCAATATTATCACGCTTTAAAAAGATTAATTTGATACACCAGAATAATTTTACCTCAAGTTTAGAGATTAGTGAAAACTATTAAGATGCGTTTTGATAGAACCGGTTTGGGCTACGTATTCCGTTACGCGCTTCACTAGTTAACAAAATGGAGATATTATTAGAGCTTTCTTAAATTTTTATTTAATTAGAGGGTTAGTTGATTCTTTCGTTATAACAGCTAGTTTTGGTACAGGCTTTATTATAAACTACTATTTACCTACTCATTCGTCAGTATTTTTACACATGCATCGAAAATATATATCATAACCGTGTGTTATAATGATTGTTTACCTTACAGTTAGTCTTATCAAAATGCCAGAACACCGTGATCGGCATACCAGGGCGCTTAAAGGGCATATCAGGAGGCGAGATGAAACGACTGTCCTTCGCCAGTGAGGTCCTTACGGATCCGCCGCTAATGTTCTGCGACGAACCAACCTCCGGCCTGGATTCTTTCATGGCTCAGAATGTCATACAGGTTTGATATCTTATTGCAATCAAATATTATAATAAATAAATATAAATAAATAATAAATAATAATGTTATAAATGGAAAAGTGTGTGTCTGTTTGTTTGTCCGCCCTTTACGGCAAAACGGAGCGACGAATTGGCGTGATTTTTTAAGTGGAGATAGTCGAAAGGATGGAGAGTGACATAGGCTACTATTTGTCTCTTTCTAATGCGAGCGAAGACGCGGGTGAAAACTAGTATAATATTATAAATGGGAAAGTGTGTGTGTCTGTTTGTTTGTCCGTCTTTCACGGCAAAAAGGAGCGACGAATTGACGTGATTTTTTAAAGTGGAGATAGTTGAAGGGATGGAGAGTGACATAGGCTACTTTTTGTCTCTTTCTAACCTGAGCGAAGCCGCGGGAAAAAGCTAGTAATAAATATTCCCTTCGTCTCGCGAACAAGTTACATTGCAATCGTTGAACTTGGTCAGTCCATTGGATGATGCTGACTGATTTCCGCCACAGCTACTGTATACTATGAATTAGAGATTATTATATTAACAGTGTGTAGCTGTTCCAATCTTTGGTGCGCCTTTAGGAGGCAGTAAATTGTATTCAACAAACATATGAATTCTGTCTCCAGGATGGATCTGGTTCACCTTTTTGACTAAGTTTCTTCTGCGTTCAGGTATTAAAGGGACTGGCACAGAAAGGAAAGACAGTGGTGTGTACGATACACCAGCCGTCTTCGGAGTTATACGCCATGTTCGACAAGTTGCTCATCATGGCCGATGGACGGGTCGCGTTCCTTGGCTCACCAGACCAGGCTACAGACTTCTTTAAGGAGTAAGTATTTTGTGAATGGCTCCAGGGGTATTTTAAACATTTAATGACGTTCAAGAAGACACATGACTCACATGAGACACATGAACTTTGTGCACTTCTTGACATAGGTCTTTTTCGTAGGTAGGTATGAGTTGTCAGTTGAAGTTTACCTAAAACAGGCTATATGTGGAAGAAGATTTGCTATAGGTACACAAATAACCTTGGACAAGTGAAGAAATTGTTGGAAAATATTCATTGGTATTTCGCCCGCCAGGTTAGGAGCAGCCTGTCCAGCCAACTACAACCCCGCAGACCATTTCATCCAAATCCTGGCGGGAGTGCCAGGGAGGGAAGAGGCGACCCGACACACTGTGGACACAGTGTGCACGGCGTTCGCCAAGTCTGAACTAGGGTGCCAAATAGCTGCTGAGGCTGAAAATGCATTGTTGCATCAGGTGAGTTTCCTCTTTCTCAACAAATATTTACAAACCATCAACTTAGTCTCCCAATTCCTATTGCATTTGTCTCGATAAAAACGTGCGTGACTACGTGTATAGTTTTTTGAGCAACTACGAGTACGGGTGTCGTAAGTGACGCTAGAATTCAACATTCGTTCCTTTCTTGTCCATGCTAACAAAACAACCAGTTTTATAAATCGGTCAATGTTGTTAACTTATTCGTTAATGTTATATATTTTTTAAATTTCTTCAAACAGCGCAAAATTACCTCCGGCTGGACGGACTCAGCATGGTCAACACCAAGTTTGCGCTCGCGCCGCTCTCCATACAAAGTGTCATGGTGGGCGCAGTTCAGGGCTGTTCTTTGGCGATCCTGGCTTTCAGTTACTAAGGAACCCATGCTTATCAAAGTGAGGTTTCTACAGACCATTGTAAGTATCTTTGCATTCATGATTTTCTGATGATATAATTTTTATTACGAACATTTTCTACTTAATAACGTTTGTGAAGTTAACTTCTTCTGAGGCTGCTTATTTTACACGACACAACAGATGCCTATGGAGGGACCGAGTCTTCAAAAGAATGACATGGTGTCACGATCCTCAGCAATGAGGGAATGACTGAAGAAGAAGAAGATTTAGAGCTGGATCATTGCTTTTTTTTGCGATTGTTAGAAACATTGTCCTGTAAAATTTATTTATTTCTTGTACATTTTACTGCATTATCTTTCTTGAACTACTTGTTAGATTTGAACGATTCTGACCAGTAAGATTTTGTCCAGATGGTGTCCATACTGATAGGTGTGATCTACTTCGGCCAAAATTTGGACCAGGATGGTGTCATGAATATCAATGGAGCCATTTTCATGTTCCTCACTAACATGACCTTCCAGAACATCTTCGCTGTCATCAATGTAAGTATTGTTACTATTTTTAGCAGTACTCTTGTCACCATTATGATTTTCATCCATATCGTCATCGTCACCTTCATCATCAATACATTCATACAACAGATATTTACTGTCAATTTTATCTTAGGTTTATATACAAATTTACTCTTAATTATAGGTTTCTTGACATATTTTCTTTTTCCACTGCTCTTACCTCTGAAAGCCTGACATACCTACATAAAGGACATTTTTAGTATTTGTGCACACAGCACAATGTCATCGCAATTAGCACCAATTTATCTCTGGCATACTTGATACTTGAATGACGCTGAATTTCTTAATTGCTATCCTATCCCTAATTGCAGCATACCCTACTACGTTAATTACCAAGTTAAATATATCTCAAATGCCAGTGAATGTCTTAAAGTCTATTTTATTTACTTTGTGCAATGATTACTTAAATATCCACTTAAAGAAGCTCAATGCAATTAAAATTCTTTAGCTTTAATTATTATCATTAAGTACCGACACTACCAACTAATCGTTAGCAAGGCTTGGACGTCATATTTTTGGTTGACAGGTTTTATTATGACGCAGTATTCATGTCATTTACAATGACGCACTCCTTGACTCCTAATGACATGTTGCTAAAGATTAGAATTGACGAATTTGCGCGTCGTTGTGGATGAGAAGAATTAAAATAATCTACATAGACATATTTATTTTTAGCTTAGTCTATTGAACTTTCGCTTGGTGAGATTTATAAGTAACACTGCAAAATATACACACGCACGCACACTAATGCAAAAATAGAAACCCGTACATGCCGCTACGTTATTATTTATTTATTTATAGTTATGTAAATGCGAGATGCGAAAAGATTAGCCCGATTAAAAAAATGAAGCATATGTCTGCAAAATGCTACGAAAAATATGGTTATGGAAATGAAGTCATTAATTTCACATGCCTTGCTTCTGTGTGACAAATACGTCTCATATTCTTAATTCTTATTATAAAGTATTTGGATATTTAATGATTAATCGACCAATAACTTATATTTTGCATTTGACGCTCAAACATTTGAAATTTATGTCTATCATTAGATGATTTGTATTGTAAAGTATGTATTTAGGTAAGTAATTCTTCATGATAATGATCAATAAAGCGAGTTTCAATAAGTATTTAGCATAAGCAAACTCTTATTTAGAGGTATATTTCAAACTTCCTTCAGGTATTCTGCTCTGAACTTCCAATCTTCATCCGGGAACACCACAACGGCATGTACCGAGCCGACGTTTACTTCCTATCGAAGACTTTGGCCGAAGCACCAGTGTTTGCGACGATACCTTTGGTTTTCACCACCATCGCGTATTATATGATCGGGTTGAACCCGGCGCCAGAACGATTCTTTATAGCGTCAGGATTGGCGGCGCTTATTACCAACGTTGCGACGTCGTTTGGTAAGTGCTTTAAACCCGACTATTCACTCAGTGTATATTTCCTGTCGAAGACCCTGGTCTAAGTAACAGTGTTTGCGACGATACCTTTGGTGTTTACCACCATTGCGTATTCCATGATCGGGTTGAACCCGGCACCAGAGAGATTCTACATCGCGTCAGGATTGACAGCGCTTATTACCAACGTTGCTACGTCGACCGTTTGGTATTTAAACCCGATCACTCACTCCAGTGTCTATCTTCCGTCGAAGATCCTGGCCGACGCACCAGTGTTTGCTATGATACCTTTGGTGTTTACTACCAAATGTTGGGTTGAACCCTGCCCTGGAGAGATTCTTCATCACGTCAGGATTGGCGGCGCTCATTACCAATGTTGCTACGTCATTTGGTAAGTGTTATAAAATACTAGACTACTCACGTAATTAGAAATCAAACAAATATAACATTATATGAAATGATGGTGCAATGTTGCTGTGGATGAGTCTTATTTTAATAGATTTTTAACTACTTAAATAATGCAGAGAAACCGCTTTACAATAATAATAGGAAAACGCATTAAGTAGGTGATAATCGTAAAAAGTACTTTGTTCCGCTAAATAATTGACGTAAGTAATAACATATTGATTTAAACTAACACGATCTTCACTCATATTATTAAATTAAAACGGGACTTAATCGCGTAAAACTTACGTTTTATATTTAACCCGACGTTTCGGACATGACATTACGTCCGTGGTCACGGGTAGACTGGCTGGGAGTTGTATCAACATCTTCTAGCTGTACGAGTTTTTCGAACTACCCGCACTTGATTGTCATCAGTCACTTTTACGCTAGGGTTGCCACTCTGCCTACATACAACACTCACGACATCCGATGGTATGAGACGGGAAGTTTTCTCACGTTTACACTTGCTAATCACTGGATTCCACGAAGATGAAATCCCTTGCCCTTCATTTTGATTGAAATTACGATGTTTCCTGATTTCAATCGCTTCACGTACTTTCCTGCTATAGTAATGAAGACGTTCAGTTGAAAGGACTTTGGGATTATGCAGTTCAATCCAACCACTGGATTAAGTTTTACGCGATTAAGTCCCGTTTTAATTTAATTATGTAAGTAATAACATTAATAACTCATTTAACTTGTTTGGTGGAAAAATTAAGAGAAAAATTATGATGTTTAAATGTCTTAGGTACAAAATCAAGACATTTGTTTGAGCTGTCGAAATCGAAATAAACGTAGCAGACGATTACGCATCATGCCAAAGATTCCCATAATGAAAATTGATATACCAGGAGCCACATCTTCGTTTCGCTCTATAAAGTACATCTGTCATTCGTCACAATAGGCCTCCGTTAAACAACATTAATAATATCATCAGTATTGAAAACAAATGTCATAATCATTTAACAACAAAGTCTCATTTTCTACAGCACTGTAATTACTTAACATGGGTTTGTTCACATACAACTGAACTGAGGAGCGAATTTCTATTAACCGCAAGAGCTCAAATGTCTTGATACTTTATATCGGCGGCTTGCCCTTTATTCTCGACTTTCCACGGCCGAATGCAATGTCACCTCAGTCAGACAGAACTGGCTAAGACAAGAATTTGGCTTTTAATGCATCAATAACATTTGCATAACTTGATACATTAATTTTGATGGTCTCTAATGTAGGCAAATGTGATATAGTTTTCGTCGATGCAATAAATTAATTGACTCTTGTGACATTTCTTATCTTTCATTCGATCAATTTATTAAACAACTTAATACCTCTCTGTTATTCAAGTTGGCGTTTGTTAAAAACACCATATAAGCTCGCTGCTCTGGGGAAACTCATCAGATACAATAAGAGTCCTTATAATGCAGAAACGTGCAATACGTATACTTGCTGGAGTAAGAGACAGGCACCCTTGCAGAGAGCTCTTTATTTCTCAACGTATAATAACGCACTACGCACAATATATGTTTGATATACTGTTATTTGATAGGCAAAACATATCTCAATTTGCTCGCGTTGCCTGTCCGGGCAAACAGCTTCGAGCTACAGGCCGTCTGAGAACAGTCCCCCGTCGCATGGCACTTTCAAGAAAGAACCCGCGTGTCATCGGCCCTACTTACTACGAACACTTACCTGCCGATCTTAGGAATGAGCCATATGACGAAGCATTTAAGCGCAAATTGAGAAACCTTTTGTTAGATAACCCTCTGTACTCTGTAAATGAGTACATGAGATTGAATTTGTGATAGCATGCATTTGATCACACTGACTTCGGATTTTATTTCATTTCTTAATTTTATTGTGTTTTGTGTATTTCTATTTGTAAATGACGACCCTTATTGGGAGAAAATATTCATTTTATTATTTTCAATTTACACAGTGGGGCCTGTAACAAAGGCGAAGAATTGAACTGTAGGCTATTCTCCTTATACTGATCAACATTTGTTCAGTGACTTTTAAAAATTATGAAGTCTTTAAATTTTTAATTTTTCATACAAAATAAATATTAGCTTCAATGTACGCCATTATTGTTGTCATTGACGTTGTCTGTCACACTTTAGACTTAACAGAATTCGCAATACATTACCTCTTAGAAAAAACTTTCAAGGGTGATAAAAATCAAAATACAAGTTATTTTTAAAAGTCGCCGAACAAATGTTGATCAGTATAAGGAGAATAGCCTAGAGTTCAATTCTTCGCCTTTGTTACAGGCCCCACTCTGTATAATGTAATTTTCGACGATCATGATGAGAAGATAAACATAACTTTGGCATGTAACAAATTTATAGTGTAATTTTTATCATGAAATAAAGAAATCTAATCTAATCTAATCTAAGTTTTGGTGCTTTGTTCTTTTCGTGCAGCAAAATTTCTGTCAAGGGGACAAAACATGTGGGGCAGCTTGACTATTTTATCATCATTCTTGCTATTAGTTGTCCACTGCTGAGCATCTCTTTGTTTAAAAAATATTTTAAGGTTCCCATATAGTTAGAACTTAGTTGTTTATAAGCGTGCTCTTGCGCAGGTTACCTGATCTCGTGTGCAAGCAGCAGCGTAAGCATGGCTGCGTCGGTGGGGCCTCCGATCATCATCCCTTTCATGCTGTTTGGAGGGTTCTTCCTCAACTCAGGGTAAGTCATTAGTGTTGTGAAGAAATCTGAGGAACTTTGTGACTTAATTACTTGTTTTTTGTCTCGAATTAATGTAACAAGACAGTAAGAACCCTTAAACATAAAACTACGGTTCAAAATTAACTGCTAAAAATACTTGAACTAAACCAAAAGGATATTTAAATTATTATATGATACCTACTTAAATTATTTTTGAACTTGTGGACCATAGTTGCAGTACCTATTGGACTATTAATATAGGTAGTTGGGGAGTTTTGTTACGGAACTCAAATTGCATCACATCATGACGAGGCGTGTCTTTGAATACCCAAATCTCCGCGATGGTTGTTTAATCAGATTGTAATGGTCTCGATAATTTTTGTATCATTGGCTTTTCAGACCAGAGGTCACCTTTAAAACTGAAATCAATTTCATCGACTTTCCATTAGTTGCTGAGCCCTGTTCTAATTTTCCCTTCATCCGTAGGTCAGTGCCTCCGTACCTTGGCTGGATATCCTACCTGTCCTGGTTTAGATATGGCAACGAGGCGCTCCTGGTCAACCAGTGGGCCGGCGTGGAAACCATCGCGTGCACGAGGGAAAACTTCACGTGTCCGGCTTCGGGCGAAGTTGTATTGGAGACGCTCAGTTTTTCAGAGGTTAGTCTGTCCACGAGCAGGGCAGTATGCTATACAAGACAAGACAGTGCTGGTAAATTTGGGTAACCAGGTAACCACCCTCAAGTGAAACTAAGGTAAAAATCTACTACATAGTACTATCACGCCTGTATCTCATGAAGGGGTAAGCAGAGCACATGAAACTACTCAAGTTTCAGTGCCACTCTTGGCAAAAAGGGGTTGAAAGAAATTGAAAATGTGACATAAAAAAAAATGTATGAAAAAAAAACGAAAGCAATGTTTCCGCCTGTGTTGTTGAGTTCAGAGTCTTCTGTTGACATTGCTGCTCTAGTACATCGGTCTTCACATTCCATTATTAGCAGATATCGAAGAGGTAGGTGGGTATATTACTCGTGGAATCGAAATAATAGTATTACTTATAGGTTGTAGTTTTTGATAAACAAATTAAAAGTCGTGAAACTAGAAGCTCTAACTGATGATTAACCAACCCTGTTTGAAATGTTTCTCATACTCGTTTCTCCCTCAGGACGACTTCACATTCGACGTGGTCAATATGGTGCTTCTATTCATCGGGTTCCGTCTGCTCGCCTACATCGCTCTTCTTATACGAGCCAGAAGAACGAAGTAAAGTCACACAATACGTTCAGGCTGTAGAATTTGCCAATTATTTAAGAACTAGTAAAGAATTAGAAATAAGGTCATTTTAGTTAAGGGCAAGATTTTGAACGGGGAATGTTTATTTAAAAATTGCTTGAGTTACTCGATCTGAATAAATAAACCATAGAACGTTCAAAGGACAAGACGGAACAACTTAGTTCCGTAGATCCTTCCGTCACCAGCACACCCCACCTCGTTCAGCTCTGGCAGCCTTACTCACCGGCAGGAACACAACACTATGAGTAGGGTCTAGTGCTAATTGGCTGCGGTCTATATTCGGTCGGTATTTTTTGGTTAGGAATGATTGATTATGGAAGGCAAATTTGGTCTTTACCCAGCAGTGAGACAACAATAGACTAGTAAACAAACTAACTGACTAGGTACAGTAAACGGTCATAAAGAATGAACATCTGTTTTTCGTCTTCGTAGAACGTTGTCTCTTTCTTGCTTATGTGACGTTCTTTGTCTCTTTCCAAACACCGATGAGCATTCTACGGTATTTTTTTGTGTTTCAGTAAAATTATCAAAATATTAATTTTTATACACAATAGAATCATAACAGGGATTTTTTTATTTATACAAAACAAATATATAATATAAATACTTTTTAAAGGTGAATTAATATATTTGTGTTAGGTACTTTATTTTATAGTAAGTAGGTACGTATCTGCTAAATACCTCTACAGATACATTATAATAATTGCAAGGATAATTCATTGATATTTACTAAAGCTGTTTAAAAAAACTCAATTTTTGTTTAAAATTTTGCACACCAGTATTTTTGTGTAGGTTTTATATGACTTAATTATATTGCGTAAGATTTTGTACTTGTTTTCATTTGTGTATTTAAGAAAGAGTGTGTATATTTGTTATAAATATTTGTATTAAAGTTTTTCATGAAGAATTTTCTTTTGATATTGACTTCCCCAAGACAAGAAAAGATAGCATGTTTTTATCAAAACCTTTTAAAAATGTAGATTATTTAAGGATTTAAATATTTCTCTGTGAGATAATGAATGATACAAAAAATCATCCGAATCGGTTTAGCGATTTAAGACGAAGCAGGGGGGTAATTTTTCCATACGAACTCGATGTACAAACGCATCGATCTAAACTACGAAGTTTAAATCGATGTACAAACGCCATCTACCCTGGTTTTAAGACCAGGTAAGGTTGTACGATGTTGTACGATGTTTAGATAAAGTATAATAAATAAGTACCTCTTCCCAGTTTCTGTCGAGAGTTGAGAATAAGATAAAATAAACTGGAATACTAAAAAAACTGCTCAGGCCCCGTAGCCGAATGGCATTTCTCCGACGCCAAACGAAAGCGATACGCCGCTGGCTCTGTCGCGCCAATACGCAAGCGCGATAGAGATAGATATCTACTAGCGCTTCGTTTCGTGAGCGTTTCGTGAGCGATTGTGCCATTCGGCTAGCCACCCTGGCGTAATTAGGTAGTACTAGTACCGGCCAGGTTACTCAAAATGATGATCGCTATTAAAGTTACGACAGCGAATCGCTTTCTCTCAATCATTCTTCCACTTTAAATAGTGCGACAGTGGCAGTGTTTCGCTATGGAGTGTTAACCATTGGCGTAGCATTGGCTACGCGGCCTCTCCTTAACGACTGCTAGGCATTCAATGGGTTAAATGATTACATAATGACGGCCATCTTTATACCGATGACACGACACGACTCTTAATTTCTCGATAACATTCATCGCTTATCTAACTTTTTGCATCCGAATAACCAAATTGCATAATATGATTATTGTAATATTTAGCGGATACGGATCATTTTTAATCGCATGTTTAACTTTTTTGTGTATGCTCTGTATATATCGCAGATCTAATCTCGTTTTTCATATTGGTTTCATTTGGATCTTATTATTTAAGTCTGACGTAAAAATAATTTAAAAATCCCAGAAAGATTTTATTAAGGTCAAATTCACTAAGTTAATTCACACCTTTTCATTTTGGCGTTGATTTTATCTAGGCATATCTACTTGTTGTGTAATTTGTATTAAATACATAATATTATATTTTTAAATTATAAGAAAAATGAAAAAATACACACCTCCGGCAAGACATTTTACATATTTTTAACTTAAAGGATATGATATGATAGATAAGATATGATGAATATGTAATATCGCTTGGAGACGTTTCTGTATGATAAAAAACATAATATCATACCTACATTACCTACAAATTAAATTTAGTTTAAGACCAACACTGCAAAAACGAAAATTCTCTTGATCGTTCCTCTTGTAAGTACGAGTAGGTACCTATATCATCACTATCATCATACAATCACGCCTGTATCCCATAAAGGGGTAGACAGGGCACATTAACTACTCAAGTTTCAGTGCCAATCTTGGAAAACGGGTTGAAAGAAAACGGAATTGCGACATTGCAGTGACAGGTTGCCAATGTTGCCATGCCCTCGCCTACGCCACAATTTAACCCATATCCCACAGTCGACTTCTACGACATCCACGGGAAGAAAGGGGGTGGTGAAATTCTTAACCCATCACCACACGGGGAAGTAGGTTTATACCTACTACCCCGTGTGGTGATGGGTGCGGTTTTATAACCGCACCGATAAATGTAGTTTAGTCGTTCCCATAGCAACAAAAAAAATTATAGCTACCTACATCTCCATTTCTTTGTTAGACCAAGAATGTGATAGTGGAATCAGACTTATTGATATAACCTACTAGATTAAACATGAATGAATAATTTAGGCTCGTCTTAGATAAGAAAGGTAACCGAAAACGAGATATAAAGAATAAAATAAACCTGACATATTTGCTCTTCAAGAGGAATTTACAATACATTATGTTTCACCTTGGATGAGTTCGGTGGCACTTCCAAAAATTCTGAATTACGCATACTACTATATTTAAAACCCTGTGTAAGTATTTTGAGTATTTTCAGTTACTGTCAGCTGCAAAGTGCATGGCGAATTTATCAATGAATTCATTCCATGCACTTTTGCAGCTCAATACATGACGTTCATCCAAGTTCCGAATGAACGTCCAGTATGCGTGCGTAGCCGAAAGCACAAACGCTCACGATACTATCTCTTTCGTAACTATCTATCTCTATCGCTCTTGCGTATTGGCGCGACAGAGCCAGACTAAGTACATTTCTCCGGCGTTTCAGTGGCGTTTCGCGTCGCAGAAATGCCATTCGGCTACGCCCTCAGACGCCAAGGCAGGATATGTTGTCAAGTTACGAAAGACTTTTGACGGCCACTGACCGTCGCCGTCAAGTATCTTTAAATTGAATGATTTATCTCCAAATTCGATACCGTCAACAGGACTCAAAGGCGCCATTGATGCAGCAGTCAATGACCTTAAAATAAATCTAGAAGATTTTTATAGTAATAGGTACAGTCGAGTGAATAAATCTGTGTACATTTCTTCACCTTAATTCGTTGGAATAAAGTGAAAAAATGTACACATATTAATGCACTCGACTGTAGAAGGTCAACTAATTTGAATCCTAGGCCACTCTAGAACTCTGTGTTATTGACACCACGATGTATTTGTCATCGAAATTTCGACGTGCTTCGAAGTACGTTTACAGTGGAAAGGTTCTACAATGGCCTAGGATTTCAATTTATTGAATGTACGCCTAAGTAGATGAGGCACAATCAGGAGGACACAGTTCAGATAAGAAAGCACATCAAATATTTTATGTTGTGTAAAAAGTACATATTTAATGACATTGAGATTTATATTATCTTTTTCTTCTGTGACAATTTGATATGTTTTCTCTTAAGAAGAACGACGTATTATTAAATCATAATATAATTTATTGAAATTAATTTTCATAGAGTTCCTACCTAGTCTGTTAACATTTTTTTGATGAATACTTTTGCATGTTAAATTGTATCTTGTTATTTAATGCATGTTAATTATAAGATGTAATGTTTTGACAAGAAGTGGCCCGCCGAGTTTCTTGCCGGTCCCATAGTGGATACCCCCCTCCCAACTGAGGGGGGACTGAAATCTTCTCGAGGCTGAGGCGTAGGGTTAGAGCCGGCGTAGCTTTATTTGACGTTCATATGCGCATTGTAATATGCCTACTTGAAAAATAAATAATATTTCATTTTCAGGATGGCCATTTATTCAGAGTAATGTGATGATGTAGGTAATTAAGTTACTTTCACAGTGGAATTATGAAATTAACGATGTTGTAGCGAAATACGGCACTTAAAATATTTCCAGCAAAAAGAAACGATCATTGATTAAGAGACAGTATTCATTCTACTTCAGGATTCATAGCTTAGATTTAGTAAACTCAAATTGCAAGTCATCATGGAGCCAGGATACCTAGCCAATGTCACGATTGCTTACGCTTCGTAAATCGTATAGCGATAGCTCTCTCTATCGCTCTTTCGAAGAGGCGCGACAGAGCTAGTTTGCCTTTCGATTGCCACGCCACCTATCGTCAACGATTGTCACTTCAACTAGGCCGGCAGGATATCCTTAATTCCTTATAAATAGTTCCCGAATAGACACCTTAAGTAAGTGGATATCAAAAATTTATTTTTTATCATGCAGAAACGTCTGCGAGTACTTTACATATTATTTTTAAATTAAAGGAAAAAATCACACCTCCGGCCGGACTCGAACCTGCGACCTCTGGCTTTGCCGGAGCCAGGCGCGCCCCCAACTCCTCCCAGGCCTCCGTGGCGCAGTTAGGGGAGGGGCTGGCTCCGGAAAAGCCAGAGGTCGCAGGTTCTAGTCCAACCGGAGTTGTGAATTTTTCCATTTTTCCTTTAATTTAAAAATATGTAAGTGGATATCAATTAACTAGCTAGACTAAACGAATCCTTGGCGTCAGAGTTCAGTACTTAAATATAATTAATAAATGATGAGTGATTTTTAAACCTGATTTTTAAAATTTAAGGTAAATTAAACATTAGCTACTACTTTTATGCAAACTAGTATAATTAGACTAATTACATACATACAATCACGCCTGTATCCCGTAAAGGGGTAGGCAGAGCACATGAAACTACTAAAGCTTCAGTGCCACTCTTGGCAAAATAAGGGGTTGAAAGAAAACGAAATCGTGGCATTAATTAGACTAATTAAAACAAATGAAAATTAATGATCAACCCTAATTCATTTTAAATTAGAACAAATCCGAAAAGTAGCATTCATTGAGTTTCACAATTACTTGTATTGATACTAATAACTCTAATGAGTAATAGCACTAATGACTAATAATTTGTCAAATTGTTTGAGTAACCCCATTGACAAAGTATTTATAAGTATGTACCTACAAACTGTCTATTTACCATTGAATATTTAATTTTATTCGTTTGCGGTTATTTGTCTATTGTTTTAAATAGCCCAATTAAATTTGAAAGTTGCGTTCAAAAGCCTCGGTCCGAATAAAAATTGCTTTAATGTCTTAACAAAAACATTTGTCGGCCTATCCAAAGTGACAATCGTTGACGCTAGACGCCGATCGAAACGCAGTCTAGCTCTGTCGTGCCAATCCGAAAGAGCGATAGAGATAGAGCTACGATAACGATAGTCTCGTTGCACTAATACAGACCAACAGAGAGAGCTGCGTATTGTTCGCCAGCACGGAGCCTAAGGAACTAGACACTTGTCGACGTGCCCACATTCCTCTAATTTCTACCAGCCTATGTCCACCTAACATTCCTGAAACCCAATCGCCAACCGCTTTTAACCGAACCACGAAAACCAATACGGCGCTTCAAAATGAGTTCCAAATTCAAGCAGAAACATGGAAACCAATACGGCGCTTCCAAATGAGTTCCAAATTTAAACAGAACCTTGAAAACCAATACTACGCTTCCAAATGAGTTCTAAATTCAAACAGAACCATGGAAACCACTACGGCGCTTCCAAATGAGTTCCAAATTCAAACATTTTGATCCAATTAGGCCTGGGCGTGGATTCGGCTGATTGGCGTACGGGAGGCGGTTGGCAGGCTTCGGTAACTGATACGAGACGGGTCACTGAGCAATGGCGGGTGTCTCCATGCCGTTGACGGGTGTTTGGCAGTTTGGTTATGTAACGGTTCAAATCTAGAACGTATCTGGAAGTTAAGGTGGAGCTTTATAGGAAAAACTAATCGAAATGATGTGTGGAGTTTAAGCGGTTAAAGTGGGACTGGGCTGGACATGTCCGCCGCATGCGCCCGGAAATGTGGGCTAAAATGATTACAGACTGGGACCCGCGAAAGTCGGGAAACCGGCGTAACACCATTGACGGTGCAGGCCGGGATTCGGGCAGACCAAAAAGGAGATGGCGGGATGCTCAGCTGTAGAAAACTAAGAGGTTAAAAATCACGTCAATACGTTGCTCCGTTTTAGGCGAAAAGATGGACAAACAAACAGACACACACTTTCAAATTTAAAATGCATAATTAAGTATGGATGTGGATACTTAAGTTCCTAATACCTTTAAACGAAACATTTGTTATGTGGGGGTATTCATGGGTGAAAAATTGGTCCCGGGAAACGCAAATTCGAGTCTTAGAAACTTCGCTCGGTTCCCCAGGTACTTATAATATATAACCTAACCACAAAATTAAAATAAAAAAAAACCCCCGACTGCGACATAGTAGACCGATTTTCATGAAACATGGCTAAGAACACTCCCGACTAACTCAGCTTTCAGACAAAAAAAACTAAATCTAAATCGGTTCATCCGTTCGGGAGCTACGATGCCACAGACAGACACACACACAGACAGACAGACAAACAGACAGACAGACAGACAGACAGACACGTCAAACTCCGTTTTTGCGTCGGGGGTTAAAAACTGAGCAAATTAATGTTGACATCAAAATAAAACAGTTTTTGTAAAGTATGTAAATATGTACCTACCTACTATTGTATGTCGTATTTTATTGTAAATAACTCGTGCAGTTTTATGTAAATAATTATTTGGCAGACATGTTTACCGTAAGCTCTACTAGTCACTTGCACATGACACTTTGACATTTGCATTTCCTGAAAACCTGAAACTCGTGTCTGCGCATGTTACAAATGTACTTAGCTTGACTATGATAGGTTCAGGATACACTTTTTACAAGATCATCGAGAGAGTCGAAATTGCCTCGCTGTACCTTAAAATTATTTCCACAATATAAGCAAGTACCTATTCTAAATATTAGGTAATGTTTTTACTACGAGGATTTTGGAAGCAAAATCCCCATCGCATTAATCTACCTGAATAAGCTTACCAGTCTAATTTAGAAGATGTCGTGCTTTGATATTTTTGATAACCTTACTAAGACAAAAACCCAGGTTCAATGTTCTTTCATCCTTTCAGCAATGTAGGTTACAAAATTTCTTAAAACTGTGATAAGTATATCAAATATTCTACATCAAATAATCAAACAAAGAATAGCAAACAGACATCAAACTTGATGAAAACACTTTCATAACTAGTTTTCCAACTTCTATTATCACGTTGATAGGCTGCACCAATAAAACTAATCCCGTCTCGCTCTATCACGCTAGTTGTCCTTTTCTAACGCATTGACTAATGTCAAACCTCGATGGTCGGCTGTGCCCGCCGCGCGCACCGTGAAAAGGCGTCAGTAAAATGTTTACGCGCGGGTTCCTAATTTGAAATTGTTTTTTTTTTTTAATAAATGTAAAATGAGCAGAAAGTCTGGAAGTGACGACGGTAAAGTGGCCAGGAGGAACTCTGTGATAGCGACTACTAATAATACGTCGAACCCCTCTTCGCTTGGTGATGATTCCTATGTAAGTACCTACTTATTTTACTTTTCTGCTTATTAGATTAAAAAAGATTATGAAATTTAAATTGTTTTAGGGTAAGAAGTTTAATGAACGTCATTGGCGATTTTAATTCAAAACATTATTTGTTTCATGACATATTTGGACGTAGTTAAGGTAAAAGGATCCAATCCACAAAAAAATGACAATATAATTAATTTTTCCCCTCACTAGCTCGGAAACACGTGTTTTGTCCTTTAATACCAGCGGGTAAAAACGCATTTTATCCACTAGTGGGTAAAGTAATTTGACCTTGAATAAAGTCAAATTAACTGCTTTAAAATTGATAGAAGTAGGTGAATCTAGTAATAAAGATGATTTACCACCTGTGGAACTACTGGAAGCAGTTATAAACTCATTTTTTGCGTTGTAGTTTCCTCGCTATAGTGAGGGGAAAAGTTTTGTGTTACACTCGGGTGCAAATGTATTTTACTTCTCGTGTGTTAAAAAACTCGCAAGTTCAGGATTCTATTCTCGAACCACTCCCTTCGCTCGTGGTTCAACTATAGAATCCTTTCACTTGCTCGTTTTTCAATTCCACACTCGGCGTTAAAATACAACTTTGCCCCCTTGTATAACAAATAACTATTTCATCACACTCGCACACTAAATGTGATTTTGCACGCAGACGGAGCGTGAGTTATAGAAAAATCGTTCTCCCAAGGGAGATGAAATTTCTAGTACCGTATTTAACCTTTTTTCATCTTTTTACATATTTTTATATTGGAAGTGTGATGAAAAACATTGTGTGTAACTCGGGGAGTATGAATATTACAAACTCGAGTCTTTAAATCGCTCCGGAAAGCCGTCGCGATTTAACTTACTCTCGTAGTAATATTCAAGTTCCTCCCCTTGTTGCACAATGTACTATAAACTTTCTGTCAATAGGAAAAGTCATTAATTTCAATGGCATTTTTTACGATTGATCATTTTACATAAACTACGTCCAATTGTGTCGCTTCTTGAACGACATTATTTGACGAATAAATTTAAACCGGTCTTCATAAAGTAGATGCATTTTTACGTTGTCATTTAAAATACAGTCTGTGACTGTGAAAGAAAAGAGTCACACAATATATAGGACCTCATATATTCCACAATTCTTCTCTTTCTGGACAGACTATTCATCATTCTTCTAATACACAGTTATATTCTATTATGAATAATTAAATTCAATTCAATTCAAAATATCTTTATTCATGTAGGCCTAGTTACAAGCTCTTATGAATAGTTCATGAATAAATCTAAAACAGAAACCTAGTGCATAAAGATTAATAAGTCTTATACGTAGATAGGGGAATATAATAATAATATAATAATAATAAATGTTTTATTGCAGGCAAAAAAAAAACCCATACATGTCTTAAGAACTATCTATAAAACTATCTATAAACTAGCTAATATTAGTATTCCAAAATAATAATTCTATTATTATTTCCGATTCTCGTTCTGGTGAACAGATAGCCAATGCCTAAAAATATGACTATTTGGGTTCTCGCAGATTGTCTCTAAAATTTCGTTTTTGGAGTTCCTAATAGCTGTCCAAAATGAGGCAACTCTAGCTCTTAGGATCGCGAAAAAATCAGGTACTCTGGCCGTCGCAAACATGTCTGATGCACTGCAGTATCTAGGCTTTCTCATCAGGATACGATATGCATCATTATATTGTACCCTGATGCTACTGTATGCCCGTCTCGTGTACTTTGTCCACAGCTGACACGTATAAAAACTTTGGCAATATGCTTTAAAAAGCGATATTTTAACCTCATCTGAGCAACGACCAAATTTACGCGCCAGCATGTTACAACGAACGGACAGAGCCCTTCTTTCTCTCTCTATATCGTCGTCATCGTTTAAGGTCCCTGTCAGAATATGACCTAGATATTTGACCGATGTTGCAACCCGAACTGGTTGTCCATCCAAAAACACTGTGGGAATCCTGTCCGGACCCCTTCCACATCTAAAAACCAGTAATTCAGATTTGTTTACGTTATACAGCAATCCATGATTGGCGGCATATCGCTCACAAATCGCTAGTAGGTCACTGATACCATGAATCGAGGGACTCAGAAGCACCATATCGTCAGCATAGCTAAGGTTATTAAAACAAACATTACCTATGTGACAGCCTGTTCTGGCGCCTCTCAGCTCCTCGATCAGGCCATTGACATAGATGTTGAACAGGTCCGGAGAGGTTAGCCCTCCTTGTCGCACGCCACATTCTAACCTATAATCGTTAGATAGTACGTCTCCCCATCTTACATTGTTTGTTTGGTTCTCGTACCAAAATCTCAACAGACTCACGACATTTGATGCTACCCCAGACTCAAGCAGTTTTTTCCAAAGAAGGTTGTAATTAACCAGATCGAAAGCCCTGCTCAGGTCTAGGAAGCACGCGTACACCGATGTACCTCTTTGGGTGTAATAATTTACACAGTGCTTAAGCGCAAATATGGCGGAGTCTGTCGAGAGTTGGGGCCGAAAACCAAACTGTGCATCGCTTATTTTAACATTCTTCATCAGTTCGGGTTGCAACAATTTCTCAAGGATCTTACCTACAACAGTACCAAGAGATATTGGTCGGTAGTTTTTAAGGCTGGATAAATCACCCGTCTTGTTTTTAGGCACTGGCGTCACAACAGTACGCATTAAATCGTTAGGCAGGTAGGAGTACTTAATGCACATGTTAAAAAATACACAAAGTACGTTAAATATTTCATCCCCAGCATAGAGAATGTGC
Source organism: Leguminivora glycinivorella (assembly GCF_023078275.1). Taxonomy (NCBI): domain Eukaryota; kingdom Metazoa; phylum Arthropoda; class Insecta; order Lepidoptera; family Tortricidae; genus Leguminivora; species Leguminivora glycinivorella. Next base: position 3,445,749 of record NC_062977.1, read on the forward strand.
TCCACACTGAGACCATCAAAACCCGGCGATTTCCCATGTTTCATAGATCTCACTGTCTTAAGGATCTGTTTCGGGATGAATTTTAATTCTAAACTCCCACGGGGTTGATCAACAGTGTGGTGCGCATCACAAGATTCACATGCCGTGGGTAAGGGATCGGTTTTAAAGTGTTGAGCAAATAAATTGGCAATTTCAAAAGAATTTTGACACTTCTCTATATTGTTAGGTAGATTCGTTTTCGGATTTAGTTTTTTAACGGCACCCCAAAATTTTACAAAATTTTTATTTTTCTTATGTGTCGCTAAGATGTCTAGTTTTATCCTATCCTCGTTATCCTGACACCATTTTAACTTATTTTTAAATTGCTTGCGACTGTTATACATCTGTTCATACGAAGGTCCAAAGGGTGGCTTACCATTCATTACCCAACATTTAAAGTGGAAACGCGCCATCTCATGTAGTTCTTTAACATGGTAATTCCACCCTGTGACCTGTTTATGTTTAGGCTTACGTGCATCAGAACGAGAACCGGCGCTAGCTATAGCCGCCTGCTTTAAACATGTAACAATCATACTATATAATTTGTCAATAAAAACAAAGTGCTTAGAGCAACTAACATTACATTCTACACAGTGACTAGAATATCTCAGGGTTTTTAAACTATTACAACACAATTGCGCATATTTGTTTATTTGATCCATATCCCTGTTCCCCCATATTACTTTATTCAGTGAGCTCTTTATGTTCGTACTTGGTTCACTACATTTTAAAGCTATAGTACTGATATGAAACCACACTTCCCATTACCACTTTTTGGGCATAAAATGTGTTTTTTCTGCATCATATTATTATGCTCTGTCTACCTACTCTTGCCAGTGTAATTTAAGCAGTCATTTTAGTTCAGGTCCCGTAGCCGAATGGCATTTCTGCGACACGAAACGAAAACGAAACGCCGCGGAAATGTAGTCTGGCTCTGTCGCGCAAATACGCAAGGGCGATAGAGATAGATAGCTACGAAAGAGCTATTATCGTGAGCTTTTGTGCATTCGGCTACGCACACCAGAACACTTTCGAGTTTCGGCACACCTCGGACACTGGCGATCAAATATATTGAAAGAGGCGCATTCCTAGCACACAGTCTTAGCTCGTGTAGGTGAACGCGTACTATGTTTGTATGAGTGAAATATGACAGGTCGACTGTTCGTGTTTTTGACAGGCGGTAACTGTGAGGTAACCGAGAGGGGGTGGGCGGCACTTTCAGCGGGGAGCGGGAGTGGCCATACTGTACGATAGTACTCTGTATTATACTGTGCTTTCGGTAAAGTATTTAGCTTTTAATTTTTCTTTGCTCCTTTAAACTACGCATGCTCAAGAAAAACCAACGAAGTATAACAAAGTGTTAACTCCTTTGAAATAGGGTTTAAATAACGGTCAAAGTGACCGGAAAGTACTGTTCGCTAACGCGACACTGTAACTGATATTATTGATCTTGGTATGAAAGTGTGGACTCTACCGCAGACCTTAAGGGAGCGTTGGCCTAGACATGAATATCTAGACTAGACGGATGTGAGAATCGTGTAATTTCACATTTGGCCGATTCGAATCACGGTGATAGGATACAGCCTAGATTTAATATGTATGTACCGGAATCGCATCGGAATATAAAATGTGAAATGATGAGAATCAAGTGCGACTTTAGGATATAATTGCGTCGTTGTCAACTTTGTCGACAAAATAGGGATTAGGGAGGAATTTAAGTAGGTGTCAAGTTCAAGTTCACTTGGGATGTAACTAAAGTACAGGATTTTATTGGATTAGTTAGATTAGTCTCTAATGTAAGCTTGATAAAGTGCACAGTTAGGTTTTGGTCTTGTATAAAATAAAAAAAAATGATTTTATATGGTTGCTCAGTATGTAATAATTCAACTATAGCTACGTCATTAAATTTTGTCATGATAAAAAGCAAACCTACCGTAACCATTTACATAGAGCAATCCGTAGCATTTTTAGAATTATAACAACTAAGTTAAGGTACAGCGGGGCAAATCTCGACTGGGGGACAGTTGTAACTGATCCATTTTTTCCATTATTACACTATGATGTTGAATTCTACATGTATCCACTGAACACGCCTACCATATATAACCCGTGGACACTCTATTTAATAATGCAAACATTGTAAAACATGGAAAAAATGGACCAGTTACATTTGCTCCCCAGTCACAGCCCCAGTCAAGATTTTCCCCGCTGTACCTTGTATGTTTTTCAATAGGTACTCTGTACTGATTAGTAATAACAATTACCTTAATTTTTTTTTGAACAGGAGCTGACCTCAGCTGACGTCCTGTGTATAGATAATGGGGTCTCCAGATCAAAGTACGAGCCGCTCTTTCCTGAAGTGGAGGCGGTACTGGGGTCTCCACACTCGCCGCCACCGTGCACGCTCGTCTGGCGGGACTTGTACGTGCACACCAAGCTGAAGGATGGCAACCTTAAACGATTAGTCAATAATGGTTTGTATCTTGTTATAAATGTTATAGTTCCTTTTTGAACAGGAACCCCCTCGGGTTAACCCTCCATTTTCGTTGGTACAAGTGGCCTTAAGTATTTTATTTTAACCAAAACTTTATTTCTGTACAGTGAGCGGCATCGCTAAACCAGGCTCGCTAGTGGCATTAATGGGTCCCAGGTAAGTGATCAGTTTCAATTACATCTCGCTTACTATCACTGCCCTAGTTTTCTTGTATTGTCTTAAGATGTAGGTACAAATAGGTAGTCATACATATCTGTATTATATTTCGTTTTTTTTGTTCGACTACTTAGTTATGTCACACTTGAATAAAACGACATGGGGCTACTATTAACCACAGTGAATTGATGACACAGTATGATAACTTGATACTACCAAAAGCTACGTACACAGGACATAGTAATTTTTTTTTAAATAGTAAATTAACAACAATAAATATAACGTAGGTATTTATAGGGTTCTAAATTAAGCAGAAATTAATATGAGACTATGAAACCAAGAGAAAAATATATCACGCGCTTTTTCATACTACGCGTTACGCGTTCAGACCTTCTCGTTTGGTCTTATCCTCCGCTTATTCACCTCTATATCATTGTACTTCTTTGGATGTAACCTGCACCGATATCATGGTCGCGCGATAAATGATAAAACATCAGGCCGTCCCTATCGCACTTACAAATAGTGCGATAGGGACGGCCTGATGTTTTATCATTTATCGCGCGGCCATGCTTGCCTGCCTACTACTGAGACACCCCTGCGTTTCTTTGTCGTCTAAAATAGGCGCAAACGACAATGGTGATGTATGGCTGTAAAAAAAGGTTTTGGTTAAAGTACCTACTGTTAGTTTTAGTTAAAATACCTACCTAGTAGGGTGGTCCACATTTGTATGGAAGAAAAATAAATATGACTAATCCTTTCTCCACATGGTTCCCTTTGTTCTATTATGAATTATTAGTTTATGTACCAAATTTTAACCCATTTGCTCATTATTTACAGGTCGCTCAAGATACATTTAAAATTGGATATCTCCTATAATAAAATAAAAACCGAAATAATAAAAACATTGCAAACTGCCCGGTTCATGTTTTATTTAGCTCTAATGAAATAGGGAAAAATATAATTAAACCATTAAAATACCTCCATGTAAGATTTTTTCTTTAGTCAAGTTCATTTCATACATTTCAGTATGGCATTATTGCTTTATTTTGAGCGACCTCTAAATAAAGTCTGATTGTTCTCAAAATTGGTTGACATGATTTTAATAAGTTTTCGTGTAGAAATAACCATGTGGAGCTCAAACAATAAAAAAAATTTTTTTTTGGACCACCCTACTACCTAGGTACTGTTAGGTTAAAGTACTGTACTGAAATCATTGTGTTAAGCTTCCAGCCAGTAGTGTGGAAACTGAACATTGTATCGGCTGTATAGGGTTTCATGGCTTACCAGCCGTTAGCGAACGATTGATTGACACGCGCGGTTGCCGCTTTCTATAAAGTCGGCCTACGCGAGACTGCGAAATGTGCTTACACTGTATACAATAGAAATAAGTTAATAAATAATTTACATTTCTATACCTATTTTCTATACTTATAAAAATTTGTGATTATTTAATAACCTTTTCACTGTACACATATTTAACATCATCACTTCCAATCGCGTTTTGAAGTTATAGGCATAATAAGCATTTTAGTTGGAATAACTAAAAATCTATAGCTACGAGTACTCTGTAATTTGTATGTCTTTCCCATCACGTAAACGTAAAGGTCCTTTTGACATTTTAATGATAAAGGGGTGCACCAAATTATATATACTTATGCCAACCTAACCTACCATTCTTGGTCCATTAAAATGGCCGTTAGTTACATAATTATATATTTTTTAATATGTATACATATATGTATATCATAATTATGATCATTAAAATTATGAATTTGTTGCAGTGGCGCCGGAAAAACTACATTAATGAGTGCGCTTGCGCACCGGAGTCCAGGTAAATCAAATAATATTAAGTTTCCTACGTTTTATAGGTGTTGAGTTGAGCATCTATCAAAATTACAAGAGGTTAGAAACAGGCTGCATTTCCATTTGCGCTAAAATAGCCTTCAATTTTATTTTTGTAATTTATTTTTTCTTTTTTGACGACCGGTCTGGCGCAGTCGGTAGTGACCCTGCCTGCTGCGCCGCCGTCCCGGGTTCGAATCCCGGTAAGGGCATTTATTTGTGTGATGAGCACAGATATTTGTTCCTGAGTCATGGATGTTTTCTATGTATATAAGTATTTATATATTATATATATCGTTGTGTGAGTACCCACAACACAAGCCTTCTTGAGCTTACCGTGGGCCTCAGTCAATCTGTGTAAAAATGTCTTATAATATTTATTTATTTTCCCCTCACTAGCTCGGAAACACGTGTTTTGTCCTTTAATACCAGCGGGTAAAAACGCATTTTATCCACTAGTGGGTAAAGTAATTTGACCTTGAATAAAGTCAAATTAACTGCTTTAAAATTGATAAAAGTAGGTGAATCTAGTAATAAAGATGATTTACCACCTGTGGAACTACTGGAAGCAGTGGTAAACGCATTTTTTGCGTTGTAGTTTCCTCGCTATAGTGAGGGGAAAAGTTTTATGTTATACTCGGGTGCAAATGTATTTTACTTCTCGTGTGTTAAAAAACTCGCAAGTTCAGGATTCTATTCTCGAACCACTCGCTTCGCTCGTGGTTCAACTACAGAATCCTTTCACTTACTCGTTTTTCAATTCCATACTCGGCGTTAAAATACAACTTTGCCCCCTTGTATAACAAATAACTATTATTTATTTATCTACCCTAATTAGAACTATCATAAGTGTCAAAATAATAGCAATCAGATGTAAGGTGATGCAAGGTATGCTTAATGTTAGGTACACATCTCAACACATTATAATGCAGACCATAAAATACGCCAATGCAAACAAAAAGTATATTTAATATTGTCATATAAATGCAGTTTAATTCAGTTTCAAAGTTTACGATTCATTAATTTATTCTTATTTGCTGAGGTAGGATTTATTACGACTAAATAGTCTTAGTTTCTTATACATATGTATAACTACATAAAAAAAAAAATTGCGAATTTTTATTTGTTAAGTAATTCTAATTTATTAACACACATTAAACACCTACTTACTATAATAGTCTAGCTTGGCGAATATTTTCCGGAGAACCAATAGTTACCATGCCATTTAAAACGTTCTCGTTTTATTTTAGGTTTATTTTAGGCAGACCAATTCTGATTAAACAATTCAATACAATGAATATTACTCACGAACATTGGCGTATGCAAAATTACTCGTAAAGTCGTGCTTAAGATGTGTCGTATCAAAACCAATCAAGACAACATAACAAATTGTTATTGCTGAATCGATCTCCTTGTTCCTCACCCAACGAATTGGCATTGCGATCCAAAGGGGGAACGCAGTTAGCCTTATGGGAACCTTACCGGCGGGTTCAGACCTCGGTGACCTTGCCTAGTTAATAGGTACTTTAAATTTATTTTTATATACCCCTTGCCCTTGCCTTGCTTTTTTGCCCGTGTGGTGACGGGTTAAGAATTTCACCACCCCCTTTCTTCCCGTGGGTGTCGTAGAAGGCGACTGAGGGATATGGGTTAAATTGTGGCGTAGGCGAGAGGCTGGCAACCTGTCACTTTAATGTCACAGTTTCGTTTTCTTTCAACCCCTTATTTGCCAAAAGTGGCACTGAAACTTGAGTAGTTTCATGTGCTCTGCCTACCCCTTCATGGGATACAGGCGTGATTGTATGTATGTATGTATTTTTATATAACAATAATTTTAAAATTTTTAGGTATATATTAGTTTTAGTTTTATTGATATCTCTAAATATAAAGCTCGCGCCCCGCAACGGCTCGACTCCTCTAGAAAGCGACCAATACTTAGCATTGGCATTCGTCTCTAATGGTCAATATATTTCCTCCCACAGTGGGCACAGTTGTCGACGGAGAGATAGCGATGAACGGGCGGCCAGTGGGCGACTTCATGCATCGACACAGCGGATACATGCATCAGGATGAGTTGTTCGTTGACAATTTGACGGTCATCGAGCATCTTAATGTCATGGTAAGAACTTTTTGAATCACTCGCTCAGTTCTTGAGACGATATTTGTCTCGTAAAATCGGCCCCCGAAAGGACTTAATGTTGAGATTAAGAATAGATTTTTCCCCTCACTAGCTCGGAAACACGTGTTTTGTCTTTCAATACCAGCGGGTAAAAACGCATTTTATCCACTAGTGGGTAAAGTAATTTGACCTTGAATAAAGTCAAATTAACTGCATTAAAATTGATAAAAGTAGGTGAATCTAGTAATAAAGATGATTTACCACCTGTGAAACTACTGGAAGCAGTGAAAAACGCATTTTTTGCGTTGTAGTTTCCTCGCTATAATGAGGGGAAAAGTTTTGTGTTACACTCGGGTGCAAATGTATTTTACTTCTCATGTGTTAAAAAACTCGCAAGTTCAGGACTCGCTTCGCTCGTGGTTCAACTATAGAATCCTTTCACTTGCTCGTTTTTCAATTCCACACTCGACGTTAAAATACAACTTTGCCCCCTTGTATAACAAATAACTATTACCTACTTATTAGTCGAAGTAAGTATATCCAAGACAGGGCTAATGATCTTAAATAATTAAGGATAGTAAGAATAAAAGCCTAATAAATAGAATAAACATTGTCTGAGCCACTTTTTATTGCAATGCCAAACAGTGTAATCTGATAAGTGATAACTAAGGCGTAAAAATAGAATAAAAATATTTGCTGTACGCGTACTAGTACTACCGTACGCTTTACTACTATAGGTAAATACACATGAGCATCATCAACAAACCAGTCCTAATTTTAAATACCTACGTAGGTATTTGTACATAAAGTCATTAAATTATAAGCGACAAATCGCATTTTACAAAATAAATGCAATTGGTATCTAATGGTGCTAGCACTGGCTGTTATAAATGTCATATAACATGGTGTGACAGGAACAGCGCGATGACGCGATGGCGCGCTGTCCCTGTCACACAATGTCATATCACATTTATTATAGCCAGTGTCGGAGCACCATAAAACAGCACAGCTAATAAGTTTGCTAATTTAAAAAAAGTATAATTTACTTATAATTAACAATTAAATAATTAATATTATAAAATCCACTTGACCGTCCAGCCCGCGCCGCGCGACCATTTTCCGGTCAACCGTCCGGGTTTTTAAGCGACGCGCGCCAGATATAAAAAAAAATTAAACAAATTCAAAATCAAACACAAACACGCGGGGTTTGACAAGACACTGCCGAATATATTTTTCCATTGACTAAGTGACGAGCGTACACTGCCATATATACTTTTTGTAGCAAACTCTGTAGTTAGGCTACGTTATTGTATTAAGAGAATAAGTAAATAATGCCGCAATATTTCGATAGATGCCACTTTAATCAACTGTTTCTCCATCCCCTCCTTTGGATAGTAAGGTATCTGGGACAGTCTGCTGCATTTTTTTTGGATACTATGCTATCGTAGGACGTTCAAGTGGAAATACTTGCACATTTCATACTGGTTCATAAGAGACGTTGTCTCCTTAACACTGCTTGACCTACTTTATATAAAATTCATACTTAAGAGGTTAATAGGTGACTGATAAGTCAACAAGAATAAAGAGTACACCTTATATCAAATGACTTAACTCTGGAGCTGTCGGGAACTCGCTAAGGTGCCCGTGTGTTTGACACTACTTATGTGTCCACTGTATGATGTCCTTTACAACAAAATAGTCTTATCAGTGCCAAGTATAAAGTCATTATTTACTCTTAAAAAGTAAGCACTTTACAAATAAAAAACATTGTGTATGTAAACTATCTCGATTTTTACAAGTTTTTATTTAACTTGCCTTGTTATAGTAAGCATAAGTAGGTATGTTAGTTTGGGTCAAAACGTAGAAGCTAAATTTGACCCACTTCCCGGTTTCCGATTGAGCTGAAATTTTTGCACACATGTAAATCACGTAACAATGCAATATTATTATTATGGTATCATGGAGCTGGTCTAATGATGGAGCAGAAAGGTGGTCATAGGAACTCTGTCATGAAACGTCGTATCCCCATCGAGTAAGGAGTTTTTAGAAACGTCTCGGAGAGCAGTAGATAACTGTTGAAAGAAAGGTACAGTCAGCTATAAAAGCTTGTGCCAAAATGAAATTTCGTGCAACACGAGTTTAAATCGCACTTACTTCGCTGGCTCTAGGACCCGAAATGGATCTTGACCTCCGACACTAGATTTCGTCATCCGATATGTGCAATCCGATCCGACCCCAGGCTCTCATGAGCCGTGGCAGATGCCGGGATAACGCAAGGATGATGATGATGATGTGTGCGATGCGATGGTATTCAGTCACTTGGAGATCGCACAGATCTTACTGGACATCGTCGATCCCTTGGTACCTAGGTCATTTATTCATATAAATAGCATTAGTCTAAGATTAAACTACTGAGTCGTCATCATCTATCATATCTATTGTTCTCAGGCGCGACTTCGTATGGACCGACGTACTTCCTCCCTCGCTCGGAAACGACGAGTGAATCAACTCCTGCGCCAACTGGCGCTCTATAAGTCACGCTTTACACGCATCGGAGGACTTGATGGAGAGAAAACTTTATCTGGAGGGGAGAGGAAACGACTGTCCTTCGCTACTGAGGTAAGACCCAATACCCAATGTAATATAGTTAGTGTAACTTGCCGTCCAGATGCAGTACTCAAGAGTAGAGGCAGTATGGAAGGTGTTTTAAATTTAGGAAAAAGAAAAATTAGGAAATACTAATGACAACTCTTGTACCAACTGGCACCTGTGGCCTTGATGGACAGAAAATGATGAAACTGAGGTGAAGGTGACAAAATTGCAATGATTTGTCGAACTAGAATTATTCTAGATGCACTATTTATGATCAGTAGGAAATATTGACTTCGCCATTTAGAAGAAAATAAAGTAAATGAGCATTTATTGCTGAAAGAGTTAAGAGTTCAATTGTAAAAGGCAACATATAAGAGCTTTTGTAGTAACACTAGCGGTACTAAAAAGTTTTGTATTTTTTACAAGGAAAATGTAACTAAAGCTGGTTTCGCCGCTTAAACATGTATAATTTAGTATTATTTAATTAGTGCCTAAGTCTTCTACAACCTTGACATTTTGCTTGAGCCTTCTTAGGATATTAGTCAGTAAGTTATTATGCAAATCCACACGTGAGCTTCACTATTCTACAACGCTTGTAATATTGTATTCCAGCTCTTAACAGACCCTGGCCTCCTCTTCTGCGATGAGCCCACCACGGGTCTGGATTCCTTCTCAGCGCAGAAGCTAGTGTCCCTACTGCGAGCCAGTGCTGCCCAGGGCAAGACCGTTATATGCACCATTCACCAGCCTTCTTCAGAGCTGGTAGCACTGTTTGACAAACTAGTGCTGTTAGCGGAAGGAAGAGTGGCTTATGCAGGCAGTGCAAAAGGAGCGCTCACATTTTTTGAAAGGTACGTTTCAATTCAATTGGAGTTCGATTCGAAGTAGAGCTGTTTCCACTGTGAGCTTACAGAGCTGCGCAGGGGAAGACTGTTATATGCACCATCCACCAGCCTTCTTCAGACCTGGTAGCACTGTTTGACAAACTAGTGCAGTTGGTGAGTGAAGAGTGGCGTATGCGGGCAGTGCGAAAGGAGCGCTAACTTTTTTTGAGAGAACAGTTTTTTTATATCTGTTTTTTCTGCAATCATGATTCACCAGTTTCTTATGGGGGTTGGTAGCACTGTTTAAACTGGCGATGCTAGTTGAAGGCCCCTGCTTTCATCTTTTTCGTTGGGGCAAATAAATTTCGGTGTGAATAACACTGATGTTATTTCAGGATATGAAACACTTCAGATAGAATACCTTACTTAAGTTGTTTTTTTTTTTTTTACTGTATAATAATCCTTTATTTGGTCATTTCAAATTTCAAAATAAATACAATAAAAAAAAAACTAAATTAAAACTAAACCCAAAACCCATCCAATAAAAACAAAATAGATCGTGATCAGCAGCGCAGGCTTCGTCAAGTGGACATAAAACAAATCAGCTACAGGCCTAAGTTGTTTGCCTTGATTCTTATTTTTAACATTACGTTTTCTTTCAATCACAAATTCGTAACTTTGATATTCGGTTATATGCAAGAAATAGACATTGAGGCAACACTTTATATGAATAACAGGTATTCTAAAAATGAGATTCTACTTTTTTAGCTATAAAACCAAACTTGTTTACACCTCGTAGTATTTTAGTCTATATCAGAAAGACGAAACACTTAATTATTATGCACCTCACTCTAGTTCGTCAATAGGTCATTATCATTAAATCCGATTCAAGCTAGATTGTAAAACTGGTCTTCTAATTAACATTAAGCTGGATTTTATCTAGATCACATATATTATGCGAAAAACTTTCATATTTTCTATACCCAATAGGCATTTCTGCACAAAAAATGTGTGTACGAAATAGAAAATAAAGATTCATAAGGATAATACCTAAATATAAAGGTATAAATTGCATTTCAAGGCACGTATAAGCCGAATCTTGTCTATCAGAATCCTGATAATAGATCTATGTCTAATACCGTAGTGTAATCGAATACAATTGACTCGATGCATTTAAATGATCTGGACCGACTACTGACCCTAATAGAACATCCTGAGCTCTTGTGAGAAAGCCCTTTACGCTTACAAATGGTTTGAAAGGACTATTGTCGGGTGGAAAGTTTACATTCTTTATGCATTTCGATTAAAAATAATTTAGGTAATAAATTATGTCAACGCTTTGGTGCTTATGTGCCTAATTGAAGCGAACCCGCGCAATACAAGTTTTTTGGACTTGTATGTGTGTAGGTACTGTTAGGCTGAAAATGTTATTTTTCATTTGGCTCGAATTGAATTGTCGTTAGAAGCGTGAGACTTTCTGAAAGCGGTTACTAATTTGTTTCACTTTAAACGCCACCCAGGTTCACCGAGCATCCCAGGACTTAAGATCACGTGTAGTAGTAGGCAGTGGGTTATTCCTACGGACGCAGAATGGTTGAGTGTTATCCCTCACCAGAAAATACGGCTTTCAGATGAGATTTCCATCTTTCACGGTCCAGCGCTGTCTCCTCTAGTCCCAGCTAGGATTGTTCAGAAAATGTCTTCGAACCTTTACACCCAGTCCTTATATTTGTCCTTATGATACTTAATAATCGTGCTTTTAATTTCCAGCCTAGGCTACCACTGTCCCATCACGTACAACCAGACAGACTACTTCATAAAGGTTCTGGCGATGACTCCGGGGTCAGAAGAGGCCTCTCGACAGGCGGTGAAGAGCATATGCGATAGGTTTGCGGTCAGTGACGCCGCTAAAGAATTGGACATGGAGATACATCTGGAGTTTCACCTTATGGACCATGAGGACCAGGTTCGTTAATCAAATCAATACTAATCCATACTAATATTATAAATGGGAAAGTGTGTGTGTCTGTTTGTTTGTCCGTCTTTCACGGCAAAACGGAGCGACGAATTGACGTGATTTTTTAAGTGGAGATAATTAAAGGGATGGAGTGACATGGGCTACTTTTTGTCTCTTTCTAACGCGAGCAAAGCCGCGGGAAAAAGCTAGTATTATAAATGGGAAAGTGTGTGTGTCTGTCTGTTTGTCCGTCTTTCACGACAAAACGGAGCGACGAATTGTCGTGATTTTTTAAGTGGAGATACTTGAAGGGATGGAGAGTGACATAGGCTACTTTTTGTCTCTTTGTAACGCGAGAAAAGCCGCGGGCAAAAGCTAGTAATCTAATAATATAAAGTCAATCAGCAATGTATAATATCAATATACCAGACCAGTAATATCCAATGACCTACTTAAACTGTTTTGTTCCAGGCTAGAAAAAAACTACACAAGGAAAATTACAAGGCACCATTTTTCTTCACGAAAATTATGTGGCTTGTGTACCGATATGCGCTCATCGTCATCCGAGATCCGAGAGTCCAGTTCATACGAATTATACAAAAATTGGTAAGTCAATTTGTTCACGTTGATTTTGAATACCAATGAAATTTCAAGTTCTCTATACGTAAAGACACACAATAAACATAAAGACAACCAAGGCAGGCTCTATCTCAACGTAGGTCCTTAGTCCCTGGGAATATTGAATTTTTATAAATTTTATTAATGGTACCTATAAACATCACACGTGCACTAATGGAATTTTATTCTTGCACATGCTGTTTAAAATTCAAAATTTGTTTGAAGAAAACCGCAACCATCCTACCAGTAAGTACAGATTGCATACATATTTGATTGATCTAAAAATTTTTTCAGGCCATAGCCTTAACTGCCGGCGTATGCTTCCTCGGCACAGCACGCCTCACACAAGCCGGGGTTCAAGACGTGCAGGGTGCCCTCTTCATCATCATAGCAGAGAACACCTTCAGCCCCATGTATTCGGTGCTGCACATGTTTCCTGAGGAGTTCCCGCTGTTCCACAGAGAGATCAGAGCAGGATTGTATTCTACTCCTGAGTATTATGTAGCGAGGATGATTGCGTTGGTAAGTGTCTCTCATATTCAGAAATTCAGACTAATGTAGCTTAATGAATTTCGACGAAAAACTGTGATAACAAATTTATTGCGAGGCAATTTGACAGCATGACACCGGGAACTGGGAACGCCCTTTGTCTAGTGTTGTTAAACGACTGAGGAGAAACTGTTTTTGCGCCAATTTGAGTTACTGAAGAAGCTATGGAGTATGAAGAAATAGCGAAAACCTCTGAATAAATATACACCAGTTTTGTTGAGATTTTCATATCACCAGATAACCTGGCAACCTGTCACTGCAATGTCACAATTTCGTTTTCTTAATTGCCAGGAGTGGCAATGAAACTTGAGTTGTTTAATGTGCTGTGCCTATCCTTCTATGGGATACAGGCGGGATTGTATGTATGTATGTTATGTTTCATATTTCCACAATTTGTCCCATAAATTAAAAAACTACAAAAATCTTCCTTCATCTCATCAAATCTCTTGCTTTTCTCTTCTCATAGTTCTTTCTTGTTTCTATGACGATAGAGTAAATTTTTTATTTATTTTTCCAGTTCCCAGGCTTGGTGGTTGAGCCATCCCTCTTCACGCTGGTGGTGTACTGGATCGCGGGGCTCCGAGCCACGCTGTACGCCTTCGGATTCACCATATTCCTGTCCATACTGGTGCTCAACGTTGCTATTGCTTGTGGTAAGGCACAATACCGATTTTTTTCGTTTTTAAACTGCCATTGCCCCTTACTGATAACTGGGGGCGTAGTCGAATGGCATTTTTGCTATGCGAAATGCCACGCAAATGTAGTTTGGCTCTGTCGATGTCGCGCCAATACGCAAGAGAGTAGAGCTGGAGATAGATTAACTATAAAAGATATATTATCGTGAGCGTTTCGTGAACGTTTGTGCGTTCGGATACGCACACTAAAGTTACTGATTAACTGAGACTAATTAATGGTAATTTTAATGAACATTTCCCAAAAAGATTTGAAGCCGAAATTAGCTTTATTATGATTATTTATGATGTATTGAGAGTTACAGACTTCTGAATAATGCTTTCATTAAAGTTAGAATTTGTCTAGCCGTGACGATCTTGATCAACATTATCCTATGCCCTTTTCGGAACTGAAATATGTTTTCCTTTATTTTGAAAGAGGTTAAATATAGGCAACGTTTCTTGAATGTATACCATCCAAAAGTAATTAAGTTTCTTTATTGAGAAAATATTTTTCAAAATTTCTTTTGCAGGTTCATTCTTCTCATGTGCCTTCGGCTCGATGCCTGTCGCCATAGCTTACCTCGTGCCATTCGACTACTGTCTCATGATGACGTCTGGCATCTTCATCAAACTAAGGTATGCCAGTTTCAGTTCCTTGCAACATTCTAGTTTGAGTAAAAACACCTTCAGCCCAAATGAAAATAAAATGTTAAGTAACTTATTTTCTTTATCTTTTAACATAAATAATTGTTTTTAGTTTCAGTGATAAGTCATGTCAATTGTAAATAAAATATTAAACACTCAATTTCTAGGGTCGGTTGTACCAAAACGTCCGTTACTGAATTTAGCGTTCGTTAATTTGTATGGGAATTTCCATAGACTTCTGCTGCGTGACGCTGATTTGCCTATTACCTAAATGTGTTTGATGCAACTGGCCCTAAGATGGGTTACGTTGATAACGTGCTGGCCCGGCCCGGTCTAACTTGAGTCACCCTTATCTTTTTCTTTTATTTCAGTACATTACCAAAATACATATCCTGGATCCGGCATGTGTCGTGGCTGATGTACTCAAACGAAGCCATGAGCATATTGCAGTGGGACGGCGTCAGCAACATTAGTAAGATCATTTTACTTGACTTTTATTACTCCCATATCATTATATTGTAAGAAGATATAAAATAAACTAAATTATAGAAAAATTTTAACACAAGACTTGATTTTACCAAAGACGGGTCGACATCTATTGATACCTTCGCGTCGGTTTATGTAAAACAGAGATGAAGTTTGTTACCTATAGGTAAATTAAAATTCGACTACTTAATATAGGATTGGATTAAAATAACGCTGTTATAAAAATCACATAAAGTACCTATTTAAATATTAGGATACTGGTAATATTGCTACATACCCAATAACGGATGGCCTACGATATTGGCATCTGGTCCAAGCTTGTATTAGATCCCTATCGTTGCCCTTAATCTTGTAAAAGGAGATATAAATTGTTTTACAACCCAAAAGTAATTGCCTTAACACCAACACAAAAAGCTATCAGCTGTTTAACACCTATGTTATCAGTTGTTTGTTTCCTTTATGAAGGATCAGGTAAAGACGGCGCTAACTTGGGGGTTTCCCGATGGGATGAAATATAACAATGGAACTAATGCAGGTAGTTTGTTTATAAGGAAAAAATGTATTAGGAAAGCATAACCTTATTCTACAGGTTGAAAACTGTTCATATTTAGTATATTGAACCAGCCTATTAAGTAAGCCTAATTTTTTGTACTAACGAGGTACCTCGTTGAATGAAAAAAGTTGGTAAAGAAGAATATAAAATTATAGAGGCGCCACCGTCGATGTATGTGGCAACAATTTTGACGATTTTGCCAATAAACTTTTCAATGAGAACAGTTAAGTGTTGCTATGATAAAAAAATTGTTCTATTTCTACTCTTTTTTGCCAAGCTGTACTCTTATAGTACGGACGTACCATCCTATCTTCGTTGATTATTAATATTCGTATTCATATTCATTCATTCGTAAAATTAAAAAAAATACACGCTTGAGGGAGAGGGGTCTGGATCCTCGCTCTGGGACCTTCCTGATGCAAAGGTTATCCATCGCGGTTCAACGCGGTAATGCGGCAAGCGTTATGAGTACCTTTGCATCGGGAGGCTCACGGGGGGGGCTTGCTAGGTTAGGTTTTATTATGTATCTGTGTATGTTTTTGTGTGTGTGTAATTAGGTTAGATCTAGTTTTTAAGTGCTTGCATGTATTTGCTGATTTTGAATTGTTTTGGCTTTTGGTTTTTTGGTAAATAAAATTTATTAATATTAAAAAAAAAAAAATACATGTCAAAGGTATAATATTAATTAGTACCTAATCTATGTTAATTAAAGTAAAATCATCATGTTCAAAAATGTACACTTACGGGTTAGGGTCGCCCTTAAAATTTGTTTTTGTTAATCCTTTAACCCCTGGAACGCCGATGTTAAAAATTTGCTACTGAATTAATAAACCTTTGACTTGTTAATTAAAGTCCAATATATCTGTGACGGATACGGGACAAGGCATTCGAGGGGTTAAACGATAACATGTGTTGTGTTGTTGTTGAGTTGAGTGATTGTTGTTGGAAAACAAGATTGTTGATATTAGGCTACAAACGTGCATTTACTTACATCATCAATTTTAGTTGACATTGTGCGTTGATCGTATTGTTAATCTAAACCTTCTTGCTTCAGCTTGTGCCCCAACGAACTCCGGTACGCCGTGCCTCAGCACAGGCGACGAGGTCCTCAATGTCTACGACTTCACAACTTCACATTTCTGGACCGACGTCATTGCTTTGGCAGTGCTGTACCTGACTTTCCACCTCCTGGCGTTGCTGGCGTTGAGGCATCGGACGAGGCGGAAATAACCAATAGAACACGTCACGTTTCTAAAAACTCTCGATATATTATTACAACGACATCAATTTTTAGAACTTTATTACCACTTCACATTTCAGGCCTGCTAGCCGAATGGCATTTCTGCGACGCGAAACGAAATCGAAACGCCGCGAAAGGTAGTCTAGCTCTGTCGCGCCAATACGCAAGAGCGATAGAGATAGATATCTACGAGCGTTTCGTTTCCTGAGCGTTTCGTGAGCGTTTGTGCCATTTCCCACTGAGCATGAAACTTACAATAACTTGCAGTAAGTTTACATACCTCACATTTGTAAGTTTCGAATGTAAGGTCGGAGAAATATGACAACAACATTCAACTTATTGGTAATTTGAAACTTTCAGAAAATTAGTAGTGCTATATTATTGTAACATGACAAATGAAAACTAATATTATAATATTGCAAGGATGTTTTGATTACAAGTTATTTAAATGTTCATTTATTACATTGCTGCAACAAGGTATTAGCTATATTACATATGCAACGTTACAGCAACATTAACTTTTAAACATCAAGTTTTCAATGTTACTTCAATGTTTAAACTTAAAGTTTCCCAAATGTTCAAAATCAATATTACTGCAACTGACCACTTGAAATATTGGTTTTATGCAGTTGCTGCAATATCACAAATTAAGATTTACTTCAATAAAACCTTTTGATATAACCGGTATATTTTTTTTGTAACATTACAGATAATTATAAATACAATGTCACAGCAATTGCTTTTTTTAAAGAATTCATTTCTCAATGTTGCACCAATTTGTAATATTTATGTTTATTGAACATTTAACATCAACATTACAGTCATTGACCGTTTTAAATATACGTTTGATAATTTTGCTGCGATATCACAAAATTAGCACTCTTTCAATGAGTCTATTTATAAGGGCATAACATTACGGTAAATTATAAACAGTGTAAATGTTTAAGCTAGATTTTTTTACATTGTTTTTCTACTCCTCTTTTGGTTCATCCTATTCTTTAGGTGCGGTCGCTAGACGGCGGACGCAGATCTGGACAATGAATATACACTTAACCGTGCAAATTATCGGTCGACGGTCGCAGACGTGGCCTTGAGCGCATGGACGTCCGATCGAAATCTGGCTCGCTGGATGTTTTGGTCAGCCGAAGCCACGTCCCGAAGACCGTGCACACTGATCGGTCGCGGTCGCGGTCGCTCGACGGCGGACGTCCGCGTAGTATGTTCCTAGCTGTAATAGTTTTCTGTTCTGAGATTAAAGCTAGGAACATACTACGCGGACGTCCGTCGTCGCGCGACCGTGGACGCGGATCTGGATAATGAATATACACTTAACCGTGCAAACTATCGGTCGAAGGTCGTGGACGTGGCCTTGAGCGCATGGACGTTCGATCGAAATCGGGCTCGCTGGATGTTTTCATCAGCCGAAGCCACGGCGTGATACTCTGCAGCCGTACCACCTCGCTTTATTGTGCTCAGATTACCATGGTGGAATGTACCTCTGACGTACCTCTTGTACCTCGTCGGAAATTAAATGTACTGTACATGTAGTTTACCAGAAATATGGGTTTAAAAGGGGTCCGACTGGGGAGTACTACTCCCCAACTTGAAGTTAGGTTCTGTAGACCCTGATGAATAGGTCAGATGGAAAAGGCGGTATTCCTAGGCATGGCACACATAGTGTACCCTTGTTTCGCCGATAAACTTTTCATCGACAACAAATCATCGAAAATTTAGTTCGAGTAATTTTGTTTCAACTACTATTTATTTGAAATTTTCTTAGGTATTATAAATACTATTCCAGTATTCAACTAATATTTCGTCATCACCCAGCAGCAGATGGTTGCTCAAGACAGAATGGCGTGAAAGAATCTTGTGGGGGCTCTGCACCTCTGGGGTGTCCTTAGGATAGGCAACATAATATATGACTACTACTTTACTTTAATTCCCTCTTCTAAATATTTTATATGTACAAATAAAGGCCTTCTAACACATGTCCCTCATTGACTAAGTTATTTATGATTCAAAAATTAAAGAAAAACAGAAAACCGAGACAAGATTCATGGTTAAATACAGCATTATCAAGTTGTTGGTGAAAGCCAACTATATTGCGACATGTCCTTATTCTCATAAGTAACAATAACAACCAACCTGTCTGGCCTAGTCGGTAATACTCTTTATAATACTGTGTCGGTAGTAACTTAGACTGCTAAGCCACAGTCCTGGGTTTGAATCCTGGTAAGGGCATTTATTTGTGTGATAAGCACAGATATTTGTTCCTGAGTCTTGGATGTCTTCCAAGTGTATAAGAGTTGTATATAAGTACCTACACTACAACACAAGCCTTCTTGAGCTTATCATGGGACTCAGTGAGTCTGAGTAAGAATGTCCTATATTTATTTTTTTAGATCTGGCTGTCCCCGACTTGTGCAATAAGGTTGAAAATAAGGTTGCTTTTAATGATATTGAAAGCCATTTAATCATAAAGTAGTCAGTATATTTAGAACTTTTAAAAGAGATGTTAGAGATGCAATCCTTTATACAAATAAAACTAAAATATATTTAATAAAATATTTAGAATTTATATAGATCCTGTGGTTGAACAATGATGGTACTGAATTTGAAGTCTTCTGTTTGTGATGGTTCTACCTGATTATTACAAATATACTCTTGCCAGGGGAGGCTCACTCAACTTTTCTTTCATACATTCCGGCAGCCGCAAGTCCTGGCTTAGAGTTTGATGACCGTCTCCCTGCACAATAGAACTCAAAGTTGCATGCAGTCCGTTGACAGGTTGATGACAGTGCAGAGCCTTCTGTACTTGTACTTTTATAATTATGTGCTTTTGCTTCTGTCTCAGAACTTGCTTCCTTCAAATGATGGGAGGATCCACTGCAAAATAGAAAAGGTAGATTAACTAACAATAAATAATTATTATATTATTAGACCTGTGGCCCGTCTTTCGAGAAACGGGCCCCTGGTATTTAGCAATATAAACAATTCATACTAAAAGAAAGAATATGGTTTATACTTACATAAGGTTTTCTTTGGTGGACAAACAGGTGTTTCTTTAGCTTTCCAGAATGGTGAATTTACCAATACTGAAACAAGTCTTCTTCTTGTTCTTTGATTCTTTCCACTTCATGTAGGGCTAGGGTCGGCTATCCTAATTCTACGGCGCCAGGACGCTCTGTTCTGGGTTGTCGGGTCGGGCAGGTTTTCCTCTCAGGACATCAAAGAGAATTTATAGGCCGGCAACAGACAGTCATAAAAATGCATAATCTTAGAAAAGATTTGTATGCAAACTGACAATTCAAACTGACACTGACAGATCTGTATAATCACTACATTTTGAGTTACGTTTTGATCCACATAAAATTTCATAATATATTTTAAAAATTATTTTTGTGTCATTAATAATTGTTGTAGAAAGAATATACATTTAAAGTGAATCGATACTAAATACAATGTGATGGTAAAATATGCACTTTAAAATACTTTTTAACATTCTAGAGTGTAAAATCTGAAAATGAGTTATATGGTTTCACATATTCCGTCAATCGAAACGAAACGTCAAGGAGTTTTTGTTATGCTGACAGCACTGTAACGTAATTATAGCACGACCAGTGTTGTCAGTTCAGAGATTTTTCTCCGATTTGCGGAGAATTTGAGCCTCTGGCGGAGATCAGATACAATCGGAGAATTTCGGAGATTATGAAAAGGTCTCTAATTTTTTGAACTTAAACCGCTCGGTAAACCTGAATGCATGAATTAAAGATATCAAAATATTCTCAATGTTCTGTACATTTCTGATATAAAAGCGTTAAGTAATTAAAAGTATTAATTCACTATAAACATTTTTTTTTGTTTAAAGACGGTCAACCAAATCTCGGCAGTAAAAAAGCCGGCAAATTAGAAAAATGTATCCTAAACATTGAAGTTGGATGAACGGAATCATCGAGGAGCCATAACACTTAACATTGACCGTCTCGAAAGCCTGCTGGCGTCCACCGTCTGAAAAATTCATAATCTGAATTTGGATTTGTATGACAGATCTAGTGCACAGATTTCCATACAATTCGCAACTTTCCGTGTTATTTTTTAATATTATGTTTTTTTTTTCAGATCGATCTGACAGATTGCGAATAATCTGAATTTTCATTGCACTCGATCTGATTTCATTTTTTTTATACTACGTCTGTGACAAACAAGCATACGGTCCGCCTGATGGAAAGTGGTTACCGTAACCTATGGATGCCTGCAACTCAAAGAGTGTTACATGCGCGTTGCCACCCCATTAGAAACTTGTACACTCCCCTTTGCTGTGTTAAGTATAAGTACACAGCAAAAAGGAGTGCACAAGTTCAAAGGAGGGTTTGGGTTGCCAACGACTCAAAGGACAATAGACGGAACAAATTATTTCCTTAAGTCCTCCCGTCGTCAGCACCCCGCACCCTCGTTGAGCTCTGGGAGCCTTACTCACCGGCAGGAACACAACACTATGAGTAGGGTCTAGTGCTATTTGGCTGCGGTCTTCTGTAAGGCGGAGGTACTTCCCCAGTTGGGCTCTGCTCTAGATTCGAGCGAGACGATATCCGTGTGCCCTACCACAGAAAGCGGAATATCATTCGCTATGCCCTACCTCCTAGCGATAATATTATGATTTTTTAAGATTATGAAATGAAGACTGTATGCATAACTGACAGTTCAAACGTACACTGACAGATTTGTCAGTGTCAGCATACAAATCTTTTTTCAGATTATGATTTTTTCAGACTGTCTCTTTCAGACTCTGTTGCCGTTCTTAGTGCCCTTAGTGGATGCCAGGCTTAAGGCGGAATCGAACTGTGTCGAATCGAGTTCTCATATGCGATTCGACGCGTCGCTGATGGACGCTGTTTAATAAGAAATGCAGATGAGAGATCGCTCACGAAGCAACGCAACTTTTCATACAAATACGTAAGTTGCCGAGCAACTTCGACGACCGTGGGCGAGCTGCGCACCCTTAACAGATATGTTGTAAATAAAAATAAAAACTAGTTTTTTAAAGGTGCGCGGGGCCCGAGGGCCCCGCGGTGTTCTTTTGTGCTTTGCTTTATTGTTTTTTGCTTTGCTTTATGTTTTTTTGCTTTGCTTGTTTGATTTATTGCTTTGCTTGTTTGCGTTTTTGCTTTAGCCTTTGCGTGCTTGGGAGCACTCTCTGCCCGCAGCTCGGCCTACGGCCTCGCGTGCTTGGAAGCCTGTCAGACACGCTCCAGGCCTTCGGCCCTCCGCGTAATTATAGTGGGCGTTGTAGGGAAGTTGGAGCTTAAACACGACCCAATAGTAAAAGTGTCTTCAGCCTGCGGCCTCCGGCCCGTCGTTTCGCTTCTCTAAGCCGGTCCGCCAGAGAGCCGATCAGGGACGCTCCGGGCCTTCGGCCCTACGCGGAGCTCGACCTTCGGCCTTCGCTGGGTTTCGTTTCGAAGCTCCTCGTCGGGCCTTCGGCCCGCCGCGTCGCTTTTTAGACACTTTGATTATCGTTCTGCTTGGGAGCACAGTCGGTACGCAGCTCGGCCTGCGGCCTTCGCGTGCTTGGGAGCACTCTGCCCGCAGCTCGGCCTGCGGCCTTCGCGTGCTTGGAAGCCTTTCAGGCACGCTCCGGCCTTCGGCCCTCCGCGTAGTTACTGTGAGAGTTGTAGGTAAGTTGGAGCTTAAACACGACCCAATAGTAAAAGTGTCTTGAGAAGCTCACGACGGGCCTGCGGCCTGCGGCCTCCGGCCCGTCGTTTCGCTTCTCTAAGACACTTTTACTATTGGGTCGTGTTTAAACTCCAACTTCCCGGTCCGCCGGCGAGCCGGTCAGGGACGCTCCGGGCCTTCGGCCCTACGCGGAGCTCGGCCTTCGGCCTTCGCTGGGTTTCGAAGCCTCGCGTCGGGCCTTTGGCCCGCCGCTTCGCTTATTTAGATACTTTTTGTTATTGTTTTCTTGGGAGCACAGTCTGCACGCAGCTCGGCCTGCGGCCTTCGCGTACTTGGGAGCCTGTCAGACACGCTCCGGGCCTTCGGCCCTCCGCGTAGTTACCGTGGGGATTGTAAGATTTGTAGGGAAGTTGGACCTCCGGCCCGCCGCGCCGCTTTTTAGACACCTTTACTTATATTTTCTTGCTTGAGTTGCTTGGGAGCACTGTCTGTACGCAGCTCGGAACTTGGACCGGAGCAATGACCGTCGGGCTGTAGAACGCTCCCTCAGGCTGGTAGGGAAATTTGACTTTGTCCCCTCTCGCCGTCGTTTTTGACTTTTCCAAAATTTTTTTTTCTTATTTCTATTTTTGGCCCCCGTTCTTACCAAGTCCCAAACTTGAACGCGCTCGGACAGAAAATAAAAAAAAAAATTTCAAAGTCGGCCATTTTGAAATTTTGTAAATGCCATTCGATGGACCTCAGATAATTGTACAACATTAGTTCAAGCACATTTAACCTTTTTTATACCGTTACGGA
This sequence comes from Leguminivora glycinivorella, assembly GCF_023078275.1. Classification (NCBI taxonomy): domain Eukaryota; kingdom Metazoa; phylum Arthropoda; class Insecta; order Lepidoptera; family Tortricidae; genus Leguminivora; species Leguminivora glycinivorella. Next base: position 3,469,014 of record NC_062977.1, read on the forward strand.
GCTATGGGGATTTAAAAAAAACCTCCATACAAACTGGTAGGGAAATTTGACTTTGTCCCCTCTCGCCACCGTTTTTGACTTTTCCAAATTTTTTTTTCTCAATTCTATTTTTGGCCCCCGTTTTTACCACGTGCCAAATTTGAACGCGCTCGGACCGAAAATAAAAATAAAAATTTCAAAGTCGGCCATTTTGAAATTTTATAAATGCCATTCGATGGACCTCAGATAAGTGTACAACATTAGTTCAAGAACTTTTAACCTTTTCCCTACCGTTACGGAGCTATGGGGATTAAAAAAAAAGACCTCCATACAAATTTCAATTGGCCTTCAAAGGGCGCCATTTTGAATTTTTCAAAATTTTCTTTTTGTATACTAATCTTAGGGCAGCTGTCCACCCGTGTGCAAAATTTCAGCGCGCTCGGACCATTTTGAAATTAAAAAAAAAAAAAGTCGGCCATTTTGTTTTTTTTTTAATGCCATTCGATGGACCTCGGGTGACTGTATAACATTTGTTTGAGCACTTTTCACTTTTTTGTACCGTTACGGAGCTATAGAAATTAAAAGAAAAACCTGCATTCAAATTTCAATTGGCCCTCAAAGGCCGCCATTTTGAATTTTTCAAAATTTTCTTTTTGAATACTAATCTTGGGGCGACCTTCCACCCGTGTGCCAAATCTCAGCGCGCTAGGACCATTTTGAAATTTTTCAAAAAAAAAAGTCGGCCATTTTGAATTTTTTTTAATGCAACTTTTTTATACTCGGATACCTGTATGACATTTGGTCGAGCACCCCCCGGCTATCTCTTACGGTTTAAAAGTTGCCATACAAAATAAAAGTGGCCAGTTTTCCCACATTTGAGCATTTTTCAATTTTTTTTTATTTCATTCGAATCAAGGCCGCTTGGAGATTCTATGACCAAAATTTGAGCTCTCTACGACAAACTTGAAAAATCGTCAAAAAAAAAGTCGGCCATTTTGAAAAAAAAAATGGCGGCGTCAAAAACTGCCCAGGGTTCTCTATGACATTTGGTCGAACACTCCCCGGCTAACTCCAGCCGTTTGGCCAGGCCGTCCAACATTTTTTTACCCGGAACCGGTAGACCGACGGTCTGATCTATCCGGGGTCGCAGGACCAACCTCTATACGACAACACCAAACACTGCCACCTGCAAAAACTCCCTCTGCCCATTTTTTGAAAAATGTCAGTCGGGTTGTAGCTTTATATTATATAGAAAATAGAAAATAGAAATTCAGCTCTGTAGGTGACGCATTCATAGCACAGGCACTAGTTTTCATGTAAAACCAATTAAACTTGAACTCATTATTTTTATGACTTAGATACTACAGTGACAGCTTAAAAAAACTACTTGCTAGAAATCTGCCTATTCAGCTGCACGTATTAATTAAGGCACACCACGCCACAGTGTGGAAAAAAAGGTTTTTATGCAACCTTTTTTTTGTATGCAACCTGTCAGTTCAATCTGAAAATTCTGTCAGTATGAGCTGACAGGTTGGATGCAAATCTTTTTTAAGATTATGAATTTCTCAGACTGTCTATGGCGTGCCTAAGACTAGGGAATGCAATAACCGACCAAATTTCATAACCGGTTACAATTTTTTATTATGTGAAGAATAACATTTGTACCCATAGGAACTTGAAAATATTATAGAGAATAGAGAATTTATTTGCATACCTCATTCATTCTGTACACCCATGGGCCCACATACATATGTACATACATGGACCCTGATACGGGTGTAGCAAAGTGTAAATGTGTCACTTATTAATATAAATATCTGGGTGACCGAGCTTCGCTCGGTTCTGTATCGTATCATTGACATGTGTCGCCATCTAGTTCAAACAGCCTTAACAACACAACTACTCCACACGAGATTGCGCGCGTTTCGCCACTAAAACTCAAATAGTGTATTTTTCTATTCATTTTAGCCTTGACCTGTGTCGCCATCTAGTGTTTGCAATAAATAGTACTTACATCGACCGAAAGAATTCTGTCTTAACAGTACAACTACTGCACATGAGATGGCGCGCGAAGAAAAACGCATGAAAACTCGAAAATTCGCGTTTTCCGGGACCTAAGGATAAGTTAGACCGATTTTTCACCCCCAAAAACCCCCACATAACAAATTTCAGCGAAATCGTTAGAGCGGTTTCCGAGATCGTCAGTATAAATAAATATACAAGAATTGCTCGTTTAAAAGTATAAGATTGTATTATATTCCATGTACGGGCAGAAAGTTTCAATTTCTAACTAAATGTAATGTACTCGTATAGCCTTCCCATCAGTTGCTCATACCAAGCGGCAAGCGCCCCAGTCTTATAAGATGTGCTTGAATTTGATATAATTATTATTGTTGCACAGCTCAGCACATAATATGTGCAGTGCAGTGCATTCCAACTTTCATTATCATTTAATATGTTATCTTTTATTCGAGATACCGTTAGTACAAACTCCGTGTTAAAAAAAATTGAATAAATATGAAAAAATTAAAAGTATCAAAACTATTTGTCAGTTATTTCTTAATTGCATTGCATGCATATTTTACGTAAATGAATACTTCTTTAAATATACTTACTAATAAATGAGACTAATTACTAGGAAATCAAATCAAAATAGGCAATTTCGTATTAAATACCACACAAATAAATGAAATAAATACCTCGTTCTCAAAGTATTGCTTTTATACAAAATAGCGATATTTTTATACAATTTATATTGTAGCGAAAACGAAAAAGTAGTGGTAAAACATTTAAGTTGGTAACCCTGACGCCCCTTGTGACGCCACGAACAGCCGCACGCACACCAGTCCGCCATCTTTCTTACCTTTTTGATTGTTGACTTCATGACTTGTAAATTTTGTAATTAGTTTTTGCCGACGTCCACCGTGCCGTTTTTTAAGTAATTTTTGGTATTTTACAAATTGTGTTACTTTAGTGGACACGTGGAGACATGGACGCTGACTGTTGGAAGAATTCGTCAATTCAGACTGGCGCAAAGAGCTATCAGGGGTCGATGCCAGGAATTTCATTGCGAGACAGAATTCGAAATGAGGATATTCGCCAACGCAATAAAGTTACCGACATTGCAAAAAGGATTAACTCAAGTGGGAATGGACCGGCTATATTTTTCGCAGAGATGACGATCAATGGGGTCGCCTAGTATTGCTGTGGAGACCTAGCCTGGGTGGCCGAGGTGGCGGGAAACCACGAGCAGATGGTCGGATGACATCAAAAAAGGGCAGGGCCCACCTGGCACAGAACCGTCACATATAGAACGGAGTGGAAACCCACGGAATGCAGACCAGGATTATATAGTAAGTATTTTGTTTCTTAAGTTTTGTATGGATTCTTTGAATGAAATGAGTTCTATCGAGTTAACTGCACTTTGCGTTAGGCGTCCATGTGTTTTATTCTTAGTGCCAGGCAGGCAAGCATGGGATGGCCTAATGTTTTATCATTTATCGCACGACCATGCTTGCCTGCCAGTTCTGGTTATTTATTGATTTAGGTCGAGTTTGTTTGTTTGGTTTAGTTTTTAGTTATTTAAAAATAAAATGCCCTAGGTATGCTGATCTAGGCCTAATCAAGCCAGCAGCAGCGGGACATGTTGCCCGCTCTAACGTTATCCTGTTAATTAGATTATATGAGATAGATTAGATAGAATAAATTTTATGGTATGAGGAGAAAACCATTCAAATCTAATTGAAACTAACTACTTCTACTTGTGTAAATATATTAATGATGCTGATTTATTCAACTAATTTTATATTTTCAGCTTTAGGTATGAGTTTGTTACTTTTGCTCATAATAACATGGAGTATGTCACAGCTGCTCCACGGGCTGCATTGAGGGGCAACAGGAGCGAAAATGTTAAAATGGAAAGGAGCTCCCCCTTTCAATTAGGGAATCTTAGGTGATATACTATTGTTCTTTATTTGCATACCATATAATTTTTACAATATGTACATATTTGGACCCTGAAAAGGGTATAGCAAAAATCTCTTACTAGTTTGTGTTATTAACTAGATTTATAGTATAAAAATTGAGGTTCCACTCTCAACTGTTTCCTCCTCTAAAACTTAATCAATCAGGATGAAATTTGAGGATTTGAATAATAATGAAATAATCTGTGTTGTACCGTTTGGTTTTTTTGGCTAATTGTTGACCCATTTTGACTATCCTACGACAGTCCGACACATATAAATGATATATCATATATAAATGATAATAAATATAATAATCTGTGTTGAAAAAACCAGGGAGGAAATAGTCGAGAGCTTTTGTATGGAGAATTAACCCCTGCTGTAGTAAATCGCCCGTTTCTGCTGAAGTAATTATGGATTGAATAACACTGACTCTCTTTTCTCTTTTTAGGATATGCTAAGGCAAACAGAAGGAGGCAAGGAACGGGACGGGACTGCATCAATTGCTGTCTGGAACCAATCTTGTGGGATGACTTCTGGACAGGGAAAAAACAATTTCATCATCTACCCTAATACTGACGAATGTTCTAAAACGTAAGTACTTATGAACCTTTCATAAAGGGCAATGTCCATCTTTTATTACAAGCTTTTATTCAACTTGCCTTGTTAGTGTGTTAGTTTGGGTCAAAACGTAGAAGCTAAATTTGACCCACTTCCCGGTTTCCGATTGAGCTGAAATTTTGCATGCATATGTAAATCATGTGACAATGCAATATTATGGTATCATGGCGCTAATCTGATGATGGAGCAGAAAGGTGGTCATAGGAACTTTGTTATGAAACGTCGTATCCCCATTGAGTAAAAGGGGTTTTTAGAAACATCTCGGAGAGCAGTAGACAACTGTTGAAAGAAAGGTACAGTCGGCGATAAAAAAGCTTGTGCCAAAAATGACGTTTTTGCAAAAGACTTATTCATATGCGTTTAGTACAAATTGATTTAAAATACTCTAAGAACAAATTAAATTATTTTCATAGAAAATATTTTAACTTGAACTTGAACTTGTGGAGGTCGAACCATACTGTTCTACCTCAGGGATGGCAGAGGGCGCCACGAGCCTTCGGGAATGTTATATACTTGGAAATTTCGACCCTTGCCTTCGTGCACCGATGGCCGAGTGGTTCAGGCATTCGCCCGGTAAGCGGAGTACGCTGGTTCGATTCCAGCTCGGAACACTGGAGGCCTTGGTCACTTTTTCTTTGTATATGACATTTATTTAATGTTGATTTAAGATAATATATCTAAAGGTTTTCTAACATTTTATAAATTTTACAGGTGCTGTAAGGCAGACATTTCCAAATGTAACGGAGGAAAGTTTCGAGACATGTAATGGTTTCAACACGCTGCTGAGACCCAACTCAAGAGACGTCAGTTTGTACTGTTTAGTCCATTCTCTATTGGGCATGCTTGTATTGAGAGGTATATATATTGGAGTACAGACATGGTGTTTGGTATGAGTATTATATACATCCTCTTGAGTCAAATAGGACCGGTAGCCACTTTGAACTCCGTGTCCGAAAGGGTCAAAGTATGGAGCTCCCGGTACTCAGAAAAAAATTCTGGCCTATTAGTTTTGAACTTTCGAGTCAAGTTTGGTGTCATTTTTATGTAAACTATTCGTTTCGTTTTTAAATTGAAGAAGATTAAAAATCACAGTAATATTATAAAGGCAAAAGTTTGTGAGCATACTGTGTTTGTTACTTCCTCACGCCACGCCCAAGTGCCTTAACAAATATTATTTATAAAATTAAGTATGGAGGAAGTACGATATACCCTAAGTTAACACGTCACTTCTTCTTGATCGTGGGTAACACTCGGGGCGCAGTATAATGATTATTAAAAATCTTTATGCTGTCCCCTATGCTGCGATGGCGATCGTTGCAGTACTTTCAATATTTTTTTTACATCAAATATTAGAATCATCAAAGATTACTAATAAAATAGGCTTTTTAGAAATATTTTTAAAAATCATGATTAGTATAAAAATACGGAAATGAGGATTTGTTTGCATTTCGTGGCTACTAAAAATTCATTTAAATTATTAAATATTGTGCTATATTTTGCTATGGAACCCTAAAAAAGTAGTTACATAAAAATGACACTAAAATTGACTCAAAAGCTCAAACTAATCGGCCAGAATTTTTTCTGAGCAGCAGGAGCTCCATACTTTGACCCCCTCTCCCCCTTCGGACACGGAGTTCAAAGTGGCTACCGGTCTTGTTTGACTCGGGAGGACGTGTATAATACCCATACTAAACGCCAATGCTCTACTCAAAAATTCACCTTTTCCCAATAGAGAACGGACTATGTTAGACAGTGCATGTTGTTACACGGTAAATTTTTCTAGAAGACCAAATTTATAAGTTCCTTAGTTATTCTATTTTTAACTAAATAAGTTCTTGTACTATAAGCAGTGATCGGAATAGGCAGAGTAGATATATTTATTTTTAAACGAAATGACTTCCTTGCGATAGTATTTTTTCAGTACAGATGGTGTTTTTTTTACGCACTAGTGCGAGAAGTGGTTCATTATACGCCAGGTCGAAACTTCGGAGGCTCATCTGTACTGAAAAACGTCGTACGATACACGTGCGAAAAGGAAATTCGTAACTCGTGTCGATTTAAAACACTCCCTTCGGTCGTGTTTTAATTTATCGCTACTCGTTTCGAACTTCCTTTTTACGCACTTGTATCGTAATGTACTATTTTGCCATATTGGAATCTTTCGCTTGCTCGAGTATCAATATTGGCACGTGCAGTTAAACAATAACTTTGCCCCTTGTAAAACAATTAACTATTTTTTCAGTACAGATGGTGGTTTTTTTACGCACTAGTGCGAGAAGTGGTTCATTATATGCCAGGTCGAAACTTCGGACTCCGAAGTTTCGTTCGAGGCTCATCTGTACTGAAAAACGTCGTAAGATACAAGTGCGAAAAGGAAATTCGTAACTCGTGTCGATTTAAAACACTCCCTTCGGTCGTGTTTTAATTTATCGCCACTCGTTTCGATCTTCCTTTTTTACGCACTTGTATCATAATATACTATTTTAACAGCCTATATTGTGTCCCACAGCTGGGCAAAGGCCTCCCCTAGCACACTCAACGAAGCCTACCTCCTAATTCGTGTATAAGCACAGAATATATAATAGTACAAGTACAGAAGGCCCACTGCTTTGATGTTCACGACATGCCGCCTTTTTAAATGCCTACAAAATTCTAACAAAGAAACGAGCCGCACGTGCGCGACGCCCGGCGATAGGGTTCCCTACGGATTAAAACGATTTAATACTCAGATAAAATGTTATACTATTATATTCAAGTCGTGGGTAATTTCTAGGTATAAATATATAGTATTTATAAATTTTTGTTTAAGTTCCAATATCACAAGCCTTATTGAATCTTTTCGGGGCCTTAATCAATAGTAGATCTGTGTAAACATGTCCCATGGTATTTATTTTATTCATGATATCTATTTAACTAAGCATTATTAGCCATTCCACACGCGGACATCGCATATGAACCTTAAAAAAAACTCGCGACGTAAAGTAACATTAGAAAGTGCGAACGTGCGTTCCGTGAGAACGCGCGCCACCCCTGATTAGGCCGCGAACTCGCGGCCGCCGGCATGTACTTGTAGCGCGGCGATAGAATCGCGGAGTGAGCCGCCCTTGGTATAAGCGAATTTTGGTATAATTGTAGGGAATGGTGTCTTAATCCACATTCTCAAAGTACTCGGGGGTTTGGGTGGAGATAACGGGTAGAGGGGGGGTGGAAAAAGTCCCTTTTTTTTTTAGTTTTTCGTGAATACTTCTTAAACTGTGCCACGTAGCAAAAATAGTTTCAAGACACAAGTAATCTTCAGAAAATTCTCTACAAAAAAAATATGTTCACTTTTTATCTGGGATCATGAAATATGGAGAGGAAAAGATGGACAGAGAAGATTTTTTTTTATAATGCAAGTGTGAATGTTTTTACATTGTGCGTAACTCGGGAAGTATGAATATTACTAACTCGACTCTTTAAATCGCTCCAGCAAGCCAACTTACTCTCGTTAGTACAATGTACTATTATTGTCCGTCTTTTCCCCTCCATACCACCATTACCACCCCGACCCAAGAGTACTTTGAGTATGTGAATTAAGACACCATTCTCTACAACTATGCCAAAATTCGCTTATACACGAATTATTTCCCCCGACAGGCAGTTAAAAGTTGGGCGTGCTACCCTGTTTTCCGCCACTCGTCACGGTTTTTAAATTTCTTTCACGGTTTTTTATTTATCTGTTTAAAAGTTAGTGGACTTAGTTTAACAACAAGTGGGATTAGTTTAACAACGTTTTTTTTTATATTTTATTTTCGAGTTAGGTCAGTTTGCAGTGTATTTTGACCTATTTAGAAATTAGAACTATATTAATTACGGTAGGTTCCCGGGACGTTAGTTACGCAAAAAAAAGTAAGGAAGGAAGTCTACTTTTTATATGTTCTACCAAGTGTAGGTAAATGTACTCTGCCTATTCCGATCACTGACTATAAAGCTTATTAAAACTCCATCGAGACTAGACTTCAATCATTTGTAAGAATTAACTTAATTGCGATTATAATAGAGTTTATACTAATAACATTCACTAGGATAATGTGTCATATTTTTATCAAAATGTGCGTGTGTACTGACAAAAATCTTTTTCAGTACAGATGGTGTTTTTATACGCACTAGTGCGAGAAGTGGTTCATTGTATGTCAGGTCGAAACTTCGGATGGCCATCTGTACTGAAAAACGTCGCACGATACACGTGCCAAAAGGAAATTCGTAACTCGTGTCGATTTAAAATACTCCCTTCGGTCGTGTTTTAATTTATCGCCACTCGTTTCGAACTTCCTTTTTACGCACTTGTATCGTAATGTACTATTCTGCGTGTGTTATTTTCTCACCCCCGTGAATTTCGGCAGACTTTTTTGTAAGCAAAGGAGGAGCAGCTTATAAGTAGTATAAAAAGCTATTCGCTAGGTGCATGACTGGTGCTGTTCTCAATTTGTGGGCTTTTCCATATTAAATTAAATTCTATGGTTTAAAGTTAGTTTCAATCCAACGGCCGCTGCTGGCATTGATGTTGGACATGCCCATGATGACGTGTATTTATAACAATCAGCGCCACTCTGTCACGCACGTTGCCAATACTTATTAGGTTATTACGATTTAATAAGCTTGTAATCGTCACTTTTGTGATATAAGCATGTAACGATCAAAGTTTTCCTTCCCTTGTCACATCCCATAACAATTTAATTTTTATTATTATTCTCAGTATTTATTTTCTTTCTTAGGTTAGGTGTTTTACAATATGTAAGTATATAAAAATAAAATATAAAAACATTTACAAAACAATATACAATAAAAACATATAAACACATTATAAAAAACCTAACCTAGGGTGCCGCCAGCAGCGGGGCAGGGCCCAAGCTGCCGGTGGTTAGGGCCGCAGAGAGAGGAACCGTCGAACTATCCGTGTTCTGTCCAAGATCACCGCCTTCTGCATCTGGCCCTTGATCCAGCCACCTAGCGAGAGTCTCTTAAGATGTTGGTCGAGACTCTTCGCTATGAGACCGTTCGCTGAAACGACTATCGGAACAATGATCGTTGAATCAACATCCCACATGGCGGTTATCTCGTGAGCCACCTAGCTTACTGGACTTGTCCTTCTCGGCTTTGACGAGATTCTCATCATGGGGGATGGTGATGTCAACGAGCACGGCCCGGCGTTGCGGTCGATCTATTATCACAATGTCAGGCTTATTGGCTACTATAGTCCTGTCAGTGATAATAGATCGATCCCAATAGAGCGTGGCACGACCATTTTCGAGAACTGGCGCAGGTAAGTACTTGTAGTACGGTACTTCGCGGTTCACAAGGCCGTATTGAAGAGCAAGTTGCTGGTGAATAATCCTGGCTACGAGATTATGTTTGTGCAAGTACTCGCCGTTAGCAAGATGAGAACAACCGGAAATGATATGCCTGAGTGACTCTCCGGGACGGCGGCGTGCCCGACAAATGTCGACCGTACCGTCCTTCAGGATATATTTCCGGTAGTTGTTCGTCATCATAACTTCGTTCGCAATTGCACAGGCAAAACCCTCGGTTTCTCCGAAGAGGTCCCCGAATCGTAACCAGTTCACCGATGCGAGCAGATTCGGGATCGGGTCCCGTGAGGGCCTTGTAGAATCGCCCGTGTAGCTGCTTTCTCTCCCATACCGCCTTGCGGTCCGCAGTACTTAGTACCACAGGTTTGCGCCAGTTCTCTTTCGCCAAGGAGAGCGGCGTGAGGTTTCCGTTTACTGCCACCACATCACGATGCATCCCGCACTCGTTGTTAAGGAAGTAATCCCTGAGATTGTACACCTCACGGTTGTGGAGATCTTTGGCGTTTAGGAAGCCTCGACCTCCGCACTTCCGTGGGATGTACAATCTCATAACAGACGAGCGCGGGTGTAACATACGGTGTGTGATAAGCACTATAAGCAGTGAGCGGACCCTCTGATCCAGGGCGTCCAGCTCAGTCTGTGTCCACCTTAGTATGCCAAAGGAGTAAGTGAGTAGAGGCATTACTCAGGCGTTAAAGGCGCGCACTTTGTTTCCTCCTGACAAAAGACTGTTAAGGACTTTTGTGAGCTGACTGAAAAAGCGCTCCTTCACCGACTGTCTAATGCCAAAATCCTCAATACCCAACGACTGTGACATACCAAGGTACTTATAGGTTTCTGATTCAGAGATAGATATGAACGACATCGTCTCAGAAAGTTGTAAATTTTCGGAATTTACAACCTCTCCTTTTTTATTAGTATTATTAAGTACAGAGACTACATTTCTGTTTTTTGTTTATTTTTGAAGATTATTATAAATTTAAAGTGTACCCAGGTATTGACTGTTGTATTTATTTATATCTGAATGTTTTTCATGTAATGTAATGTAAATGTTTATCATGTATTTCAGTCTGAAAGTTTAAACATATTATTATGTATATTTCATGTGCTGTGGCTAGTGACGTGTATAAGAGCCCTTGTGGCCTACTTGCTGAATAAATGTTTGTATTTTGTATTTATGATTTAAAAAACATGTTTTCATGAAAACTTATGTGCGTATTAGTTAAGAGGAAACAGGAATAGTCATTTCTTCATACAAATATTCTCGACTGTATCTTTCATTGTTTTTTTTTAAGTTAGAGCTTGGTTTTTAGTGCATTCCACGAGAATATCCTTTACGAAATACGTATACATATATCGTATACATACAACTCCAATCAAGTCAGTGAAGCTCGAGAAAATACTCTTAAGTCATGAAAGATGGTCAGGCACAAAATCGCTTTCTTAGCGTTGTCAGAAGTATTAGAATAATTGTATTTTGTAAAGGACATTCTCGTGGAATGCCCCTTTTACCAATACTTCATATTGTGTCTGACTGTTTTGCTTCTTTTGATTTTATTTTGACACAGCTGCAAAGATAGGCGTGGTACCTATTCAAATCTGACATCGACTATCCAAAAAACTAAACAGTCCGACACAGACAATCATTATCATCCAGATTTAAACATTTGATTACGATTGGTTAGGTTTTGGAGAACAAAACCTTGATTTTTTCGATTTTTTAGGCACTAAATAATAGTAGTAGTATTCACGCACACTGTTTTAAAATGTGTTTGTGTGTATTATAATAGAGATGTCATTGTCAATTCAAATATGTAACACCATTAGTATAAATAAGTATTATCATTGTACATTAGCATGGTGCTGGTTTTCTGGTCTGAAGGGTTAAAAGAAAAAAAATGAAATAAATTATGTTGGCTGTATATCCATGTTTTTGTTTTATAAACATCAATAATTTTTGTGTGTGGTATTTTTAAAGTTTGACTTTATTTGTTTCTAGTTATTAAGCTGCACACGAACAGCAGCGAGCCTGGGCGAGCCCGCCCGCCCGCCCAGGCTCGCTGCGGTCCGCACGCAGCTCGCAGAGCACCTTGCGTGCATTTGTATTTGTGACGTCCTATCAACCACAAAAATTAATTTCCCTGCAATATCCCTATGTAATGTTGTGCGAACGATTCACGAGTTACTTACTCATGACGTGCAATTAGCAAGTTCTAGCAATATTATTTTTTGACTAAACTAGTAAGTTGCCAGTGATTTATTGACACAACATACCAAATGGTTTTATACCAGAAACATTATGAGCGCTACTTTTAGGTACATTACAAGTGTAACTTGCAAGGAACTTCACTAGAGTTGTTAAAGCAATGTTACATTTGTAACTTATTAAAAGGTGCCAGTGAAAAATTTATATAACATACAATTTCAAACTTTTTGGTTTATTACAAATGTAACCTTGCCGTAATGAATAGCGTGTAAGTTACGCACAAGTTGCATATGTGCTATTGTTGCAATGTACAAAAATGAACTTCTTAAAAGTTTTCGTCATAACTTTCTAGTAAGTTTATATTTCAATGTATCAGCAACATTGCTATTCAAAGTTATAGAAAGTTGTAAAAATCCGATCTGGGAAACTTACAGGGTTTATCTACAGCGCGGCCGAAAGCGTTTAACATCAATATGGCTCAAACGTTGCTCAAACGTTGCAAGCTTGCAATTGTAAGTTTCAAGCTCCCAGATGTAGCATTGAGCAATGTTACCGCAAGTTCTGCTTGCTTAACGGGTTGGCTACGTACCCTGGACAGGCCCCGTAGCCGAATGACATTTCTGCACTGAGAGAAATTTGCATTGTGAATTTAACAAGTTTGACTTGTTGCGGGTTTATCCGTTTGAAACAAAAGTATTTTAGTAAACGGAATAAATCACAATATTGATGATACAAGTCGGATTTGTTCGAACAACAAGGTCAAACTTGTTAAAAGATATTTGATTGAATCAGCCACACATATGTTTAAAATAATGTGTCATGTTGCTTCTATAAAATCGACTTGTTGATTCAAATATATTTTTGAATCAAATGACGAGTAACTTGTTGAATATACTAGTTACACTTAACAAAATCTAAGTAACTTGTTGTTTGAACTCAAGAGCACATAGAAATTCCATTCGGCTACGGCCTACAGGGCCGACGACATAGCACTTGAAGTGCTATGCCTCACCCACTTACTAGGTGTTGACGAAATGAAATGTTTTGAATCCATTAACTATTGTTTTGTTTTTTATTTTAATGGTGTCTATTAATAATTTTTACTTCAATGTGTGATGTACATAATATATTTAAATATATATGTAATTTGTATAAAAAGTTGCATTTTTGTAGCACAGCGAATCTGAGCTTAAAAACATACCTAGTACCTCCCTACTCCCTACCTCCTTTATAGCTTCGCCTCCTTCGTTGGTAGCACTAACGCCGTGTCTTGCGTGGGCGACGGTCGCGCGACCGTCGCGCGACCGTCGCCGTCGCGTCTCATACTTCCATATCGATAAGGTTTGATTTCGTATGCGTCGCATCGCCGTCGCGCGACCATCGCGCGACCGTCGCCCACGCAAGCCACGGCGTAATACGTACGTAGTACGAGTATAAGTACGTAGATGCGGACGAGGTGCCATGTATCCCCAACCTTAACGAGTAAAAAAAGTCGTGTCCATATTTTGGACAAAGTCCTTATTCATACTATAATATTATAAATGGGAAAGTGTGTGTGTCTGTTTGTTTGTCCGTCTTTCACGGCAAAACGGAGCGACGAATTGACGTGATTTTTTAAGTGGAGATAGTTGAAGGGATGGAGAGTGACATAGGCTACTTTTTGTCTCTTTCTAACGCGAGCGAAGCCGCGGGCAAAAGCTAGTTTTTAATAACTTGACTGTACCTATACATGTCATACATGTGTCTCTTTTAATTTACAACTTGTTACTGCTTTGAACTGAATTTGATACGAATTTGATGATCGTATTGCTGGTGAGGTGCAGCTGTGCGCATCTTATGCAGAACATTCACTTTCTTTTAAAAAGCGCCTATTGGCGTCGAGCGTTTTTGAAGGTCGTGTCAAAATACGATCAAAACCGTTATATAGTTGCTAAATCTGAATCGGGCTCTGTGTTTACATGTATTATGGGGCTACAGCCCACTGAGCATGAAACTTACAATAACTTGCAGTAAGTTTACATACCTCACATTTGTAAGTTTAGAATGTAAGGTCGGAGAAATATGACAACAACATTCAACTTATTGGTAATTTGAAACTTTCAGAAAATTAGTAGTGCTATATTATTGTAACATGACAAATGAAAACTAATATTATAATATTGCAAGGATGTTTTGATTACAAGTTATTTAAATGTTCATTTATTACATTGCTGCAACAAGGTATTAGCTATATTACATATGCAACGTTACAGCAACATTAACTTTTAAACATCAAGTTTTCAATGTTACTTCAATGTCTAAACTTAAAGTTTCCCAAATGTTCAAAATCAATATTACTGCAACTGACCACTTGAAATATTGGTTTTATGCAGTTGCTGCAATATCACAAATTAAGATTTACTTCAATAAAACCTTTTGATATAACCGGTATATTTTTTTTGTAACATTACAGATAATTATAAATACAATGTCACAGCAATTGCTTTTTTTAAAGAATTCATTTCTCAATGTTGCACCAATTTGTAATATTTACGTTTATTGAACATTTCACATCAACATTACAGTCATTGACCGTTTTAAATATACGTTTGATAATTTTGCTGCGATATCACAAAATTAGCACTCTTTCAATGAGTCTATTTATAAGGGCATAACATTACGGTAAATTATAAACAGTGTAAATGTTTAAGCTAGATTTTTTTACATTGTTTTTCTACTCCTCTTTTGGAGATTTCACATTCGGTTATTCTCGAGAAAATTCAAAATTGTTATTTCTTGATTAAACTATAGTCTGTCAAACAAGTCTGTCAATAAATAAGAACAAAGTAAACTATATGCATCCTATTCTTTAGGTGCGGTCGCTAGACGGCGGACGCAGATCTGGACAATGAATATACACTTAACCGTGCAAATTATCGGTCGACGGTCGCAGACGTGGCCTTGAGCGCATGGACGTCCGATCGAAATCTGGCTCGCTGGATGTTTTGGTCAGCCGAAGCCACGTCCCGAAGACCGTGCACACTGATCGGTCGCGGTCGCGGTCGCTCGACGGCGGACGTCCGCGTAGTATGTTCCTAGCTGTAATAGTTTTCTGTTCTGAGATTAAAGCTAGGAACATACTACGCGGACGTCCGTCGTCGCGCGACCGTGGACGCGGATCTGGATAATGAATATACACTTAACCATGCAAACTATCGGTCGAAGGTCGTGGACGTGGCCTTGAGCGCATGGACGTTCGATCGAAATCGGGCTCGCTGGATGTTTTCATCAGCCGAAGCCACGGCGTGATACTCTGCAGCCGTACCACCTCGCTTTATTGTGCTCAGATTACCATGGTGGAATGTACCTCTGACGTACCTCTTGTACCTCGTCGGAAATTAAATGTACTGTACATGTAGTTTACCAGAAATATGGGTTTAAAAGGGGTCCGACTGGGGAGTACTACTCCCCAACTTGAAGTTAGGTTCTGTAGACCCTGATGAATAGGTCAGATGGAAAAGGCGGTATTCCTAGGCATGGCACACATGTACCCTTGTTTCGCCGATAAACTTTTCATCGACAACAAATCATCGAAAATTTAGTTCGAGTAATTTTGTTTCAACTACTATTTATTTGAAATTTTCTTAGGTATTATTAGGTACCTACGAGTATAACGTGCGCATCCCGTACGTAGCGGCGTGTGCATCAGTGGGGTTCGAGCCAAACCACAGACCACATTAATATTATATATATTGTGGAACTGGTAAAGGGTGTGACGGTGTTCCCTTTACTGAGCGCAGACTATTTAGCTTGAGGTTCCCAATAAGTTGGCACTCTTAAAAGACGGTGAAGGGTTCAGGCCTGGCTAATTAGAACAACAGCAATAGGATTCATTAGTAGGTACTATCTAACACTAATACCGTAAGTGGTATATCTGTACACTGTCTTTGCTTACACTGAACTGCACTTTGACTATGGCCGCGACGGCAGCGGGTGGACTGAAAAGGGTCCGATATCGGAGGCAAGACCGATATCGCATACATTACAGGCGCCATCTTGGATTGTTTTCATCGAAATCCTTCCGACATCCGATATCGGATCGGATAATGTGAAAACGGACTTACTAGGAAAGATACAACGTGTGATCGGAATTGCGACCTTACGCCATAGGTACGCTATTAACTAACTGGATCTTATCTTGGGTAGTTAAGAAGCCTTTCCAAGCAAGCGTAACACACGTTTTTGTATGGGATACAATTCATGTAAAGATGGCAAACAGACAATAAAATTTATCAACGTAGCTACTCATAAACTCATTCAACATTAAGTGACTCATAAACTAAAAGAAAATACTTACCTCATAAACTATTTCAGAAGACGTCGCGTCGCGTCGTTCATAAATGTTGGAGATAAGGTAATATAATAGGTGGAAACTTGAATTCGATCTTTTACTTAGAATACATACGATTATATTTAATTTTACACAATAGGATCTACCGAACTACAGATTATTATAAAAATGCACTGCTTTAAAATGATCACAAAATAAATAATCTAAAATCGGTGCTGCTGCTTTTTTTCCGAATCAGTCTTTACACTGGCTCTAAGACCCCTAACCCTCCATAACTGACTCGAGAAAATTTAAATTTCTTAAACTGTTTTACAGTATTCAACTATGGGACTGACAAGAAACTCGCCATACGTATTTCTTTTACATCTTAACACGTTCGCCCCGGTACTGTTTTACTGAATTGCCTATACTATGCCAGTAAACATTATCTTAATCACACATTACAATACATGCTACTGGTATTCTACGAAATTCATAGTCCTATGCCACTAGCATTAAGGCTGGTTTTAGTGTCACGCGGACGGTCCGCGCGACTAATTTGTATGAAGTTGATGTTGTCGTCCGCGCCACTTTATAATGCTCCCTGAACTTCATACATACATATTACATACATACGTACGAGAACTCGCATACGAGTTTTATTACATTGCTGTATTTGATGGCTGTGCATAATTGTATGTAACATCAACAGCCCGCAATGTGATTAAAATCGCATGCGAGTTCGCACGCCGTCTAAATCAGGCCTAACGATAAACTATTTGTTGCTTATTTGGTTTCTATCACTTTCATCATTCGATATCCGTTATCTTATAATATCCATATTACATATAGATTCTAGGATTATTGTCATAAATAAGTAATGTAGTAACCGAAGACAGTATTATAGAGATTATTTGTTGAATTCATTTAGACACAATAAAACTATGGAAACGGATTATATCGCGTATAATGAATTTACCATTCATCCCGACGTTTCGAACACTTTACAGCATTTGTGGTCAACTGAGGAAAAATTACAATGTGCAAAAGCTACCCACATACAAGAAATATTAATGAAGACACAGTTAATAAAGCTAGTTATACAATATTTAACAAATTTTACATTTAGTCAGGGACCAAACGACCTGTTTTACAAAAAGTCGTCGACATCTCTTCTAAATACCTAAAACAGGTATGGATGTGTTCCTCGTTATCTCCAGATTATGAATTGACCTGTTTTAGTTTAAGGAGGGGGGGACGGGTTGAGAAAAAGGGGGGAGAAAGATGGCGGCCGACCATCATAGATATTTATTCACATCTCGAGTCCTATGGCACCAATCTGTTCGTGCAAGGTGTCGTTTGAAAGCTTATTAAACCTACTTTAATTGTTTATAAATAACTATACTCATAAAAGTAACCGTTTATGAAATATTTGAAAATATGTGTTTTTTTATCGCACATGAATTGCACAAGTACTAGAAAAAATGCGTCTAACTCAATAAACAATAACTTTACCGCAATTGATGTTATTATAACATTTTCGCGTCTATTTATGCTCTTTCTAAAAATATAAGTTTCATTGGTATATGATAATATATAACCATGTAATTACGAATTTCGTTTAGCAGAAGTCACTCTGCCCGGTCGCAGAAATGGGCGCTGACCGTAGTAAAGTATTCAATATTTTTGAGGTCCTATTTTACGGATCCATATGCGAGAGGTATCGTTTCAAAGCTAATTAAACCTACTATATTTTTTTATAAATAACTATAATCATAAAGGTAGCTGTTTAGAAAATATTTGAAAATATGTGTTTTATAGACCATGAGTCGCACAAGTACCTACTGGTAAAAAATGCTTCTTAATCAATAAACAACAACTTTTCCGGAATTGATGTTAGTATAAGATTTACACGGAATTTCGTGCGCTTTCTAATAACATAAGTTTTATTGGTGTATAATATTATATAACCAAGTAATTACAAATATGGTTAAGTAGGGGCCACAGCGCCCGGCCACGTATGGATGCTGACCGTCGCCAAATTTTCTATATTTTTCAGATCCTATTTTATTTTACAGGAATCTTTTGAAAGCATATTATGCGTACTATCATTAGTTCTCAATAATTTTAGTTGTAACTGTAGTAGCTAACAAAATATTTGAAAATATGCATTGGAACCGATGTGAGTAAAACATGCTTCTAGCTCAATGAATTATATTTTTTCCGCAATTGATATAATAACAAAATAAACGGCGAAATGTATGACCTTTTCAAATAATAAGTTTTGTCAGTATTGCATGAACAATTAATGTTAATTTATCCATCATACTCACTGCGCACCGTCATATACATGGATGACCATTTTCGTTGCCGTTTTCATAATTTTTAAGATTGTATCTTGGTGCATGACCAATAAACAATAACTTTACCGCAAATAATGTTATGATAAGATTTACAGGACATTTCATATGCTTTCTAAAAATATAAGTTTTATTGATGTATGATATTATACAACCAAGTAATTACGAATTTGGTTTAGCAGGTATCACTGCACCCCCGTGACGTAAATAGGTACTAACCGTCGCCTAATTTTATGTATTTCTCAGATCCTATTTTAGCGATCAATTTGTGAGAGGTATTATTTGAAAGCATATTATGCGTACTATCCTTACTTTTTAATAATTTTAGTCGTAATTGTAGAAGTTTACAAAATGTTTGACAATATGTGTATTTTTACTGTATATGAATAGCATTCGCACTGATACGAGTGAAACATGCTTCTATCTCAATAAATTATATTTTTCCGCAATAGATATAATAACGAAATGAACCGCAAAATGTATGGCCTTTACAAAAAATGAGTTTTGTTAGTTTTGCTTAAACAATTAATGTTAATTTGTCCACCATACCCACTGCGCACGGTCAATCGTCATATAAACGGATGTCCACCGCCGTTGCCTTAATTTTTTCATCATTTTACAGATTTTATTTTACTGATCAATTAAGTATATAAGTAAATTCGATACGTGATAGATTATATTTATTATGAATATACGATTATTGAAATAAAATCTGAAAAATCATGAAAAAAGGCAACGACGG
Source organism: Leguminivora glycinivorella (assembly GCF_023078275.1). Classification (NCBI taxonomy): domain Eukaryota; kingdom Metazoa; phylum Arthropoda; class Insecta; order Lepidoptera; family Tortricidae; genus Leguminivora; species Leguminivora glycinivorella. The sequence goes on from NC_062977.1 coordinate 3,488,541, forward strand.
TGGACATCCATTTATATGATGGTGCGCAGTAGGTGAGCTGAACAAATTCAAATTAATTGTTTATGCAATACAAACCAAAATTATTTTTTGTGTAAGTCATACATTTTCCGTTTATTTTGTTATTATTTCAATTGCGGAAAACTATAATTTATTGAGCTAGAAGCGTGTCTTATCAATGCCAATGCTATTCATGCACAGTAAAATATACATATTACTAATCAAATATTTTGTAAACTTCTACAGTTTCGACTTGAAATATTAAAAATAAAGATAGTACGCATAATATGCTTTCAAATGATACCTCTCACAAATTTATCAGTAAAATAGGATCTGAGTAACGTAGAAAATTTGGCGACGGTCAGTCAGCACCCAATATCGTGACAGGGCGCAGTGACCCCTGCTAAACCAAATTCGTAATTACTTGGTCATATATTATCATACACCAATAAAACTTATATTTTTAGAAAGCGCGTGAAATTTCGCGTAAATTTTATAATAACATTAATTGCGGTAAAGTTATGGTTTATTAAGTTAGAAGCATTTTTTATCTGTATATGTGCAACGCGTGCTCGAAAAAAAACTCATGTTTTCAAATATTTTGTAAACAGCTACCTTTATAACTATAGTTATTCAAAAATAATTATAGTAGGTTTAATTTTCTTTCAAATGATACCTCTTACATATGGATCCGTAAAATAAGAACTTAAATATATTAAATACTTTACTACGGTCAGCGCTCATTTTTATGCGACCGGCGGAGTGACCACTACGAAACAAAATTCGTAATTTAATGGTTATATTATCACTTACCAATAAAACTTATATTTTTAGAAAGCTCATGAATAGTCGCGTAAATTTTATAATAACATCAATTGCGGTAACGTTATTGTTAATTGACTTAGAAGCATTTTTACCAGTACTTGTGCGATTCATGCTCGATAAAAAACACATATTTTCAAATATTATGTAAACAGCTACCTTTAATACTATAGTTATGTATAAACAATTATAGTAGGTTTAATTATCTTTCAAACGATACCTCTCACATATGGATCCGTAAAATAAGACCTCAAAAATATTGAATACTTTACTACGGTCAGCGCCCGTTTATGCGACCTGGAGGATAACCCCTGCCAAACAAAATTCTTAATTACATGTTTATATATTATCATATACCAATGAAACTTAAATTTTTAGAAAGAGCATGAATAGACGCAAAAATTTTATAATAACATCAATTGCGGTAAAGTTATTGTTTATTGAGTTAGACGCATTTTTTACTAGTACTTGTGCAATTCATGCGCGATAAAAAAACACATATTTTCAAATATTTCCTAAACGGTTACTTTTATGAGCATAGTTATTTGAAAACAATTAAAGTAGGTTTAATAAGCTTTCAAATGACACCTCGCACGAACAGATTGGTGCCATAGGACTCGAGATGTGAATAAATATCTATGATGGTCGGTCGCCATCTTTCCCCCCTTTTTCTCGACCCGTCCCCCCTCCTTAAACTAAAACAGGTCAATTCGTAATCTGGAGAGAACGAGAAACATATCCATACCTGTTTTAGGTATTTAGAAGAGATGTCGACGAAAATCGTGAAGGAGACGACTTGTGGCCAAATTGGCTCTAGACTAATTACTAGGTATGTAAAAACAATTAATTAGTTAATCTACACAAAATTTGCAAAACCAAATGGCGAATGTCCAACACCATACATTCTGGGTAGATACCGCTTCTCCTTAGCAAGAAACAGCTTATCAAACTTTATAGCGTGATTGACTTTATCCATGACATGTTCAGAGACTGCAGACCTTTGCCAACGGTGCTTGACATCCGCTATGTGTTCCTTCACCCATGTGGAAATACTTCGTTTCGTCTGCCCTACATATGACAGGCCGCACTCACAGTCTAACCTGTACCCTCCTGCATTTTGTAGAGGAGTTTGACACTTCATAGACCTCAGGAATTGTGACATCTTCTTCATGGGCTTCAAATAAGTTTTAATGAAAGTCCGTTTCAAGATGTGACTGATCCTATATGTGACCCCTCTAAGAAAAGGCAAAATAGCAAGCTGGCGCTCGACTGTAGGGATCTTCAAACAGGCCTTCTGCTTGACATGCAGTATCTTGAGCTTTTTCGTCAACAGCGCCTGCCTGGCATGTCGAAGCTCCGCAGCCAAATTCTGGTTGTCACATATCCTCTGAGCTCCCTGAAACAAAGATTTGCCCATAGTAGCTAGTTGACAGGGATGGTGGTGAGATTGGCCATTTATGTACCTATCAGTATGAGTAGGTTTTCTATACACAGTGCAACCTAAGCTATTATCAGGATTCCTCAAAATGAGAACATTCATGAAGGGACGAGAACAGTCTTTATCCATAGTAAATTGTATCGTATGACCATTTAAATTCTATCCATAGTGAACTATGAAGAAAGTTGAAACACTACTTTTAGGAAGCATAGTAAAAGTGCCATCTACATATCTTTTGAATATCTTCGGCTGGACGGCAGCCAATGAGAGTGCTGTCTCCTCGAAGTCCTCCATAAAGATGTCGGCAACTACTGAAGACACAGGAGACCCCATTGTCACGCCATCCACTTGAAGGTAGAATTCATCATTCCATAGCAAGTAGCCCATATGTTCTGCTCTCGCACCCTCTTCTTGACAATTTCATTGCAGTCTTTTATATTCTTGGGGCCTTTGGTTTACTTATTTAGTCTTCACTTCTTCAATGTCATAATTTGGATTTCTTTCCACCCCTTTTTGCCAAGAGTGGCACAGAAACTTAGTAGTTCATGTGCTCTGCCTACCTCTTTATGGGATAGAGGCGTGATATCTTTTTCTAAGGCCCATATTTCCCTCTTGTGCCGTCTTCTCTTCTTCAATGGCCCATTGTAGTTATTCAGTACAATATTTTTCTTCTAAAATTTGCTTCTGGACTTTTCCAACCTGCCTTGGTTTATCTATAACAAAGTAATGTTTCAGAATAGAATTGCATAAAAACAATGGGAAAAAAATTGATAGTATATAAAATAAATATTACTAGCTTTTGCCCGAGGCTTCATATAAGTCACTCTCTGTCTCTTCCACTATTTCCACTTAAAAAATCACATCAATTTGTCACTCCATTTTGCTGTGAAGGACGGACAAACAAACAGATACACACACTTTCCCATTAGTATGGATGGGCCGGACAATGTCTGTCTCATGCACACACAGAGTTGAGCAAAAATTGCCACAATGCGACGAGTCAGAGATTGCTCAAGACCGTGACAAATGGAGATCCATGGGTGAGGCCTTTTCCCAGCAGTGGGACACTATGTAGTCTATTAATATAGCCCGAAGCTTTAAGCAGGGTCACTACACTGGCCAGACATGTCATATTAACATATAATAACTTACATAAAGCGGGATTTCGTCTTGTTCACAATGAGGCCGACTTCCTTTGAGACCATATATTATTTTCATCATCTCAGAACTAACTTCCCTCAATTATCCTGTGGACTGCAAAATACTTAGATGTAGTTTATATTATTAGACCTGAAGTTTAGAATTTTTAGCAGTATGTTTATGATTCATAAGTTAAACTAAAATTATTTTCTTTCTTTGACATTTGCATTACGTTTCATCTTCATCCACATAAAATTTCTTAAAAAAGTTGTATCATTGAACAATGTTGTAGGAAGAATATACATTTAAAGTAATCAATATTAAATACATAATCATGTATAAAATCAATAAAATGTGCAAAATTTCAAAAGGCGTTATAATATGGACCACGTATTCCGTAAATCGAAACGTGAGAAACGTCAATATACAATGTTGCCAGCTGTAACTTACAATTAACGTAGTATCTTCTTAGTAGTTTGTGCAATTAACAAATTGACAATTTTTATTTGGTAAAATAATTTATTGATTAGCTATACTTTAGTAAGACATTGTTAAACAGACCCTAAATATTTTTAACATCGTCAAAAGATTTTAACAGTGTATTCCTGACCACTTTTAGAGACTATAATGTTATGTACTTATACTTTTCTGGATATTGCCTAGCTTCAGAGTTATTACCAATTGAAAAAAGATGTTATTGTTAGTCAGTAAAAAGATCCTTTACGGGAGTTGATGCCACTATGGAGATTATGGTCTCATCGCATCGTCTACTTCCATATCGATAAGATTTGATTTCGTATGCGTCGCATCGCCGTCGCGCGACCATCGCCCACGCAAGCCACGGCGTCACTATCCTCATTGATAAATGTCAAAAAGTAAAAAGTAAAATCTTTCAAGAATGAAGTTTTTAGAAAAAAAAGTTAAAACTCGTTTCAAGTGCTAGTTTTATGAAAAACATTTACTTTTTACGTGAAAATACATTCAGAAACAAAATTCATGTAATATCTTTTTTTTGATTTACACAAAAAATGGGTGGTTAAATAGTATATTTCGGCTTATTCACTCCCACGGTGTATAAAGGGAATTAAGATATACAAGAAGCAAGGCCTTTGACACTGTCTCAGTTACCTTACCATCCTACTCAAAAAGCTAGAACATTGGGGGATTCGGGGGTCGCATTGGATTGGCTTGCTAGCTTACAGGGCGCACACAAATTGGATCACCGATCCTAAAAACCGGCCAAGAGCGTGTCGGGTCACGCTCAGTATAGGGTTCCGTAGTTTCCCGTATATTTTTTTCAAAACCTGTTTAACCTATCAAGTTGAAAATAATTATACTAGAAAGACTTTTTCAAGTTGTTGTTCAAAAGTTAGAGGGGGCACACTTATTTTTTTCTTTTTAGAGCCATTATTTATGAAAATATTAAAAATATTTTTATATTAAAGGAAAAAATGGAAAAATTTACGCTTCCGGCGGGACTTGAACCCGCACCATTAAAAAAAAAAAAAAAAATGTTTAGAATCGTTAGCAGACGTTTCTGCTTAATAAAAATTAATTTAATATTAAAAATGTCAAAAAAAATATTTTTGTAAACCCCTATTCATTTTTAAATACTTATCGAACAATATATCACACGTTAGGATTGAAATGAAAAAAAAAATTCACTCCCCACTTTACATGTACGGGAGGGTATTCTAATATAATTATATTTTTTTTCACTTTTAATTTTACTACATTGTCGGCGTGATTGATATACATATTGGTACCACATTTCAGGTCTCTACTGATAACTTCTCTCGTCTTTAATTTTTTGAGGCCCAAAAAAGGTGTTTGAGGCAACGTGAAAGTAGAGTTCCTCAGAAGTCGCATAGTATTTATTCTAGATCATTTGGCCGGGTCCTTCACCGTGCCAGAACAGTGCAAAGTGGTAAAAAAATAATCCAAAAAAGGTTCTTGAGGCAATTTGTCATTTTTACCAGTAAAAGATGAGGGTCTAAATAGCCATGGAAAAATAATGCCATGACATGAGGTGGGGTCCATACCCAGCCATTCGATCTTGAAAGTCAATTTTTTAGTTTTCCGTAAATAACTCGTAAACGGTGGCCCACAGCAAAAAAATATGGTAAACAGAAAATATCTACATTAAATTGTCTACAAGAAAGGTTATGTACGTTTTTTCGATAGGAACAATATATAAGTGGATAATTTAGTAAGAAAGTTTTTTTTAATCGATTACATGCTCCGTTTTTCGTCAATACCTCGTAAACGGTGGCACACAGCAAAAAACTTTGTTAAACAGAAAATATCTACATAAAATTTCCTATAAGAAAGGTTATTATAAGGGGTTACCCTCATCTGGCAGAATAATTTTAGTCCGAAACACACTTCGCATAACATGTTTCGCAGTAACACTTTCAGTCGAATTGTTTGTTTGTTACAATACAGTAAAACGGAGCTATTTTGCTCCCCCATGGGTAACTTTGCACCACCTTTAAATATGGTTTGATTGCCTCAAGGATCAAAATGTATGGTTGATTAGATGAATTATTCAAATCCACCCTCATACACATATCATAAAAGGGTTACCCTCATCTGGCAGAATAATTTTGGCCAAAAACACACTTAGCATAACATGTTTCGCAGAAAAAACATTCGGTCGAATGGTAATTTCGCAGAAAACTTAGTTGGCATTATTACTACCACGCATAAGATACATTTGGCAGAATATTGTTTTACAGAACATTACTTTGGTCAAATTTGATTTAGCGTGATTGTATGTACCATAATAATCTTATAGCATAATATTACAATAGCAGAATTATTACACGCTATCAAAAAAGAAAAACTGCCCCAGAGTCACTATTAGGTACGACGACGAGCGAAGCGAGGAGGAGTGTTAGGTATCTTGCATCCCAAACACATCCAACTCGCTATCAAATAGCGAATTGCAACTTTATGCCTCCTACATATTATGCACAAATGTTATCTATTTCATGTAATCTATTTCAAAAAACTTACCTACTAAAACATTGATCCTAGCGAAAAATCTTATAGAACCTTTCTTGTAGGAAATATTATGTAGATTAATTCTGTGTAACATCATTTTTGGCTGTGTGCCACCGTTTTTGAGTTATCAACAAAAAACTGCCCATGTAGTCTATTTAAAAATACTTTCCAACTAAAAAATTGATCCTAGCGAAAAAACTTATATAGGTTCACTATTCTCTGGCAGAAACTTTTTACTCATTTGATTCGTATAATAGTTCTTGGCAGAAGTCACGTTTGGCAGAAACACCTTACGCAGAATATGCTTTGGCATAAATCATTTCGCAGATTTTTGTAATACCGAATTGTTTCTTGTCATAATGTTGATGAGCATAATAGTCTTCTAGTCAAACAATACTTTTGCAGATAACATTTTTTTTTTAATGTTTTTATCTCTTTATTTACATGAACATATTTACATAATTATATAAGAAACTAAGACTAAACTTAAAAGCTAGCTAATGTCTAAAATAGGCCCTTGAGGCATTGTACCAAGGATACTGGCGACATTAAATGGGCCGCTTTTTGTTGATCGATTTTGAGATTTGAGTTGAAACTCCTAAATTTGCACTTCAGAAAGAATTATAAGACAAACTTTCCTACTAAAATATTGATCCCAGCGAAAATTCTTATATATCCTTTCTAGTAGGCAATATTATATAGATTATTTCCGGTTATGAGCCACCGTTTTCGAATTATTTACAAAAAGCGGCCCATGTAATCTATTTAAAAATACTTTCCAACTAAAAAATTGATCCTAGCGAAAAAACGTATAGAACCTTTCTTATAGAAAATTTTATTTAAATTTTTTCTCGTGAACATTTTATTTAGCTGTGGGCCACCGTTTACGAGGTATTTACAAAAACGGCCAATGAAATCTATTTAAAAATAATTTCCAACTAATATTGATCCTAGCGAAAACTCTTATAAAACCACCACCACCGTTTTTGAGTTATCAACAAAAAACTTCCCATGCAATCTATTTAAAAATACTTTCAACTAAAATATGTGAGTGTGGACGTGAAAACGTCCCACTTTGTCGATTGCTATAAAGCCACTTTGTCAGTTTAAATGCATAAAAGATACAAGTAAATCTCGCCTTAATGGTAACCGACAAACACACTCACACATTGATCCTAGCGAAAAAATGTATAGGACCTTTCTTGTAGGAAATTTTATGAAGATATTTTCTTGTGAACATTTTATTTAGCTGTGAGCCACCGTTTACGAGGTATTTACAAAAACCGGCCCATGAAATCTATTTAAAAATACTTTCTAACTAAAATATTGATCCTAGCGAAAAATCTTATAGAAACTTTCTTGTAGGAAATATTATGAAGATTAATTATGTATAACATTATTTTTGGCTGTGAGCCTCCGATTTCGAGTTATTAACAAAAAACGTCCTACGTAAGCTATTTAAAAATACTTTCCAACTAAAATTAATCTATTTAAAAAAACTTACCTACTAAAATATTGATCCTAGCGAAAAATCTTATAGAACCTTTCTTGTAGGAAATATTATGTAGATAAATTCCGTGTAACATTATTTTTTTTTAGCTGTGAGCCACCGTTTTTAAGTTATCAACAAAAAACGGCCCATGTAATCTATTTAAAAATACATTCCAACTAAAAAAATGATCCTAGCGAAAAATCTTATATAACCTTTTTTATAGGAAATTTTATGTAGATATTTTCTGTTTAACATAGTTATTTGCTGTGGGCCACCGTTTACGAGGTATGGACGAAAAACGGAGCATTTAATCGATTAAAAAAACTTTCTTACTAAATTATCCTTTTCTATATTGATCCTATCGAAAAAATGTATATAACCTTTCTTGTAGAAAATTTTATGTACATATTTTCTGTTTGACATATTTTTTTGCTGTGGGCTACCGTTTACGAGTTATTTACGAAAAACTAAAAAAAATACTTTCAAGATCGAATGGCAGGGTACAGACCCCACCTCATGTCATGGCATTATTTTTCGATGGCTATTTAGACCCTCATATTTTACTGGTAAAAATGACAGATTGCCGCAAGAACCTTTTTTGGAATTCTTTTTTTACCACTTTGCACTGTTCTGGCTCGGTGAAGGACCCGGCCAAATGATCTGGCATAAATACTATGCGACATCTGAGGAACTCTACTTTCACTTTTTAATAATTCCAGGTTGCCTCAAACACCTTTTATGGGCCCCAAAAAATTAAATCTTTAATAATTCATAGCTCGATAAAGCCCCACTCCCCAGCTGCCAGACTTGCAGACCTGATGTTGGTTATGATCAGAGAAGCATCTGAGCACCTTTACAGGTTGCCTCAAGTACCTACTCCAAAATCCTGCCAGCTCTTGGAAGTCTTGGACCATTAATTGATCATTTCACGTAAATTAATATTTTCTTCTTTAAATACTTATAAATTATATGCCAGAGACTAATTACTAAGAGGGGCCGTTTCTTATCAAATACAACTTATTATACTGTTCGCCCGTATTAGGTTTACACCCTGTATATACCCGTCCTAGCGAAATCACGATATGCATTTTCGCCACTGACGGTAACGGAACTAAATAATATTAAATATAATTTTCCCTCGGTTTCTGAACACGGTTTTAGAGTTGGCAACCCCGGACCGCGACGCGACGCCATCTTTTATTTATTCTATCGTGGTGCGCGTCCTTCTGTGAGTTAGCTGACGGAAATATGGTGAGATTTGCTATTTAATTACCAATTTACAGCCTATGTGGCAGTTAACTGTTAGATAGTTTATTGTGGGACTAGGTTGGTTTGTGTAATATATCATATTACAGAAAAACGGCTCGTCACGTCGCGGGTAGCGCTTACGCCGCCTTCGCGCCCCACTTGAATCGACGACCTACATGTCGCATCCGCGAATTATTTTTAACATTATAAATCAATATATTTTTATACTGTGTTCAGGTTCAGGGTTGTTTTTGCCCATGCCCCATCATCTGCCGCGATCCTGGACAAGTTGGCGATCAACAACAGGATCCGGCCTGCGTGCAATGGCCAGTGAAGTCTATCCCAGTGCCTGTATTATTATCAAGTCATCACGCTGTCGTCGTCGGACTCGTCGGTTACAAATGACGCGGCAGATCTCTCTTAAGCTTAGAAAGGTATGTAGTTGCGCGTTCCATTTATACGTCTACTTTGATTTCCTTTTTGACTTGTGAATATTGTCGTGAGTTCGTGGCATAATAATTAGTGTTACTTAGTATTATCAAAGCTTGTAAAATCGTAAGTGACATACAGTTAATCTAGTACAGTTGTCGGTACGTAATTGCAAAGGTTGTATTTGGTTCTAATTTATCAACACAGAGTTGTTTTCAAGTTTCCAAGTAACTTGTTATTTACATGCATATAAATTTAAAGATAAACTGAATGTTTATGAAAAAAAAATAGTGTTTCTTTGTTCAGTGTCTGCTACTTTATAAAGTTGTAGTTATCCACCTACGTAAATACGTACAGATACAGAATCAGATTTATCGAATCTTTAGTGCCTCCGTCAGACATTTAGGGCCCAGTTAAGCATAAATTCATTTAGGGCCACTTGTACCAACTGCTTAACTCAAGGTTAGTGGGCTATCAACTGTCAAATTCCATATGAAATGGTGGGTTAGCCTCGGGTCAACCCTCCATTTTCGGTGGTGCAAGTGACCCTTAGGTATGTAGTCAGTTGTGATTGCCTGATATTACAACTTGACAATATAAAGCCGTCGAGGGTACAATATTTGTATCTTGTCTACAACATTTATTTTGTGTTTCATTGTGTACCAAGTATAAAAACGTCACGTCACGTAAATAGTCCCACATGACCCTTTGATAGTCCAAGCTCAGTTTAATTAACCCAAGAGATTTGTGTAAATTAAGCATTTGGGTTCATTTAATTGCTAATTATTTGTGTGTGTTCATAAATATTCCTGGGTTTTCTTATTAACTGTTTCTGCACCTCATTAACTAACACTGCATATTTGCTTCTCCCTGTTATTTTCACTTGCTTAGCTCACGCACCGGACATTTCAGATGGTTGTGGCGCAGTGCTCTGCTACTTCGTGCCACAGGCCATTCTCCAACTGCAGATCTACGTGTCAGCGCGACAGTGCACTCACTCACCTTGTTTGGCCCGGTGGAATTTGGTTAGCTTGCACATTTTACCCTTCTCTTCATTAATTTATTTCTGTATTTTCATTCAGTAAATACAAAATGTCAACAATGACAGTAGTGATAACAAGAGCGAGGATATTGACGAAGCAAAACTTAAATAGAAATTTCCTTTAAAAATAATCTGCCATATTTTTAAACCCAATTTCTATTTAAATCTCATTGAAATTTATAATGATCATAGGAGTTGACCGTGACGTCAGTCGACACGTTTTCGTTTAATTTCCATATCAGCAAATCATTCAAATTCGTTTTGAGAGTTCTTAAAAAGAAACTGATTTTACTAGAAGGAAAGTAGCCTATAATAAAAATGTATTGATAAATAATCATCTCAATCTCACATCATTTTTAGAATTCTATAGTCAACTAGCAACCCTTATAGTTTCGCCATGTCTGTCTGTCTGTCTGTCTGTCCGTCCGTCCGTCCGTCCGTCGCGGATAATCTCAGTAACCGTTAGCACTAGAAAGCTGAAATTTGGTGCCAATATGTAATTATGTATATCAATTACGCCGACAAAGTGGTAAAATAAGAAGCGGAAAAAAATGTTTTGTTAGGGTAAAGTGGGGACTGATTTTTTCATTCCAATCCCAACATGTGATATATTGTTGGATAGGTATTTAAAAATCAATACGGGTTTACTAAAATCGTTTTCTGATAATATCAATATTTTCGGAAATAATCGCTCCTAAAGGAAAAAAAGTGTGTCCCCTCTCTAACTTTTGAACCATATGTTTAAAAAAAAAAATACAAATGTAGAACTTCACTCTAAGACCAAATTAAATTATTTCATAGGAAATATAGAATGCCTTGGTCATTTTTTCTTTGTATATGACATTTATTTCAGTTTATAATGTAGAACTTTATAAAGACTTTCTAGGAAAATTGTTTTGAAGTTGATAGGTTCAGTTGTTTTTAATAAAAAATACGGAAAACTACGGAACCCTACACTGAGCGTGGCCCGACACGCTCTAGGCCGGTTATTTTTACACTTTACTATGAATAACAAATCTCATAAGTCGATTAAATTTATTGTAGACTAGGGTGGTCCAAAAAAAATGTTTTTTATTGTTTGAGCTCCACATGGTTATTTCTACACGAAAACTTATTAAAATCATGTCAACCAATTTTGAGAACAATCAGACTTTATTTAGAGGTCGCTCAAAATAAAGCAATAATGCCATACTGAAATGTATGAAATGAACTTGACTAAAGAAAAATCTTACATGGAGGTATTTTAATGGTTTAATTATATTTTTCCCTATTTCATTAGAGCTAAATAAAACATGAACCGGGCAGTTTGCAATGTTTTAATTATTTCGGTTTTTATTTTATTATAGGAGATATCCAATTTTAAATGTATCTTGAGCGACCTGTAAATAATGAGCAAATGGGTTAAAATTTGGTACATAAACTACTAATTCATAATAGAACAAAGGGAACCATGTGGAGAAAGGATTAGTCATATTTATTTTTCTTCCATACAAATGTGGACCACCCTATTGTAGACCATGTTTCAACAAATTTGAGAGCCTTGAATTCGCTTAGGGAACGCACTGACCTGTGGGTCACTCTTATAATATATATAGTTGTCCAAAAACTGGACAGTGTAACTAACGCCGTGTCTTGCGTGGGCGATGCGACGTATACGAAATCAAACCTTATCGATATGGAAGTGTGAGACGCGACGGCGACCGTCGCCCTCGCAAGACACGGCGTCACTAGCAATACTAGCATTAAGTGGAAAGAATAGTCTACTTTCCTTTTAGTCAATTCAGCGTGTGCTACTCTGCGGCGCGGCGGCGGCGGCGGCGCCTTCATAATGAACTTCAACTAACTATATGGTAAAATGATGTACGTAATTACGTATAACGTACAATATGTACGTATGATGTTTATGACTGCACCTATAGGGAGAAACGAAATAATGGGCTTTGATTGTATCAGTACTCATAGATAGAATCTACATTATTTACTTTTTTCTTATGGAAATTGATGTACAAATGTCGTTTATTATGTACGTATTGAAAAAATCATTACTTTCAGTAATTCCGCATTACACCTGAACCTTATGAGCTATTATGCCAGGTGTACAGGTAAGTGAGACGGAGATTTGTTCCTTCCACGCTCAAAGCCCATTATTTCGTTTCCCCCTATACTTAGGAGGCCTAAGCCGAAAAGCGCTATCTCAAACGAAAATCCATAATTAACTTATAAAGTATCTATAGGTATCTGTGGAATAGGTATCGAGACAAACCTTATTGGTTTAACGATACTATGTAAATTAATTAGAGATTTATGTTTGTGATTACCTAAATAAATAATAATATCACTGACGTTTACGTTTCCAAAATCATTTGGTTTTGAGACAGCGCCACTCGGCTTAGCAGGGCAGTATAGGTATAGTCATAAACATCATACGTACATATGCCGCCGCCGCAGAGTAGCACACAAATCAGCTTCTTTTTAAGTTTGCTAATTATGGAAATAGTACGACTTTCGTGTTTAGTGACGTCAACTCATTTAGGGTGCGTTGGGGCAATTTCGAACCACAGAAATGCTCTGGTAATTTCGAAAGGGGAACATTGATATGATGGAAATAATGGTGATTTTTCTGTGACTTTCGAAATTACCCCAATGTACGCTATCAGACATATTCAATAGAAATTTGATTTAAAAATAACTTTTGCCAATGTGTTTCTTATAATTATCTAATGCTTCATTTGTAATTTTGTATGGTATAAAATATTTTAAGTACAGGAAAATTCCATGTACAAAACCACACTGCAAAGTCTCCTCTTGAAGACTTATCAGTTTCTAAGAAATCGTGCAGACGTATTGGAGACTGTGCAGGATGAGAGCAGGCAAATAATAATAATTGGCTAGTCACCGCCTGCCTATTTTTTCATGTTTTTATAACATAATATGATCAAGGCAGGTGCCATAGTCTCCCATAGTACCGGTTACAAGTCCACCAGCAATTCAACCTAATAGCCCGGTTTCTTTTATTTACCTTTTTCTATCAATAGTTCTACACTAACCGGCGCTTGTCCTTGGGTGCATTACTATAGTGCGGACAGGGATAATCGCCGGGTAGTGTCACATTACATTTAGAGTAAATTGTCTAGAAAGCACAGCCGAAGCCAACAGCACAGAGGCCGTGCTGTTGGCTTCGGCCCCACACATGCCTCCCAAATGTCCGGGACCCCATGGTCCCGAGTACTGGAAAGGACAAACAAATAATCAATAAGTTAAATCATACAAAATAATTATCATAAATCCTTCATCTCATCAGCGGCAAACTCATGTTTCATGTGTACAATCAGAATTATAGATTGAATGAATTTATTTTTTTGCAGGTATGTCACTTGAGGCGAGGAGGACTTGAGAAGGTGCGTCTGCGAACGGCCTTAGTGACGCCTCTTCAGCGCGACGGGTGGTCTCCTCAAATATGAGAAGGAGCTCGGGTCCTGCGGGCTCTTAACCGTCGTAGTATTCACGCAGTGTTTTAAAATAGTGTTTGTGTGTATTATGATAACATTTATGTTCAATTCAAATGTCTAACTCTACATAAGTATTCATATCATTTTTCATTAGTATGGTGCTGTTTTTGCGGTCTGAAGAAAAAACTTTAAATAAAATAATTATGTTGTCTGTATATCCATGTTTTTGTTTTACAATCAATGATTTTTGTGTGAGGTATTTTTTAAGTTTGACTTTTTCGTTTATAGTTATTTTGATCATACATAATCATTAAAATTATGCTGGGTAGTATCTGTAAGCTGCGCACGGATCCGAACCTGTCGAGCGTACTCGCGCGCTAGCCTTTGGCTGTCGGCTTTTGGAGAGAATCTAGCTTGTTTCAATAGAATCGCGATCGAATCAAGCGAGTTCTCTTTGAACCGGCAGCTGGCAGCCGCACGAGGCTCGCTCAGGCTCACGCAGCTTGCAGAGCACCTTGCGGGCAGTTATATTTGTGACGTCCTACCAACCACAAAAATCACGTTCCCTGAAATATCCCTATGAAATATTGTGTGAACGGTTCACAAGTAACTTTCACAAAAGTTACCAGTGATTTGTTGACACAACATACCAAATATAATCATTTCCAGAAGTTTCAAATGAAACATTATGAGAGCTACTTTTAGGTACATTACATGCGTAACTTGCAAGGAACTTCATTAGAGTTATTAAAGCAATGTTATATTTGTAACGCATTGAAAGGTATCGGTGAAAAGTCAATACAATATACAACATCAAACTTTTTGGTGTATTATGAATGTAACATTGCCGCAATGAATAGCATGTATGTTACGGACAAGTTGCATAATGTGCTATTGATGCAATGTACAAAAATGAACTTCTTAAAAGTTTTCGTCATAACTTTCTAGTAAGTTTATATTTCAATGTATCAGCAACATTGCTATTCAAAGTTATAGAAAGTTGTAAAAATCCGATCTGGGAAACTTACAGGGTTTATCTACAGCGCGGCCGAAAGCGTTTAACATCAATATGGCTCAAACGTTGCTCAAACGTTTCAAGCTTGCAATTGTAAGTTTCAAGCTCCCAGATGTAGCATTGAGCAATGTTACCGCAAGTTCTGCTTGCTTAACGGGAGGATCAGAATTATTTATTTAATCATAATTATATTACATCAAGCGCGGAGTATTGTAGATTCGGCAATGCACATGTTACACCTCAGGAGTTACAGGTGTCCAGAGGCTACGGAGAGTGCTTACCATTACCATCAGACGTGATGTATGATTATTTGCCAATGACGCGATAATCCTAACGCTCAAGATCCTTCACGATTAAGGTCCTATCTCGATCTCAGACAGGTACCATAAAAGTATGTCAAATGGGGGTCAGAAGGTTACACAGTAACCACCGAATCCTAGTTAACTATCCTGGGATAAATACTGACCATAAGCTTAAGACTTATGTCCATGTTGGAAAGGTTAAGGTGTTGTTAAGACTTAAGTGTTATGTTTATGTTCATACTCCTAAAGTTAAACTCAAACACATGTGCTGCCATCGTGATTCAACATGTGAGATAGTGAGGTGTTACTCGTACAATGTTTACTCGAAGTTGTGCAACCAAGTCGCCATCTGGAACCGTAACTAAGTTATCAGAACCAGTTACCCTCAAGTACTTGCGTCAAGTTCCGGCCTCTATCGTTAGATGGCGTTCGGCGCGCCCGTGTTTTTTTTTTGCTACCTGCCGGGCCGCGATCGGCCGGCGCAACTGGCGCAAGCGTAGTGTAGTTCAAATTCATCCGCCATATTCGTCGTGTCAGGCGGAGTGCAGCGCAGCCGTGACATGTTTTATCGTAAGCTGCACACTACTTATGACATCGAGTCCACACTGGTGCTACTCACGTTCAATAATCAGTACAAATATGCGCTCTGATGGACTCTCAGACGCGTATTCTTTTAGTTTGTTGATTCGTGCATCGAACTGTGTATTGGTGTGTTTATGATAACAGTATCCTCGGCCGTGTATTGTTTTTAGTAAATCCCATGCGATTGCCGGTGCCGAAGCTTTGTGATATTATGCAACGTGACATAACCGTGACCTTGTAGTGTTGTGTTCGTGCTTTAGGTGCTTTTGAGGTTAAAATGCAGCTTGGATTGTGAGCGACTGCGCCGAGTCATACGGTTAGTGAACAGTTTTTAACAGTTACTGATAACAGCTTCGCATTTACTTAGTTGCTTATGTTTATTTAATTTTAGCTATCGATACCCTCAATAATTTGAGTTTATTACCTTGTTACGAGTAGTAAGTTCTAATTGTTTCCAAATACTTCTAAAAACTTTTTATTATATTCTAGTTCACATCATCAAACAACTTAAATTTTAAAATAATAGCCGTAAATTGTTTCCAAAGTCACAGAACTCCTTTAAGTATAAGATGCAGTGTATAAGTTGAAGAAGCGACCGTTGCGCGCCCTGCGCGGGCGCGGGAATGCGAAGCAGGGGATAAATAAAACCAAAACGAGTAAAAACCAAACCAAAGGGCCCGTCCTTCATTACCCAAATCGTTTTGTGTACCAACGCGGTACGTTCTATTGATAATACGGAAGCGAGTAATTTAACATTTATTGGGTTAATGTTGTCGGCTAAACATTCTAAACAATACGAATGTATGCAAATGAGACCGGTTACATGTTGACATTATTAACGGTAGTCATTACAATAGTGAATTGAATGTCGGATGTTTATTGCGGCTAATTTGTGCATTAGTTGTGGATACCGGTCCGATTTATTAAGGAAGAGGATAAACACATATGTTAGGGTTTTAATAGATAAGTTTCAAAACGTCGAATGAGATGGATTGGAGTGCCCTACCGTATTTTTAAAATATGTATTAAAATATAGACAGGTGTTGGATATGAAAGATTAGCTTAATATGTTGAAGTCTTACAAAAACCTCAAAAGTATAAGCCAACCCAAATGAGTATCAAGAACCACGTAATTCTCGAGAGAATAATGCTGTTTTGACGTAACGGTGAGTAGAATACATTCAAGACAAATTAAATATGTAATCAAAAACACTAAAATATCAAAACCTCGATAGCCAGGAGTCAAACTGCACTCTAATTCCCCCGCACTGATAACTCTTCCCTCCTTATCACGGATTGACCTCCATTTCGCCCGGCTAAAACGTTTCCTATCATCGCCCGTTATCATCCCGATAAAACCACTCTAGATACGGTGTTTGGTTTCCAATGACGTCAGGCGAAATAGCGCACCGACCGCAGCTATGCAGCGGTTTTTTGCAACATGATCTCATGACACAGCAAATGATGAATAAATCGATGACGGATACCTATCAGCCGCTGTTGTTTTTATACCTGCCAGGTACGTTGTTTGTTTGATTTGTTGAAAGTAATCAAGAAAGCAGCTGGCTGTGGGTTTTAAAAGAAATGCCTTCATAATCCAGCAAGCCAGGTAGAAGACAATAAATTTTGGAAGGCGTCTCAAACTCTCGAATGACTTGACAAGAAATGTGATTGTTATCCATTTCATGTCCTCCGTTTAGCGCCTTCTCAATATGGAGTTTATGGTGAAATTCCACTTATTCCATGTTCATCAGATCCATGAAAGGCGCAACAGACATAGTCGGACTTAATTCACATAGGCCTCCTCAATAGTATTGGATAATTGCAAATCGGATAGTAAAGAAGTTCACTAATTGATTTATTGTTTCAACATAACCTAGGTTTAATCCAATTAGAAAAATCAAGACACATACCTATCAATATTTACTCATATGAACGAAGTTTAACGCCCAGAAGCTTGCATTACCTTGGCGAGTTACATTCGCCATCAATAACTGTCCAAACATCTCACACGCCCTTCTGACCTCGAGTCACGATATCTACCAATTAATATCGATATGCGTTCCACGTGTTCTACCAGGCATTGAGCTAATACACCTGACATTATTACAGTCGCCAGTTACAGATCTTAAGATTTGTATCAGTGTATTGTCTTTAGGTAACGATGTAAAAAAAATATTAAAATGTCTTGGCCTTGACTCATACTGGCAATTCCAGGATAAGTAGGTTCTTGATGATTACCTAGTAATAGTAACAACGGAATTATTATATATATTTCTTTTGATTCTGTCACCTGATTTCTTCAAAATCCTTTGTGATCCACAAGGATATTTGATACTGAAGTCAATAAGTAGGTACACTAGGTACTTGTGTCTATGGAGTTATTGACTTATGATAATAATCTTTAAATCCTAATGGAAGTGACCATTTTGAAATCTCAATAAACACCATTTAAGTAAACCAGTCAAGTTCCCGTATTTCGAATAATGTCAATTTCAATATGAAGTTCAGTTCACTCAGTCCAATTAAGGCCCTGGTGGGATGGTGCAGGATTTTGCTTAATGAGGCTAGACCAGAGTCTTGTCGGCCGGCGCGACAAGTACGGATACGATTCATTAAATCAGTGCCCGCTTACCTAGATTTCCGTTTTAACCAGTCTAACTAGTATAATTAAGTATAATACTTATCCCGCTGGTGCCCGCGGTGGCGACTGAGTTCAGTGGCGGGGTAAAAAAGGACACTAGTCTTGTAGAACTATCCTTTTTTTAAATACCTTGAGGCAGTCATTCATTTGGTTGTATGTATTTGCGCAATCATATTCGAACGATTTTATTCTGTAAGTAACAAAAATAGCGATAAAAATTTGAGAAGCACTGAAAGAATAATAGTTAATATAATATATTATTTGTTGTTTAGTAAATAAGTCATGTTTACACTACGTATGCTAAGCTACTATTTGATTACAACTTAGGAGTTATCAAACAATATTGTCGTTAGGAACTCGTTATACTTATTGATTCAGAACAGGCAATGGTCAATGTCGGGTGTTCAATGTCAATGTAGTGAAATATGCTCCAAGCTTATTATTTATACATTACTGTTCACAAATGCCAAACACATAAACAAAACAGCGAAATCAATACAGGAAACGTAATTTTAGAAGGTGTTTGAAAATTACAAACAGTCGATAAGATCAGCGAGAACAAAATTTGATTGGGCGATTACTTATCTTCAACCTTGAAGGTAAATTATTACATCCGATTTCTTCACAGGTAAATGGTAGTTTTTAGCTGCATCTCGATTGCGCCATTGCTAATCAGTCTCCGTCGGTGCAAGGTGGTCGGAGATCGAGATTGATCACGACCTGTGCATTCCCGTTACACACAACGCAAAGTTAGGGCGGCCAATGTGAGGTGAACGGCTTTGGGATGTTCACAGCTTGAGGAGTTGAAATTTAGGAGGAAATATTTGAATATCCGATGTCAATGGGTTTTATACTTATACAATGCCTAGGACAATTATCTAAACACTGTAGATAGGCTGCCAGAATACTGAAATGTGTCTATTGTCCGTACCTACATGCCAAGTTACAAAATTATTTTAATTTTTAGATCGGGAAGTTTTAAACTTCTTTGTGTAGGAACAATAAATATTTTATGACTTTTTTACTTTTCAACATGTCACCAGGTCATCAGAGTCACCGACTTTAAATGATCTTGTACTAAATATTAATGCTGATTTTCGATCGAGATAAATAAAATCTATGAATAACTAAGTGTTATTATAAAATTGTAAATTGTATTATTGTAATAGTTGATGTTAATAAGGTTCTTGTCCTATTTTTATTTTATGAATACCTATGATTTTTTTGATCTTCATGTTTTTTGTTTCATTACTTTTGTATGTTGCCTTCCGTGATTTTTCTCACTTAATGGTTTCACCGGAAGACCAGCGCTGGAAGTCGCCAGCAATATGCTGAGGTGAGGCCATTTCGTGGATCTTCATATCCCTATCCGTATGTATCGAAAATTGTTTATTGTCTATGTGCTTACGAATGAACCATTATTCTATTCTATGTTACTGTCTTAAAATAGCATACCCTAGCTCGTAAAAGCGCTTGCCTTTCTTTTTATCACTAACAAGCATTAGGAATTAGGTATCTCGGCTGAGTTCACTACAGAAACATTTGCTGACCATTTCCTGTTTGTCAGTGCCTTAGCTGGCCATTTATAAAAACTGACCGTGAAATTGAGTCATATTCTGCTTGAGCTCTGCTCTAATGACGCTTGACTGTTCAATATGCTTAACTAAACACGCACTCAAGATCTAGTGTTTTCTCAATGCCTATTTGTTCGTCAAGCTAGCTACTCGAGGAAGGAACATGATACATTGAATAATTAGCAGCTTACATTCCATGAAGGTGAAAGGAAATTCTTGCATGATTTTTTTAGTTACGTCCACAATATGTTGTGAATAATTTTGGCTGGCTGCACTCTTCTGACTGAGTCAATTACTATGGCATCGGCAACGGACAAGTGAAAGTATATAATTACCTTAAAATATGATAGTTATAATGATGCGCGACGTCCGGACGTTTTTTGGTCAATTATTCCTCAATCGATCATTAACGGTAGAGCGTTACAAGTCGTTGATAAAAAGTCGTGAGAAGGAACAGAGTGTGGAAGTATTTACTACCAGATTTGGCATGACGCGATGAAAAGTGGAACTGGTTTGATGTCGTTAAGAGTCGCCGCGTTGTCTCACGCAGTGCAACAAAAAGCTGGACCGTTTTTTCCATTAACTTACCAACCAGTTACTTCTTCGCAACTAGTATTATTGTGACCCAGAATTATACTACGACCATGCGTACGCAAAGATCAAATGTAACAAATGGTGTTGGTTTTGTAAGCGATGAAAATAAAGGTAAAGCTCGGACAATACTCGGGATGGCCTGACACTTGAATGCCGATGCACTTTACCCTAGGACGGGCCATGCTTCGTTCGAAGCCAATTTATTGAATCTGACCATAAAATAAACTTTAAATCTCGTAAGAACACGTAGGTACTTTGAGTTAAAAGGTGAAGATCTCACTAAATGCTAACAGTGGTATGCAAGTGTATAATATTAATGTTTAGGTACACTATACTGCTCATGAATTTTACTCATGAGGATATGCATAACAAGAATAATGATGATGGAAATTATAATATGATTACAATAATAGTTATCTGTGCGCACGTCTTTAGTACCTATTTCATAATCATAACATTTATAGGAATTATAGGTACTTGGCCCGGCTATAATTTTCTGAATACGTATAATCGCAAATTGTGTACGTACAACGTAAATTACTATCTTGTTATTTGGCCCACAGAATGGGAAGAGAAACACAAAAGATCTATTGTTTAGTCCCGAAGGTCCAACTGCAAGATAACGCGCACTCGAGGCAATTATTCTTTGTGTGGTTTTTAAAACGGAGGCATTTCGCAAAAGAAAACCGGGCTTTATTCTTAACTTATTATACTTTTGTATTGCGAAATATTTTGCCTTCAAGCCCTTGTGTTTTGATGTAAGATAATATATTCTGGTTTGTTATTTAGATATCGACATGTGCATCCTGCCTGTCCTAACCTACGGTGCTCAAACGTGGTCACTCACCGAGGCGCAAAAGACCAAATTGAAGGTTTGTCAAAGAGCTATGGAGCGTAGCATTTTAGGAGTAAAACGGATTGACCGAATCCGAAACTCTACGCTGCGCTCAAAAACACGCATTATTGATGTTGGAGTCAAGACCGCCAAGCTGAAATGGGACTGGGCAGGCCATGTTTGCCGTATGCATCCACAGAGGTGGGCTAAAGTAGCCACAGTATGGATGCCGCAAAACGGACGAGGATCTGGCAGGCCCAGGCGGAGATGGCGGGATGACCTGGACGTGTATCTCAACAACTGGCCGGAGATCGCCCAGAACCGGGACGAGTGGAAATCTAAGGGGGAGGCCTTTGCCCAGCAGTGGGACACAATATAGGCTTGTAATAATAATAATATATTTAGATATGTCCAACTTTAAAATCTTGCGTGGGTTGAACTTTTGTGCCGTCCACATGTCCACAAAGGTATCACATTGTCGGGCGGCTCTAAGGCCTCTAAGCCTCTTAAAAGTAATTCTTATAAAGAAATTACAGATACGAGAATATGGTACATCGAGAACGCCACATACAATATATGTCATTAAAATAAAAATAATTAGTAACATTAACATCAAGGAAGAGTTTTGGAGTGCCTTATTCTAGTACAGTTCCTTATTAGCTTATGGAGTATTTCTAATAGCACATCTGGCGTTAGTATCCAAAGTTGAAAGCTCTAAACCGTGTAACTTTAGTGCCTTGCTGAAATCACTTCCCCGTATGCTGTATTGGTATTTCAGCACTAGCTATTGTGGCGGGGGGCATCGAACTCTAATTACCCTGCAACGGTGCAGTGCAATGCTCCAGTAAAATTCAGCATAACAAGTCTTTATTGGACCCTCGGCGCCGGTTACGTCATTTCGATGGACTTTAATTTGTGTGTCGAATTCGAACTTGGGGACAAAAAGCCAAGAGTGGAATTTTGTATTAACAGTGATTGGTCTCTTAATTCTGCCCTGATAAGAAGCGGTGGACCGGTTGAAATAGATCACAGGTTGACACCTAAAAGTAAACTTCCACCATGATATTGATTTCGTGATATCTATCATGCCTGTTCTGGACGTTTGCTAATGAAATGGGTGATGGAATTTATTATAATAAGGTAAGAATCAACAAAAATGTGTGCGAGAGAGATCCTCCATTCTGATTGCAGATAGCAGTTGTCAATATTTGGATTGTATGATTTCTGGAGATTGACGGAGAGAAATTCTGGATGATTTTGAACCTCGAAAGGGCCTCTGAGAGTCAAACGGACCCTAACCCAACTTGAGTGAGTGAAACTGCATCCAAATTGCAGTTGGGTTCTAGTCCATTTGAATCTTCTGCGAACTGATCCTTAATGATAAAATAATGATTTGATTCTCAAATGCCAAAAGCACAATAAAGTTTATTAAAGACTGATAATAGTGCGTCTTGCGGACGTAAATGGCGCATTACATGGAGTTATGTATCGTAGTGTAACGCAACCTCGCTAGCCACAGACGAAGCCCGATCGCTATCGAGTGACTCGTGAATCACCGAGTGCAGCCGAAACCTTTTGTGGGCCGTTTAGGGTTCTCGGAGACAGGGGTCTAATGTTGCAATGAGAATCAAGTTTGTATTTACTAAGGGACAGGCAGTTTGACCTTTTCAAGGTTGTATTTTTGTAATCGAAATACTACATAATACATGGGCTTTTCATAGTTATGTTGAATTGCTCTAGAATTACTCTCGCTGATGCTGATGCTACCTGTTTACTCGTTTGCCTCCTGTCTCATAAAAAATAGAAGTTTAAATTTATATCTAAAACAAACTGTCGTAATACATTGCACAAAGTGATAGACTCGTCCTGTGCTTTTTACAAGATCGTCAAACCCGAGCTGGACAGAAACCAGTTGATGAAGATCATCTACTTTAGATGAGACTTAGCCACAAGGAATCGACCCAAGAGAGAGGTAGGAGGAAGGTTAGGAATCGATGATAACACAAACTAGTAAAAATTCGTAATGCAAGTAATATTTGATCTCAAAGGACCCTAAAAAGTGTATGGCCCTGGGTGCACAATCTAGATTCGCACTTGACCGAATCGTAAGTCAGTAAATTGATACGATGGATCGAAGATGATTCACCGGCGATTCCACGAATTGAGATTTTTTATTAATTTTAATTAATTCGCAGGTTTTTGAACCTTATCTTACGTACCTAGTTTTAATCCCGATATCCGTCTGCCTTCTGCTAAACATTACCGCACACTGTTCCAGAAAGTATCTTCTTCAATCTGAGATAAGTAGATAGTTTGATTGGTCTCAAACGAATGTGTGTTTTATAGGACAGTAATGGCACGTTTACGGCCGGCACCGAGTACTCGGTAACGTCGAACAATGTCAGCTAATGCTGCCGCCAATAAATAAAACCTGTTCCATTGTGCTATTGTAGGGTAGGAATAATACAGATCGCGGGTACTAGATGAAACATATCATTGGAATATTCCGATGGCATCCGGTCTGGCGTAGCGCGTAGTGACCCTGCCTGCTGCCGCGATTCGAATCCTGGTAAGGGCATTTATTTGTGTCATGGATGTGTTTAAATTTGATATCATAAAGTCACCATACACAAATTCTTTGCCAACCACCTGTGATAAGTGGTTGTACTTATTTTGATTGGTTTCTCTAAGAGTTTCCATGAGTTCATCACATAAATATGAAAAGCCCTTACCGGGCTTCGAACCTAGCAGCTTAGCAGGAGGGCGTCTTTGATATAACACCAATATTGACCTAGTAAATCCCATAGTAAAATATGAAAACACGGATGCGATGTTTCGGTTAGGTATTATCTTGCTTTTGAGTCAAAAAAATCGTCAAGGACGAAAATTACGAAGGATGATTTAGCTTCCTTTCGTCTAAGAAGTAACTGCTGTAGCTGGTAGAAGTATAAGAGCGCGATCATCGCGATTTGGCGATGCAATAGTTCAGAAACTCTGCAGCATCTAAAGAAGGTGGTCTGTCGGCATTATCGGGAGAGAAATACGTCCTTTCTAACGAGGAAGTGTGAACAAGTAATTGGACCGGGTGAAATTACACGTAAATTAGTTTAGACATTGTATATTTAAGAGGCTGTTACAATGTCTGTCACAACTGTCACGACGCACGAGTTATTTTAGAAACAACCTCCAATGATTTTACTGTACCAATGTGTAATTTAAACAAGAACTATAAAAATTAAAATTATTTCTTAAGTTTTAGAAACACCTATTTACATTTTGATATAGTATTAGGAAGCGAACAAGCCGACAGATTCCCTGGATCTTCTTTATATTAATGGACACCTGAAAGAGATTGTAGGTGCGTTGTCGGCTGATAGGTCCACTTTTCTTTCTTATCCACCCATGTTCTTCTCAATATGGTATAAATATGACGTGCAGATCTAACTTGAAGTAGTGTTCCAGTAAAGTTGTCTACTATTTTGTGACACATCATCAGCATTATAAATAGGTTGCAAGAAACGCATATCTATCTAATAATTTGTCGACACGCCCTTAAACGAACGAACGAGACATCGGACTCGAACATAATCATCCGCCACGTTTGGCGAGCGACGAGCTGCTATAAAAGGCCCGCTTAGTTAATGTGTACCGTTAGCTGAAGCTGTGACACACTCGCTAATATTCGGTCTGAACTGTACTCCGATCACCGCGTAGTGGGGTGGGGATCAGGATATATTTTTTGCTAATCTGTTCGAATAAACTTTATTTACATTAATAATTATATAAGAAACTAAGACTGAACTTAAAAGCTAGCTAATGTCTAAAATAGGCCCTTGAGGCATTGTACCAAGGATATTGGCGACATTTCCTCACTGTATCGCAATGCTGATACGTTGTGCGAGGAAGTCACCAGGGGCCCGTTTCTCGAAAGGTACAAGCCTTGTATTACAAGTGTGTTTCCATGACAACCCATACGATTTGACAGTTCGCGCACTTGTAATACAAGGCACAAACCTTTCGAGAAACGGGCCCCAGCTCTTCGGTCACCATAGTTACCTCGACCAGACGCTTCGCGATTTCTGTGAAGAACTTGTTCGCGCTAGGACCCAGGCCTAAAACCGTTCTTTTAGAACTTGAAAAGACATTCCAAACTGACCTGAGAGTCCTTCCAGACTTATTCCTTAATGCGCTTTGACACGATGTTCTTTATGTAGCGTGTATTCAGGCTTCAGGTTCAATGTGTTGGTTCCTATGCTGTTGTTGATGCTCATGAGAGTCATGAGCTTATGGCGGAGCATCTTCACGCCGCTTGCTGTTCGTTTGCTATCACAAAAAAATCAACATGTTAAACACTCTGAGAATGGTAATTCAGTTCTGGGTAAGCTTTATTAGTACTAGTAGTCGCGTATAATGAACTATCCTTATTCCTTACCTCTGGCATCGGCATGTTGATCTGCCCCTGGGATACAAAAATCTTATCTCGTAGTCGCACGCACACATCACACAAAATACATTAGAGGTCTTTTTTTACTGATTCTTTATTTCGTTCTCATGAATGCATATAAAATTGCATAAAACAGAAATTTTATCTGTATTAATGTAAACAGTTAGTTTCTTCTGGACTTTGACACTTGACATTGACATAATCGTATTTGAACACTATTGGTAACACCTAACCTCCTCTAAGTCTTTAGTACAAAAAAGTTTGGCTAGTAAAGTGCTATTAGAGTGTATTACAGTCTGTTCGAAAGAGAAGAGTCGTGAAATGTATGCGGCCCAGGCCCAATACATTCCACGACTCTTCTGTTTCCGAACTCCGAACAGACTATAAGAATCTAAATTTGTATCTCCTAGCGAGTGTTAATTTTCTTTGATTTGAATTTCGTGTGCGAAAATTTAAATTTCAATAACAAACTTATCACAAAATAGTACATTACGATACAAGTGCGTAAAAAAGGAAGTTCGAAACTAGTGGCGATAAATTAAACCACGACCGAAGGGAGTGTTTTAAATCGACACGAGTTACGAATTTCCTTTTCGCACGTGTATCGTACGACGTTTTTCAGTACAGATGAGCCTCCGAAGTTTTGACCTGGCATATAATGAACCACTTCTCGCACTAGTGCGTATAAAAAACACCATCTGTACTGAAAAATATTTTTCACCTCACTAGCTCGGAAAGGACTTTTTTATTCTTTAAAAACAGATAGCAAAATCGCATTTTATCCCCAAGAGTGCAAAGAATATTTGAAATCCGAACGTGTCATTAGTTACTTTTTTAAATATAATTTCTTGTAAAGGCATGTCCCAGACAGGACAATTTTCTCCCTGTGCTTAAATTGTCTTAACAAATCATGTGATGCGAACGTAAAAATAATTTCATATCGAATTGTATCCGAACTATCCGACTAAAAACATTAAATTCAAACAATTTTATAACATGATTTTACCATAAAACACTTGAAATCGTACAAGAAATTGTATTTTTGACTCTTCCATTGTACTTATTCAGAACGCACCTTAAGTAACATTGCAATCTCAAAACGCGTGAAACGGGACGCACCCAAATAGATTTTTCTTGATTGTTATTGTCTTGTTGACTTGATTCTTAATTTGAAACTTTTGTGGTGTCGGTCGGTGCATCGTGGAAATTGTAATAAACGCAAATTGACTTATTTCTGTGCAATTATGTTCCAGTTGTTTTTATTGCGTGTTTCCTCGCTTTAGTGAGGTGAAAAGTTATGTGTTACACACGGGATGCAAAGTTATTTTACCTCGTGTGTATTGCAACACTCTCTATGCTCAGGATTCTATTTTTGAACTACTCGCTTCGCTCAGGATTCTATTTTCGAACCACTCGCTTCGCTCGTGGTTCAACCATAGAATCCATTCGCTAGCTCGTAGTTCAACCCTAGAATCCATTCGCTTGTTCGTGTTGCAATTCCACACTCGGTTAAAATACAACTTTGCTCCCTTGTATAACAAATAACTATTTAATACTTCGAAGCCTAAAACCATCCATCGTTGACTAGAGTATCCTCATGTCAGCGAAAATTACTAGCAATTAATGCTTATACAGATTTACGTAGCAATTAAGAAGGCCTTATTAAGCATGACTAGCTGCGTATGGTATGCCCCTAAGTAGTTTTAAGCTTTTGATGAGTTAGTATTCATGGTATGAGGACAGACTATTCAGGGTACGCAATGAGGCATGTTAGCTACATACCGTACGTTTCATTTTAACTCGCTAAAATTAAAAATGTTTAAGCATTTGACAGTGCATTATTCGAGTGTTGGTTGGGTGGAGAAAAATCTGTTGCAAAATCTATTGAAGGTAATTTAATTTAAAAATCTTGTGTTGTTTAATTTCAGTAACAATTTCTGACTATGGATATATGTGATCTGCCAATCAACAGGTACGTTTCTGGGAGTTATGTAAGAATAAAGAAATCTCACTGTTGTAATCTGACTTGTAATGTAATTATTTATACTTACCGTAATCGTACGTACAATCAATCGTAATAACAAAGAACTAAGTACATAAATTCCAATGAAAAATAGTAACACAGAAATATGACTAGACTCTCTTATGTCATAGATATACCTAACGAGCCAATCCAAACATACACCGACATCAACGATAGCTGAAAGATGCCCTTCAGTCGCCGTGCGTCTCACTCTCGCCAATGCAGCAACGAGCATGCACGAGCGAAATACACGATATCCGAACAACATTCTAATGTTATCGGTAAGAATTGTCGCGTAAGTCAGTAGTCGCCCGCGCATGTCTGTGCATACAGTAAACAGATATAATTAAGGTCGCAGCGGCCATATTAATGCGCCTGATCAATATTCATGGCAGGGGTCAGATCTGCTATCATTCCATGACCGGGTCAGCTGAGATTGCGCTCCAATCAATTAGAAGCATCTTTTGATAAACAAAACGCAAATGTATCTTAGTTCTTATTTAAACATTATTCACATTCGCTGAGCAATTATGTATGTACTTTAATAAAATAACACAATAGCTGCTGATTATGCTTGAATTGTAGGGTAGTCCAGGGGCTCCAGGCCAGGGTACCTATCCGAAAAGATCATAATAATTTACCACAGTGTGTTTGCCACAGAACTTATGCATCTTGGTTTGGCACCTAGATTATCTAGCCATACTTTAGCATAGGGTACCTAGTAGGTACTACCTACGCTCTATAGCGCGATACACACTTTTGTTCTTTAATACTTGAGTATTTTTCGTCTCAAACCCAATTTACCCAATAGCTTTTGCTTAAAAAGTATTTGAACCGGTTATCCTTGTGAACATGTTCCGGGCATTTTGGCCGTTAATACTCATATTGTACATGAATAGCGTGAGATCTAACTATGCTCCATATTGTAGTCGACTCACGCGCGCCTCAGCCTTGATGCGTATTCGCAAGTGCAATGGAAACATTTTAACCAGTACTTTGGTTTTAGTCTTTCAATAATCGGGACAAAGATTTAAAGATAATTGACGTTAGAAAAGTCAAGCCGGAGCTGAGGCTTCAGAGACTCGGTTTTCTATGATCTCGTAAGTCTAAAGAGTCGGACGCCTTTGCTTGGAGCCATGAATGTCCTTGTTCTAGCGGAGGTCGTCATTTATAGCTAGTAAAAATAAGCCATACGCAATATGTTACGTATATCTTATTTTTATAGTGGCAAAAGGTGTCGTGCTGCCATCGGACTACTAAGCCACTAAAGACGATGTACCGGCACCACACATAAAATCTCTGCAACAATATCCTGCTAAGATGTCGTGGCCAATGATGATGATGAGAATTTTTCTAGTACCCACTGATGATACTTGAGCGGATTAACTAAGATCGTAAATTGTATTGTTTTTTTGTATTCATATTCGTTTAATACGCCAAGTTTTAACTGTGCAAATAAGTGTTAATAAGGTAGCTAAAAGATCAGAGCCTTTACATGAATACAGTCAAAAAGCTGAGTTATTTTAACTGTGACGAGGTTCGCCATGGGCCGTCCGTTATTATTACAAACGTGCCAAGCATCGCCATGTTTTTTGGTAATTACACTTTACATTAAACTCCGTTTATCGGCAGATGGCACCACAATCATTGATTTCTCCTTAATTCGACACGTATTTTATTAATGAGTGTGTGACATTCAGGTTTATTACTTACCTTATGAGGCGTGTGTGTTTTAACGTTGGAGATTTTCACAGACATTTACATTAATACTGAATAAATTAGTTTCACATTTTTGCCATTAACAGGATCGTTATTATGTAGAAACTTTCCAGAATTTAGGGAAACAAGAGATGGATGTTCTGCAACAACCACATTGCTTTACAAAATGCGAACGCAATGATATGAGGAAAACTGTTCCGTGTTCTTCATTCGCATACCTTGCGAAGAAATCACTCGCATACCCCATTGTGATCTAGATGAACCCTTTGATAGTTCGAAAGCTATTTTACCATGAATGAGCTTCATTTGCCTTTTCAATCGCTGCCTTCATCAGTCGACCCACTTCAATATCATTCCACATCCTGGTGGGCTTCGCATTCCGGCTATGTCGACTAGTAAATAAAACATATCAACAAAATTATCTATAGGTAGTCTAAAAAAGTTTAATATATAAAGAGTAATGTACCACTGCATCAAGGTGAATGATCGCCCGTATTCCTAGCGAGGGCCTTTCATCTTTAACACGACAGTACAAAAAAAAGATTAGTATGTAGACTTTTTGTATTATTGTAAATGTTTACGATACCTAAGACAAAACCTTGCTTATCTTTTGCTATAAAGAATGCCGCAGTCGCTGTACCTAAGATGTCAGTAAACAGTACAAAATAAGCATTTTATTTATTTATTTATTATTTATTCACAAGAACGGTTACAGTATACCAGTTACACTTGCTACTAAAAGTAAGATAAACATATTAATAGAATCTAAACAATGAAACTTATTAACAATATTTAGTCTATTAACTATTATACATTTAAGTTTAACAAAAAAATAAAAATCTATACTACTAAAAGTATAATACCTATAAGAAGCATTCATCATCATACGTCACATGTTCATGCACTCTCACAATAGGTGAGGCACCTGGAGATTAAGTTAGGCCACCGATCCATGAAAATATCCATGTGTGGATTCGTGCGCAGGAGCCCATTGAGTGAGTTTATCATATCGCACAACGGTGAGTTTCGGGGCGCAGCGGTAGCGCGCGGGCCTGTACCGTCCCACAGCTGTAGGTATGGTCGCCGACGAGAGTTATTGGGAGGTAAGTACGACTATACAGTTAAGAACATTGTGCAAATGTGCAGTTCTATGCTATCAATTTTGTTGTAAAGCACCTTACACACTGTTACTAACCGCTCGCATCCCCTACGCACCTCCATTGATTTATGTAGATGCATTCACCACGTGTAAGTAGCCCATTTTTTATGTCGATAAAGATTTTTACCAAAATCTTATCTTGAAGTTGCGTAACACTTTTATTGTGTATAGATAGACATATTCGACGTATTTTCGGCAGATTAGTTAGACAAGGCTGAATTCCCGAGACACTTGCTTACATAAATGTACGAAAAAAAATAACTAGGATAAATAAAACTTCAACTACTATTTGCCCGCATTTTATGTAGGTAGAACGCATATGGATTCCAACGTTATCTACGTGTAAACATTCATCGAACACACACTATCGGTGGCTTCGGAACTCATGGCCGGAACTATCGTTGCATTTGTCACGACTCACGACGCATTTTTTAAACCGGCAACAACATTGTTGCAGTTTTAATCTTAATGCAACCCTATTAAGTGTAAAATGGCATTGAGTTATTGAGTCATTTAAAACCCTTTCACACTTGACAGATACATGCGCATGACAAATGCGTAAACTCTTAAATTAGCATTAGAAATCCAGTTGTCATAATCAAATCAATATGACTTGTATAGGGAACTTGACTGTAATTCAAATAAAATATTTCATACCATGTACGAAATAAAGCATTATATAATTATAACATGGAGAGAAGTTACTTTTAAATCCAATTTCTGTTTAATAAGCCAGGTTGAAATATATAAAATACCTAACTGAGTTGACCGTGACGTCACTCAATTCGATTTTATATACATTCCATATTAGCAAGTCGTTCAAATTCGTTTTGACAGTTCTTAAAAAGAAGCTGATTTGACTAGGAGGCAAGAAGTCTATTGTAGCGTGTAACACAGCCTGATCAAAAAGAGTAGAAATTAAAAAGCAACATCGTAGTATATCGTCCCGTTTTCTCACACATATTGATTTGAAGAGGAGGACACTACAGTGTTGCCACTTTTTAATTTGTACTCTTTTTGGTCAGACTGTAACTTTGTATTAAACTTACTGCAGGCCTAGCACATGATGGCCGCGGGAGTATGTCGCCGCGAGATAGACTACCTGTCCTTATGTCATTAATACAATTAGACAAGGACGTGTCATCTATCTCGCGGCGACATACTCCCGCGGCCATCATGTGCTAGGCCTATTGGTGGATGATTGCTTTCTAAAAATTTCTTCAGGCTTAAAGGCAGGTGTGATATAAGTGGAATTTACAATGGTAACTGATTGATAGACTATGCAAGCATGGCAAGCATCAATGGTACTATTATTTGTATGAAATCCAGACGTAAACGCCAATGTTGTCAAGCGAAGAAGATATACTTAACGCTGAAAGCTGCGGTGTTTAAAGAAAACCGTAGCCTTAGTAAGACTGTTGTTGTTAAGTACTTCAATACATTTACGATCATTGCATTTGTATTTACTGATCTAATATTCCTAATAATAACAAAGCTTCAACACGACCGCGAGTCGCTTGCAAACGGTCATTATCTGCACTAAACGCCGTAGTGGAATGTAAATTAGAAATATTTGAAAGATTGCTGGCCTACTGGCGTCGTTGCGTGTTGTTGGATAATCTGTTTACAACCTCAGGGTACATAGCCAACCTTGCAATCGTTTACGAGCCTTATGTATCGTGACTATCTCTCCCTATCGACTTTCTGTAGTGGCGCTGAGCCAGACTGCGATTCGATCGCCACGTAGCGTCAACGATTGAACTAGGCTGGATGCACGGTTGCAAAGACACTGCACCTTGGAATACTTGGTACGTAGCTGAATGGCACAAACGCTCACGAAACGAAACGCTCGTAGATATCTATCTCTATCGCTCTTGCATATTGGCGTGACAGAGCCAGACTAACTTTCGCGGCATTTGGTTTTCGTTTCGCGTCGCAGAAATGCCATTCGGCTACGGCACCAGCTTAGGACCGAATGGTTACTAGATTATCTATTATATTTTATGTTGATGCGATGTTAGCACATTTTATACCACAATTAGTTTTAAATTGAATATATGGGCCTAATTTGAATAACTGCCTCTAAAACTGCATTTTAATGTAAATACGTCGAGTATCATACAGTAATTGTATTTATTACTTCGTTATCATAAAATAAATAGAAATATGGTTACAACCTCTTCAAAGTTTCCTTATTGTATTGTAATCAGAAGAAAACCAATACATTTTATAATTTTGTCCTTGGTGTCCTTATGTCACAACTGTCACACAAACTCCGAATTTCTTTTTGTGGAATGTGTAATGCAATTTCAATAAGATTCCAATTGCATTTTAGTTTTTTTGGAAAAAGTGTCTTGTGATATCGAATAGTTTTGCAGCTGTGTATAATGTTTTTATAACGAAACGAAGAGAGCAGTGAACTCTGTGATTGGAACATTTGGAATCGATTCTGATCTGTATGAAGCTGAGGACGAGGTAAAATTCTATTTTTACTATAAAAACATGCTTAAACAAATTAACAGTCTAAGTAGCAGTCAAAACTACTACTTACTATTGAATAAGGTTAACGAATAAACAAATTATCAATGAATATCATTCACCAAAATGTATACTTAATATTAAGTATCGCTGACGATGATGGTGCTGAAGCATCATTCTTATCTTGCAGTAGCTAATGACACCAGTGATTTCAATCACGTAACAAGTTCAATTTACATACTAGTTCAGCATCATTCAATAAAGTAGAAGGCACCATGCTGAGTTGCCACCATTTCGCCGCATTTTCAATGTTATTATGACATTTATTACCAAGTGTTTATATTTATTACAAATATTTAGAATTTTATTTCTTAATTTCGGCTGGATCGTCTACTATTGAAACGATTCATTCATGGGATCAACGTAGAATGACTTTCTTCCATATATCCCTGTCGTCTTTCATATTATCAAATATTTTAGTATGAATGTCAGTGACAGCTAATAATAAATGGTTTCCTATTTTGTGGCGCAGACAGAAACATGACCGCTTGTTTGTAGTACATATATCTACCTACGAATGAACCACACGTGTACCTACTACCTAAGAACCTACCTACAGTGCGATGCACTGGCATTATCGTACGGCTCGCGTTACCTTCGCATGACCGAGATAGCGATTGCAGTATTTGTACATGGCTAGGAATACATATTAGGCATTGCTAGGTATCTGAGGGTCTGTGAACATCACATCATATAAAATCTTTGTCTTTTACTCATGTTACAACGTAATTAGAGTGACAGATAAAAGTAGCCACAATATGCGCTTATCGGCTTTGTAGTTTGTAGATTGTACGCGGTAGGCCCCAAGGTTGAAAGTAGAAGAGAGGTTGACGGTATGGCGATAAACGTAAATAATAATGCAAGATATCTATTTATGCATAGCTGTAAATTATTTAACCTTATACTTAATGTATATTACCCGTATAATAAAGAGATAAAGTAAATAGCTTGCTTTTTTTCAATGCTTAAAAGGGTGTTATTAGTTTCTAGCTGTGTACTTACATGCCATATACTTATGAAGGCAGCCTATAAAAGATAGGTATGCATAATGTTAATCGTTTTCGTCATATTTATAACTGGATTTAAAGATGGCATGTTTTTAGAGGGGGGGAAATGCATTATGCATACCACCCAGGCGTGGGGACGAGCCTGTAATGGTTATGTGAGGTTCTCTAGGCCAGTGTTTTTCAAACTTTATGGTGCCACGGCCCATTATGACCTCTCAAATTTTTTCGCGACCCCCATACCTCGTTTCTAATATTACCTATAACTTAGTGCTGAACGATGTAATAAATTTTTCAGTACAGATGGTCGTTTTTTTACGCACTAGTTCGAGAAGTGGTTCATTATATGCCAGGTCGAAACTTCGGAGGCTCATCTGTACTGAAAAACGTAGCACGATACACGTGCGAAAAGGAAATTCGTAACTCGTGTCGATTTAAAACACTCCCATCGGTCGTGTTTTAATTTATCGCCACTCGTTTCGAACTTCCTTTTTTACGCACTTTTATCGTAATGTACTATTTCAGTACAGATGGTCGTTTTTTTACGCACTAGTTCGAGAAGTGGTTCATTATATGCCAGGTCGAAACTTCGGAGGCTCATTTGTACTGAAAAACGTAGCACGATACACGTGCGAAAAGGAAATTCGTAACTCGTGTCGATTTAAAACACTCCCTTCGGTCGTGTTTTAATTTATCGCCACTCGTTTCGAGCTTCCTTCTTACGCACTTGTATCGTAATGTACCTACTATTCATACATCTTTCAGCACATCGAATCGAATCGAATTTACAACTTTTATAAATAAAAGTTCGCAAACTCGTCTATTGCGAATAGTATGCGTAGATATGGGTGTACTTTATCACTTATAACTCAGGGGTGAGATGGCTTTCGAGAGGAAGGGTTTTAACACGCGTTATAGAGCTTCAATCAGAATTATTAATATTTTTACAATATTGTTGTTGATTATGTTACGATATTGAAAGTAGCATATCTTGCCGGTATCTTTGACCACTTAAATGTTATGATCGCAAGTCTGCAAAGAAAGGGACGAAAACATAATTAGAGAAAAAGATAAAGTTAACGGATTTCTAGCAAAAATTGAGTTGTGGACTACATTTTAACACAGCATGCAGTTTGCGTATGCGTATGCAGTTTGATTATTTCCCTTGCATGGCTAAAATCATTCAAGAAATATCATCAGATATGGTGGAGAGCTTGCAAAGTTTAAAAAACCAACTCCAAAGTTATTTCTCAACTGAAACATTGATTGGTGAAGTTGGATTTTGAATATTTTTTTAAATATTAAGTCCGTTGAGCTGGCCGATCTCAACGCCTCGTTGAAAGAAGCAGCATTTCAATTGATGCGTTCTGGGTTAAAAGAATGGCTGCATTTAGTAAAAGAAGCCCTTAAAGTTTTGATCCCATTTGCTACTTCATATTTATGCGAGCTGACGTCTTCAACAAATAAACACAATTTATTTATTTATCATAAAAATAGTTTTTTAAGGTTAACCTTTTAATTTTCAAGAATTTGACTTTTTTAAGTTAAAAAAAACGTAACAAGTTTATCATAAAGCTGAACTTCGCGACCCCCTTGGATAGATGCCGCGACCCCCCTGGGGGTCGCGACCCACACTTTGAAAAACACTGCTCTAGGCTGATGAGACCCATGGTTTACCCGCTAAAACCCTTTCATCGCCGTCTCCTTGCTATAGGGCGAGGTTCCACGAACACCAAAGTAGGTACGCTTTCGCAACTTCCTGAACTATTTCTCTATGCTACGGCCAGCAATCCTCCGGACTGGCACCTGACTTTTGGACAAATAATAACTCATTATTGAATTTGTGCCCATCATGAGAACGCTGAACGATGTTTTGTCATAGACTTGAACCGGCAACATCCGCGTCTTACGTCCTTCCTATACAAAATGAACTGAGGAGACGTTTTTTAAATTACACTTGGGCGGCGTGGCGCTGACGTCCGTTCCGCGTCTTAAGACATGCGTCGCCTGAGTGTGGATTGCCGCTGACGATGATGTGTCTGTCAAATGTGGTTGTTGCAAATGGCCCTTAAAGAGAATTCACCAATAATATGCAATGTGCTGAACTATACTTTATATTTTTATTCCTGTTATATTAAATTTGTAGCTCATACTGTTTCAATCCTAACTGAATAAGTACCTACTGATTTTTTATCGATCACTCGTTTTGTACGAGCGAGTCTAGCTCACGATCAGATCCAAAATAGGTCAGTCTTGTTCGCTGTTATCTGATCTGTCATTATTGCCCGTGTCAACGTTAAAAGCTCTATCAGGGCGCGTAGGCAAGAGGACAATCGTTTACGCTGCGTAGTCTCGATGTTCCTTTCTATTCTTTTGAAATTTTCTAAAATAGAGGAGACCGATTTTTACAGATATAATATCAGGTATTTTTGGGGTCGCTGAGCTCAGAATAGTCAAAATTAATAGCGGATTCGATCCTGATAAAATGTCCTATATAATTATTATACTGTATGGGTACTGTAGTTTCCAATAAATCACGCACAGTGGTCCTATCTTCTGACTAAATTGTCAAACATTTTGGGACTTTTTTGAATAGTGGGCCGGGAAGTGCTGTATTGTTTATCTTGAACAAAATTAGCCAAAAAACACCAGGATTTGCGAGATATTTTTATCTGAAAAATTCATTACCTTATTATGGAGCTAGAATGATTGACCTCTTGTCTATGCAGCCTGGGTACATCACGAGGTAACGGTGCCGATACTGGACGCCTTCTGACGTTGCAAGATGCGATCTTGTGGGGGTTTGGGACCATGTAATTGGATCGAAAGTTTTGAACTGTTTGATATTTTTGACCATATAATTAGGTTAGTAGTTATCAGTAGGTATTATTAATTCACCCACGGGCGTAGCAAACTGGCGTGATAAACTTCATCGCATCGGTGCGTCCCTATTGCACTTACGAATAGTGCGAAAAGGACGTCCTGACCGGATAAGTCTGAAATAATTTTACAGACAGACATGCAGTTTTTGCCATATAAAAAAAATCTAACGTAAGACGCCACGGGAGCGAAAATGCTAAAATGGAAAGGAGTCCCCCTTTCAATTTGGAATTTAAGTTAAATATACTAGTGTTATTAACTTTTTTTTTTTTTTATTACAGAAAACACATAACACAAATTAAGATTTAAATCTTCGCCAAACTGCACAGCAGTTTGTTGGCGAAAAGAGACACTCTTTTTACATATTTTAAGTAACTTAGGTATAGCTATTGTTAGTAACATTTAGGTTTTAATTATGCTATGTTAGTGTGTGACCTTAATGACTAAACTATTTTAAAGATAGTACACAAACTCCTACACACACAGACGTGAGGCAAAAACTAAAGGAATAATAAATATTATTAAATGTATGTAACTAGATTTATCGAAAAAAAATGTCCATTAAGAACAACTCAGTTAAAAGATATTGCGAAAAAATCTTTAAAATCGAGGTTCCGCTCTCGACTGTTTCCTCTTTCAAAACTTATTTAAACGGAACGAAATTTGAGAATCTAAATAACAATGAAATAATCTGTGTCGGACCGTTTAGATTTTTTGGCTAATTGTTACTGTTCTTGAGTATCACACCTTTTTTTGAGCCATATTGAAAAAGGCCGTTTTTAGAAATTTTTGATTGGCTCTAGCGTCTTAAAATAAAAATAGAAAAAAATCAAAACGGTCCGACACAGGTAAAAATAATAATAATCTGTGTTAAAAAAATCATTGCTCTATCTTCAAAAACCAGGGAGGAAATAGTCGAGAGCGTTTGTATGGAGAATTGACCTGTATCGTATCGTCTTAATACGCCAATAATTCATATATGTATCTCTTTTGATGAAGCTTACAGATAATATAGATATATTTTTTTTATAAGTAAAACGACAAAATTTAGTAGCGCTTTCTTTTCTTGATAAAGGATTGAAATTAATGTAAGCACTTGGTGGTCGGAAGTTATAAGTAGTTATACTATAAAATGCGAAATACCGACATAAATAACTTTAATTCCGTCTTTAGCTTCAAGTGAAGTTTAAAGAGTCCATTACCGAAAAAAACTTTTTAACAAAAAATAAAACCGCCTTCAAAAATAAGCGCGTTACAAAACACGGAGAAACTAAAAAGCCAAAAATAATAAACCTTTCAATTCAGATTTCTTATCGTATTGCAATAAGCTAAACATCCAAATTATAAACAAATCAATTATTTTTGTAGTCGGTACCAGACCTGTTCGTCGCCTTGCTATTGCCTGTTTGACCCACCCAACCATACACAGGCTGGTACCGACTCCAAAAATAATTGAATTGTTTATAATTTGGATGTTTAGCTTATTGCAATACGATAAGAAATCTGAATTGAAAGGTTTATTATTTTTGGCTTTTTAGTTTCTCCGTGTTTTGTAACGCGCTTATTTTTGAAGGCGGTTTTATTTTTTGTTAAAAAGTTTATTTATTTGTTGATTTTTAGTGGTTCCTAGTGATATTATATGTATCAGTCCGAATACATGTACAGTAGTGAAAGAATTATCCTTTAACTCCTAACCATTGAGGAGTTGACCTTCCATCATCAGCTCAGTTGATTTTTAGTGGTTCCTAGTGATATTATATGTATCAGTCCGAATACATGTACAGTAGTGAAATAATTATCCTTAAACTCCTAACCATTGAGGAGTTGACCTTCCATCATCAGCTCAGCCACATAAAATTATTACCATCAGACGTAAATACTGGTGTACCTTTGAAAAATATACTAAAAACATTACATGTGCCTATAACATTTGAAGAGTTCCCTCGATTTCTCCAGGATCCCATCATCAGACCCTGACTTGGTGCCAATGGGACCATCTCGGGGTTATACCGGTTCGATCAAAAAAAAATTTTGAAAATCGGTTCCCGATTCTCGGAGATATCGAGTAACATACATACAAAAAAATAATAAAAAAAAAAAACATTCAGTCGAATTGAGAACCTCCTCCTTTTTTGAAGTCGGTTAATAAACGATGGATATTTTTTTCACGATTGCGTAAAGTCAACTTTCTACTTTTTGAGAAATGGATGTTCGCTTCGGACACCAAAAGTGGCTTTCCGATACAGAAAGGTGCAACATGGATAAACCAGTTTTAACCACACATTTCTGCGGGCAAAAGAAAGGAAAAGTGTTTTTTTGGTGTATTTTGATATAAACGCCGTTAAAAATGCCTTTTTTACTGAGTAACAATAAGTTTTTTTTTATTGGCTGTAAGTATAATGTTACACCGTGTAGAAAGTAAGGACGTCTTCATCTGAGATTCTACCCGGAATTTGACCTTATTGCAAATGGAGGATAATAATTTTCAAGGATTTTTTTTTGATAACATTTTTTAAACATTTTTATATTAAAGGAAAAAATGGAAAAATTTACGCTTCCGGCGGGACTTGAACCCGCACCATTTTTGCAATCCGTGCAATGCTCTTACCAATTGAGCTACGGAAGCCACGCCGGACTTCGCAAATCTTTCCATGCCTATCCTTTTGTACACACGTCTTGGGCTTGGTCTTGGTCCGTAGCTCAATTGGTAAGAGCATTGCACGGATTGCAAAAATGGTGCGGGTTCAAGTCCCGCCGGAAGCGTAAATTTTTCCATTTTTTCCTTTAATATAAAAATGTTTAGAATCGTTAGCAGACGTTTCTGCTTAATAAAAATTAATTTATAACATTTTTTGTCTATGATTAGTATTTATGATTAATTTTGACTTAGTTTTTTAAGATTATTTTAATTCCTTAATTGTTTTTTATTTTTTATATTTTGACACGTGTTGTTTTTGACATTAAAGCGTTTGAATTGATTTGAATAAGGTTCATTCTCCACTGGAAAGTCACATAACAGTCATTACTAAGTATACGGTTTCATTGTGAGTCGAATATCGGTTTATTACGAGTCGGACCTAAAATGTACTCTTGCGATACAGTTACAGTAAAATTTGCTTATTACCATATTACAAGATAACTTGGAAACTTGAAAGGAGCAATTCTTGTAAATAATATTCAGATATCGGAATTTTATCAGTTGCAATAAAGAAACTTTGAAATGTAGAACTGTGGATTTATCTCAGAGTTCCTTTCCTTCCTTGGTACCATTGAGTCCATTACAAAGTTATGATTTTTTGTGGGAACTGTTGTTTATCTAATCATTGCAATCCCCATTTAGTTTTATCTTAGTTGGATTAAAATTTAAAATGATTGCTGAAATAAAACTATGGAAACGGATTATTTCGCGTAATAATGTATAATCCGTTTTCATAGGTTTATTTCATGAGTAACTATCGCGGTAACCGAAGACAATATGATTGCTATTAATTGGTTTATCTAATCTCCTAACGGAAGTCTATATTTTGAAATATTGTAAGTAAAGATTCCTGATAAAATTGTAAGATAAAATGCAGTGTTAAATGTTTTTTTTTTTATTGTATCTATAGCATCAAATAGTCCAAATAATTGTGGCAAGATACCCTTATACTACCAATCGGCGCATCCTTCCGATGCAATCACACCGATAGCAGATTAGCAGCACAATACCT
Organism: Leguminivora glycinivorella; assembly: GCF_023078275.1. Classification (NCBI taxonomy): domain Eukaryota; kingdom Metazoa; phylum Arthropoda; class Insecta; order Lepidoptera; family Tortricidae; genus Leguminivora; species Leguminivora glycinivorella. Next base: position 3,529,627 of record NC_062977.1, read on the forward strand.
CCATTTATCGAACGCTCTGAATTGCCCACTTGCGTAGAAAGTCCATACAAATGTCTACTGCTCACTACCATTTATCGTCCCATTACTGTGCTAATCCGTTCCAACTTTAGATGCATGATCTAAGAATAGTTCTCCAATGACTTTATAGTTCGTGATGCGATGTTTAGAAAGTAACGATTTGATACTATTCTCACTAGATCTGATAGTATCTATTGTGTCCATTTTGAGAGTTCGATGACTTCACGTTCATCAAATTGTAATAATTCATCCTTTTAAATGGTCTGTGGTTCACAGCTGGAGTTGGATGGTTTGATTTTAATAGTTTGATTTCTGTTGTGGCTCGTTGAAGACTCTCAACTCAACTGTTTCGGAGTAGTTCTTTGCTTTTACCTCATCTCATAATTTATTCTCGAATAAATTTTATACGCAGCAATTTATTTATTGAGTATAAACAGTAACTAACCGAACCTAGTTCATCTTAGTCTCTGTTACCTATTTCTCATGGTATTTTTTTAAATAAGGTTTTTTTTTTTTCAGTTTTTACCATGGTAAGTTTGGCGCCAAAAACAGAGACCACAGATCTGTAGGGTTAATGACGTAAATTATTATAGCTTCAAATGACTTCGTACTGACACGAAACAACTTTAAACTTAATATTACATTTAAAAAGGATAGGTGTGTACTTGAAGTAGGTACGTGTAGCAGATTTCAGTCAATGTGACGCGCAAAAGTATTTTTTTTTGCAAAATTACAAGTGAGGAGCGATTTTTATACTAAGGGGTCACTGACCTAAAGGGTTAGTAGTTATTATAGCGGATCTAATGACAATACTACAAGTAACTAATGGTCCATTCACACGCCAAAGTTAAAGTATGGGCTCTCGCTTTTCCGATGCGCGTGCGCCTACGACCCGACACCGTGACACGGCCATACAACCAAGGTCGTGTGATTGGTGGTCAGGTTTTCTTTCACTTTTTCACTGTTATTCCCTTAGGGCTTGGCGTGTATTTCGCCTACACTATAGCACAGTATAATAAAGAGTACTATCGTACAGTATGGCCACTCCCACTCCCCGCTGAAAGTGCCTCCCACCCCCTCTCGGTTACCTCACAGTTACCGCCTGTCAAAAACGCGAACTGTCGACCTGTCATATGTCACTCACACAAGCATAGTACGCGTTCACCTACACGAGCTTAGACTGTGTGCTAGGAACGCGCCTCTTTCATATATTTGATCGCTAGTGTCCGAGATGTGACTATAGTGACATTACACACATTATTATTATCGATACATATATGTATAGAGAAATAAATAGGTAAGCCAAGAATGCAAGGGCTCACTCCACGCTAAATACATATTCTTACGACAGTGTCCCCACAAGGGGTAGGCAGAGCACATGAAACAGTTGAAGTTTCAGTGACAATCTTAATCTATTAAGGGGTTGAAAGAAAACGAAGTTGTGACATTGAAATGACAGGTTGCCAGCCTGTCACCTATGCCATGCCTATGGTTCAGGATCCCACAGTCGACTTCCGGTGTTTATCCGGTTACCACCTTGTAAATACATTCTACCATAACTACTAGACTTTGCCATAGACAATCCACTAAGTTCTAAAGGCAACCCAACATTGGGATCGCTCTATGGACGGTAATAAAAATACTATTAATTAGACAGTTTACTGAAATGAAGCCAATTAAAATTTAATGACTTAATGTCTTGATTTTAAGCCACGTGTGATAGGGCTATAATTATTATAGGGAGTGTTAAGTAATAAATAGCTTCAAACCACTACACCGTGCACCAATTTAAGAGATTCTAAAGATAAAATTGTAACAATAAACTAATTATAGAGTCCTTCTATTATAAGTGTCAAGATCTCCTTATAATTAGAATTTTACTATTATCTACACCTATGCAACGGTAAGAACTTTTGAATCTATTCTTTATTTAGTTGATTAAGTAGTACCTACAGATTTAGTGCATAACAGAGTTGGGCAAAAAGTAATGGATTAACGATTAACGATTATAACAAGACAATTAATTAGTTTTAATCGATTAAAAAGGACGATTAATTAGTTGTAATCGAAAATCTTCGGTTAACTTTATTCGCGAATAAATTAATCGTCGACTAATTTTGACGATTAATTTTTTTTAATCGATTAATTTGTCGAATAAAAAACTTAATCGATTAATGCCCATCTCTGGTGCATAATAGTTTTCCATCGTATTATTTTCTCGGAAACGGTCATATTTATCCGTGCTAGTTCGGTCAACAATTGTACTTCTTTTTTTTATGGGATAGGAAGCAAACGAGCAGACAGGTCGTCTGATGGTAAGCGATCACTGCCGCCCATGGACACCCGAAACACCAGACTGTACTGACTCTGGCTGAAATAGGCACGTTCGTGAGTTTCGATGATCATTTCGCACTACATCTGTATACTAGTAGTTACTTTACAAGACTTTATATCTTGTCCTAAATGTATATATTCGTATACTGGTAAATATTGAGACACGGAAGGGCAGACTCAGCCTAGTGTCAAAGTCATATTGAAAAATTGCAGTATTTAATTTAGGTCAAATACGTTAAGCCTAGCGTCCACTAGGTTCACCGAGTCGAATCTCATTAATTCGCCTTCTGCATTTATTATGAAACTGCGTCCATTAGCGACGCGTTGAATCGAATTCACCGTTCATAGTAAATATATGAAGGACGATTCCGCGTAAGTAGACGCTAGGCTTCATAACAATTCTAGTCGTTAATAAATACGAGTATTACCTAAAGCCAGATCTCAGTGTTTGTTTTGACTATAAAAATAATTAAATTAAATTGATATTTATATCTGCGGGGCAGTAGTCAAATGACCCATTAAGTTTGTTTGAACAAATTGATTGGAGGAATGGAATGGATTCTTGTTTATTCATGATAAGAAATGTGGGCAATTGGTATCGTTTTATAATATAAACTGTAATAATTATAACTATCAATTACGGTTATTTTAATAAGATTGCGCTGCGTATTAAAATATACTTAACATGTTTTTCATGGAGTTCGTTTTTAAGATTTATTTTAATTAATTTTGTTTTATTACTTTCAGGTAAGGCTGATTTTTTTTGGGGATTAAGTTCTTTAAAGCTTTATGGCTCACCAAAAGGCCACGGTCTTCTCTCACAAGAAAGTATATTTTAGACATAAAATTCATTTTTTTTTCCATTTACCTAATACTCTTTCACAGTTTTAGGGCCGGTTGCATTAAACCGACTGTCACCGTTAAAGCGTTTGTAAAATTTTATGGTATGGGAAGTTCCATAGTCGTCTGTTGCGTGACGATGATGTGTCTGTCAAATGTCGTTGATACAACTGGCCCTAAAAACGAAGCGTTAATACTGTTAATGCCATAAATGTTTATAAGAGACTGAAAAATGATTATAATACCTAATTGTTTTTTTTTACTAGGAGGCAAAGTTGTTGTTTAACCTGTACGGGAAGCATGGTCGCGCGATAGACGATAAAATATCAGGCCGTCCCTATCGCACTTACAAATAGTGCGATAGGGACGGCCTGCTATTTTATCGTCTATCGCGCGATCATGCTTCCCGTGCTGCAGTGCTTATATTGAAAACCAAGCAAATGAAAGCTTTAAAAAATACTCGTGAGTAGCGATCTGTTTGGAAGTAGAATTTTGAGCGCTGTGTGAATCTAAGGACATGAGGGTTGGACATGGACAACCTTGCCTACCAATAAAACACAAACTTCCACAACGTTGCAAATAATAATACGAAAATTCAAATTAGTGACTATTGGTTATCGCTCTATGGACACCGTAACTAGTCTCTTTAGCTTTATATGTATGTATAGTCAACCAATTGGAACCCTAGGCCACTGTAGAACTATGTCATAGTGCCGTTGTAAATCAGATTATAAGAAATCTCTTACTGCTTGTCATTTTGACATGGTTGTAGAGTGGCCTAGGGTACTGTACCTACTTAATAAAATAAAAATAACCTATTTATATCTCTAACCATATTGGTCTCTGAACTAGTTCTTAAAATGTGGCATGACTAACTCCATGATGCAAATACTCAGGCTAAACTAGTCATACAGAATTGATTTTTATGGCTTAGTAATGTTTGCTGACAAGTCCATTTTTGGTGTTACCAGTTATTGAGACTCGGTCTAGCAAGTGTTAATAGTTTTATACACTTGAGAGCCGTGAAAACGGCATCATTTATTAGATCTTAATAGAATAACCTGTTCAATTGATATATAGGAATATGAAGTAAGGTAAGGTACAGCGGGTCAAATCTCGACTGGGGGGCAAATGTAACTAGTCCATTTTTCCATGTTTTACAATGTTTTCATTATTAAATAGAGTGTCCACCGGTTATATTTGGTAGGCGTAATGTAATAATTGAAAAAAACCGGCCAAGAGCGTGTCGGGCCACGCTCAATGTAGGGTTCCGTAGTTTTCCGTATTTTTCTCAAAAACTACTGAACCTATCAAGTTCAAAACAATTTTCCTAGAAAGTCTTTATAAAGTTCTACTTTTGTGATTTTTTTTCATAATTTTTAAACATATGGTTCAAAAGTTAGAGGGGGGGGACGCACTTTTTTTTCTTTAGGAGCGATTATTTCCGAAAATATTAATATTATCAAAAAACGATCTTAGTAAACCCTTATTCATTTTTTAATACCTATCCAACAATATATCACACGTTGGGGTTGGAATGAAAAAAAAAATCTGCCCTCATTTTACATGTAGGGGGGGTACCCTAATAAAACATTTTTTTTCATTTTTTATTTTTGCACTTTGTTGGCGTGATTGATGTACATATTGGTACCAAATTTCAGCTTTCTAGTGCTATCGGTTACTGAGATTATGCGCGGACGGACGGACGGACAGACGGACAGACAGACATGGCGAAACTATAAGGGTTCCTAGTTGACTACGGAACCCTAAAAATGACCCCCAGTCGAGATTTGTCCCGCTGTACCTTATTTAAAGAAAATCTATCACCACGTGAGAGTTAAATACTTGCAAACATAACGTATTTGGAGTTAATACTCCACATAGTTCGTACACACAATCACACATAATGTCACGCCTGTATTCCCAAAAGGGATAGGTAGTGCATATTAACCTTTTTTTTTTAAAGATGGGAAATGCATTACGCATATCACCCAGGAGCGGGGACGGGCCTGAGATGGTTATGTGGGACTCCCTAAGCTGATGAGACCCAATGGTTTACCCACTAAAACCCCTCTGTCGCCGTCGTCGGCGAGGTCCCAAGCACTCCAAAGTACTCGTCCGCAACCTCGCCAGCAAGCGCATTAACCTGCTCAAGCTTCAATTTATTGCCACTCACAAATTAGGAAACGAAAGGAACGAAACGAAATTGTGATATTAAAGTGACACGTTACTTAGCCTATCCCCCACATCACAACTTTCTTGAACCCATGTCCCACAGACGACTTCAACGACACTCCACATATTATTATAAATGGGATGAAATGAAATTCTTAACCCGTCACCACACGAGGTATCCCAAGTCATCATCATCATCATCCTCCTTGCGTTATCCCGGCATTTGCCACGACTCATGGGAGCCTGGGGTCCGCTTTGACAACTAATCCCAAGATTTGGCGTAAGCACGAGGTATCCCAAGTAATTGGAGTAAATACTTTCTTATGAATCTCGTTCGCTATAAGTTATTCAGTCTTGACGAAAAATAATACCAATCAACAAATGTGGGTTGACAATGTTGACATGCACACCTATGATGCGGTTGGATCAATTTCAAGGCTTCGCGGTTTAAGCACAACTTGTTTTCGGGTATTCGGGTGTTTGACTTTCGCGGCATTTTTAGGCCACGTTTAGGTATCAAATTTCTTAGCTTATGTTGTTAAAATGAGGGATATTCTAAACTAACTTAGGTAAGTAGTAGGTACCAGATAAATGCTTTTTGTGCATGTCCAGCCAGCCACAGATAGGAGCAAAAGTTCCTCGTAAAAAGTTGGATTTTTCAGGAACGTATCAATGGATAATTGAGGAAATCCTTACCTTTAAAATGAAACTTTTCAGCCTAGTTCAAAAATATTACATAGTATGTATGTGATTTTGTTTTAATAGCACAATTTACGAACATTTCTGACTCCATAATCAGTTCATCCATTGCCTTAGACTAAATAGTGATCAACTTTTTATTCGGTGGCGGTTGTTACACGCTTTCCACGAAATGTTATCTAAAGGTCTTGCAAGAAAATTTAAAATTTTATTTATTTACCCTATTCTAATAATAGAGAGACGAGTAACTAAGACTCTTTAAATTAAGTTTCGCCGCAGTTCCTATAATACTTTATTTTTAACGTTCTTTGTTGTTGCAATAGAGCTCCTTCTGATGGTAGCTCAGCGTTTCTCGACACTGTTTCACTTTAACACTTTCGCTACCAAGAACCCGACTGTCGGGCACACCGCTCGTAGAAGCGTAGCCGATTACATGGGTTTCCCCGTATGTAGCGAAAATGTCGTAGCGCCGCGTAGAGCCCGGTTTCGAAAGTGTTAAGTAAGAATTAACGAGTGCAATGTATCGCACACGAAGATGTTTTGTTTGCTTTGTTTTAATTTACAAAGAATGTCGAAACAATGCTTACTGTTCTCGGAAATTAGCGGATTCGATTTACTTGTTGCTTCACTAATTCACGGGTTTCGGCGAAGTTGTATGCATTCGGTCAGGCATTTTCAACGATTTTGCGATGTAGCATAACCATATAGGTACACAGAAATCTTAGTATACTTTATACAAACTACTGAAAGAGAGTGATGACAGGTGGACCAAAATGTTGACTGAATGGTGGCCGCTATCGGATGTAAGAAGCGCCTGGCATCCGTTGGCTCGTTGGGTGGACGACATTCAAAAAACTGCGGGGCACTTCTGGATGAGATTAGCCAAGGACCGGGATAAGTGGCGTACACGAAGGGAGGCCTATGCTCAGCAGTGGGCGATTAATGACTGAAATGATGATGATGATGATGACTGAAAGAGAGGTAGGTGTTTTTGATAATATTTGGATGGTAATCGTAATGTGTTGTTTTACAATGTATGAATTTTATTGTTACCAGAAAAATGTAACATGATTTTTTCAAACCTTTGGATGTTCCAGACAGTCTTTATCTTTGTCTGCATAATTTAGTAAATGTGTGACAACCTTAATTCTCAAAATTAAGATGGCGCGCCGAGAAAGGCACCCGTTAACAAGTCAGTCGTCACCTACATTCTGTAAGACAAGTTTTAACAATAATCTTTAATTTATGTACATTATAATACGTATTATTTCACGTTCAACGTCCCTGGCCGAATTATTTTACCATTATTATTTCTCGGCACATGATTAATATTTTTTTATCGGCTACAATTTAAAAAGCCGCCGAAAATGACTTCATCTTTGACTTGGGTGAGCAATTTGCGAAAAATTTCAACAGGCTCATGTATATTAAAGGCATTATACCAAAAGGAGACCGCATGTCAGCCTTCGCCGAGTTTGGTTTTTGACTCAAATGCTTGTCATCAATGAAATCCAGTTTTTAGCTGACGCTAAAATAATATTAATTAGTTGAGAAGTTTTCTTACACGAAACAAAAAAACAGTCACAGACATCACACATTTAACTTCATTTAAGTAAAATTATAGGTTTTGTGAACATACAGCAACTTTACTATGTAATGAATAAAATTGAAATCATATTATCCATACTAATATTATAAATGGGAAAGTGTGTGTGAGTCTGTTTGTTTGTCCGCCTTTCACGGCAAAACGGAGTGACGAATTGTCTTGATTTTTTAAGTGGAGATAGTTGAAGGGATGGAGAGTGACATAGGCTACTTTTTGTCTATTACTAACGCGAGCGAAGCCGCTGGCAAAAGCTAGTAATATAATAAAAGGACAAAATAAACCAGAAGAGCCATAATAGCCAAAAGGAAAGTAAATTGAAGGTGGTTATGCGTCCCGCTGTGTAAGGACATAAAATTATTAGTAGGTAGGTATAAAACGTATAGTAAATACAATATCCTGTGTGTTAAAACTGTGGTTAGTAACATAATACGTACTAAAAACTCAATAAAATAACACACGTATCAAAGGTAATAAAATAAGCAATAAAGAGAAAACATTATATTTAATTATATTCCAGGACGCCATAGTTATAAATACTTTCAACATCCATATCCATAGATCCATACTAATATTATAAATGGAAAAGTGTGTGTATCTGTTTGTTAGTCCGTCTTTCACGGCAAAACGGGGCGAGGAATTGACATGATTTTTTAAGTGAAGGTTGTTGAAGGGATCTCCCACCTCCCTAAAATGGGGGGTTAAAGTTTGTATAGAGCATTGAATTTAACGCGGGCGAAGCCGCGGGCATAGGCTAGTATTATAATATTTATAATGTACAAATCTAAAGGCCGCTATCGATACATTTATTCCCACAACCTTTGTGGTCCTTCCTTTCTCCACTTTATTTTTACTGTAGTCAAGGTTGATTTTAAAATGTTCGCGTAAGATTCAGTATAGGCTTGAAAAGATATGGGTTTCATATTGTTCATCTAATCGATTAAGTTTAATGCGGGTTTTAATTAGTTAGCAAATGGTGGAACGTATTGATTTGTGCTGTTTTGTTGCTGTTCGGAATGTCTTCAAACACTTTATGATTTAGTAGCTGAAATAGAAGGTACGATAAATACATACAAAGTGACAAGTTCACAAGCGACCAGTGGCCCATTTCACAAAACTGAAAGTTACACGTTACAAGCGGAAGTCTCTTTTCAACTTGTCATATTAGACATTTACAACCACTTGTAAATTGTAACTTGTAGCTTCGAGAAATGGGCCCCGTCGGGAATCGAGCCTGGGTCTTCAGCTGATGCGGCTAACGTCATTACCACAATACCACCCGATCACCGATTAATTATTAGGTACTTTATATTCGATCGAATCAGGCGTTCATTAGCGGAAATCCATGATCATATGCTATTTATGGAAGAGAAAGATGCACCAGGTGTAGATTTTTATACGTAAAATGCAACACAACTCCGGAAATACATTACGATCATATACGATCTCGGTTTCGGGTTCGTCAGCTCATTCAGGTGGTCTAGTGTTGACAATTACAATGTACACTTGTACAGTCAGCCAAAAAAGTGGTTTACCACTTTTCGAATTTGTGTTTAAAAATAGTCGAAAAGTAATATACCACTTTCTTGGCTGACCATACAAAGGATAGTAAATATTGGAAGTACCTACCTACTATAATAAATTGAAGAGAATTGAGATTAAAGTTGAATTCGACAGAAGTTTCGTTTAAAAGAATGTTATTGTCTTAACAATTCAAATAGGTATCTTTATTGAATTCGATGCGTTACAGATGTATGGGTATCCTCTATAAGGGCATTTTCAGAATTTGGGGACCCCCACTTAGCGTAAGTTAACAAAAATTAACTCACTGTCAGGTGCCGTAGCCGAATGGCATTTCTGGAAAGGTAGTCTGGCTACCTACCATAATCTTTAAGCGATAATGTACATCGAGAATACAATACAATGCAATACTCTTGCACACCTCACATAGTTAATGAGAGATTGTGAAAAAAGTAAATTTTTAGACAAATTGTATACTTAATTGTCGTCACAAAACTGACAGCGAGTTAATTTTTTTTACAACTTACGCTAATTGGGGGGACCCGAATTCTGAAAATGCCCATAAAACAGTGTAATAGTAGGCCAGGCCCAGGTCCCAGGCTCAGCTTTGTAACATAAATCGCGGCGCAACTCCCATGAGTTCTGAGTGGAATCTGAATGGTTTCTATGCATATAAATACTTAAGTAGAACCACGCGGTATCAGACTCTTCGGCCCTCCGGGTGGTCTAAACGTTGACAATTACAACATTGCGATTCTTCGGTCTTTGATATCACGCATTCAGATCCAAAGTATGTTTATTCAAATTTGTATTAAATATCTTTCGTTTAATTGTTTTGGGTACGGTTTATTTTACAGAGCTCATTCAAGAGCTATATTCGAAGAAATTGCAACTCATAATGACTAGAATGAATGCAGGGACACGGTGTCCATTAGGTACAATTATAAACAATCGCGATAATCATTGGCCATGAATGTAATGACCAATTTCCTCACAGAAATTAACAAATACAACATAATATCCAATTTATACACGTTAAACTTCCGTGAGACATATTCAAATAATTAATTGAAATACGGTTGTACTCACGTTATTATATCGCTATTGCTGCGACATGTTTCGGGCCAATTCGGAGGCCCCAATAATAGGCAGCAATAGCGATATAATAACGTGAGTACAACCGTATTTCAATTAATTATTTGAATATCCAATTTATTCTGATTATTTTTATAATTTTATTATTTCTTAATCTCACCTATGTAAACATTGACATCCATTATTCTGAATTTTGAATTTGTATAGGTATATAAACTGTAACTGTTGACGTGTAATGTATCTGTGCATTTACGAAATAAATAAAATTATTATATAATATTCTACGACATGCGTCGCCTGCAACATCGGGTGATATGGCGCGCCTTAAATATGTGGCCACCGACGCCGCTGACGAGAGATGACACTTCACGTGACTTTCACACATGACGTGGTACTTTTTGTCCTTCTATCCTTAATACAACATATCCTAGGCTTTATAAATAATTTAATTTCTATTAAACCACTCTACTTCTATTCTATCGTTAATTATATCAGGCAAACGCAAGCGGCGGGCCAACAGCGGCGCACGTAGCCAACTCTGATAATTGATTATTCCGATACATTACACAAATATGGCGCAGGCAATGTTTGTAAATTCCTGGCCCGTTAATAATGTCGGCCTGTTGTTGTGAGGGTTGGGGGTTCCGTCAATATTAATATAATTTAGGATGTGGTCAGTAAAAACTGATAGACACATGGCGCCATAAAGCTAGTAGAAATTATGTTAAATAAAAAAAAACAAGAAACTTACATGTATATGTATGTAAACAGTTTTATTGAAAAATTCGTAGTCATCGATTACTTAGTTGAAGACTCTGTAATTAATACTTTTAAATTACCAAATAAAATAACACAACACATACATTACACACGAATGCACGTTGTTTAGATTTGTTAATATAAAAGTTGGTTAGAAATGTTGGTTATAAAATTACCTCTAGAAAACCTTCGTTGTAATATTATGTGCGTACACCTCACCACAAAAATATTGTATAGAATGGTATACTTAGTTTGATAATACAATAAATAAATGAATTGCTATACTAGTTTACATAATAAAATAAAAAACCTTGTCCAGAATTGCATTAGCAGGAAAATATCCAACGTTAGAATATAACTATAATTTACCTGTTTTGCCTGATCATATTCCATTGTAATCAGTAGGTATTTATTGTTATTGTTACCTGTTGCGTTTTTACCTTCAAGGCCTGTTATTATTTCGCACCGTGGTAACTTGGTAAGTAAATAAAAAATAATTTCTTACTAATATAATGTGTATAAAACTAAGTTTAAAACGTGTTTAAAATGATTAAAATACTTTTGGTATAATTGTGACATCAAAACTTACACCATTATATTTTGAAACTTGAGGCAGTCCACAAATCATAAAATCAAGAACTACCGATTATGTACTTACCTATATAGTAAATAGCTTCATAATTTCATAAGTCGAATCTTTACTGACCTCACATTAATTAGGTACTTAATGTCATATTTGCAAATAATTACAGGTTAACATAATGTCAACTAGCCATAATCCAGAATTCCAGATAGACCAGTCATGTACTGAGCAAGATTTCCTCAGGTCTCGCTCAAGCTAAATAAGCAGCTCAACAAGGTGTGAAGAAAGCTATATCTATCGCATAGATATCGCTGATTAATAAAGTGAAGGCATATGTGGACGAGGCGGGGTGCGCCGCTCTCTCCGGCCCTAAATGGAGAGAAAAGTTTGCGCTGACCGCCCGCTGACCTTTCGCACCTCGACGTATGATGGGCCGCGGGGTTGACGTGTTTAAACGGCTGTGTAATTTGATGTAGGATACAATGTGTGCTTGAATAGTTTATTTTTGGTCCAGAAGTGCTTCAAGTTGAGACAGCGTTCGCGTAGCGAAGTCTCTTGACTTATTTTTAATTCTCACCTGCGGCAGGACTCGGACCTGCGACCTAATGCTTTGTGTGACGCCGTGTCTTGCGTGGCCGACGGTCGCGCGACCGTCGCCGCAGCGTCTCATACTTCCATATCGATAAGGTTTGATTTCGTATGCGTCGCATCGCCGTCGCGCGACCATCGCGCGACCGTCGCCCACGCAAGCCACGGCGTGAGCAGTCACTATGACCAACTTAGGCCTGCTGCACAGTAGGTATAATAAAGAGTACTTACGTGCCTGCTGGGTCCGTGCGAAGGGTGGTTTTGGTTGAGCCTCTGAAAAAACGGTTGCATCCAATAGTTTGAGCTTACAGCAAATAAGTATAGACCATCAATAAACTCAATAAAACTCACATACAACCAGGTAGGCAAGCATGGTCACACGATAAATGATCAGGCCGTCCCATCGCACTTATAAATAGTGCGATAAATAAATAAATATAAATAGTGCAATAGACTTATAAATAGTGCGATAGGGACGACCTGATCATTTATCGTGCGACCATGCTTGCCTACCATGGTTGTATGTGAGTTTTATTGAGTTATTGATGATCTATACTTATTTGCTGTAAGCTCAAATCGTTATATGCAACAGTTTTTTCAGAGGCTCAACCAAAAGAGTAATGGAGAATCATGTGTATCAGCGCTCAATTCTACAGGCTTTATACCAGTCCGTTATTATCATTATTTGTCGTTTCTTAAATTAATCTATTCTCTTTACCTCTGATATTATCTCTTCAAAGTTAGCACTTAAATAAATACCATTCAAAATCTCTTTACAAATCCTTTCTATTACCGAGTCGGTTTTTTATCAACTCCTTGCAGACATAAAGCAGCCATAGCATAACTGTTAACTTTTTACAAATCCAGTTCCCGACTGCTATCTCCTATATTGTATTCTAATAGAATAATAAAACTTAACGGTATACAAAATGGCCGAAACGTGCGGTGTTAAAAAAATAATCGACAACTTTTATAAACGTCACGATTGTGTTATAAACATGTTTTACGATACAAATAAATCGGAATTAGTTGATCGTAAACCGATAGTTTGACAAACTGTTGGGTTTATGGTGTATTTCTTTGAATTCTAAATGTAGTTATATCTTTAAGCAAATACAAATACGTGTGTGTAAATAAACTCACCAGTAGGTTTCATGAATGATTGTAGCTTTGAATATGAATGAAATAACTATATCTTTTTACGTCTTATAATTTATTTTTGGTAAAAGATATAAACCTAACTATGATATGATCAAAACTAAAAATATGTTAATTTTACGAGACTTATCGTAGAGAAAGACCAAATGGTATATGGATTTGACATGGTCGATTTTTATTTGTCAATGTTAGACAACCTGAATGTATGCATGTTATTTAGTTACCTTACTATTATGTACCTATGGCGTGTGTAAATACATACATATATGTTTCAAAGGCGCCATCGCTCAATTGTTCTTAAATCGATGTCTAGATCATAGTCAACACAACACTCGATGGAGACATCGGATCCCGTTGGGCGACTCCAAGAACACTCCAGAAAGGTTGCCCGTAATCTGAGTTCAAACATATGCCATAGGTACCAGCACATAATCTGTCTAGAGCGCAGTTCAAAAATATCTGTACGATTACTAACCATGATCCTTTCTAATAAAGTTGAAAAGTGTTACATATTTGCAATGGAGCATGCAATATTTCCTTTATTCGGTTAAGGACAGATTCTGGTTTGGGCAGATTCTGGTTACGGCAGATTCTTTTTATGGCAGATTCTTGTTTGGGCAGAAATACAATCATCGAAAAAAGTGTCTAGAACCCTAATAGAACTTTTTACAGGACTGCCCAAAAAAAAGGAGTGTATTGTTATTTCATGTGTATAGTGAGCTTACCATGAGTTGTATTCGATTACGACTCTGGCAATCGAAAGTATGCTCGTCTTGCTCCCACCAGTGTGTGCCAGAGTCGCAATCGAATACAAGTCATGGTAAGCACACATAGGTATAAATAAATCAGCGAGAGCTCGGAATCGAGATTTTTTTTAATGAAAAACTGGGACGTACATAAATTAAAAAAAAATTCTACTGCAGCTTTGGCTGGTTAGAGTATACCAACAATTTCTCAACTTATGATTCTGGCACATAATTAATAAAAAAATTTAAATTGACGTATTATATATATCTTTTGTCCCTTGAAATAGCCGATAGCTCATAGTTTACTAGCTCGCGGTGGGACCAGTGCCTAACAGATTTTGGAAAAAACATACAGGGTGCGAGAAAAACATAATTTGTGACAAACTTTTTTTATGCCATTCGATCCTATTTCCATCCAGGATCAAAAGCTAGTATGGAACCAAAAAAAAATTTCCGGTTAGAAAATCCACAAATTGAAGAAAACTTTCCCCATACAATTTGTACGAAAATGAAAAATAAAATTGCATAATGTGATTGTTCTGATCGACTTAAAGTTTTTGGTCGCGACTGCCCAATTTCTGCCCAAACACGAATCTGTCCTAAAAAGAATCTGCCGTAACCAGAATCTGCCCAAACCAGAATCTGTCCTTAACCGAATAAAGGCAATATTTTGCTGGACCGATATACAGGTCAACGCAGCGGGCGATATGCGCTTTCGAATGAGTCCGCAAAGGCGCCAAGGCGTCATAAGTGTAGGCAATAACAACATAGGTAAAATATTTATCATCATGTCTACACAATTTCTATACTTTCGCTAATTTCATGTGTGGGATAAGCCAGAAATATATCGCATTTACTTAATCAATCATACTAATATTTAATAATTAGGTATATAAACAAGGCATCTCAGTATAATGCTAAAAACCACAAAGATAGCGCTGATCTTCGGTTGCCTAATTCTAAACTATGATCTATGTTGCCATAGGTACCTATTAAGCATTTTGTTTGCAGGACCGTCATATGAGTTCTCTCGTATTTGAATACGTCCATTACCTACTTGAGACAGTTGGAAAGGAATAGCTTCCTTTCTTTTATTGTATGGATTTTCTGTGAATTCATTATTTGAAGCAAGAAAGCAAGTATCTAGCAAATCTTTAAACATTACAACACAAGGTTGCGTGCTGTATCGTTTCTTGTATCGTGCATCATTAGTTGTTCGATTAATTTTGCTTTAGGCCACTCGGTCAGGCAAGCGGTGTAAATTATACAATCTATCGCTCTTTACACGATCGCCCCCGACTTACGCGGCACGCGATATTTTAAACTAGTCTGGTGACATTCTCACATTCAATTCAGTCTAATTCTCTAGCCAACCACAGTAAACTGCTACCTTGATATCTGTGACAAGCACGAGTAAAGCCAACTCATACTAGCGTCGTCTGAAAGTCGGTATTTAGTCAGCGCTATGAAAAATGAAGACTGCGCATAGTGCGCATTTGTGCCAGTGTTTCGTCGAGCAGCAGCCTCAAAGTTGACTAAACGCTCGAAATCTAATCGGAATTTGGGAATTGGAAATTTGTTCTATAACTCGACGCCAGTTAGCTTGTCAATAGCGGACAGTGTTATATCAGACCCGGGCCTGTAGACAAAAGGCCAATCGTTCATGTTAATAGTCGTGCTTCAATCAAAATTGTACAAATCTAGAAGAGTGATAGAGAGACACGTTTTTTGTCGAAGCGATAGTGACTTGTTCGGCTGGCAGAAACATGGCGCGTGGTCTGATATAACTCTTAAACTGGTGATATAATTAGAGTGATCTTATGGAAGCATCTAGAATAACACCAGTTTTCTACTTTATCAAACACTGATCTAATTGTACGTGTCTGGATTACAACCTCAGTTATAACCAAATAAGGTTTACCATTCAATGCCACGAAATAGAAATAAAACAGGTGTGAGTAACCAATACTCGCTCTTTATTGCATAAATTAATCGTTATTATTAAATCTCATTGTAAAGTTCACTTGTACGCCCTTGTGACCAAAACGCGTGTCCGATAAGTCAAATAAATAATGTTATTATTTGTTTAATTGATTTCCAGAATGAGTTTAAGGTAGCATTGACAAATCGGTCAGGTCGATTAAAAGTGAATATTACTCGCGTGGAGGTTTGCTATAAATAACTTTATGTTGCGGTTAAGTAATAATATTAAATTCATAATAATTATAGTTATTTTTACACTTCGCTGATGACCAACCGTGCAGCCTTGTGCATTTCATTATTCGCAGATGCTGTTTTTGCTCTTGTATTGACGCAAATATGGGCTTTACGCAAGCAAGTATAAACCTGCAGAAATACAGAAAGTCTAAGGAAGGCAGGGTGAGGGATAGGTCCATATAGGTCATATAGAATTAAATGAAAGCAAGATAGATAGATAAACTATATAAAAAATTGATTGTAGTGAACGCAAAATAATAACACATACCTACAGGAGTTGAAGATTGCATACAGAGATTGGACAGTTTTCTGTCGACTTGCATCGCATGGTATTGTATAGTATACGGTCGATCCCAAGGAGTATCTTTGATTTCTTGAAACCCCTTGTTCCCCCCCACTCTTATTTATACGTCCGGGGCTATATGAAATTCATTGTGATCTACCCTAACTAAAATCCCTGTCCAGCTGTTACATAACATGAGTGCACAAATAAATCTTGTAGGTTTTTACCAGCCTTATCTCTGACCCACTGAGATAGCGTCTCGCAAACAGCTTATCTGTCTCGTCTCGAGTCTCTATCCTACTCTTGCACAAGACACCTTTATCTGTGCGAGCGGGATGCACGTAAGAAATGCAATAAAGCAATTGACAAGTGATAAAGGTTGGTGTATCCGTTGCATTATGTTTACTTATTATGTTGTTCTTTTCAGGTAAGGGCGGATGGTCTTGTGAGGTTTTTTGAAACATACTACGAGTACATAGATGCGATAGAACGTAAGTAAAATACTTCTAATATCTCGAAAACCATGACATTTCATTAAAGTCGTTTACTTTAATGTGATGTCCTTATCACCCTTTTTATCGCAATTTTTTGGCGTTGGTTTTAGGGATACCCGGTATCTGAAAATAACGTAAAAAATATGTAACCAAACGATTCATGCTATGAGTATCTAATATCAGAACAAAACGACTGAAAGCAAGAAAATGAACCAGGCTAAGTAAAATAATACCAATGCGCCAGAAACCTACAAAACCTAGTGTTTAGCGTCCCCTTTATCATTGCCCAGATATTTATGCGACATAATTGCCGGCGTAGTAAATCGCAATTACAATGGCTTCTAAACTGCGAGCAATGAAGTGGAAAAGCTGATAGAGCTGTAACTCCATACTCGTGGAGGAACAATATAACAAAGTGCAGAATGGAGGAGAGGTTGCGCCTCAAACTGACCAGTATAATGTACATTGGTTTTCAGCACGACACTTCTTCAACCTAGCATTTTACCGGCCTAGCACCAGGGCCCGCTTTTCCGTTTAGTCTTCTCCACTTTGCCCGGTCTTCGGTCCTCAGGCGTGATCTTCCAGCACGATACTATTTTCTAAAAAAGCTTTCCATGAAAGAATATTTTTATTTACGTATTTTAACCAGAACGTTCTGACTAAAATCATATATACACACTGCTCATATGCTAGAGGCGAAGACCAAACGTCACGAAAAATGTGGAGTTTTGTGACCTTCAATTCAATGGAAAATGAAAATGAAAATGAAAATGAAATATTTATTTTTCAAGTAGGCATATTACAATGCGCATATGAACGTCAAATAAAGCTACGCCGGCTCTAACCCTACGCCTCAGCCTCGAGAAGATTTCAGTCCCCCCTCAGTTGGGAGGGGGGTATCCACTATGGGACCGGCAAGAAACTCGGCGGGCAACTTCTTTTCAAAACATTACATCTTATAATTAACATGCATTAAATAACAACATACAATTTAACATGCAAAAGTATTCATCAAAGAATATGAACAGACTAGGTACTCTATGGAAATCAATTTCAATAAATTATATTATTGCTTAATAATACGTCGTTCTTCTTCAGAGAAAACATATCAAATTGTCATAGAAGAAAAAGATAATATGAATCTCAATATCATTAAATATGTAATTTACCTACACAACATAAAATATAAAATATTTGATGTGCTTTCTTATCTGAACTGTGTCCTCTATACATAATACAATTATTTTAATTGCTATTCGTTTTTTGTAGTTTCTGGTTCGGGCCATGCATGTTTGTCTGTCAAATAGTCCTCGACTCTGTAATAAGCCTTTAACATCAATGATTTTTTTAAGTAGTTCTTAAGAGCTGGGAGGGGTAATCTCAAAGCAGTGTCAGGTAACTTATTATAAAAATGAATGCATTGCCCAACAAATGACTTCTGTACTTTACGGACACGAAACTTCTTTATGGCAAGCTTATTTTTGTTTCTAGTGTTATAATTATGGATATCAGAATTCTTAGTGAAACAGTCTAAATTCTTAACAACATAAATTATACTATCATAAATGTATTGGGAAGCTACAGTTAAGATATTAATTTCTTTGAAGAGTTCTCTTACTGATTCACGTGTTCCTAAGTTGTAAATAGAACGAATGGCTCTCTTTTGTAATACAAAGATAGTCTGTATGTCAGCTGCTTTGCCCCAAACCAGAATACCGTATGACATTACACTGTGAAAATAACTATGATACACTAGGCGAGCTGTCTCAACATTAGTCAGTTGCCTGATTCTCCTAACGGCGTATGCGGCTGAACTTAATTTGCTTGCTAGTTTCTTTATTTTATTATGGTGTATCAACAATGATTAGAAAGAACCTAACGATTTAGATTCAGTACCTAGTTATTTATATATGCCTTTGTTTCGCTATCATCAGTAATATAACCAAGGAAAATAAAAGAGATGAAAGGAAAGGACGTTAACTGCTTAAGCTGAAGATCCGCGAGGAAAATTCCCGACTAGTCCGCTGCTGGACTTGGTCACTTTTTCTGTAGCCAATCTATACTTACTAATATTATAAAAGGGAAAGTATGTGTCTGTTTGTTTGTACTTCTTTCACGACATACGGAGCGATGAATTGACGTGATTTATTAAGTAGAGATAGTTGAAGTGAAGGGACTCCCCACTCTCCTAAAATGGGGTGTGGAAGTTTAAATATTTAGCATTCCGCAATTTTCGAGTTCAACGCGAGCGAAGTCACGGGCAAAAGCTAGAAATATTCCATTTTATAGCAACATACTGGTCGACCTGAAGCAAACACTCGCCTCGTCTCACCAACAGGAAGAGCAGTCCAGTCTATTTTGAATTGTTTACGGCGTCGCCATTCATGGCTAATAAAGACGCACGCGCATTGTGCCGACGAGGGTGGATGCCCTCGTCTGCCAATCGTGTTTACATTTCCATTGATCCTAACCGTAATTGATTTTCAGGATCTTAATAGGCCACTAGACTCATTATCGAATTTGGCACAATAAATAATTGTCTTCTGTAGTATTTGACATAAAAAAACAATATTTATAGATTATGGGTATTAAATGTCTATGATGACTACGTATTTTCGATTTAAATTGTGTGTAATTTTTTTAATCTATTTTGGCCACCGAAAACGCTGTCAGCGATGTAGTGACGTCATCGAATTCGAACCTTACTGCATGTCAAAACAATCACTGACATATTGAACTTTATGCCTTCATACTTAAAAAGTCAGAAAATGTTGTTTTCGAATAGAATGACCTGATGCACAGGTAATCTATACATTAATATGACTATGTTGTTTTCGCCTGATTACGTAAAAGTATACTTCAAAAATATTTTTTGCTGTTTTTAAGTCATAATAAAATATGGTAATACATATTTTATTTCGGTTAGTTAGTTGCATGTATAGTACTTAATCATATAAGACAGACTTTAAAAAAAGGTCAAGTAGCCTATTAGGCATTTGCTGGTACAATTTAGCGATTTTGAGTGTGAATTCTTTAGGATTTAACTTTCCTGGACCTCTCGTCTGGACATTTTGTGTCTGGTTTAAATAATTATGTTGATAAATAATGTCAGAATTTAATCAGTCAAACTGCACTTAGAAACGTAGGATTAAGTGTTCTAATATTTTTGGCCAATAAAGACAACTATAAAGGATGCCCTCGTCTGGCAATTGTGTTTACATTTCCATTGATTCTGAGAACCGTGATTGATTTTCAGGATCTTAATTATGTCTTTGCGGTAAAGTTTGCCAATTTTTTGTGTGAATTCTTTATGATTAAACTTTCCTGGATCCCTCGTCTGGATATTGTGTAACACGAGGAACGGTTTAAAGTTCATAATGTAAGTATTTTGATGGGATTTTTGGGGGTGACAACAGGTTAATAACACCTATTGTCACCAAAAATCGTAGGATTGTCATCTGTTGGTTGGTGGATTGGTATCTGCTGGTTTCCCTGAGTTTTTCTTCAAGTTTTCTCTGGTAAAGCCCCCCCCCCTCCGTTTCTACGCCACTTTTAGAATTTGTCATTGCAGTACAATATATAAGGTTTACTAATAATCTTTTTTCTGTATACATATACCTCAACCTTTATAGTACAATATAACAAGTATGGACTTGTGATTGTGGCTGACCATTACAAACATCAGTGGGCATAAAAGGGCAGTTGTACCTTTAACGTGGTCATTCCCGGCTTTTATTACCGTACAAGCGAGGGTGGCATTCAATTTCATACATCATGATTTTGATCTTATTTTGACTTAGAATGCATTTCTCTCGCAAATATAATATATTAGTAAGATATGAGCGAGACAAATTTTCAAATTCAGTATTTGGTTAAAACAATAGAAGTTACAAGGACTCAACTAGACGATGTATTGTAAATGAACTTTACGCGTTTGAATTTAAAATGTAGTTACTCGTATTTCAAAGTTCGTCTTCCCACAAACGCGACAAAAATTTCAAATTTGAAACGGCAGTTTGTGTTTCAAATTCTATAACAAAAGGATAATAACATAATCACCACATCAAAGGAAATTTAACAGCTCCGGCAGGCCTCGAACCTGCGACCTAATAGCTTTGCCGGAGCAGTCTATGACCAACTAAGTCACGGAATCCATTTTTCCTTTAATTAAAAAAAAAAGTATGTAGTATCGCCCGCAGACGTTTCTGCATGATAAAAAATAAGTACGAGTAAGTACAGATATAGTGCGAAAAGAATTTCCTTCGTATTTTTACGGAAACGTGCGAACGCCTCATGCTGTTTCAGTCAGTACCTATCAGTAAAAGACGTAGGTACTGACACTGTCTGTTAATTTAATATTTCTTTTTTTTGATGAATACTTTTGCTGATTAAATTGTATCTCGTTTTTTAATGCATGTTAATTATAAGATGTAATGTTTTGAAAAGAAGTGGCCCGCCGAGTTTCTTGCCGGTCCCATAGTGGATACCCCCCTCCAACTGAGGGGGGACTGAAATCTTCTCGAGGCTGAGGCGTAGGGTTAGAGCCGACGTAGCTTTATTTGACGTTCATAAGCGCATTGTAATATGCCTACTTGGAAAATAAATATTTCATTTCATTTCAAAAATATTTCATTTCATTTCAACTAGCATGACAAAAACGAACGTTTCCGGAAAAATACGAAGGAAAAGCTTTTCGCACTACAGCTGTAAAGGTTTTAAAATTGGAATGCAAGTCCAGTTTCTCTGGCGCCGTAAGTAAAGTGAAATGACCCAAATATACGTAAACGGTACAATTTGATGAGATCACGGAGGAAGCGCGCTGAATTGTCCCGCCGACGGGTTCCGCTACAACTGTTATTTACTGCTATTCTGTAATTAGAATTATCTATTGTCCTTACTGAAATGGAACGGACTATTCGTATAGACGATAAACTTTCGTGAGACATATTCAAATATTTTATGAAACCACGGTTGTACGTTATTATATCGCTGCTGCTGCGACATCGCGCCAATTTTGGAGGCCCCTCTTCAGGCATATAGGAGTTCACGCGGCGGCTAGACTCCGTGCACTGAATAAACATGTCACAGCAGTAGCGATATAATAACGCGAGTACAATGTGGTTTCATTAAATAACTATTCGTGTATTCTTTACTAGCTTTTGCCCGCGGCTTCGCTCGCGTCAAATTAGAAAATCGCGGAATACTTCATACAAACTCCACCCCCGTTCTAGGGAAGTGGTGGTTTGAAAGAGAGAAAAAGTAACCTATATTACTCTCCCCGTCTTCAACTATTTCCATAAAAAATTACGTCAATTCGTCGCTCCGTTTTGTTGTGCAAAACGGACAAACAAATGCACACACACTTTCCCATTTAAAATGTTATATTAGAACGGAATTTTTACGATATTGTAGCCACGAGAGCTTAGCCTGATAATGATAAATGCTCAGTAGAAATGGCAAAAAAATTAATATACTTTTAAGAATATATTAAGTAGCAATAAGTGCATATGGAAGTTTTTCTTTACTCCAAAATTTTGAATGACACCAAATAATATAGCGAACTTTTTCATTCCATCGATCTTAAGTGAAACATCGCCTGTTATTAGTTTTATAATAGGAGGAAATCAAAATGAATTTTTTAACGTTCAAAAATATTTATTATTTCACCATACTACAACATTAACCGCATAGCAACATCAGATCTTATCGCATAACCGACAGTTTACACTATTAGTCCGACTGCGATGTTTACATTCGCCTACAACACACTGCCCTACGTAAACAAGTGTAAACACGGCGTCCATCACTGCGATATTCACGTTTCGCTTGTCTACTTCACTGTACAAAAGGCGCTTCTTTATAGTAATAGGTTGGGACCTATGTCCTTTTAGAACTGAACGGACTTTTGTATTCTCAGCACTACAATGGTAAGAAACGGTTGCTAGGAATCAGTAAAGCTGTAATTTTGAGATCTGTAATTCCCATACATAGGTGAATGATAATAAACATCCAATGATGAGGAATCGGAATTACAGACTACAAAAAGTTACAAATATTACCATGCAGTATATGTATATCGCGCGTCTTTTTCATACTGTATGAATGAAATAAGGACTAGTAGTCTATGTCGCGGCGACATGATCGTACTCCAATCATATACTAGCCTTGCATAGGTGCCACTACTTATAGGCACAGAATATATAATAGTACAAGTACAGAAGGCCCACTGCTTTGATGTTCACGAAATGCCGCCTTTTTACAAAAACGCCTACAAAATTCTAACAAAGAAAGGAGCCGCACGTGCGCAGCGTCGGACGATAGGGTTGCCTATGGATTAAAATGAATTAATACTCAGAACATTTTTTATATTCAAGTTTTGGGTACTTTCTAAGTATATATGCTATTTATATATATTTGTTTAAGTCCCAAAATTACAAGCCTTATTGAACTTTTCTGTGGGACTTAATCAATAGTAGATCTGTGTTAGATTGTCCTATTTTATTCATGTCTATTTAACTAAGCATTATTAGCCATTCCACACGCGGACATCGCATATGAACCTTAAAAAAAGACTCGCGACGTAAAGTAACAATAGGAAGTGCGAACGTGCGTTCCGTGAGAACGCGCGCCACCCCTGATTAGGCCGCGAACTCGCGGCCGCCAGCATGTACTTGTAGCGCGGCGATAGAATCGCGGAGTGAGCCGCCCCTGTTATAGGTAATATTGCTACAGTATGAATTTTATGAAATGATCTATTCCCAACTTGCTAAACAAACGGCATTGTTTATTTTGTGCTTCGCTTCATAAAATTCATACTGTAATGCATCTTTAGACCATTTTCCTCAGTTTCTTTAGAAATCATAGGCATCGATCAGGCAAGCATTGCGAACACATTTATGTTTACATGGCGAAGTGAGAATTAAGTTTGTCTGATCTCACGCCAATGATCTGGTACATTTTGCACGAGCTCTGATGAAATGTTTGCTTTCCTCCTTGTTTATTGTTGTTACGTGGTTTAGAAACAATTGAGTGGTAGTGGTACTGTGGTATCTTAATGGAAGTGATATGATCCATTGTGTTCTCTATTTGAAGCAAAGTTATTTTTTTTTTTTTAGTTAATTCACTTATCGCAAGTTATTTTAACTCATTGAGCTGGCGGAGCCTAGTGGGAATGGGAACTCAAATAGCGGTTAGTAAAAAGCATATTTCCGTAGAATTTGTGTTGATATTAATGATAGATAGATACATTTATTGGTACTAATCATACACTGTCAAACATTGTTACAATTATGTAAAAAAAATACAATCATTCAAATAGAATTCCAATAAAATAATATAATCACTGGCAATATTTCCCGGACCTCTGTTACAATTATCTCTCAATAATGACTAAAACCTCTAGTAGGTAAGTACTAAAACTTCCAGCGTAATTTGAGCCTTTTATCTAAGAAAAACCTGTGACGCGCTCTTTCCATGGATGTGAAAATAAAAAATGACAAATGACTTACATAAACCAAGGGCTCATACACGATTGTCAACGAGCACAATGCCTATGACGTCTACCGCAACCAGTCAACCCTTTGTCAACCTTAATACAAGGCATTAAAGTCTCCAAAAGGTTAGTTTTGCATGTCTTCTTCAGTATGGAGTTGGCGTTTTGGCACGAGTTTTGACAATTCCTCGGCCACGGTTGGCCACTTCTCAACGCTCGGATTTATTTTAACAAAGTTTGTGTCAATTGTAGATGTAGATTGTATACGTAGGTATTACAGTGTGTTGTACCTACTCATTGAGAGTTTTAGGAATTGGGTTACGTTTAAGAGTTTTGTATGAGGGCCATTTGTTTCAAAGTTGTCCACCCCACTTTTTTTGGATTTGGAAATTTTTATGTGGCTTCCACTGAGAATCGCGAGCTCTTTCAATCCTAATAGGAGAAAAAAAGTGTTCCAAGGTTTTTTTCCCATTCCGTTAACATTTTTTCATACATTTTGTTCGGCGATAAAGGAATGGAAGGTTTGAAAAATGTATGGAAATCTTGGAACATTTTTTTTCTCCTATCAGGATCGAAAGAGCTCGCGATTCTGAGTATGAATCGCGTAAAGAATACCCATGTTATTAAAAAAGTGGGCTGGACAACTTTGAAATGGCCTATGAATCACGCTTAATAGTTTCGTCTATTTTGCAAAGATATACATCATTTATCCAATACGTATACTTATTATTTATTACACACGTTGACAGCTCTAATAAATTTATCATGAGAGTAATCATCCATTTCTAATACAGTAGGTACTCGTATAATTATAGATGTTGACCATTGAGCCGTTATGACATGACTATGAGTATGACCAATATTAAATAATAGGTATATCTTGTATCGAATTCCTTTGTTCTGTGCTCCAGACATTTAAAGATCTTCATAAGAATTGACAATATTGTTTACGAAGTATGTCATTTTGTTGACACGAGCGATGATGTTCCATCCATCATGTATGACGTTGAAGCGATGTAAGCGTAGACATGTCTATGCCTCACATTGTGCATCAAAACATCCCGTTGTGTCATCATTCATTGCATAGACGTCTAACCTAATATACACTTTACACAGTTATGGCGTGAGTATTAAATACAACTACATATATATATATATATATATATATATATATATATATATATATATATATATATATATATATATATATATATATATATATATATATATATATATATATATGTCAAATATAAGTCTATCTTCAAAAATATTATTTAAACTGTCAGTATCAACGTTGATGTTTGGGCCGTTTGGGGTTGTAAGCGTCCACAGATTCAGTGATCACTGACCATCACTTAATAGCAGGCGACCCGTATGTTTCTCTTTTTCGCCAATTCCGCCAGATGTTGCCTTGCATTCAAACATTACTAAGTGTTACTAACGTACATGCGCTTAAGGGTAGTTACACAAATTGCGCAACGACTCTGGATCTGCTATAATTTTAGCTCTTTACGACCCATAAAGTCTACAATAGAAACCGCCGCCGACAGCTGTTAGTTTCAGGAACTGGAGATGCGAAATGAGTTATCTTTTGCCAGTAGGCCAACGCAACTGTCTGTCAAGTGGCAGACAGGCGCGAGCGGTTCTTTCTTCTATTCCGTAGTTGAGATCACAAACTTCTTTACAAACCAACGTTCCAGATATTGTCAATTTTTTAGAGACGCGTGTATATATTTATGATATGTTGTCTTGTATGTTTGTGAACTCGATTGTTTTGTTCTAATAAAGAAACAGAACTGTAGTCATTCGTTCCTATAGCTCTCTTGATTGTCTGTATAGGGTGATGGAAGGTTTGGGTATGGGTCGCTGAGTAGGTAGTAATTTTTATTGAGTGTCAATAAATGCGCTATAGATTAGATAGTCGCAAAAGCATGCAGCACGTAGCCTTTTGACCTTATAACAGAACAAGATAAATATTATTTAAAAGAGAAGAAATCTCATACGCGATTTAAATCTTTTAGTAGTAGACTAAAACACAGAACAGTTACAGAAATAGCAAGAACAACTAAAGTATAGTTAGAAACGATAGTGCAGAAGATACAGTGGCAATAGATGTCATAAAGGTGGTCGTACTTAAATGCACTTTCTTTATTGAAACAGATGCACATCGCGAGCTAACGGCTATTACGGAAGCGACCGAAAATAACTTTATAGCGACGCTTCGAAATTAAAACATGTCCGTGTCATTTCAAAATTTATGTTATGTTTACTCATCGATGCGAATACTTTGATGTAGTGTCTCTCAAATCGCATTTTAGTCGGACGTCCATTGCTTTAAATTTAGCTGTTGTTTGTCAAGAAACCGAATTGAAAACGCCGTTGCCAAACGTCGAATCTTTTGTTGTACCGGCAAGTGAGTCACGGTGACATTTTTCGAGGATTTTTTTGTAAAGTTACGTTGCTCAAGGCTAGAGGCGTAATGGTTGGCTGTGGACGAAAATTGTTGTTTACTCAAGTCGCGTAATTAGTCATCACTCATGCCGACTGCATGAAAGAAAAACACACGGACAGAGTCGCACCGTAAGCGTTCGTTTTATACCTTTTTGGTACGGAACACTAAAATTTTAGGATGGTAGACTACTAGTATCTTGTAATTCCCGACAAACTCTACGGCCAGTGTAACATATCGGTATTGACGGCTAAACATGTCTAATTGTAAACAAATAGGTACCTAAGTCATGCGACAAAAAGTAGAGATTAGTTATGTACCTCAGCCTTGTGATGATGTTGAAATAGGTGATATTGAGATTCATTGAGTTGCAGTTGCGTATAAATATTTGGTGATCACTCATGCCGATTACAATAAAGTCTTTAATAGTGACCATTAGCGTAATAATCTGATCATTTCAATTTAATAATGAATTATTGAATACCACGCACATTATCAATTGAATGTTTGTAACCTTTTATCATCGCCTCTGCCTAAGAATTTGGAATATAATAACAACTGGCCATATTTCAACATATCCATTAAACCTCTAAGGTCAACTTTGTTCTGGATTTATTACAAAACTAATGAGTAGGCATCGAAACACCACGCCCACGATCGAACTTCGTGTCAACCGTCGACTATATGGCTGTGATATAAAAGAAAATAAAGGATTAGCAACTTCATTGTTCATAGGTCCTTTTGGCTGTGTGTGATATTGTAACGATTAGAGAACATCAAAAACACCTGTTCTGTGTCGCATATTAAAAAAGGCTTACGAGCTTTGGACCGTCCACCGCACGCAGCGTTTTAAAATCATCACGGCGCTCAGGTGGGCGACGGCCAGGGCCGGCGGAAAATATTTCGCGCTCTAATTAGTTAAAAGTATGTTAGGTATTTTAGCTCAGCTTTCTGGAATCTTTGTCAGGTGACACTCAGGTCACAAGATCGGCTATCTTCGCAAACTATAAGTATACGCCCTCAATCTGCCACAATATCCTGTTTCGTCCAAATATCTCTGCAGTGTCAAAGCTATCCACCTGCTCTTTGGTTTAGTTCCCACAAGACTAGAAGTGGTCTAGCATATATCAGTTTCCAGGCAGGAAAGCAAAATCAAAGTGTCCAAGCGTTTAGTCCATCCGGTGTGGCACTTAAGCCGCTAAACCTTACTTCCGGCGCGAGCTGGTGCAGTCATTAGCCGGCATACCACGACGTCGTGCAAATTCTACGACCCCCTGTCTCTGAATTTATAAATAATCCGGGAACGTTTCAGTGGCGGCCGCGGAGCGGCACACCGCGGACGGCGCGGACGCGCTTCCGAAACGCGATCGATATGACGATCTATGGATACATCGATCGATAAACGACGCGAGTGGTCTTGTGATCTAGCGGTGTGCTATGTGATTCTAATCAAGTGCCGGTCGAAACTTTACCATCAACAATCTTAAAAACGTATTACTAATATTTTTATAAAGATTTACTCGTAATAAAGACACTAAGATCTTTACGGTGTCACCCGATTGAGAGCAGACGTGTCACTTTCAATTTAAGAAAATATGAGTTACTGTTCGTGTCGCTTGCGAAATTCCTGTCAAGTGATTTATTTTTGAAATCTCAATTCAGCCTAATGCATGGGCCATCATAACCATTAAGTTTCATATTAACTTTGTATTGTTTACGTTGTGCGTTTATATTTCGCGACGTTTCATGATTTACATTCGGTTAGTGTATTTGAAAGTCTAATTTGGTCTGTCGTTAGTTTCCTGAGTAAAACGAGAAGTACGTACGCAAATACACCGAGACGGTCAAGTATGTCAGTAATGCTGTCTACTGGACAATAAGCGCATGATACGCTGCGAACAATAATCCTATATTTAACAGGGAAGAAAATGACTTGCAAATGGCTAGAAGCACAAGTTTACCCTAATAATTTATAGGTTATAAAAACTTATATATCCACGTAAGTTTTTTAGAAAATTGGCGGGAACATTCGAATTGAAATCACAGTCAAGTAGGTAACTGTGTCAAGCAATATTTCGCGATTAATAAAGAGACAAGTAAAACAAACGCTGTCCATCACAATTCTCTAAGCTTCAATGGCGTCATTCTTCTTTCCATTGATTTCGCAACGTCTTTCATGTGTGGCTAATTTTACTGTACATCGCCGGTGTCTCATTAGTGTCTCCATCACCTTGCCATTGGCGTCTCTTTAATATTCAGACTTCACGGAGAATTTTAACGCACCGTTGCTACCTTTGTCTGTATTATTAATGACGTATTGTTATCATTTACCTATTCCAACAGACGTCGCTTTAAGAGTTATATGAACTTGAAAAGTATCATTTTAATTATGTCCTTTAAAAAGAAAGTGCATCTTTTTATTGGACTTTCCATTTGCGGGATTTAAGACGACATTGAATTATGTATTACCGCTTAAATCCGTACAGTTTTATTGCCATCTTTATTTGTGTTTTTTGTACATGTCACCGAGAGAACTTAATGATGCCGGTCGCATTCAAATTGTCTTGTTGCCTCCATTGAAATATAGTAATGTATCAAAGTAGGCATACAGTGTCTGAAAAACCAACACACAAGATGTCTCGCATGATGAAGACAAACGAGCGTAAATTATGATGACGTTTAATAATTTAAGGTTTTTTTCTTTTATTGAAGAGGTAAAGGAGGTTTTAAGTTTAAAGTGATTTACATAATATTACTTAAAACAGTAGTGTTTCATCCTTATTTTATCAAAGCTTTCAAATAGCTTTATAGTTGAACTAATTGAGTTTTAATCTAATGTGTGTTTGCCCCACGCAATACTCAATCTATCGACCACCTTGTTCAATCAATGCACCGCTTATATCTAAGTAGACTTAATAATAATTACAAGTTTGTGTATCGGCTGTGAGATTAAGATAAAACCATAGACCGCTTACCCGTTAGATTAGATGAAGGATCTAAACGGGTATTATGAACCGACTTCTTTTGTACTTTGATCGTCTCTCCCGAAGCTCCTATGCTTCCTGCTCCTTTAATAATTAAATTTAGAATAGTTGCTCGTTTTGAATCCATCCAGGTTATTTAAATATAATTTTATAAACTTGAAGTCAGTTAGTATTGGGAAAACATCGGTTAAAACTGACCTCCTTTACAACGAAAGATTAAAATTGTAGTTGAGTGTGGTTACGCTAGTAATTACGTTTCAAACTACGGATTCTACAGAAGATAGTCTACAGGTGAAACCTTTCGGGTGCTCCCACACGCACTAATTATTCCTGTTCTATCGTAGGTACGACACGACGTCTTCGACGGTCAGTTCCGTATTTACGCCGCGTGGGCGGTTTTCGACGTATGGTAACAGATGACCTTGTGTTACTATTGTAAAGATAAACCTACATTTTCCATGTGTCGGTATTTTGTAACTTTTCCTTTTTAGACTTTCATGTGCCGCGGGCGTATTATGGTTTTATGGCGTCGCTAACGAAAAGATAAAATAAACGCACGTCTTCTGAGCACCGTAAGAATAAAACGCTATTGTGAAGAGGTCTGCGGACGCACTTTTTCTGCCAGACATTAGCATTGTTAAAAGTGTAAAAACCTAGTTCCAGTTGCGGCTAGACTTTTGGTTTTCTGTCTGTAACTGTGCAACCTAGTTAGACCGAATGTCCGAGTGTAATTGCTAACAAATAGTTACGCAAAACTGATTGATGATAACGATCCGGGCATTTACCGTTACTTCAATTTGGCCACTGTACTGTCTATCCGAAGGTCAAACACCTCGGGCAGTCTGCAGAAGAAGTAGCTAATATAAGCGGGCGAGGTGTCTCGACTGATCTGAATATGGCTTTACTATTGAGTGTAAAACTTGCATGAATCATTTTAAACATAAAATGGACGGACACTACATGATCTGCGGGCCGATTTTTGAGTCTCACGCGTTCGAATTCAGAAAATTGTCACTGAAAATAATAAGCAAGTCACCGTTTTGAACCGGTATTTTAGTGACTAAATCCCGTATGTGAGATTCAAAAATCGCCCCCCAGATGCGTGTTTTATTATTTCAAAATTTACAGTTTGTTTTCGGCTAATCTAATCGAGATATATAAGAATAATGGATTTTAAAAAATATAAGTAGGCGTACCTTTTCGTTGATAAGTTTCTTCTTCCTTTTTGCAATGAATAGCGAACTACTAAAGACGAATTCCTAAAGCAAAAAAAGTACCTCTTTAATATAAGTACGTGGACTAAGCAAGTGGACGTGTAAATCCGACATTTTTAATGAAAACGTAGGTAGATATTGTAAACAAAAGTTTCTTTTTAATTGCAATTGATATAGGCAGGCATCTAAATAAGGTGACGGACCCATTCATGGACAGTTTAAGAATAAAATTCGCCTGTTTTTGATATTTCACTGATAAATGTAAAAATTCTACCGCCAAGCGTGTTAAATTTTGAATGTCCTATCCTTCTTCTACATTTCAAGCGTATTGCAGAATAGATACTCCTATTGGTTTCTTCATAGTTAACAAATTAAAACTAGGTGTTTTTTCTCCAATTATGGACGGCAGTTCTCCAGTAATGGATCCCCTATTATGGACAGTGAAATAAGTTAAAAATTTTACTTTTAAAGCCAACTGATACGCAATGAGTCAATTTTATATACCATAAATACAATTAGTTTGGGTTATTTTAACATAGGATTGTTTCTTGTAAATTTTGGTTTTGTAAATTGTTCCTTGTCCATCATATCATCATATTGTCTTCTCGAGGCTGAGGCGTAGGGTTAGAGCCGGCGTAGCTTTATTTGACGTTCATATGCGCATTGTAATATGCCTACTTGAAAAATAAATATTTCATTTTCATTTTTTCATTTTCATTTTTTCATTTTCATTTTTTCATTTTCATTTTTTCATTTTCATTTTCATAGGAGGTAGGCAGTTTTTCGGGTTCAGTAATGGACACTTGCAAAATAACGTCATTTCTTTATATCTTTGGAGCAACAAACTAGTATGTTTTATACCTTATCTCATGCTTAATGCAGTAAGTAAAACGCATTCAAGATTACACCGTGCGTTATTTTTTATTATTTTATACATGAACTCATCTCTCTTAGCAACATTACTAAGAATTCGTCTTGATATTTTTTTCAGTAAACTGGTGAATTTTATCTTGTCTCCAAATCCTTCAGAAATAACCGAATTAATTGAAACTTCAAAATTAAACAGCTCTACAACTCTAGTTTATGGTACATAGCCGTCAGTTTTTAGAAACTTAGATACTTATTTTTAAGCATTTGTGTTTTTTTGTCCATAATGGCATCACCGTCCATTATGGGGTATTTTACCTTACGACCTTAAAATAAGATAAAACGACAGGTCAATAACAGATGAATGGTATAAATATTGTTTTTGCAACTCGCCTTGACCGTTGAGGACCGGGACAGGTCTGCAGACAGGTGGAACGAATGTATTCGTCCCGCGAACATGCGCGAATGAAACGTTGTCATCATTTAATGTTTAATTGTAACCGTGTGAATAATATAACCTCATTTTAGAATTGGACGTGGAATGCTCGGCCATGGTAGACATGGCTGACTAGTCATTACATGTGTTGTGTTGTGGTGAAGTTATAAGTGATCAAAATGATGCAAGGATTGTTGGATTCGCTGTACAAGATCTATTCAGGTAAGTTTTGGATTATTTTGAGCAGATTTAATCCTTATATGCCTGACATGAAATATCTAAACTGAATACTCACACTACAAAAAAATTACAGTTAAAGTCTATTTAGAACTTCCAATAGGGAAGGAGAGATACCTATATACTTACCATTTGATGCTCGTAATTTTTAATGATTACTGCTAAGGAATAGAATTTGCTTCCATCGTCTGTAATCTTTAACAAGTCTGGTTACCTTTAATGCTATGGATATTTTTTCTGATTAGGTACTTATATTTTATAGTTTAACTTGCTTCCATAGAATCTCATCCCGTCGTAGCTACTCCTAACAAGCAACTCAAACAAACTTGACTGTCTACTTACCATCCGAATGAGGGTGCTCTGAATGATTTCTTCACCTTTCGGCGATATTAAATTGACATTTATTTGATTGGTGGATTTTGCTGTCGAAAACAACGATTCAGAATTGATGAGGCTATGTAGTGATAATTTTAACATTACGCAACTATGGGAACAAATCAAATTATTTTTAACAAATATTCTGATTTGTGTTTTTCTGTAGTCACACTACTATATATAAATTAAAAATCGAAATAAGATGTCATATATTAAAGAAAAAATGACGAGCACCACCAGTGGTGAAGGCCGGATTCGAACCGGCGTCTTTTAGCAATCCGGGCCAAACGCCATCACCCCTAGCCACCCCGCCACCAGGCCAGGCGCGTTTAATTTTAACATTGTTAAAACTTGAAATGATAGCGCAGTATCTGCCAGCAACCGTTCCTACGTGGAGTTCGAAACGTATTTTTTTAACCCATCGACCGCTACTTACTAGCTGAGAGACCAAGATTTATTACCGAGAACCACAGTTTGATCCAACTATCCAATTAAGTGGGTGTGCGCACATAAAGTATCTCAACTATTTTTGCGCATAGAAATTCTCGGTGAATACCTATTTATTTCGTCTAACAGGAACCTGGGTCACGACCGGGCTCCGAGCGGGCGTGGTTCCGTGATGAATTAACGTTTAAGTAATAATTTGCGTTTTTTTCGTCCGCCATTTTGTAGAACTAAACTCTTGGATGAGGGCTTTGACCCCGCTTTTTATGATGAAGGGTATTAAACATTTTACGTAATTACTTTTTAAATTGTATGCCTGTTTTGAGTTTTATGCACGTCATGTCGAATCCTTAATTGGCTTATTTGTTAGGCAATATACTCATATGTATGTTTATTATGATTTATACAATGAATAATTATTTTCTAGTGCGCAAAAAGCTTTTACCTACTAAATGAATAAATACTTCGATTTATTGTAGGTATGAAGATTTCTCTACTATCACATTTTTATTAAATTGCGTAAACTGACAGAGCAGCCCAAGAATTATTTTATTTTACTATGTGAATGTGAGCGGGAATTTCCTAAGCCTTTAAAAATCCAATCGGAACGTGCAGCATATTATCGTGTCTATTTGATTTATATTTAATCGTATGGCGAATACTTGTAGACAATTAACATTATAAGTCGACATCCAGGTTAGGTACGCAACCAACCGTTCGCGTCAGGTGTCAAGTTGGTATAGAGATCCACCGGGCTGCCTTGGAAACGTCTCTTGGGACATCGTTCGACTATGTGCTGGGTAGTTTGATCCTCAAGGCCGCAGTCACATAACGGATTCTCGTTCCATCCCCATTTGTATCGCATGTGATTGTATCTGCCATGGCCTGTGCGAATTCTATTTAGGCGGCACCAGTATTTCCTCGGCAGCGAAAAGGCTTCTGAGTAGGATTTTGGGTACTTTTGTAATGGCCAGTTGCCATCTCCGACCATTCTTCCTTCCATGCCTGCTCTAGCTGGAACCCGGCAGCCCCCAGTTTTCATCCTGCTTCGCTCGTAGGTCGGCGTGATGTATAATATTTGATGCCAACTGTACTCGACTTTTAAATTGATTAAGCACATATTATATCCTTGCCTGAGTATCACTTATACGGTCCGTCGCCTCAAATATCATCACCGAATCTATTGTCTATTCCCAAACCTTATTACAAACAAAACCATACGTGTTAGCTATGTTGTTGTTATTGTTATGTTAGAACCGATTGACATTTACCATTAACACTGGTACGAATTTCGCAACCCATACAACTGCAGCACAATGCAATCGCCGATCTGACCCGGAGGTCAATGTCAAGTTTGGCACAGTCGTGTATTAATAAACGTACATTTTGTAGACCGTCCGTCTTAGAAACAAGGTTGCGTATTGGGCGGATATTTATGACAATTGAATGAGTATCATGCCTAAATGATTCGATGAACGATAATGTTGAGATGGTAAAGGTAGTAAGTTTTTTGTGAATGATTGACTGTATTGGTATTATTTTTCGTAACGAGTATGTTGGTCGTATTTTGAGAATGATTCACGTGTGATATGACTGATATGTTTCTATCTCTAAAACATTATCGGGGCAGATGCGTAAAAAGCGGAGAATATTCCATATCTATTAGGTTTTTAATGTTTTTATTTATAAAAAAAACAGAAAATATGATCAAAAATTCGGAACGGAGCCCACATATTGGGTTGTGTTTCCGACACGTAAGCGTATTCATACTAACAAGCGGTTTTTCGTCGACTAGACCCGATTTCGCGTCTATATTTGGGGAAACCCTTAAAACATAGATATTTGTTCTATATAATTTTTAATCATTTCTCCTTCTATAAACGAATGAACATTAATCACCTAGTTCAATGTTTTATTGACATACTATACCAATATTCCAATTATATGTACAGCCAACCAATTGGAACCCCAGGCCACTGTAGTACTGTCACTGTGACGTTATACTCGTAAATCAGATTGTAAGAAATCTCTTACTGCTTGTCATTTTGACATGGCCTAGGGTTCCAATTGGTTAACTGTACAGCACCTAGTTAAAATTAAGGTCATTTGACTAGTTGTCTTATTATGTGCTACCAAGTGTCTTGCAAAATCTGATAACGATACTATTATTTCAGTTACACAACCAGACAACCACCCTTTCACTATCCGCATGGTTTGACAAATAATGTAATTTTCTATATCTTATCTAATTATTTATTTACTATCAAGGTTATTGTTCTACGCTCGGGTCTAAGCGAATACTTATTATGAGAAATTAAGTGCATATTACCATAATACTCGTATTATACCTACATAGTAAATTGCTGCATTGCCGGTTTATTTATCCATACTATAATATTTATTTAATACCTATTTAATATTAATATTATTTATAAATGAGAAAGTCTGTGTAACAGACTAGGTAGGTAGTAGCAATCCGGGGTCGCGGGTTCGAACTTCGACTCGTAGCAATGAGTTTTACGGAACTTATTTTGCGAAATATCATCCATACTAGTATTTTAAATGGGAAAGTGTGTGTGTCTGTTCTGTTTGTTTGTCCTTCTTTCACGGCAAAACGGAGCGACGAATTGACGTGAAGTTTTAACTTTTAAGTGGAGAAAGTTGAAGGGATGCACGGATGGAGAGTGATATAGGCTAGCTTTTGTCTCTTTCTAACGCGAGCGAAGCTGCGGGCAAAAGCTAGTATAATAATATAAACGGCAGGGGATCGAACTTTACATTCATACATACATACATACAATCACGCCTGTATCCCATAAAGGGGTAGGCAGAGCACATGAAACTACTAAAGCTTCAGTGCCACTCTTGGCAAATAAGGGGTTAAAAGAAAACGAAACTGTGGCATTGCAGTGACAGGTTGCCAGCCTCTCGCCTACACCACAATTTAACCCATATCCTATAGTCGCCTTCTACGACACCCACGGGAAGAAAGGGGGTGGTGAAATTCTTAACCCGTCACCACACTTTACATTCAATTTATATATTTTATTTATTTTAATGACCCTGTAACTAATTATTGAATATCATTTGCTTGGTGATCGTTTCTATTTATAAATTAAAATGTGTTGAAGGTATATGATTTTCTTTTAATTCATATATTAATAATTATCTAAAAAATAACGATTACAGTTTTTAAAGAAAGTAATCGTTTTGACTATTTACTGATTGACCTACTAATCGTTTTCTTAGACGTAATAGATTCTTTTTTAACGCCAAAATAAACAAGAGCCACCATAAACATTATGATTATCAATGTCATATACGTACAAAAACAAAAAGTGACCGATTCGATTCCAGCTCGGCACGGAGAGCCTTGGTCATTTTTTCTTTATATATGACACTGATTTAATGTTTATAATATAATAGTAGTGTGACTACTTAAAAAATAAAGTTGAAGTATTTTCTATGAAAATAATTTAATTTGTTCCTAGAGTGAAAAACCACCATAATCGAATAAGCGATTCGACATTAGATACCTACATTTTTTCGCTCGAGTACTTTTAAACATGTGGTAGATTTTTGGAATCCAAAATTGTACATCACGATACATGTGCGGAAAAGAGGAAGTTCGAAACGAGCGGCGATAAATTAAAACACGACCGACGGGAGTGTTTTAAATCGACACGAGTTACGAATTCCCTTTTCGCACGAGTATCGTACGGCGATTTTTAGTACAGATGGCCCTCCGAAGTCTCGACCTGACAAGAAATAAACCACTTTTCGCACTAGTGTGTAAAAAAACACCATCTGTACTGAAATAAAATTTTAAAAACAAAACTTCAGAACGAAATTAAAACTTTGAAAACGGTTATAAGAATTTTGCACTTTTTTTAAAAGGAATTTACAAGCGCTACCTCGTGTTTAGCCATCTCTTGCAGACTGCAGGCACAGTATAATAAAGAGTACTATCATACAGTATGGCCACTCCCGCTCCCCGCGGAAAGTGTCGCCCACCCCCTCTCGGTTACCTCACAGTTACCGCCTGTCAAAAACGCGAACAGTCGACCTGTCATATTTCACTCATACAAGCATAGTACGCGATCACCTACACGAGCTTAGACTGTGTGCTAGGAACGCGCTTCTTTCATATATTTGATCGCCTGTGTCCGAGATGTGCTGCAGGTGTGCAGAGTCGTGATCTAAGCAGCAAGGTCGGATAAGCGGCAAAACGAGCAAAACCGTGTCTTGTTCTAGAGTTTACTGGTAGGTTTACACGGGCTTAGTAGCTAACTCTTAGTACTTGTCGCTAATCATTGTTACATGCATATTATAAAAATAGCAGAACAGTCTTATTATGAATACAACTGTTAGTGTAATTAGAATAGATTCTGTTTATTAAGCTAGAAGTGCCTACCCCCAGCTGAAAATTACTAAAACTTGTTAGGCAACACGGAAGATCTTGTAACTAGTACTTACGCACCTCCAACTGTTTTTGTGTTTTAGTTGTCCATGATCGGCGGTAAAATTTGCTATCAGGAGACCTGTTATGTTGTTTGCCTCCTATCTAAAAAAAAACGAATACCTAAATACCATTCATACTATGTAAACGACTACTTATTACCAATTGTCAGTCGGTGGTCTAGCACAGCTTGTGTTTTCTCACGCAATTTCAAGTATGTACCCGCGCGCAACTTGCGCTAAAGCCAGGTCTTGGTTATTACCAGTCCCTAATCTTACACTTGTAACATTTGTTAGTTAGTTTTAGTATTTGTCACCAGTGTAAGATCTTTGCGATCCAAAGGGTATCTTAGCCTCCAAAACGAGGGCACACCTCTTATCCCGATCCTGCGCAGCTTCCTGCCAATTATCGGCTTGTAGCTGACGCAGATCCGCTACGACACTGTCTCTCTTAATGACAAATACTAAGCCCGAGTAAACCTAGCATTTAATCGGTAGTTACTGCTGTGCTCAGTGAAGGTGATGCAGAGTGGATGCATTGTGTGAGCAATTAACGTGCCGATACGGGTACACTACCCCATTGTCGGCGAGCGTGGTAATGCGCGGATTGATGTTTGTTCTTGGACTGTGTGAATTGGAGTTTCAACACAGGTACAAATAGGTATGCTTATCTCCTCGTGTAAGCATACCCGCTACAGTAATAAAATGTTACTGTCATTTTTGGAGTTACGGGATTGGTATTGGATTATTTCCGACTTATTACATCATACTATTTGAAGTGACATAAAAAATTGATCGTATAATAATTAATATTTACAATTAAACGTGCCAAAACTCGCAGTTTTGCTCCAAACGTTTAAACCCAATTTTGCACCTAAATAAGTACTTACATTTTTATGAACCATAAATTTTGGATGTTTTCATAATCGTTGCTGATTTAGGAGCTTGATTTTTTGACGTTTTTGACTACGTTACTCAATACTGTAAACGCGTCATTTAGGAGCTTGATTTTTTTACATTTTACTCGTGATTTTTACAGTAACGAGTAACGTAGTCTGTTACTCGATACGTAAACGTCACAAAAGTGTTTGTAATTATTGGGCCTCTTCATACAACCATCAAAATCATTTAATTTTCCGTAACGATATTGGCTAACGTACTCTATTAGACGACCGGTCTGGCGTAGTTGTTGGTTGGTGGCAGTATTTATATCATCACCTAGCACCCATAGTACAAGCTTTGCTTAGTTTAGGGCTAAATTGATCTGTGTTATCTGTCCCTCAAGATTTATTTATTATAAAACGTTCAAAAACGCACGGCCGGTATATGCTCCGGTTGTGTTCCTGCCAATTGACGTCACAAAACGGCCACAAATCAGCCGTAGTGGGACTCTCCTGAGAGTGTTTTGACTCGCGGGAAGTTTAAACAAACCGCTATAACTGCGTGATTTGTTGAGGTGGACCAACAATAGATTTCAGGTCAATATTTCGGAGAGAAATATCGACGTGTTTTAGGTAGACGGTGGAAAAATGGTGGACATAAATTATAAATGGAAGTAATAGTTAGTTGGTGTCAGGCTACGTAGCCAAATGCATAAACTCTTACGATGATATCGCTTCCGTATTGGCGTACAGAGCCAGATTGCGTTTCAAATGTTCCCATCGGCTTCTAGCGTCAACGTTCGTCAATTTTCTGATGATGCTCATAAAAGTTAGATTAGTTTTAATACTTATGGAGGTTATTAAGAAGGAAATAATTTTCTTAATTCTTTCCATATAAACGTTTCTGAGTGATAAGAAATATTTTGTCACACATACAAGACTGCACATTACGTAGAAGATTATACCAGTATCATAATTTTTGCAACAACATTTATTAAAAACATATTAAAAGCCAGTAATAATATTTCTCACGAAACCTCCACGCGTGGCTTTTATCGCTTTCAACGCACTTTATTAATTTAAACAATAAATTATTTGTTTATAAACGCGTCGTTCTTGACCCTTTTATAAGTAAATGACACAGGATATGAGTAATATTATTTAGCTCTTTAATTGCTATGTAAATGAAAGCAAGTTGAGCGTACACCGGCCTTACATGTATGCATGTCTGTATTTATGTATGTATGGTAGTACCGTTGGATGGGATTAATTAAACTGCAACTTTGTCACAGTCTGGTATTGGGGCAATCTCTGCTAAGATTAATGAAGATAAGAAGATTATAAATCAGCTGCGTCTCTTTCGAAAAAGGTTCATTAATGTAATGTATGTAGATCTATGTACTGTTTAATATGTCAGATTAATCATTTTAGATTATATGTGCAATAATCACGAATTTCTCTATAAAAGGCTAGGTGTTCATATTTTGTGGTAATACGAGTACATGCTTAAGGATCCTTATGATTTATCTCCAATAATTAAGGAATTTTCAGATAAAAATGTATACACGTTAAACTTTCGTGAGACATAATAATATTCAAATAATTAATGAATCTACCTTTGTACTCACGTTATTATATCGCTTTATGCCTGAAGAGGGGCCACCGAATTGGCTCGAAACATGTCACACCAATAGCGACATAATAACGTGAGCACAATCGTAGATTCATTAATTATAAAAATGTCCTTATTCAGAAAATATAACCATGAGAGGATGCATGCGCGAATTGCCACATTTTTGGTGCGTTCGGAATATTTGTTGTACTTTTCCTTTGACTAATAATTGTTGACGTTTCGTTACCAACTTGTGTGTTTTTATCACTTTATTTTGGACAGTTGGCAGCGTATCGTAAATACCTTATAGGTTTTTCCTCCGGATTTACTTGTATTTCTTTCTAGTACGATCTGCCGTTCGATAAATAATAGTAATGTATAATTGATATAATTATTTGCAATAAAATTCGATGACCTTACGAGTATCAGTGAGTAATTGTTGTTGAAAATAAATAAGTCCCCATAGTTAGCTTTTTAATGGTTTTTCCTAAGAAATTCATTATTCAAAAATGTTATAAGTATGTTACTAAGTATGTGTATATTTGATAGTTGATAAAATAAATAAAATATAAGTAAAAAAAAACATTACCAGCAATAACAGCAACCTTTCTACACTTGATCTTTGTAGGTACCACGATCTTAACTTAAAAATGACCATTAAGTAGGTACCTTTAAGTGCGTTCCAAGTGTTCAAACAAATATTGCGGGGACACCTTACACAGATCAATGCTGCAATGCTGCTATGCTATGTGTTATGGCTGGTACAACTAGCACTAAGTGGTTAGTCTCTTGTATCACGCATATCTCGTAAATAAGTACAGTCAAGTGGTCAATGACTTTGCAACAAATCTGGAGCATATTAATGCAGCGTAAAGGTCAATATTCAAACTGGCGTAATGCCACGCACGCCATGACATTTGGACAGTCGTGAAGGAAACTGTCGTGCTCCGTTTAGTCGTGATATTTTATCGCAATTACTAGGGTGTTAACATTTGCTCTTGTTTTGGCATTATAGGGTCTAGGGCACTTAAAGAACAACGTTGACAATTGGATGTGTGTATAATTTAAACTAGTAGCAGCATTTAGGTTTTTTTTCGATTAGTGTTTCGCTTCTAAGATATTCCTTTTCTACAATTAAAGCCAGCGATTGTCATATTATAAATAATTCTTCGTCCAGAGATTTTGAGTAGGTAGGTATTTTACAATTGGCTTGAAGAGATTATAACCGGCCAAGAGCGTGTCGGGCCACGCTCAGTGTAGGGTTCCGTAGTTTCCCGTATTTTTCTCAAAAACTACTAAACCTATCAAGGGTACTAATAAAATATTTTTTCCACTTTTTATTTTACCACTTTGTCGGCGTGATAGATATACATATTGGTACCAAATTTCAGCTTTCTAGTGCTAGTCACTGAGTTTATCCGCGGACGGACGGACGGACGGACAGACAGGGCGCAACTATAAGGGTTCCTAGTTGACTATGGAACCCTAAAAAGGGTAAATACCTGCATTTATTGTCAAATAAATAGAAGGTGTAAGACTGTAAGTGCTTCGTAAGGAAAGGTTACTTTGTAATACGATATATAACATATAAAATACATACATATTAATTTCTTATAGTAAATATTAGGCAAAACCTGGATAGAATTACAGAAAACAGCAGTAATCAGTTGCTCTGTACACTTCGTCACTTGTAGGTACACTTGTAATGTCTTATCTAAAGTACAAACAATTCTTTCTTGTACAATAATCAGTAACGCTCCGTCTTGCGTGAGCGACGGGCGACGCGACGCGACGCGACGCGATGCGACGCGATGCGACGGCGATGGCTCAAGGTCATCGCGTATCCATCGCGCAAAACTTCGGCACTAGCATTTTGGTGATTAGAATCACAAGATTCGCCGTCTTTCACAATGTGCAAATGGTCTAGCGGGTTTGACTTCTAGGTGGAATCGTTTGCGCCATGGGTGTCGTGAGTTCGAATCTCGGCTCACGCAATCTTTTTGCATTTTTATTTACTTTTTTCTTTTATGTTCTACTAGCTTTTGCCCGCGGCTTCTCTTGAAAGACGGACAAACAAACAGACACACACACACTTTCCAGTTTAATCAGTATGGATTATTTGATTTTGTTTACCTGCTTATTTCTTTCTCTAAGATTCTACTTTCTTATTTTTTTTAAGAACTCCGGGTTTTATACTAATAAGGAAAGTTTTAAGTAGCACACAATAATACTGCATTTTGTTTTTATTAACTTAATGTTTATTTTAATCCATACTAATATTATAAACGGGAAAGTGTGTGTGTGTCTATTTATTTGTCCGTCCTTCACGGCAAAACTGAGCGACGAATTAACGTATACTATTTACTTATAACGAATGCTATTTACTTAATGTTGAAATGAAAAAATGTCATACAGTGTAACCCAGTGTTTTTTAATGCTGCCATCTAGTGTCGACTGGCATAACCACTACACTAAGAGCCCTTATTCCTTAGAGCGTTCATCAATTTCGTGAAATAGCCATTGATAGATGGCGTTGGCGCTCGGTACGCGATTTGTTAGACCTGTCCGGCTATTATGCTTCCAATTTTATCACTTATCCACGTGGATAAGACATCTGTCACTCTCACACTGACATACTCGCCAGAACGTGACGGATGCTTTATCCACGTGGATATGTGATAAAATTGGAAGCATAATACGCCGGCAGTACCCCAAAAGCATAAAATTGTTGTAGTAATTCACCGAATCGCATTTCACCTTGAATGAAAAAGATATCACTAGATTTTTTTACTTGACGCACTTTTTCGTGTAGCTTTTGACATTAGTAGAATTAAATTGTATTACTTATTACATTTTTTGTATAGTATGTTACCGTAGACGCATTTCGCCGTGATCGACTTTTTCGCGTAGCTTTTGACATTAGTATAATTAAATTGTAGAATTGATTTTTTTGTGTAGTATGTTACCGTAGACGCATTTCGCCGCGATCGATGTTTGTTTGGGACTCTAATTAAATTGATACGTTAATTTACGTTTAATACGTTTTCTGTTGTGTTTTAGTTTAAGTAGCGTAGTAGTAAAGCAGATTTGTATTAGTTTAAGAAGATAATTAGGTTTCTTTTAAGGAGTAATAAAGCAGCTTTGTGTCTTAGATCATTTGTTTTGCTTTCTTTAACGCCAAGTATCCGAAATTAAGAATTACACCCAAGTCTACAGAATCATCAATCTACTCAATCTTCATACTGTTGCGTTGAATCACGTCGCCAATACAATACACGATCGAGGTGAAATGCGACTAAAGTAATTAACGATTGAGTCA
The DNA here is from genome assembly GCF_023078275.1 of Leguminivora glycinivorella. NCBI lineage: Eukaryota > Metazoa > Arthropoda > Insecta > Lepidoptera > Tortricidae > Leguminivora > Leguminivora glycinivorella. The sequence continues at coordinate 3,573,508 of NC_062977.1, forward strand.
TAACGCGAAAGTTAAATGCACGGTCGAGGTGAAATGCGACTAAAACTAATAACGACTAAAATAATAAACGATTGAGTCACAACGCGATATTTAAATGCACGATCGAGGTGAAATGCGACTAAAACTTACAGCCACTTGAAAAAAAAACTATTAAGACACAATGCGAAAATTAAATATGAGATCGAGGTGAAATGCGATTCGGTGAATTACTACAACAATTTTATGCTTTTGGGGTACAGGTCTAACAAATCCGGTACGCGAGCCACCGGTAACGCAACACACAGGCAAGAATGATCTTGATAGTTTTGAATTTAATTGCTAGTAACAATTCTTTTGGTTTCATGTGTTAACTTTTGTAAAGTTTACAAGAGATAAGAATATATTATTATTATATGGTACCTACTAATTGTAAGTAACTTAAAATAAACAGTTTCAAAGAGCTGAGCTGTGTGCAAAAAATTACATGTGTTATTGGCCCGGCTAATGAGATCAAACATGGTCGAGTTACGATAAGTAGAATAGCAATTCTGTTATTCATTTCCTTGAGATCGAGATCGACGCTGCTCATCAGCCCAAATGTAATAAGCCCAAACATAGTGGAGTTATTATGAGTAAAATAGCAGTTTTGTTGACCATATCCTGACTCCACCATGAAAACCAGAACCTCATCCTGGGGGCCGGTTTTTGAATCTCACATATGGGATTTGTCACTAAAATACCGGTTGAAAACAGTGAATTGCTTAGTATTTTCAGTGACAATTTTCTGAATTCGAACGCGTGAGACTCAAAAATCGGTCCCCTGGTCCCGAAATATAATAATAATTCAAACTCTCATCAGATTTCAAGTAAAGTTTCTTGGATAAAATTGCATGTGTAAAAATCAGGCGGACCGTATGCCTGTTTGCCACCAACAGGATCAAGATTTGTTTAGTCGCAGTACCTATACAGCACTTCTCAGAACTATCTAGCTGCCTACGCTTACGAGAGCACGGTGCGCCGGACTATCGAACGTAGCTCCACTGTCTATGAGCGCTGGGCGCAGACTGAACTGGCCCCGTAGCCGAATGGCATTTCTCCGACGCCAAACGAAAGCGATACGCCGCTGGCTCTGTCGCGCCAATACGCAAGCGCGATAGAGATAGATATCTACTAGCGCTTCGTTTCGTGAGCGTTTCGTGAGCGATTGTGCCATTCGGCTAGCCACCGGTGGCTAGCCGAATGGCACAATCGCTCACGAAACGAAGCGCTAGTAGATATCTATCTCTATCGCGCTTGCGTATTAGCGCGACAGAGCCAGCGGCGTATCGCTTTCGTTTGGCGTCGGAGAAATGCCATTCGGCTACGGGGCCTGAGCAGTTAGCGGGCCCGTGTCAGCAGTGTATTTTATTCGAATTTTATGTGCTTTAAAATAGTACATTACGATACAAGTGCGTAAAAAAGGAAGTTCGAAACGAGTGGCGATAAATTAAAACACGACCGAAGGGAGTGTTTTAAATCGACACGAGTTGCGAATTTCCTTTTCGCACGTGTATCGTACGACGTTTTTCAGTACAGATGAGCCTCCGAAGTTTCGACCTGGCATATAATGAACCACTTCTCGCACTAGTGCGTAAAAAAACACCATCTGTACTGAAAAATATCTATCGACACAAAGGTATGTCTTATATGTATTTTTTTTTTATATGGCAACAAGAAGTTCTGGTTTAGGATAATATTATTATTTAAGAGTTACAATAAATGCAGGAATCGCAGGAATTACAATGAACGCCCCTTAAAGAGTAGTCTAATTATATTTTTTTTGTATGGGTACCTTTCCTTGTTAGTATAAAAGCCGGAGTTATTAAAAATAAAATAAAAATAAGAATGAAGATTCTTACAGAAAGAAAAAAGTAAACAATCAAATAATAGAAAATAAAAGAAACAAAAATAAAACTGCAAAAGCACGCCTCAGCCGAGGTTCGAACTCACATCGCTGGCGCGGCATCCAGACGTCGAAACCGCTAGGCTACGAGCCCGTTGTAATAACTAGTTAATTTTGTGATCCTATTCACCAAAGTCAAGTGCTAGTAGGTACATATATCGTAAGGTCATCGCACTAGTGTTTCATATTTTTAGTTCACACTTAAATTTTAATATTTTACGCAGACAATCTCGTATCACCGTGCACATAATCAAAGGCTGTCAATACAAGTTGCCAAAGTTGTCATTTCCTTACTTTTTAGACACATTACTCCTTTGGTCAACTTATGTTAATTTGAATATTTTGAATTTTTATTATAAGAAAATATAAAGAATGAAATGTGAGACTAGTAATCAATCGTTATTTCTCTAGTCCGACCTCTCTACGTATTGAATTTGCTTCTAAAAATCAAATAGCTTGATCGCGCGCCCATCGCCATCGCATCGCGTCGCATCGCCGTCGCGGGCCGTCGCGGGCCGTCGCTTACGCAAGACACTCCCATATGAACACAGCGGTTTGATCGCATCGCGTCGCATCGCGTCGCTTAACATTCGCATGTTCATCGCTAGTTCGTCGCGTCGCATCGCCGTCGCGTTCCGTCGCCCACCTAAGACAAGTCCATTGAGATAGAAGGTTTGATTTCGTCGCATCGCATCGCATCGCGTCGCCGTCGCGGGTTCGTCGCTCACGCAAGACGCGGCGTAATCGTGGTCCTACATCCTGAGGTCGCAATACATTAACCACAGATAAAAAAATAAGGAACCTATTGCGAACGCGATCATAAAAATACTGATGACTTAATTTAAAAAGACGTTGAACCCACACGGCCGTATTGCAGAAAAAAATTAAAGCGAGTTTCGCGCCAAAAATTCTCGAGTACTCCTACACAATGTGTGGCGAAGCGTTCTTATTTTAAGTTTTTCGTTTTGATGGGAGCTTGTGCTCCAGTTTTGGACAGTTTGATATTAGTTGGGTAACTCTGGTGGAAATGCTGCTATCAGTTTTGACAATGCTAATTAACACAAGTTAAATTATTAAATCTATTGAAAATATTTCAACTTGTGCTATCTTAAAGTAGTCAACAACACTATATATATAAATTAAAACCGAAATAAATTACACATATGAAAGAAAAAGTGACCAAGGCCCCTGGTGCCTGAGGCTGGAATCGAACCAGCGTACTCTGCAATCGCGGCAGATGCCTGTTTATCCGCTCGGCCATCCAGGTCACAGTTTGCTGAGGTCGAAATTATCTGTTATATGAGTAATCTATACAAGGACTCGTAGCGCCCTCTGACCATCCCTAGGGTAGAACGGTATGGTATGGTATTAGAGGCCTTGGTCACTTTTTCTTTCATATGTGTAATTTATTTCGGTTTTAATTTAGTTTTGGCAATGTTTCATAAAATACGAGACTACGAGTAGTAAAAATGTATCTATTCAATATTTATCTAAAGTATTCGCAAATGAGCGTTATAAGAAACGCTTTTCCTGCATTTTTAACCGTCGCCTCATATCTCAAGAAGGACGGTTATCAAGTCGTCTGTATGTTTTTTATTTTTATTTTTTATGTTTGTTCCTCGATATCTCCGTCGTTACTAGACCGATTTTGAAATTTTTTTTTTGATTGAATGTATATGCATACAGATTGGTCCCATTTTTCAGAAACCCAGTTCTGATGATGGGATCCTGGAGAAATCGAGGGAACTCCTCAAATCTGAAAGGCATACATATGGTGATTTTTGTGTTTTTAAAGGAACAGCATGCATTTAGGTACGGAACAGTGACATTTGGTGCAGTGGAACTGCTGATGATGGCCAGAACGGAACTCTTCAAATCTGAACGGCACGCTTATAGTGACTTTGGTATTTTTATACGAACAGCATGCACTTTCGTCTAGAACAGTGACATTTGGTGCAGTGGAATTTCTGATGATGGTCAGAACCGAACTCCTCAAATCTGAACGGCACGCTTATAGTGACTTTGGTATTTTTATAAGAACAGCATGCACTTTCATCCAGAACAGTGACATTTGGTGCAGTGGAACTGCTGATGATGGCCAGAACCAAACTCCTCAAATCTGAACGGCACGCTTATAGTGACTTTGCCATTTTTATAAGAACAGCATGCACTTTCGTCCAGAACAGTGACATTTGGTGCAGTGGAATTTCTGATGATGGTCAGAACCGAACTCCTCAAATCTGAACGGCACGCTTATAGTGACTTTGGTATTTTTATAAGAACAGCATGCACTTTCGTCCAGAACAGTGACATTTGGTGCAGTGGAACTGCTGATGATGGCCAGAACCAAACTCCTCAAACCTGAACGGCACACTCATAGTGACTTTGGTATTTTTGTAAGAAAAGCATGCATTGAAGTTCAGAACAGTGACATTTATTTAGTTATGTTTGTTAAGCATAAGTTTTGAAGTCAAAGTTTGTCAAGCTTCGATTTCTTATAATATAATCAATCGGATTCATGAGGAATTAAGGAAACTCCTCAAACCTTAACGTTATACGTATATTTCGTGTGTCATTTGTGTTGCCATCTAATAATTAAAGCATTAAAAACAGTTTAAAAAAATACTTACACATTTCTACATAATCCAACATTCGCAAGTAGCTTTCACCAGAACCCGAAAGGCGACGGTTTTTTTTTCTTAAAAATTATATCAGTATTAATTTTATTCGTTGTTTAAGACAGCGTGGTATCTATTTATATTACGAAATCGTTTAACCTCTATGTACCTCGACATTTAAATAAGTGTGCGCTGGAGTGTGAATGTGTAATTTTACTACAATAGCCTCATTAAAGTATTCCATCGCCAAAAACGATAAAAACACTTTTATTTACAACACAAAAGCTGATGTAATATTAAACTATTATCGATGGTGCAAGGTATTAAATATAGATGCAGACAAAGCGCCAAAAGTATGTATACATGTATACACAAGTATGTATGTATGTTGTCGTCTGACTGTCCTCCAAGACTATGCAGGACTGCAGGTACAAGGTCCCAAGATTTTTAACAAACTGCCCAAAGACATTACCTGTATAGAATCTTCGAACCAATTCACACGAGCATTAAAAAAATGGCTTCTCATGCCCATGCTTTTTATGACATGAATTAATTTTATATTTTTTAAATTATTTAATTGACATTCACAAAACATTTTATTCTAATATTATATAATGCTCAATGTTCCTTAATACATGCATTCACGCCTGTATCCCATAAAGGGGTAAGCAGAGCACATAAAACTACAAAAAGTCTCAGTGCCATTCTTGGCAATTAAAGGGTTGAAAAAGGAAACGAAAATTGTGACATTGCAGTGACAGTTCCTTAATGTAATTCAAAAAATGTATTAACATATTTCGACATATCAAACTACGAATACTAATACAATAATTTTAATATACCATATATTAATTATGTCCCTAAATCAATTGTGACGTGTTATATGTAATGATATTATAAATAAATGAGTATGAGTATGAGTACACGACTTTATCGTTAAACTTGTGGATACATACTTTTTAACTCTGTCCGCATCTGCATTTTATACCATGACTGTGTGCGTAACCGAATGCACAAACTCTCACGAAACGCTCACGATAATATCTCTTTCGTAGGTATATCTCTATCGCTCTTGCGTATTGGCGCGACAAAGCCAGACTACATTTCTGCGGCGTTTCGGTGACGTTTCGCATCGCAGAAATGCCATTCGGCTACGGGGCCTGGGTACGTAGCCGAATGGCACAAACGCTCACGAAACGAAACGCTCGTAGATATCTATCTCTATCGCTCGTGCGTATTGGCGCGACACACTGAGAGAAAATACAACCAGTTTTCATGTTCGTTCAACAAGTTTTTTTGGTTAAAATAGCGCCTACGTGCTCTTTGGTTCAAACAACAAGCTACTTGTCATTTGAATCGGCAATATATTTGAATCAACAAGTCGATTTTATAAAAACAACCTGACACATATTGTTTTAAACATACGTTTGGCTGATTCAAACGGATAAACCGCAACAAGTCGAACTTGTTAAATTCACAATGCAAATTTCTCTCAGTGCAGAGCCCGACTATCTTTCGCGTCGCAGAAATGCCATTCGGCTACGGCATGTACAGTAGTTTTTAAATATAACTACGCCACGGGCGAAGTGCCATAACTACGTACACACTACCTTAAGTGCGTTTTCACACTCCGATCCGATATCGAATGTAGGACCGGTATTCCATACCTACATTTAAGCCGCCATCTTTTTGCCTTTGAAATCCTTCCTACATCCGATATCGGATCGGATAATGCGGTAGGAATAAGGTCGTGTATACGTATTTTTGGCAGTTTGTCCGTGTCAGTATTAATAGTTTGACTGTACTTTCAAATAAATATTACGCCACGATATTTTAATTAGGACTGGTGTCTCCATTACTGTCATCGTGATGGACGTAAAGAGCTTGAAGCATCTCCTTGATGTAATTAATAAACAAACGTTTGATATGACTGACATGAAAGGACTTCTCAGTATACGATTTCATAATCATACTCGTAATTATTTAATTAAGTAAATTAAGACATAATCGATAAGACTATAGGTACTTAGCTGTACGTATAACGTTGAAGTTGGATCATCTATGTATGAATGATAATGGTAGGGAGTTAGGTATAGGTTATCCTAGAATGTATTTACCTATATTGTCATTTTGTATTAATTAAATCAACTATGTATCAAGTTCGAAAAAAAATTTAAACTTTGAAAGGCTTGATCTCGTAAACTATTGGTTCTAAAGAGACAACTTTAGTATCAGGTTGTAGCAAATTTAGTCTACTTTAAAACTGTCCTCAAAAAGGCCAACATTTGAAAAGAAACGATTTCTTTGCGGTTTTTTCGATTTTTGACAAAGTTGCGTTCGGCGCTCTAGGTCACAAACTTGGATTAATCATTAGGCCAACATCATAAACAAGTCAGCAAAAAATCAGTACTACCGGATATGACGCATACGGCCCCATGCATTCAGGCGACAAAGTTGCTCTACTATAAATATGGATTTTTTGTATAAAATTCAAAATGATAAGGAAACTAATTGTTGTGAATAGAAATTTAGCGGAAAACGAACGTTTCCGATACTGTGAACTGAACAAATCTGTTCAAATCCTGGAACCCATAACTGTAACGCTTTTACGTTCCGTTCCACAATTTATATGTCTGCCATAATTTAGTGGGCATTTTCGCGTTTACTTTCACAAACTCGTATATCTTTGTATTTTAAATGTAAACTTTGTTGTGCATGATATATGGTTGCTTTTGTTTTAGATTGATTTAGTAATAAGAGTATAAGGAAAGAGCAAAGATTTCAAAAGTAAGGATTAGGTTAAGGACGCTACAATGCTATTGTCTGAGTTCGCATCACGCACGCAATTGTCGCATGGACTGCACGCTTGGCTCGCTTGGCACCGCTGTGAGGGCACTATTTTGGGGCTCGCGTTATTCTAGCCGTACTACACAACATACAAGAAGACAACGAGGAATAAGAAAATGAGACACATCACGCAAACTTTACAGACGCAGCGGCGGAGATGCTGCTGACGGGTCTTCTCACATCATCTATCTTAGAATCAGTTGCACCAATCCGTCTGTCAACGATTTAGCGTTTGTAAAATTGTGTATGGCGTCATCCATATATTACGTCACAGTGTAAGGGGGGGGGGGGTGTCATACTAAATGTGACAATCCCTGTTAAAGGGATACAAAAAAGCGTGACATAGGGGGGGGGGGGGTCCAAAAACCTGAAATTTGGTGTGACGTAATATGTGGATGATCCCTATGGGAATTTCCATAGACTTCTGGTGTGTGACGTTGAATTACCCCCCCCTAAGTGTGCTTTTTGCAAGTTTCATTGTTGTGTGTTCGATACACGTGGCTTTTTGATGCCCCGTCTTTACGATGGAAAGGAGTAGATTTTGGGTTTTTGTTAGCATCGTTCGGCTGTGGAGCGCTCGGGGCGGCGCGTGATGGAATGCTCCAGAAACGATTGCAATTGTTGCAACAGTTGTTGTTGTTACGACAATTGTTGCGGTGATTGTTCCTCTTATGTAGAGTTATGTTACCGTGGTATTTTATGATTGACGACTTGTCTTTCTTGAAATTTGAAAGATTATATATTTACCGCAGAAATGACAGTTTGAAATCAAAAATAATGAAGTAATTAAATCGCATAAAATTTAGTCCATCCTTACTGTATGACAGTAATACAGTAGTATTGGTCAATCTAGATGTTAACAAAATCTTATTTTTTGTTTCAGGTAATTAATTACACATGAATATTTACTCCTAGCCTGGCGAAGCTAACGTAACGTAACGTACACAACAAACTTTATACATAACAACACAGGACTATTTTTATTTGATATTATTATACCTACTTCTCGAACTGGATACTTACAGTAATATTGAAACATAATACACACTTTACTAGTGGTTTGCATCATGAGCAAACACTAAAACGACTCTTACGCACCGTGAGGAGTTGACGAGTCTGACGCATGCGTGGAGAAACAAGGTCGCGCCTCTCGCACGGTAATGCCCTTACACACGAGTGCCGGCCCGCTGTGATTATTGAAAAGTAGATTTAATATTATCCAGTCAATAAAATGATGTTAATTATCAGACATCGTAACTTTTCTTGCAATTTTGGTGCAGCATGTTAAAAAAAAGGATTTCATAGAATTTACCGTTTTCTAGGTAGATGATCACTTAAGGCTCATTTTACTGGTTTTAATCCTAATTAATTATTCCAGCTGGCTTCGGCGGACATTTGTAAATATTCTTTTAACGCGACAATGCTGCACCAACATTTCTGGAAAAGTTACGATGTCTAGATATTATAAATAAACAAATATGAAATAATTCTCGTACAGGCACGAACATTTTCCGTTTCCAAATGAAAGTTTTTTCATTTCCTCTTTAAGACCTGCCAACAACTTCAAACATTACAAAAATATTTTTAAATTTTATTGTTATAGTTGAAACTAGTGGTTTATTCTAAACAAACAGGCTAATTAGATTAACCGACCTAATAAGGTAATAAAAATAACCAACATGCATCTAAGGTACCCTAAACTATCTTCTCCACCAATTTATAGTAGACATGTTTTCGTGAGCCAAACATTATCTTACAAACGTTCTCATTAAACAATCGTGTAAAATACCTCTTAAAACTGGCCTTGTATCAGCCCTTCACGGTTCGACCTGATTTCTGATTTGTGTAGTAGATTAATGCAAGCACATCATTGTTACCAATTCATCATCGTCGAAGTACGCAGTCAATCGTGAGCAGAATGTTATCGCATCGCACTGTTCGTGTGAAGCAGCTCTTAGCGCTGACCTTGTGGTGTCAGCCCTTCGGTTTCGGCCTGATTTGTTTTTAACTAGAGTAATGCAACGTTCCGTTCTACGCATGATTGATGACTTGCTTTTTTAGTTGTCAGATAGATTATAGTATTGTTTTCTTTTATTTAAATTGTAGGTGGGTACTTAGAGAGCGCAGGTGTCTTATAACAAATATTATTTTGCGCTATTTTGATCTTTGTTTTTTTTTGTACTTACTTTTTAATGGATCTAGTTCAGTATTATTTACCTCAATTTTATTACAAATGTGAAAAGTATCGATGCAATAAAAATTACAGTTGATTTTTCGTTTATTATTTTCTGATTTTCCCGCTACCCAAAAGGTGGTCTGGACTGGAAGATATCGCCTTTTAGTGTTAAGACCGCCTGTTGTTACCTAGTTAAGCCTTTACTTTACGGTGTACATGTGCAATAAATAATATTTACTTTAGGTACTATATAAAAGGTTGCACCACAGAGCACTGTATAATAAAGCTTAGGTACATATCATATTATAGTTTGAGAAGTTTTTTTATCATCGGCTAATGTCTATTACTTGATCATTTTCCTAGTTTCTATTTGTATATTCTTTTGAAACTTCAGCATTGTTCCAATTTTCCCGCGGTTTACCTGTCCACGTTAATTTGTCCCACGTCACATTTCACGATGATGGATGGCTTGCATTGTATTAATAGCCAGTTAGTCGGTGGTCGCTCGTTCATTAGCGTTCGAGATCTCTGTTACTAATACGCTACAATCTTTAAGAGGTTGCGTGAAGCCAGGGAATTAGAGAACTAAATGGCGCGTCGCCTGGACGTTGTCACGTAAGACTGGCCACGGTTTTAGAGTCTAACTACATCATGCTGAACGTCACAATTTTCTACGTTTACACACTTGTGCCATCAAACACGGTGTAGAGTTTCATCTGATTCCAGCTATATTTTTCATGGAATTAGTTTTTCAAATCAAGTGTGAACAGGCATCTTCTGGGTGAGCTCACTCCATCGTAGGCCACGTCTTTGCCTTTGGCTAGTCTGTGGCCAGGAGTAAGCCCATTTATAATGATAAAAAAAAACTAAAGAAAAACTGTGTGCGTAGCCGAATGCACAATTTAAAGTCTACTATTTTGCGTTAGCCCCCTCTTAACAATATGAATACTAGCGTTCGAGTTTTAGTTAGTATTCTAGCGGTTTACACAACTTGAGGCCAGGAGCTGAAGGCCGTCGCTGCGATTCTGGGTTGATAACCGATTAATTGGCTGCAGTTTAATTATTGTCTAATTCTATAGTCAATATAAACATGGATAAATAAGGATACGCATTTGGCATCTATTATGTAGGTACTAGAGTAGTGTAATTTGTATGGTAAGGGAAGTACTAGTCAAACTTTGCATAGTAGTTTTACAGAGTAGGTACTTATGTGGACTCGATTTGGTTGTCTAGTAGGTATTTGTTTATAATTATAGTTAAATAAATAAAACCTTATTAGGCATCTTCTTAATTCACTAACTTTGTATATAAAATACTCTGACAGTAAAATTAAAACTTATACTTACATATGACATATTAATCTATAGACTGGATAATAACAAAAGAACATATATTATTCTGAGATTTGTTACTTAAGTATCTATATGGCTGTCACATAATATCACATAAGTATATGCAATGTTTAAATCTCACAAAGTCACACAATAGCTCGTAAGAGTCGTAAGATGTCCACGCTTCGGCTTTGTTTATGTTGGCTTAATAGAACTGGGTGGCTAGCCGAATGGCACAATCGCTCACGAAACGCTCACGAAACGAAGCGCTAGTAGATATCTATCTCTATCGCGCTTGCGTATTGGCGCGACAGAGCCAGCGGCGTATCGCTTTCGTTTGGCGTCGGAGAAATGCCATTCGGCTACGGGGCCTGCTACGCCAATATATGTAGAACGTAACTTACTTAAGTATATTAGTAGCATAGGACCTTTTTGACTGCAAAGAGCTGTAAAGCCTGTAAACCGAGGCTAGATTCAGGTCAAAATCGATTTTCGCGTCTTTGATTTGCAAATTATACATACATATATTCCTGTAGGCCTAGCACATGATGGTCGCGAGAGTATGTCGCCGCGAGATAGATGACACGTCTTCTTCTAACTGTATTAATGACATAAGGACGGGTAGTCTATCTCGCGGCGACATACTCTCGCGGCAATCATGTGCTAACCCTGCTGGGATCATACCGCGAAAGCCGAATTTCGCTCTGTCACTTGTAAGGGAAAGATGCTTTGCAATTTATTCATTTCGTCCTTCGCGGTAAGCCCTCTGATGGACTAGGCGCTTACGCTATGTCACAAATTCTCTTCAAAAAGACGAGATGCAAACTTTGTGCATTATAGTCGGTTTTCATATGAAGCTACAACTAACATAGGCCATTTTTGCCTTGACAGCGTTCTTCATCGTCAGGATATATGAATGCTAGAAAATTTAAACGTTGTCGTTTTTGTATCGAAACCAAACTCGTGGGAAGTTGCTGAGATACGCAAGGTATATAGATATCTATTGTGTTTGTTTGTTTGATGTATGGTCTCGCAAAACAATGGGACGAATGATTTGTGATGTGTTTGATAGGACTGTGATCGCTACTAATCGCTTCTGTGAGTTGTGTTCTGACACTTTTGGTCGTAGGTATACCTTTGATTGTGTTATTGTTATAAAAATTCGTCTCTTTGTTTATATTTTTGACTATTTACTATGGAAGTATAGGATATTTTCCAATAGTTTTCTAGAACTTATGTGGGAAATGAAATGGTTTATATTTATTTACCAATTTCGTTTCGAAAAGGAATAACTTCACTTCCTTAATGTTCCCCTATTTACTCGAATCCGCATTGACATTATATACGCATATACATATAAGAACTAATTGTGCTTTAAATAAGAGTAGGTGTTTATCATTTGCGTTCACCGAAGCAACACAACATCGATCTAAATACAACCGATGATGAAACCCGTACAAAAACAGTTGTTGTCAGTATTCACAATCAACTTTTTATGCAAATCACTTTGGCCAACAATCACGTATGCTTTTGTTGGCGACTGTACTCGCGCCATTGTGCGGATAATTAATGTTTATCTTATAAAAAGTCATTTGGACGTGGCTGTACGTTTGACTTTTTGCTCTGGTTAACTTTGGAGGTCGCTTTGAGAACTGAAATGTAACTAAAATGTTCCACCAAAATGTATAATACCTAATAACTTACGTACATACATATCTAATTCTCGGTTAAAGCTTTTGATTAGTTTTGACACATTCAAGCTAAGGTTTTTAGTTTTTACTATACAAGTTTAGTCTTATAAAATAATCCGTATGCCACTTAGGAAATAAACAGAAATGGAAAGAAAAAATAATCGATTGGTTAAATGTAAATTTCTGAGTACATTTCTGAGGTTGTGCAATAAAGTGGATTTGTATTGTATACATATAGCAAAAGGTGTTGTCGCTAAAGTATCTTACACTTATCAAACAACATTCAAAATGCCGAGAAAAATAAATCGGTCAGAAAAGAAGCAAAAATAAAGTAACCGAGCTATGTGTTAAAACATAATCTGTAGCGTACTGCTCTTAATACTCTCACTAATAAGTAAGAAAGAATATGTTCAGTTCATTTTGAAAATCAGGTAGCTAATGAAAACTGCGAACAGACTCAACCGACATTACCAAGGTGATTTACCAAACCTCATGGCCCAAATTGGAACCGGATTCGAGTTAATCTTGATGCACTATAAACATTCGTCACATACTTCCTGACATTTGACAGCCTTGGCATTGACACCGTTGAGGCCACTCGAGATCCGATAAATTAGCACCTCGTGTGTACACACCTTTATCGACGTTCGTTTGGTTGGCGGTCACTTACCTTTGCGTTGATATATAATATACGGCAAACAAGAGCCACCGAAATGGGTTACTCTGTATAGCAATTGATATTAAAAGTGACCCGTTTTCGATGGTATGTACCTACTCCGTGGATTTTTATGGTATCGGGCCCCTAACAGGTTGATACGGTTGTCATATTCGTATAGCAAGGCGAAAATACCGCTCGCTTCGCTCTACCGGCAATCTCACTCTTTCTATTCCTCTTCACCGTACGGGCTTCATGTCATACTCTTTCGCCATTCAGGTCATCCGCCTCTGGAACGGTCCACCACCTAACATTACGAAATTACCCAACAAATACGTTTTTAAAAAATCTGTGCGCGACTTCTTTGCTGGCAGCTTAAGGTAGAATTGAATGTTATCTTTCTGACAGGTAGTCTTCAGTCTCAGGTCTAGGTTAGTAATATATATATATGAGTACCTATGTATTACATAACCTATCGTTATTTATGTAAAAATAGTATGTAATTGTATGTACGTTAATATATTATATGTCTAAGCTTTTGATTGATATTTCAAAATTGGTCTCTTAATGCACCGCCTACAATCTTCTCTGCTTTGCCCAAAGGTTGACTGGTAGAGAATGCCTCATGGCACTAAGTTCGCCTTTTGTACATTAAGTTGTTCTTTTGTGCAATAAAGTTTAAATAAATAAATAAATAAAATACAAGAAAATATTACTTTAAATATTTTTTCTGGTACCTAGCCAATATTTCTGAAATTAGTAACTTGTTTACTAAATATATTATTAGATTACACTTACCTAGAGTATTCTAAGAATAAACGGAGTTTAAAAAAAAAACACTTATCAGATTTATTACAATTACGTTGAATATTTTACGTAGAATATTTTGTAAATACACTTTTGTTAAAATTGTGTGTGATTTGAACTAGTAAAACTAATCTAGATACTTTACAAGCAACTGGAGTTATTATAGTAGGTACTATGTAGTTGTAACTCAAATCGGGTAGCCAAGCAAAAACATATAATTTAAACATCGCCAAGCAATTACGCCCGCAGGCACGACACGTGGTCCCAGTTTTTATGTTATGATGTCATCCTCGTGACTAAGGCATTAAACACTATTGAAAGTGTCGTTCTTAAGCTAAAGGTACTGTAAGAGGTTTCATATTCGGAATGAAACCTTTTACAGCATTTGATGTTCGGTGACAGTCCCCGATTTGAATTTAGAATAATATTTATATATGTAATATAAACGTCAAGGAGAACGAACACTTGACGGGGCATTGAATAGAAGCAGCGATTGATTGTAGTTGATTATAATTTACCTCCCATGGAATAAAAAAAAATAGTTTAATTATACCATTTGAAGTGTTCTAATGGATGCCCTTCACCGATAGGCCGTCTCTCTTACAGTGCCATGCTTAAGCATGAGGAATACCAAACAGGTCATTCGTATAAATATACGATCAAATTTTGTTTTTATGGTAGGCAAAATTGTGGTACCTTTTAAGTGCGAATGTCAGATGCTTCGTTCGCTGAAGCTTTGATACTTGTAGGATTATCGAACTGTCTGTCAAGCCTTTATTTGTATAAAAAGTCTGAAAGAGGACTGGTTAACACCTTCGATGCGGCAATTAGTATTATTTTTGATTAAGCTCACTTTGATGTAAGTATTGTACCTTTAGTTAGTATATTGATAAAGTATCAAAGGATTGGAAAATACATTTAAATTAGGTTTTGTATAATTTAAAAAAAAAACATTTTACAAAACGAGGGTTACGTTTACTTAAAGAAGAGCTCCAACTTTATTGATTTAAGGTTCTTAAAAAATATTGTATGCTATGCTTATATAAAGCTACATTTTAAATGCAGTTTCCCGGGTCATTAAATTATCAGAGAATCTTGTGCCAGACACAGGTAGGCATCAAATTCTTCTTCACGAGAATCGATTTGCGATTAGATTAGGTGCATTTAGTGGTTCGGAGATGCAATCGATTACTTCCCAACAATGATAACGGAGCAGCGAGCGAGATATGTCGTCTTCCAGGCAGTATAAGGCTTGCCAATGTTTCTGATAATTCTATCTGTATTATTGATTCCATTATCAGGATAGGTTTAGCGGTATATTAATACCGTAATACCTGTTCGTTACCAATCCGTAGTTGACCTTATGCGGTTTTTAGTGCAAGAAGGTTTCTTATGTTTCAAATCCAATAACGTCTTCTCTAGTCGATAAATTAACAAAAATAGGACCAGGGGCCCATTTCTCAAAAATAAAAGTTACAACACTATGGAAACGGATTCCTGACGTATCGAACACTTTCCAGCGTTCATGGTCAACGGGTAGTTTTATTTCATGAGTAACTATCGCGGTAATTAACCGAAGACAATATTATGAATGGTACAAGTTTAGTATCTTTCCAACTTGTCATATTAGACATTGACTTCTTCTTATTTAAGAGCTATGTAGCTCTTGTCAGTGGAGTATGCACAATATTTTCCTTTTCTCCGCTTTCCTCTTTAGTTCTTGATACGACATGACACCGGCCTTCTCCTTGAGCTACCACTTGTAAATTGTAAACTTGTAGCTTGGAGGAGGCATGAAAGCACCACATTTAAAATACATGCGATACAACCGAAAATAGTTTTACGGCTCTATCTAGGTTCTGAGTTGTTTGAACACACGATTTAAAAAACTAGATTCATTCATGCACAAAGTTTGCACTTCGAGTTAGATATTATTAGCTAATAAAAATTGTTTGGCTTGTTAGTATTATTTTTTGTGGAATGCTGTTAATCAATATTTTGCAGTTTTCTTTAACATTTATCACCCTTATACTTATTTGTTTGAAGTGGTGAATAATGCGTTTTTGTTAAAGGTAGTTTTGTTAAAATAGAGATGGGTAGGGGTGAGTAAATACTGAGTATTTACCCGTAATTTACTCAAAGCACCGAGTAAATACTCGTATACTCATTTTACTCATTTGGGTGAGTAGAAACTGTTACCTAAAAATAATTAAAAAAATGAGATTTAAGTACTTAGTCGTGTTTATTTTAACTGTGTGGACATGTTTAAATGAGATTTATATTATTAGAAGCTTATAGGAGTCTTCGTTTATCGAAAAAGAGGCAATCATTGTGAGAAAAAAATAGTGATAATGTTTAGTTAGCAGTTTTGTTTTAAAAAAGCAGGTATTTACAGTAAAAGTATGAGACTTAAATTAAATTGATGTTCTAGATAACGGCATGATGTTCGGAAGTGATTGTTAATGTGGCACTTACGACCTTTTATTAAGGGTTTTCTAAAGAAAACTCAAAAATGGCTCAGCTGATGACGTTTAAAGTACTAGTTTTGTGTTTTGTATTATATGGGCAATAATTTGACGGTTTCTGGATATTTTTCCAACAACGAATTCGAAAGTTATAAAGGTATAAACATTATTTCGGCCTTAATTATCGTTTTATTCCAAAACTGTTCATATTATTAAAAAACTTTTTTAGAAACATTCAATTAATTTTTAAAGACCTATCAGATGATGTATAATACACTGGTAATTTCTGAATTTTATTTTTGTGAAAAATAGTTACATGTATGGAGAGCACGTCTTTAAAATAAAATTCATATAAATTTGATTACTTAACTTAGTAGCCGATAACAAAATACACCAATATTTCTAATTTGTATTTCCATTTCAGCATGCTAAATAGTTTATACCCACCAATTTGAGTAAAAACGAGTAAATACAGGTATTTTGAGTAAATACTGAGTATTTACTCGATATTTACTCTTGAGTATTTACTCACTACCCATCTCTAGATCTCCATAAGTCTTGGTTCCTGAGAACAGCATGTCTCTAGAAAAACCAAAACCGGAATGGTTTACGCTCTAGTCTTCTCCATTTTCATCTAGTCTGAAAAAGGCTGCAACCGCATTGACGTTTTCGAGATGTGGTGCTAGATGAAGATTTTGCAAATATCCTGAATTGCCTTCCGTACAAATGTGTCTATCTTACGCGAATTGAAAATCAACACCAGGTTATCAACCATCTATTTACGTAGAATTTTGGAGTTTTTGGAGGGAAAAAGGCCACAACCTTGAGCAACTAATCATTACTGGCAAGGTTGATGGCTAACGATCCAGAGGTCGCAAGATGGACAGATGAGATCCTTTCTATCCTCTACACCCAACTTCAGAACCGGAACAGAAAGTCAGAATAAAACTGATTATACACTATGTAACATAATTGCCGAAGATAAATCCTAAGCTTATACATTACCTTCTATAGTACCTTTAATTTTCATGGTGTTTATTTAAAAAAAAGGAAGTGGTATTCGTAACCGCTATTCGATACCGGTTATGCTCTTAAATGGATCACCAGCATTAATGTTACATCCTGTATTGGGACTTCACGACCCTCAGCAATGAAGATACCATGGCGAGGAGGAGGGGGTCTTATCTTAAAAGCTAATCAAATATTTAAATAACAATGAGTGAATTAATGGTCTTATCCTTCATTCGGGGTCTAAATTTGGAGTTTATAAACCCAACTGTGGATAGTGAACTGATTATCCACAATCCAAACTTGTTGGTTTTAAAGAAATCAGGTTTTTTTTATCTTGGAACCGACTATGCAGGCACGCACAGTGCAGGCAACAATGCACGGACTCTAGCCGCTGCAAGAGCTCATGCCTGATGATGGATCTCCATACTCTCCATATGCCACGAAACATGTCGGCAGACATATTGTACTTAGGTACGTTTATGAAACGACAACCAGTCATCCCTTTCGCGCGTATTGACTGTCGACGTATTACATTGGGTGAGATATAACAGACATGTTTTCAATACCACAATATATATGTCGCAGTAAGATAGATAAAGCCGTTATATAGTTATAACCCTAGGTATATAATTATATGTCGTAACATAGTTAAACGAAAGCGATTTATTGCTATCTTACTAGGAATATAACTATAATACGTTACTAGTTTAGTCAAATAGTTATATAACTGGATTCAGTTTAGTGAAATGATTGTAGACAGGAGTGCGGCGGTGCGGCGGAGGTATAGTTATAACCCTAGGGATATAATTATATGCGTTAAACAAACAAACCACAGTGAAGAATTGTTTAGGGCAAGAATTCGTTAATTATTTCCAATTCAATGTACTTATTCTCTCTAAACACACAGACGGATGGACAGAGTCGCGACATAAGGGTTCCTTTTGATTTTTTTTTTGGTATAGAACTATAAAGAACCGGGACACCCGGTTCCAGTCCCACTTAGAGACGTATTATAATTATATCCCTAGACTAAGTTTAATCCAGTGATATAATTATATAACTAAACTAGTACCGTATTATAATTATATTCCTAGTAAGATGGTTATGAATCGCTTTTGTTTAGCTATGTTACGGCATATAATTATATCCCTAGGGTTATAACTATACCTCTGCCGCACCGCCACACTCCTGCCTACAATCATTTCACTAGACTGAATCCAGTCATATAACTATTTGACTAAACTAGTAACGTATTATAGTTATATTCCTAGTAAGATAGCAATTAATCGCTTTCGTTTAACTATGTTACGACGTATAATTATATTCCTAGGGTAATAACTATATAACGGTTTTATCTATCTTACTGCGACATATACATACAAAAAATAAACGTTTTCATGTAGAAAACGAATTCTTACTAAATAAAGTGATTACCAGAAGTATCTACAAGTGTTTATTTACGAAGAAACAGCGACAGAAGTGCTTTTTGTAGTAATTTTTAAGTAAATTAAAATTTTGGTAAAAGACCGGTTTTTGAGTATATTTACCGGTAATTTACCGAACCCAAATTTGGCAAAATTACCGGGAAACCGGTAAACCGGTTTACCGGTTTGCATTCCCTATTTGTAAAATACTTCGGAATGTTCATAAACAAAAAGCAATTCTGACCAAAAATCACGAGATCCGGTTTAGAGAAACACGGCTTCAGATGCATGGTCGTTTATAGGTATCGAAACATGTTAAGTATTAAGTTTTTTTTTCACCGACGATCAAAAAATGGAAATAATTAGCTCTTATTGAGAGGTGCGGAATATGGGTCGGGTTATTATTAGTGTTTCCTCAATTTAGCTTATTGCACACATTCTGAAACCCGTTCTGCTATTCCACACATGTATTTTGGTCAAATGGTCATCAGTTTGGCTAAGCCAATGTTATTTCACATGAATTTTAATATACCCAAGGACCGATACAGGCGCAACATGGAATGCAAATGAAGAACTCTAGATAGGTAGGTAATTAAAATTGTGGCGTTTCATTAGACCAATTTCTGAACATAATGTTAAAAGAAGAATCTAAGGAACTTAGTTTGCTCTCCATCTGCCTAAGGCTTGTGCGTTTTCACATTATTTGATCCGATATTGGATCGGAAGATGGCAGCTTAAATGTATGGGATAGGTCCTTCATCCGATATCGGATCGGATAATGTGAAAACGCACTTAAGCTAGAGAAGCGGTAATGCAAATTCAGCTTCGTTTTTCCAGAAGGCCTTTTGCATTTTTATTTCGTTTTTGCCGGTGGTTTTTAAGCTAAAAAAATAATTTATACTGGTAATACCTACGAACGTTTACTCGCCTACTCGAAACGAGCGTATGGAATAGCAAACGCTGAATAGTTTAATGAGCGCGTTTTACAGAGGCAGCAAGTTAACGCTTGACTAACCATTAAATTGTGAGGTGATTGACCTTGCTAACTGTCGTAGGCATATTTGAGATGTAACGTATCGTTAACGAAAAATACATAGGAGGCCATACATATACTGGATGGTCGTTCAAAAATGCGTTGCAGTCTTTTATGTTTGTACCACGCGAAGACCGTGCAGTAAATTGCACTTACATGTCACTCACCTGGACCGTTAAAAAGCACTTACTTGTGATTCTTTTATTTACTTTTATCGTGGCTGACGTAAATTTGGACACGGCATTATTGCTTTGCGATGGACCGCTTGCGTTGTTCGCTTGAGCATTCGAGACTTCGAGTTCACAAACATCTTTACTAGCCAAGATGCCAAAACGATATATACACGAGATACACGTCTCTAAGGCCTTGGTCGTTCTGACCCGTTTCGGCCGTCGTCCGCGGCGTCTGTATGCTAAGTATGTTTGAAAATATTCGGGAACGGTCGTTTGGCCGCTGGACGTCATCCGCGACGGGTAGGGCTTGCAATATCGGACGGTTTTCAATTCCGGAACTGGTTTTCGAGATTGGACTTCAATTCCGGAATTCCGGAACTAGTTCCGGAATTGAAAAAAATTTTTTGGTTTGGTTTTCTGGTGGATTTTTGATGAAATAATACAATTTTAAACTGAAATTTGTTATAAATCGACGTTTTAGACAATAACTCCGTACCTGAAAGGCATATAACACTGAAATTTTGATTTTAGTAATTTTACAGGAAAGCCCATTTTACGTCAAAATCGGTCTTACAAGATATTTCGGACTACAGTTAACGATACAAACGAGGTTTTAGTGCCAGTGTTCTGATAGTGGTCAACGTTAAAGTTATTTTTTTATCCATTGAGAATCGAAATAATATAAAAGTAATAATTTACAAGAATTGCATAACGTTTTGTTCGCATAACGTAATAAATGAAATATTGAATTACCTTTATCAGACTCGAGTAGGGACAAAAGATATCCAAGCTAGTCCAAAAAGACAGATTTTATGATTTATTCCTAGGTACCTACATGTACCTAAACCTTAATTTTTTGTAAAAAAATAAATCATTCTTTTATATACATCATTTTCCATACATTTGCTTCTCAAATCTTTTGATTTTGTGGTAAGTGGTAAGGTAAATAGAGTTTAAGGACTTAGATAGAGTTTAGTAAAATATGCACACGTCTTTGTGAAAAGTGTATAAAGTAACTACGACGTTATGCTTGTGAATGAATGTTATACCAAATACTATGATTTGCTTCTGAACTTAAGACTTTATGCCTAAAATATTCAGTGCTATGAGAAAAGAAGTAAAATTTTGAGTTTATGCCGCTTTAATACTGAATTACCGATTAATTTAGATTATTACTTGATTGAGCAAAAATAACGCCAATAAAATAATAATATTAATAATGTACCTAATATTATTTATTTATGTTTAATTGTCCTTCAGTATTCGAGCATAACACTCAACTCCCGGCTAGTAATTTTAAATTATCACAAAACAAAACTTTCTACAACAAATATTTACTTTAAAATGATTATATATTTCACTTATTAGCTAAAACAATTGAGAGCAAAACCAGAAAGTGACAATGACAATATTAGCGATAATATTAGTAATAGCAATGATATATAATAGCAATATTAGTGATAATATTAGCGGGTTAAAACTACACTATCTCGCTCTAACTATTCCTGGATGCAACCCTTTAGTCATAAAATAGGCACTACTTGAATCCGAGGAGTGTCTAACTTAATGAATTTACATATCTTTTATAGACGCGGTGGTAGTTTTGTAAAATAAACAGGCTGATATTACACGTTTTTGTCCAAAAATATATCTTTTTTCAATTCCGGAATTTTCGAGATTATGTGTTTCAATTCCGGAACTGTAATATCGGAAAAATTGTCCGAAATTCCGGAATTTCGAGATTCCGGAATTCCGGAATGCAAGCCCTAGCGACGGGTCAGAACAGAAGCACCAAAGCCTAAAAAAATGAAAATAAGAACGTGTATACATATATTTGGAATGTTGCTATGTACAGATGTTTGTGGAACTCGACTGAATCCACTTATGTTTACAGCTGTGCCACATCTTGATTGTGTTTTACACGAGGGTCTGTAATCGATGTTTATTGTTGTTCTCATTTAAACAAACAATTTAACAAACACATGCTTTGCACGCATTGCAATGTTGCACATTGTCCCATTACAAAATCGACAATAGAGGTCCAACGAAGATGATATAGTTATTTGTTATACAAGGGGGCAAAGTTGTATTTTAACGCCGAGTGTGGAATTGAAAAACGAGCAAGTGAAAGGATTCTATAGTTGAACCACGAGCGAAGCGAGTGGTTCGAGAATAGAATCCTGAACTTGCGAGTTTTTAAACACACGAGAAGTAAAATACATTTGCACCCGAGTGTAACACAAAACTTTTCCCCTCACTATAGCGAGGAAACTACAACGCAAAAAATGCGTTTATCACTGCTTTCAGTAGTTCCACAGGTGGTAAATCATCTTTATTACTACCTTCACCTACTTTTATCAATTTTAAAGCAGTTAATTTGACTTTATTCAAGGTCAAATTACTTTACCCACTAGTGGATAAAATGCGTTTTTACCCGCTGGTATTAAAGGACAAAACACGTGTTTCCGAGCTAGTGAGGGGAAAAATTATAAATTCTGTCGAATTCATAGTGGCCTAGGCATCGTAACTATTAATATGTACCCATCTGATAACATAGGTTAATATTTATTCATGTTATTAATGTACAACCTATCAAACTAGAGTATTTATTTTATGACCTATCCAATTCATTATAATTGTCTGAGATTCTTTTTTTCACCACCTTTATGAAATGTGATATTTTTGAAAAATAAATATGCTATTTCTACTCAGAATCACTAGCTTTTTCAATCCTAGTAGTTAAAAAAATTGTCCCATACGATTTTTCTTATTTTGTTACCATTTCCGTACTTGTGGTGTGGGGTAACAAAAGAGGAAAGTAACAAAAATGTATGGATATTCTGGGACACTTTTTGTCTCCCAGTACAATTGACCTAAAATTCCCTAAAAAAATCAAAATAAAAAAAATGCCAAAAAAAAAGAAACGCTCACCTCACCTAGATGGTTAGGTAGGTTAAAATACCTCCAATATTTTGTTTTCGTATAACTTTATTAAAATTTTACGTTTAATGCTTAATTAGGTATATTAACATTGGTGGTTTCTTTCTTTTCAGGTAAGTCGTGATGATGGAGATAACGACAGGAACACAATTGTGGTGTGGTGTAAAAATTACATTAGTAATACTTCCGCAAGATAATCTTTCAACGTTTAATTTTATTATTTTCTTATGTTTTTTTTTATGGATTCTCTATTTACCCGTTACCATTGGAGAATTTGATCTTTCACAACCAAGGCTTATTTTCGTTTTCAATCTAAATGTAGCAGCGTTTTCCATCAGGGCCGAGTGTTGCCATCGTAAACGCGAGAGGATCGTATCTGTGCTTTCTCCGCGCGGTCCTAATTGGGCCAAATTGCCAGTTGCGTCTAGCTAGGGTTGCCGGCAGTTATAAAATAACCTAACCACTAAATTAATATTTTGAAAAAACCCCCGACCGCGACATAGTAGACCGATTTTCATGAAACATGGCTAAGAACACTCCCGACTAACTCAGCATTCAGACAAAAAAACTAAATCTAAATCGGTTCATCCCTTCGAGAGCTACGATGCCACAGACCGACACACACACACAGACAGACAGACAAACAGAAAAAAAGACAGACAGACACGTCAAACTTATAACACCCCGTCGTTTTTGCGTTTTTTTTGGAGCTGTTCCAATTATTCTCACATACTTCGACAGATGTAATTTCCGTGGACATATTTGTTTTGATGTTTTGACAAGGTTTGATATTTATTCGCACGATTAGAAAGAATGATCGATTCTAAATAGAACAATAAATCATTAAATTTATTTAAAATTAGTATACTATATTATGATTCTATTTTTTTTTTGTCGTTGAGACTCTGACCGTGCCTATCTACTTTTGGATGGTGATTCCGAATGGTGCCATGTGTGGGGGAAACGAGCGATCCTTTTCCAAGTACTGCACGGGTAGCATGGTCGCGCGATAGACGATAAAATATCAGACCGTCACTATCGCACTATTAGTAAGTGCGATAGGGACGGCCAGATGTTTTATCATTTATCGCGCGACCATAATTGCCTGCCTCGTTTCTAAGTAATAGCTTAGGATCGATACAGACAATTGAATTTCGCGCATTGACTTTTTTTTGGAATAAGTAAATATTTAAAAAGACCGTGTGTTTCGTCCCGGCTTTTGATAACCCTATATCGAGTCTATATCTATTTAATTTATCTAAAGCTTCACAAATAGCGATTCGCGTGATTGGCAACGGGCATTCAACACCCGATTTGGACCATAGTCTACCACTTGATGTTTACTTTGAAATACTGATTTTATTTCAAGTTTATATTTGCACAGGAAATCTTGGTACTTAAAGTGAGCTGATGGATCTCCTAAATATTCATTATATTGTTACTTAAATGAGAGAATACAGGGTTCTCTGGAAGAGATCTCTCTTTAGCCATAAGACCGCCTAGTTATGTGCATTTTTGTGCAAAGAATATTGTCTTAATAACATAACATGATTTTGTCAACTAAGTCTGAAAATCAAGAACAGGAACAGACAGAACGGAAACAGAGATACATTTATGACAATTATGACTTCTCCAAATTTGGTACAAACAAAATCATCAATATCGTAAAACCAGAATGGTTATTTAAAGCGATGTTTTGATGAATTCCTTGATTTGTTTGTTTCGCGTAGGCTCCGACTGTAGGCGGGGTTATTACGAGATCGCGGTTTTCGACCGCATTTCGAGACATCGACTCGTTTCTCTCGACCACAAGGAGTCGTGATCGAAGAAAGAGTGGTTATTAGTTATTATCTTAAACGTTTCTAATATGAGTGGTTTTCTTAGACTTTACTGTCTAACAAAAAAACAATAGCGAAAACATCCATTATGAACCGATTTAAACGATCGAAGTTTTTCTTATAGCCATGACCTCATGACAGCTCGTAGCTTTGTAATTTACAAATTAATGCGTACCTATTTATTTAATAGGTATTTGAGGATGCGATATACCTACTGAATTTTCTATTGGTATTATGACCTGTTCGGCGGTCGTTCCTAGTCACACCTGATGGAAAGTGAAGACACTGAAGACAGAGTCTATGATGGAGCTCACCGGTTCAGTAATAGCCTCTTCACTCTTGCTTTATAGACACCAGGGTACATAGCCGAATGGCACAAACGATCACGAAACGAAACACTCGTATAAATATCTATCTCTATCGCTCTTGCGTATTGGCGCGACAGAGCCAGACTACCTTTCGCGGCGTTTCGTTTTCATTTCGCGTCGCAGAAATGCCATTCGGCTACGGCACCAGGTCATCATTTTTAAGTTTTATTTTTTTATTTAAGATTTTTAAGTATAATATGTACGCATATTACAATACAATACAATACAAATACTCTTTATTGCACACCTCAATACACGAAACAACATAGCAAGTATAAACAACAACTGCTTAACAACATATTACTTAGTGTACTTAGTTTTTTATGGTTGATTGAACTAAGATAAACTTAAAAGCTCTCTAAGTATTTATATATTTGACTCAACCGAGTCAGTAAGTTCGTATCCCCAATAAAGTGGGGTTATAAAGAGTTTTATGAAAATTAAAATGATTACCGATCGGGCACGCATGATGGCTTCATTAGCCCTTGATTAAAATAACTCCTAACTGACGTTCTGTATAGGGTTGGTGCATCTGTTTGGTTCTTAATGAAATTAAAGTCATTAAGTCACAATATAAAACTATATAGTCAGTTTGAAATTTTCATAAACATATATCGCGGACTGATCACATGGACAATAGTAACATACCTCTAGCATTTGAAGTATGGCTACTTTTTAAAATAAATAAATAAAAATATTATGAAAAAAAATATCTCTATAGTCGTAGCCACAGAACTTTATTTATATAGAAGAAACAAGTTCATCTATTTGTATAGGGGCCGAGCGTGTCAAATTTTGTACTGAAGTTGTTTCTTGCCTGTAATTTTAAATATGTCTCAGGCTCTTGATTGTTCATAATTATTGTGTTGTTGCAATTGAATATCACGTAACGAGGCATTTTTTATGTTTTGATTGACTTCAACTTACAAAAATTGACGCCCGAAAGCTGCAAGCTGCGATTAAAGACGGACAACTCAGTGGATTTCACTGAGTTCATTTGACACGCTAAGTAGACACGATTGCTTGATCTATGGTATATATGACATCTGTGGTCGTAGCAGTCTAAACTTTTCTGGATGAATCTTTATTTCCTTTAAATATTGTGGTTGGTACGAGTTTTGTATGATTACGTCTCTATTTTATTAGGGCATTTATTTGTGTGATGAGCACAGCTATTTGTTCCTGAGTCATGGATGTTTTCTGTTTAAGTATATAACTATTTGTATATTATATATATCGTTGTCCGAGTACCTGCAACACAAGCCTTCTTGAGCTTACCGTGGGACTCAGTCAATCTGTGTAAGAATGTCCTATAATATTTATTTATTTATTTATTTTTATTACGTACTTATGTAAGACTAGCTTATGCCCGCGGCTTCGCTCGCGTTAAATTCGAAAATTTCGGAATTCTCCATACAAACGTCCACCCCCCCATTCTAAGGAAGTGGGGGGGTTAGAAAGAACAATAACGTAGCCTATGTCACTCTCCATCCCTTCAACTATCTCCACTTACAAAATCACGTCAATACGTCGCTCCGTTTTGCCGTGAAGGACGGACAAACAAACAGACACACACACTTTCCTATTTATAATATTAGTATGGATAATTGAAACAAACATTCCCTTTCTTGACCATAATATTCTTTGCAAAAAGTGTACGATTTGTACGAATTATCACTTAAAAAACGTGCTCGATTGCCCTTCAATACCAATAAGTCGAAATGCAAATATCTCGCAACAAAATTATTAATTACTCCCCCTTGTTAATTAAGTCGATGAGCGCATCTATCTTGACGACGCCGAGTTGGGCCAACTTGCCCCCTAGTAGGGTTGCGCCCTTGCCAGGATGCACCCTTGCACTGGGGTGCAACGATCGAGAACTATAGTTTCTGGAAGAGACTAGTTGTTTATTCATTGTGTGAAAGATACTTTCCGTTTTCTATTTCAACTACCGAGGCTATATATGTAAAGCAAAGTTTTATTATAAATAATAATAAATATTGGGGACACCTTACACAGATCAACTTAGCCCCAAACTAAGCAAAGCTTGTACTATGGGTGCTAAGCGACGATATACATACTTAAATAGATAAAAACATACTTATATACATAGAATTATCAACCTAATTCAACCTCGGCGAAAATTAATATTGTATCAAATTGCTTATACTTTTAGTTAAGTTCCACAAAATAATTATAAGGTCATCGCAGTCTTCATTTTTATCCCTAAATAAATAGTTATAACCATGGTATTAATACCACCGATGATTTGGCATTATCTTCAAACGTTGATTCAACTAACATGTTTAAATGAAACATCTTTTTCATTTAAAAAAAATTAAAAAAAAATATGTTATTCAAATATTTGGACACAGAATCACGAGTATTTTCTATCTTCGAGAAAAAAAGACTTCTGAGTTCTGACCCGAAATTTCTTTAAGCTTTTTGTTTTTAATAAAAATGTCCCAATTGTGAAAAAAGTTACAATGGACAACTTTAAATAAAATGGCACATGTATATAAATGTATGTATGTCCTAAGTTGGTTTGTCCATATTCTACATTATTTTTACACCAACTGAGTACACACACAGGACAGTCTCTTCCAGAATGCATTAGCAGGTAATGCATTCCTTATTTGGTGCAAGTGCATTTAATGTCCTCAGTGTGAGTCACCCTGTCTTCTTCGATATATACGGCTGGCGTGGGCAAGATAAAGCTTAGACATATAAATCAATGCTAAGTATCATGACTATATTACTTAGAATTTATGACTTTTGATAAGAAAAATGGTAATGAAAAATTTCAAATCTGCTAACCAATATACCATAAAATTTGAATAGACTGTTAGATTCAAATGGCTGATTGGACTTGTTGCCGACTCGCGTTGTATCGAATAAGTAGTATTTTGGCTAACTTTAAAACGTCAATCTCATTGTTTCCTCAAAACTCTGTAAGAATATTAATACCAATACTTTATCGTAGAAAAGCGCTGGTGGCCTAGCGGTAAGAGCGCGCGACTTTCAATCCGGAGGTCGCGGGTTCGAACCCCGGCTCGTACCAATGAGTTTTTCGGAACTTATGTGCGAAATATCATTTGATATTTGCCAGTCGCTTTTCGGTGAAGGAAAACATCGTGAGGAAACCGGTATAATTCCAATATGGCCTAGTTACCCTTTCGGTTGGAAGGTCAGATGGCAGTCGCTTTCGTAAAACTAGTGCCTACGCCAAATCTTGTTATTAGTTATCACAGCGGACCCCAGGCTCCCATGAGCCGCGGCAAATGCCGGGATAACGCAAGGAGGATGATGATGATGACTTTATCGTCGAAGATAGAATAGAAGATATTCTGAAAGTAAATAAATATTTATTAGGATACATTGTATATGGATGTAATGAAAACAAGACATAAAGGGCCCAAAGTAATTCAACGCAGCAAATAAACATAGATATCTGAAATGTTATGTAATCCCACTATCACCGTAGTTACAAACTAAGCCTGTAACTTATACATGCAAATAAGCATTATCTGAGGGGTTCGCCAGGATTACTAGGGAGCCAGCATTGTCACCCCTCGCAACAACGTATTCAAAACCCAGTCAACTGGTAGCTTTCAACCCTTGTTTATAAACCAATAGGTTCAGAATCCAAGAGTGTGGAGACGAGATGGGAGGTTCGGAAAGTAAGATGGGGGGCGCGTGGGCGTCGCATTGTTTGTGTTTGAGTGTACTTGGGAGATTGTCTTGTTTTGCGTATAAAGTGGGCACTTGAGTTCGAGTTGTTCGAGTATGCCACTTATTAAGAATTTTAATAAACAGTATAATAAAAGTTACTAAACATTGAATATGTTTTGGTTTATATTTCAGTTGTAATATTTCGCTGATGGGGTGTAGCACAATACAAATGTATACCATGTTTTTGCACTGATATATCGTACTTAATTATGCCTGTGTTATACATAATGGGAAGTATACTGAGGTGCATGAATGTATTTATTTTTAACGTTTGCTTTAAATATGTCCAAACATCCTGGATAATGAAAATATGATAATAATTTTCATAATCGCTTCCTCGAAAAATTTTAATACTACATCCATGGTGATTGTATAAAAAACTACAAAAACATTTTAGCTTGGAAGTCCCATAGAAACGTAGAAAACGATAGGCATGAATTATTTTGAACGTTTGTCTAATATAAGTAATATAACGGCCCAAACAACACATCTCGGAAAAGAATTCTTTAATTCCTAGCAGATTACTCCAAACAGATTGATACCTAACATATACCGTATGGTCCTAATCTCTGCACCTTTGCACCTTGAAACCGAGGTGCAATCGGATGCGCCTAACGACTCTCATTAAGGCTTACAAGCGTTACAGCTTCATTAGACATCAGTGCTATCTGATTGTTGTACCGGGTTGCACTTAAAGGAGGTATATAGCAGATATTTACTTACGCTCTTTTAGGAGTGGATGGAAGTTGCGCTAGCTTACTGCTGATAGTTCACACTTCACTGTGTTGAACTTCAAGTTCAAACTTTCAAAAGTTTTACATCCAATTTCGGAAATGTCGTGTAATTTAAATACGATAAGTTTTTATTAAAGTTGCTGAACAATAATGGCTGTGTAAAAAAAATATGCTGACGAATTTAAGAGTCATGGCACGTATTTTTGAACATTATTTATACGCATATATTTTTACACTTTACTGTACCTATTTCGGGTATTTATTACTCGATTAAGATTTGGACTGTCGCCTGCATTATTTCTAAACCGATACGATTTTCGCAGATATTGTAGGGGTGGCGATTCACATTGTTTAAAAATTAAAAATAACTCAATAACCCTAATGCATTCTTATTTAATGTACTGTGAAATAGGCTAATTTCTTCCAAGTCAAATCAGCTTCTTTTTAAGAACTGTCAAGACGATTTTGAACGACTTGCTAATATGGAATTAATATAAAATCGAATTGAGTGACGTCACAGTCAACTGATTTACTTTATATATTTCTGTCTAATTTATAAAATATAAATTGGGATTAAAAATAACTTTTGTCCCTGTTTTTCTTATAATTATCTGATGCTTTATGTCGTGCATGGTAATAAATATTTTATTTTGAGTACAGTCAAGTTGACTATTGTGAACTAACCGATGTTAGTTACTCTACTCTAGCCATCGTCTGATCGATGTGCTACATGTAGCGTATTTAGATAGCGATCGGTTTTCAACTCCACTCACTGCCTTTATTGTTCTATTAAAGACGTTACTGACGAACGTGATTTGATCAGTTCATCTCGCAAGAGTACATAATGTTGTTTATAAATAATCGTCTTTTGCTTATAAACGCACAGTTATAATGACAAGATTAAACGAACTTACCTGAAGTGAAGTTCAATCTTGATTATATGAAGTATTTTGTCCTGGATATAATAACATTGTAGTTATCCCGCGCCAGCGCTACAAACCTCGCGAATCGTTTATAGATGCCAAAAAGAAAAGAATTGACACGAACTGTCACCCTGACGTTTCATATAGTTTAGAGTAATCACGCACTAAATGGGAAGTGACCATGGACTCATGGTTACTCGAGGAGGGTGGGACTATCCCCTATCCAGGACAAAATACTTCATATAATCAAGATTGAACTTCACTTCAGGTAAGTTCGTTTAATCTTGTCATTATATTTGTATTTTGTCCTGGATATAATAACATTGTAGATGTTTAGAGGTAATGAAATAATTTACAAAACAATTTATCTCAGAAATCCATTCAAAAAGCCCTACAATCTTGTATTCCTGACAGGCATTATGGTTGTATATAATATATATACATATATCATGATATACAAAATCAAATTGTATCGAAAGTAAACTAAAAAGCAATAGCATTACTTGCTATGTGAAATATTTCAGGTAGAATTGACTCGAAGAAAACAGAGTCTGCAGGGTCTATCCTGCTATTGTAATAGGTCCTTACTAGGAGCAACCTGTGTGTGCAACCCATCTACTGAGTTAAATATCTTAACCTGTATAACAAATATTGATATATAATATAATAGATTGGTAAATTACAGTTATCTGAAGCATCCCATGCGTTACCAAACCTTTTATTCACTGTTAAGCAGTGTCTTCATGACTTTTACCTTAGGTGTTTAATGTGAGACATGATAATTGTAATTTGTAATATGAAAAGAAATAATAGAGATAAATTAATACCTAATCATTTAGTATTAAGTAGTCTATAAAACATACATAAAAAGAAAACACGGGCATTGTGTGCTTGTTACCCTTGTCAATTATTTAATATGTTCGACATAAATGATATATATGAAGTCATAGTTATACCTTGTGTATTTATATTCCATACAAACATAGCCTCTGGGTATCACCCATTGACCTAAGAATATGAAAGGTTTTATTATTACTCTTTATATATATATAATCTTCAGAGGATATCACTGTCCTCGATAAACTTATTTTACCCTACCTACCTACCTATACCTACTAGCCATATATATGAATAAATAAATAAATATTATAGGACATATAATAATAATTCGAGACTATAAGTTTCAAAGTCTTGATTTAATTGTCAATAAGTAGACTGACCTTGTATCTGCTGTATGCAGGTACTAATCGTTGATTGTATATAATATTAATATTCTAAGATGGGAACAAAAATATTTTCCCAGTCCTGGTGCATCCTGAGGCATGTTTGGAGCTGAAAGTCCATCACCTAAACCTCTATTTAAAACCTTTGTCGCTATACGGTGACTTGAGTATTTAGACCAGATAGCCTCTGTTTGGTTTTAAAAAGCATTATTTAAAAGTCGTTAATTAATCACTTAACCAAGCAAAATAGTCCCTTACTTACAAACTATACCAAATAGTTAGTCCGTTACTTCCCAATTAATCCATTAACTTGCTAGCTTGCTACCCTAGCTAAACCTAATTCCATTGTGTTGTATTTATGTAATGTTTATATATATAAGTATATTTAAAAATATGACGTTTTAGGTATTAATCACTATTTTACTTATTTGTTCTAGTATTTCTCACAAAAAAGAAATTTATAACACAATACGAGGAGGTAATCACTAGCAGGACAGCATTATATATAGACCATATAATGTAATTATTTAGGGGCTGTGATAACTTTAACCACACTCTTATGTTGATGTTTTATGCTTATGTCTGCAGTAAGATTAATAAAGATCATAATTAGACAACAAAATGTGCATAAGCTCCTTGAGATTAGCAAATCCTATACAGATATTGTGGAAAACAGTAAATGACAATTCTCATTAAATTTAATAATTACAACTGTATACAATCCCTTCTGTTTCCAATATATTGTCATGTCTGTAAATATGTTCTACTTGAACAGACTAATAAGCTTAGGTTGGACCTTTAATCGATGACTAATAGAAAAGTATCTTAAGTAGATAAACAAAATGATCCCTTATGGATCTTATTAGGTCTAGAATTCAATTATTATTGAGATAAAATAATAAGATAATTAAATTGATTGAAGTAATCAATAAATGAAAGTAGTATATAATAATATATTGCTCATTATGACAAAAACATTTATAGGTATTAAAAAAATCAAATCCTCTTTCCTGGTCTACTATAGATAATTGGGTGGTCACTGGTCACCCACCCAAGAACTGATCTCGCCCGACAATGCTATTTTGGTGATTGAACGAGAACTGCGATAATCCACGTGCAGTGGGTGTTATCTTATCATCATATCAACTTTATCCCCCAACCGTTTAAAGTCGGTATGGTATGGAGTAGTTTCTAAAATAAATTTTGAAGTACATACCAGTTACAGTGCTATTTATTCAAAGACCTCAGGATAGTTAAGACTCTAATAATTAAAATCGAATGATTTCTGCTATATTTGGAAAACAAGTCTGTGTTTGAACCAAGATCTCAATATATATACCTATTTCATACCAACTCAATAGAGTTGACTTAGCTAAATCTTTCTAATTATCAACCTACATACTTTACTTGATCCATTGACCCATTTCTAACTTTATATGACAGCTGAATACAAAATGGTCACTATTGGCATGAGCTTGTGCTGAATCGCACCCTATGATAGCTAAAAAACATTGTGATAGGGCTCTAAACCATTGCGGGGTAGATTGTACCCTTGCCATATGAAGACATACAAGTCTAACATTTAAATGAGAGTTTGAAGCCTTGGGATTGCTAGGTATTTATAATAATTAAATATAATTTTGTATTAATATGAACATCTCACTTAACCAATTTTTGTATGCTTATTCCAATGACTGATTCTGGTTGATCCCAATTCCAGTGTACCTTCTTTACCTATCCTTTTATATTTAAAACAACATATTGAATAATAATTCAAAATTTGAAAACAATAATAAAGTTTTAATCACATTTTATTGACACATTTTTTTTTTTTTTTTTG
Source organism: Leguminivora glycinivorella (assembly GCF_023078275.1). NCBI lineage: Eukaryota > Metazoa > Arthropoda > Insecta > Lepidoptera > Tortricidae > Leguminivora > Leguminivora glycinivorella. The sequence goes on from NC_062977.1 coordinate 3,607,258, forward strand.
AAGTAAAAATAAATAAATCAGTAACATTACATCAACTTCACCAAAGCCAGTTGAGCTATAAGATCATAAAATTCCAATGGTCAACTGTCCATTCTAACAATTTTTATCAAAAATTGACATTTAAATATGAATCATGATACATATACTTATGTTAAAGTTAAAATATATGGAGCGAGCAGCTCCTAAGCATATTATGAGGTTAAGTTATGATTGTGACATTTATACTCTTTATGAGGGTGCCAAAATGATTTTGCAGCACTTAGAGAATTTATTTTACCTTATGACATAACACTAACAGTGTATGTCCTCATATAAATATATATCAATTTGTCAAATTGTACAAAGGGATAAATATGAATATTCATCATTGTAATATGATATGAACTAGAACAGAATTTTCCAGAAATTACCTTTTTACGGTAGTATTTTATTCATTTTATTGTATTAATCAGAACGAAATTTTTGTTGTAGAGGAGTTATAAAAATTACCTATACTTATAGTAAATAATTTTCTGACTTAACTGAGCCCAATCTATACATAGATTATAGATGTTCAACATAGGACTTACTGCAGAGACCATTTTAATTGCAACTAGAATACTGTTTTATATGTAAACAGTAAGTATATGAGTATGTACTTAATTAGAATACAATAATGTTTAATGTAGCATGCTTGCCTGAGGACAAAATCTTGATCAGATTGTGCTCTAGTCTAGACATCTATAGATCTAGTACATGTTCTACATGTATATGTAAAAAATTTCTGCAATTAAACATCACTGGCTATAAGAAATTCGTTAGGTATAACTATACCATAACTGTCAGTCATCCCACGGATGAGGAGCATTTCTTGTTCCTTATTATTAGATTTCATTATTGAAAAGTTGGCACACTTGGTTGCCGAACGGGAAAGGCTACACTTGCTAAAACATTTATCCCGTGAATGAGAGTTTACATTTGCTAGCCCCACGGGCTAACAGGAACATTCTTAACTACCCATCGGTAGACTTTATGCCCTTGTAATAAGGATTACAAATGATCAGTTAACAGTCGCCAATAGTACTCTTGCAGCATTGTTGTATATTTGGTAGGCACAGCAGTAGCATGCCTAACACATTAAGTAGCCTCACAGGCATTAGCATGTCTTAACACATTCATCCCACGGATGAGAATTTATTTTTGAATATTTAGCATATCTGATTGCCCCACGGGCTAAAGTTACAATAAGAATTTTATTGGGATCCAAATATCTTCATTCCACGAATGAAGCACAATCCACACGCGAATTGTGATGTCAGATGCGTATACAGAACTCCTTTATTATATTTGTCCAACGACAATTGACGATGAATGTATAAAAAACCTTACCAAATCTCCGTAGAGGTTAGAATGTGAGGTTAAATATAGGTACTAATTAATATATTATACCTCTATGTTTCCCCACGGGAACACTTTTAGTGAATTTGATAAGTTCATAATTCATAACTAAGGAATGTTCTTGTTAAAAATCCAATTGACAAATGTTGTAACTTGCGTTCATCACTCTCATCCCAATATTTATTACATTTCGGTTGCCATGTAAACACCGTACACCACACACATGCTGCACCGTATTTTGCACTGAATAATACCGTTTTAAACATAATTGTATTTATTAAAACTACGAAAAACTTAATAAAAACTCGAAAGCTAATAGTTTGCATCCAACCGCGTGGAGCGCGCGCGAAAATATATGAAACGTCAGGGTGACAGTTCGTGTCAATTCTTTTCTTTTTGGCATCTATAAACGATTCGCGAGGTTTGTAGCGCTGGCGCGGGATAACTACAATGTTATTATATCCAGCACGGGAAGCATGGTCGCGCGATAGATGATAAAATAGCAGGCCGTCCCTATCGCACTATTTGTAAGTGCGATAGGGACGGCCTGATATTTTATCGTCTATCGCGCGACCATGCTTCCCGTGCGGACAAAATACAAATATAATTACACGAAATGTTTCAGTTTATTACAAATACAGATTTATGACGGCCAGTACATGCACATTGAAAACAGCAGGTAGCAAATCTGATAAAATGGAAAATTACCTATAATCGCAATTAGGTTATTTTTTTTTAAATCAGTAAATACTTACCTTGTTCCAAAATCAAAATTATTTTATACATTTTGTAATATATAGTATCGCCTTAGTTGCAAAGAGCATATCGAATTACAGTACAATTTGAATCTTAAAGCCGAACCTTTTCCTTTTTTTTGTGGGGGGCTTTTGCCCCAGCATGATTTCGCTACAATCTCTCTACAGTCTTTTTGGACCCAGGAAATAATTGTGCCCAGCCGCATCATCAGAAACAATAATGAGTACTGCTCCCTGCATTCCTACACTTGCTCCACTGTAACTACGCTACTATCATAAACCATGTTCAGAGCTAGAATTAATAACCACCACAAAGCTGCAGGTGTACTCCATTAGATAGTCCTGCACAAGTTGATAATTGTTTCGCGTCAGCTGTTGTAACGGTAACGGTGCGCGCGCGCCGGTTGGCAAGCCAATTACAACTTGCACTATACGATTAAAACATCTGAAGGATTTCATTCGGATATCGTGCATTTCGCTCGTGTTTGCACGTATATGTATAAGCGCGAGCGAGACGCACGATATCTGAACAGCCGGGTCCACACAGACCGAGGCACGTCACAAAACTCACAAGCCAATGTGCTCACGCGGCAAACCTCCAATGTAGATGTAGCAAAATGCTCGCGCTGCCTTGACCGAGGCACGTCTACAAATCACGTTTGCCGCGCCAGGCGATTGCCTCTCTCTGTGTGGACCCGGCTAACGACATGTTTCAGATATCGTTCTTATGTTTGGTTCTTAAGTTTGAATTGGCTTGTGGTATTCGACCAAGCTGCGATTTAATAAACTGGCAGGAAGAATTCTTAGTTACAAAGCCAGTAAAGGGCAGGTTATGGATCATTTGTGACCATTTCTGATGGAACAATTCGTGTTGTTGAAGTATTGCCTCTACGGTATTTAGTGACATAAAAATACCAGTCATAGTAGTATCAGTGATATCAATATCATACAGTATTTTAAAACTTAAGGTCATCACATCTCGAACACTGAATGACGATCAAATATATGAAAGAGGCGCGTTCCTAGCACACATTCTAAGCTTATGTAGGTGAACGCGTACCAAGCTTGTATGAGTGAGATATGACAGGTCGACTGTTCGCGTTTTTGACAGGCGGTAACTGTGAGGTAACCGAGAGCGGCACTTTCAGAGGGAAGCGGGAGTGGCCATACTGTACGATAGCAAATCTTTATTATACTGTGCTTAAGTATCATACAGTATTTAAGCTTTAAAATTAAATTTGATTTGTTAGGACAAGGAAAAGGATTAGGAAGTTATACGCGGTGGTTACTTCCGAAAGCCCTTTCGCTATTTATTATTAATACCGACTTACCAACTAGTGCCAAGATTTACTTCACTTCTAATTTGAATACACGGCTTCCTACTCCGTAACTAATACAAACAAACGTGACAGAAGAACGATAAACATGCTTTATGAGAAGTCTCGACATGACTCCAGCTTATCTCATCACGATTATTTTTCTACCCACCTCGGGACTAATCAATAGAAACTGCATAAATTTTGCATATTATTTTCATGATTGATTGAACTTCTTGTTTTTGTTGGAATTACAAATTAAACTAGTCATTTGTCAGGCTTTAAATGCGCAACCCTTTCGTTTTAATGCAAATGAGGCTGGGGTTGGGGGCTTTGAAACGTCCTAATCACATAATGTAGTATTTGCTAGGGTTGTCACAAAAGCGTACAGAGTGTTTCCATTGCTATTCATAGACGATGCTTTTAAATAAACCAGTGTAGCTTGTGAGATCTGACCAGCTAAGAGTTGGGTTTTCGTACGCGAACCCGTACTTGAACCCGTGCTAGATGTATGGAATCACGTAAGATTGGTAGAAATCGTCAGGTGCGATAATGGAACTCTTGCTATCTACTCTATTAAGTTATGTATCTTTATCAGGAGCCCAATATACTCTTGTAAGGCTAGGTGATTCACATACAATGGATTCGGCAAGCAATTGTAATATAACTTTAGTTACCGGGCACGTAATGACAGGACATGGTGATTCGGGAGACACGTGGGCCCGTCAGGCCTATTGTTTGAAATAGGGAATAACGAAATGCAAATTTTGTGTAGGCGCTTTTTGACTGTTGCGAAGGTAAATTTGTGGGAAATGGCAAAGAAATGTATGCTGACGAGATGACAGTCCGTGTTTAAATCAGTGCGAAAGCAGCAATAATGATAATTGCTAGGTACTGACTTTTTAAATCTACGAATAACTCGTGAGGTTGGCGATTTTTCGTAAACGCTAAAATTATCCGATTATAATGTCTAACTATGACTGAATTCCGACACAATATTTTTATGATATGCACAACGAATATAACTGGGTGGTGATTGTGTAAATGTGTATGCTTCCCGAGAAATCACCTATACGAGTATTTTAGCTCACCTGGCATTAGAAAATCAGCACCTAGTTGCATTCAGTTTCGTCAGCATTGTTATTCAGTTTCAACACGTCGATATCTAATTTAATACACCTTAACCCACTGATCATGTAGAAATCCGGCAATCAGCAGGGTACCTAGTCTTCGGCACCGCAGGCGGAAGGCAACAATTCTAGCGCTATCTGCAATTCGATCGTACAATCAAATGTCAAAACTTGCAAATTATCCACGTCGTGACTGAACTTTAAGCAATCACTTCAACGCAACGCTCATCAGTACGTGTGCGGAGCCTCGGGTGTTACTTCTCTAATACAGGGTTACGTATTTTGAAATAATCAATTGCTATGAAAATTGCGTTGTATTAAACAAGGAAATGTTTGTAACCTGTGAACTTCAAATGGCACTTGGACATGTAGTTAGGGAAAAAACGCGCAGCAATTTTCTTGTTTGAAGGCAATTTGGGCAATTACGGAAATGCCTCTCTTTACTTTGTACTTTCCTTTGTTCTCTATAAAATACCTACCACTGCCGACATCAGTAGGTAGGTAATGTAGGTATGTATCGTATACCACCGGTACCTGTACTGGTGACGTCTCATCAAATTGATACACGTGTTTCATGTGTTAAATGTAGAATCATGGTACTATAATGATACATATCACTTTTTTATCTGTCTGTTGGTAAGGTATCTAATGTTAAAACTGGCAAGGTTTTCCAATACATTCATGGCCAGCAATTTGTATTCGTACATAGATGAATTTAGATTTAAAGTGCATTTAGTCATTAAGTCATCTTAATGTTCTCCGAACAACAAACATGCAAATACACCTTTCACAATCCCAATCCAATGGTTATTCACAAGTTAATAACTAGTGTAAAGCTAGAGATCACAGATCAGCAACACCTCCAGGTCGTGCCTCAATTACCGGAGACGTGACCGGCATCTGAGGGATCGGATTTGAATAAGTAAATCACGTCGCATCCCGACTTATTTGTTGCTGAGAGAAAGGGCACAGCTTCGATTCTTGGCCGTGCAATCGCTGCATCTACTCAGCGGAATCGTCATGGGATCCCAACGGTTTTGCAATTTCGTTATTTTCGAATAATGGACTGTGGAAAGCGAGAACTGATCTGGGTAATGTTTTCGCGATGAAATGCAGTGCTATGCGGAGCTGTATTAGTCGGAAGTGTGTTTTTGTTTCTGAACCTAACAAATAACTAGTAGAGGTTAGAGACGTCTTTCTCATCTTCATATTTTCAGGTACCTATATGTTGGTTACACAACTCTCAGGATTGATAGTTAGTGATGAAGATCTCGAAAAAGTGTAGGATTTGCTTTCATAGTTGAAGCTCAATGTAAACGCAGACATTTAAACCACTGAAACAACAATATGTTCTAACAATACGAGATAAAACTAGCGAATAAATTGATACTTTGTCGTCTTTACAAGTTTTACAACGTACGCGTTTTGATTTATACAGACCATTTCCACTGTCTAAACAGAGATGGTAGTTTAGACTCAGCCAATGAATAATTCGTAAACCGTAGGTGTTTCCATGATCATAACTGTTTGTCACTGTCGGGTGTTTTAACATAATGCCCAGGACACTCTTGAGAGACATCTGAAGAGAAATATGCTTTTAAAGCAGGTTTACGCCCCTACTTTTACTGCATTATGCATTTCTCTAGACTGAAAGCTGATTCTAGATTCGACTTCCGTCACCTATGTTCACCAAGTTTCACTTGAGTCGTTCATGACCTTAAGTCGACGTGAGCATTTTGGCAAATAGTCCACAACGTTTTGAATTGACTCTAGTAACTACAAAAATAGTAAGGTGGCAAATAGCAACATTTAAAGCATAGTGTCATTCCTTAACTTACTTGATGTTGTCATAATTACAGAAACTGTATATCCAAGCAGTTTCCAACTGTCAGAAATATGTTCAAGTCACAATTAGCCGATTATCAGTTGATAACGGGGAACGGATATTAACAGAGAAGTACCGACCCCAATTGGGACATTATCCTTACGAAGCAGGTATGTCAACGGCAACATAAAAATTTTATCATCTGGAGAAAGCCGAGTATTAAGGTCGTACGTGAATTTTTCGTATCGCATCACGATCACATCGCATTGACGATTTTCACGCGTGGATGTGCCCTTATCTGACCATAATTTGCATCCATATTTGTTTCTCTCTTAGCATATTTTATTTTTATAAAGCTTTGTCTAAATACTTTCTAAAACAAAACAACTGTCAAAATGACGAAGTGACCTCAGCTTCCGGTATTTAAATTTCCACATAATCTGTGATTAATTTAATTTACATAGTTTCTTTGTTCCCGTTAGCTATCATCAATCAAGATTGGGGGCATAATAGGCATAGGTTTTTATTATTTATGAGTTATGTTTGCATGGTAACAATAATATGGATACCGTAACAATGATCCATAATAGAAGCAGTAAGAAATAAGTACCTACGAATTTGGTGGCAGATGGTTGTGATACTTGTGATCTTAAAATTTTAACGGGGAAGGAGCAAAGCATTGCACTCCTATTTCGTGTTACAGGAACCATTCAGACAAGGCAAAACTCGAACTTAAAAAAGAGGCACCTAATTTAAAACATTGTGAAAATGATTTACAAAATCTCGAAAATAATGGTGACCTCACTCTTACAACGAAGCCCAGTATCGCGACATCTGTCGCGCGTGAGATGTTAATATGCCTGACGCGACAGCTTTGTCGCGCCGACTCGGAAGTTTTATCCGCGCCACCATCGATTTCACTTAACGCACTTTAAGTTTACCGTTGTGGGACGACATGCGTTTTTTTCACATGACTGATTAAGATAACATTTGTCATTCATGGTACCGTAAACCTCCCATTAAGCCCAATACAGCAAGACTATAGGTCCACAAGATCAAAAATTGAAGTATCACATTGCCGCTTTTGTAAACTACGACAAACTTCTTCTGGTAGGTATACACGGTGCTCGTAAGCATTGCGAGAGAACTGCATATTCCTGATCCCATTTTAAGAAAAAAATTTTTTTTTCATTTCCTCATCAAAAATAGTTATTTGTTATACAAGGGGGCAAAGTTGTATTTTAACGCCGAGTGTGGAATTGAAAAACGAGCAAGTGAAAGGATTCTATAGTTGAACCACGAGCGAAGCGAGTGGTTCGAGAATAGAATCCTGAACTTGCGAGTTTTTTAACACACGAGAAGTAAAATACATTTGCACCCGAGTGTAACACGAAACTTTTCCCCTCACTATAGCGAGGAAACTACAACGCATTTTTTGCGTTTATCACTGCTTCCAGTAGTTCCACAGGTGGTAAATCATCTTTTTTACTAGATTCACCTACTTTTATAAATTTTAAAGCAGTTAATTTGACTTTATTCAAGGTCAAATTACTTTACCCACTAGTGGATAAAATGCGTTTTTACCCGCTGGTATTAAAGGACAAAACACGTGTTTCCGAGCTAGTGAGGGGAAAAAAATCTTTCTTCTGGCCTCAGAAATGCGTGGTTAAAATCTCTAGCAATGCTCACGAGCACCGTGTATGTAATTAACTACAACATTGTAATTAATAGGCATCGGTACCTGACCGGGAACAAAATTTATATGAGTTAACATCGGACAAAAATTAGGAGCTATCGTATTTATTCTAAAACCGTAAAACCACTCTGAATATGCTTCCCAAATCGTCAGCGATCCTAATTTTATCGAGGATCAACAAATTATATTGTTGGGTACTTATGCACCATTCAAATATTAAATTTGTTGATATGAATCATTTCTTACGCATCAAAAAATAAGTAGCTATGTGTTTTGATTAACTGCTACCGATTCAATAATGGTTTTGTAAACGTGTCGTGTTGGTTTCTCATTCACGAAATTAAATGAGACAGTCACAGGGACTGATTGGGTGATGGTGCGAAAAGTTAATAAAATGGCAAATTGCTTTTTTAGCGTACTCGATAACTGACCATAAATAAACCTTAATGCGAGTAGACAAGGCTTACCAAAGACAAACTGGATGTGTTGCTAGCTTTTTTGTGTACAATAATGTGGGCGCCACATAATAATGCGTTCAGCTTTCGCCTTTTTACCTCTGTTATGAGACGGGGAAAGGCTCCATCAAAATGCAAATCAAAGTTCTCATTCGTAGAGATCGATTTTGCAAAAAAACCTTTCATTGTTGTTAGTGAAAGCCGAACTTCAATAGCGTTTACACCACATATCATTACCGTTTAGAAACGCAAGTATTTGTAAACGACACCATATGTGATTTGTACTCAATGCGAAATTCATCTACACATAATTATTTGCAAAGTCATTTTCCACTATTGTAAGCAAAAAGGAATATCAATCATGCGGTAGACCTGCAGTTGTATAAGTAGTTTAAAGGTGCAAAGCACCGCACTAGCAAAGACAACAGTAAATGTGCCCCCTAACCATCTTTACACGTGGTAAAACATTTCAAAATACATTCACGCACGACGCACCCAATTGACTAAACCTTCTTCTCGTGTCGTCTTTAAATATTCACCGTTAGCAATACATCAACCCTTTGCTGATATGTTATTCACCGCACGTACCACACCGGGGTGGTCCCTACCCTTGCACATAGTCCTTATTATAGTGGCTATAGGATTATTATTGTGGACAGGTTGCGCGTATCTATATACGAGTGTTCATAATTATCTAGGATGTTCGCTCACCTAGCACAAGCATATTCATTCGTAAACTAATATAAATGCACTCTTAGATTACATTTATTTTATACAGAGTTCGAGGTCCTAATACACTGTTTCCATAAAAGTAGGAATGTACAATTGATGCGTGCACGTGATAATGACAGTTTTTGTGCTGTCATTATGTCGCGAAGGGCCGATAATATCTATAAATCTACGTGTGGTGTGTCTGGCATAAATAATTAAGCATATTTCACAGTGCGGTTGGTAGGTGGGTTGGTAGGGAAAGGGCAGGAATTTAAATTATTTGTAGTAAAATACCTACACGTAATTTATTGTACATTTAATAACTCTAACTCAATAATTTATATATTTTTTTATCTTTTGTGTCATTAAAATAATAATCGAAACCAGGAAAAGTTTTTGCATCAGCCAACCGCAAAATGGCAAATAAATTTCGTGGTCGCATAAAAAAACAATAAAATATTTTTATGATATATTCATATCGTAAAATCGCTTTCACACTATTTGTTCAGTTAGTGGTCATTATTATTTTATTGGCGTCCTGAAACTGACACAATTTCATTAAAAAAATATATTGTTACGGACGGTTATCAGTAAAGTACAGCGGGGCAAATCTCGACTGTCGGCCTATTGTAACTAATCCATTTTTTCCATTATTAAACTATGATGTTGAGTTCTACATGTATCCACTGAACATGCTTACCATATATAACCGGTGGTAACCATATTAAATAGAGCGTATTTAATAATGCAAAGATTGTAAAATATGGAAAAAATGGACCAGTTACATTAGTTCCATATCCAAATAATCATCTGCTTGATCTGACCATTTAGCCCGAGTGCAAAAATGACAGTAGTGTAGGAGTCTAGGATTATCCTATAAAACATTATACTTCATTGTATCATAAGAGTGTTTTTAAACACCTTTTGCAATTTCAAATCTGCATGAGAGCCCTTTAAATTTAGAATGCCACATATTAAATATAAACCAAGGTCAAAGGTCTCCGTTCCGTCTCCGATCACGTCAGATTCATGTTGAAAAGGTTACGGCATTTCAAAACGCAGTTCCTTAAGTCTCTTATTCATTTAAAAAAATATGTTTCGAGAAACTGTTACATTTACATAGAACAGTGAAAAAGTTATCTTAATAACATCTTATTAGTCGAAAAAATATAACAACCAAATTTTATTGTTGTGGGAGCGCGTTATTGTATTCAAAATTTATGGCCCATACATTTTTCCGCTTGAATCTGGTTCATTAACAAGTTAACAGTTTTGCGTTTTTGTGGTGCCATTGTCACTTTTTTGCTTGAGATTAAGTTGGTCGAAAGTAGAGTTACGTTAGGAAAACGATAAAAAAGTTGGCAACATTATTGGGAATCTCCAATCTAAATAAGTACTCACATGCGTAGCATAATTTTTCGTCTTGCCAATTTTTTGTTCTATTTGTTTGGAAATTGTGTAAAATATTGTAATCTTAGCTGGGTTCCAAATCGGTTATTTAATAGGAACCCAAAAGTACAAAAAAAAAGTATTTTGTCGTTTATTATAGAATTGTGTTCAGATTTGTATTAAAATTTTGTTTTTATGCAATCATGGTCCATGGTTTAAATTCAGTATTACAAAATTACAGTATTAGAAAATGGAGTCATGTTTATCTTAACTCAATTATGATTTCCAAACCCCAAGGGGACGTCCCTTGTCAAAACCCTCTACCCTACCAGCATTAGATTTTTTTCTATATCTCATTTAAATGCATACAAAATCTTAATTTACAGTCTTTGATCTACCCTTATTTCTTTATCTACAGGGACCAGGATTAACTTTGTCAGAAATTTACCAATCAAAGTTTTGCTTCATCTCCCCAGAATATCTGCGAAAAGTTCATTTTCGAGGCGATACTAAGAAAACTCGTACAAAGAAAATGGGTAACATTTCCCCCTTCGAGCTATATATTCGCGTATACATTTTAATAATAAAGGAAAATTGCTACCGCAGGCTACTATCAGAATCAAATTGCGTGGGGCAGAGCACGCGACCCTAAAGCAGTCGATTTTGTGCAATAACAATACCGAGTTGTATTGTTGAGCCAATAGGTCTCAAATCAGAACGTAGGATTCGTATTAAAAAGGTTGTATACATCTCAGAGCGCATGCGTTCGTTTTGGAGCGAAAAACCGTCCACAGTGTTGTCATAGCAATGACGCATATTGCATCGCGCGAGCTCTTTCTACTTGTAATTTCCTTTGTAATCGATGTGTTTTCTTTGTGATCGTTGTTGTATTGGTTATCGGTTTATAAATTGCCAGTTACATTGTGTTTAAGATCAAAGCCTTTGTTCCATTCAAGTGTGGGCAGTGAGTGAACTCTGCGGGTTATTTACGTTTGAGGTAAATAGTTTATTTGCTGCATCGGTTTTCTTCGACGGTTGTTTTATCGGTTCTGTTATCTTCTGTTTGTTGATCGGAAACGATATCTTTGTACAGTTTGTTTAGGAGTTCATCAGTGGTTCGTCATGGTTGTAAAAGGTTATTCAACTCACACGTAACCGATATATGGAAAATATTCCACTGTTTGACTGATTTTAAACGGATTATTGTTATGGTAGTTTTGTGAATTGTTTTGTTCAGTGACGTGACCAAAGTGAATAATTTTTCGTCGTATTTTCAGTGTGATGTACAGTGCTTACATTTACCTACTCTCAAATATTCTATAAAATACCGCCAACGTACCTGTTATGCACCTGCTTAAAGTACCTATGCAAAGAGGGCAGCACCTTAATCGTCCATATCAGTCAGCCTAACCCGTCTGCCGCCATAAAACACAAAACTAGTTCCAGCAGGGCTGTTAATTAGCACATAATTAATTCCTCCGGCTCAACCTGTCCTTCCAACCCTTCATTCACTACTATTCCTTTAAAAAAGGCATATCCCTTTCGAAATGGGTTACCAGTTATTCCTTTTTGGGTGCATGCATGATTTCCTCCTTGTCGAACAATGTGAGCGGACACTCGGACAGGATAAACAAGCTTTGGCGTTAATTTGTGGAGCCTCGGAATTTGGGATGGAGTTGTCAAATGACATTGATTGAAATGCATTTTCTACTTGACACGAATTTTTTGTCCTAATAAGTCTTTAATGTTTATTTTTCTTTCGGTGTCAACGCTGCAAGTTCTTATTGATTTTAGAATACGGTGTAAAGTACCTAGCATAAATAAAACTATTTAGCACCTCTTGTAAATTTAACAAAATTATATCCTCGAAATAAGTGGGGTGGCAATGGTAAGTGGTAACAATCAAGACCCCTCTAGTAATTTAATTAATATACTTAGTTTAAAACGGGAACAAGGTCCTTAAGGGAAAAGTTTAAATTTGTTTTTACTGAGATCAGAATCTATTGCTTCATGCAAATCCACTAGGGCAGCATGATTTATAAAAACGGCTCTGGGACTAATAGAACTCGCTACGTTAGTTCATGTTTTATTCAATACGAAGGAAGAAGTTGCCCGGATGGGGTGAGTCGTTGCGAAAAGTTGTGTAATCTATGGGAAAACATCTAGTTTTTGGTATTGGACGTAAATTACAATGTTTTTACACATTTTTAATGGCAATCGTATTTGTTAAAAAATACAACAAAACAATATTTGTAACATTCAAGCTTTTGATAACAGTTGGTCAAAATGGTAACAGTTTTAAAGCTCATACAAGCCAATACTGGTTCCTAGAAACAGATTCGCTTAAAAAAATACTACCTATCACTTCTTCATAAGTCTGGCTTAGTTAATTAATAACGGTAGGAACCTTTAGCCACATAACAGGATAACAGAAACCCAAAAAAAGTTCAATAACGGCTAAAATTTGAACCCGTCGAGTTCAAAGCCGCGAGCGATCCGGTTTCCGAAACTGCTCGCAGACGCAGTGTCGCCCGGTGCAGCGCGGGAAACTCGCAGCCACGTGCACGCTCACCGAGTTCCACACCCGATGCATAGATGGCGCTATATGTAATGTACTTAGCTTTAAGGGAAGGGAAAAGCTTTCAATATGTTAGAAGCCGATTTTTAGGCATCTCGTGAAAAATGGAAATCATTTTTTTATTACCTAAGTCGAATCCTCACTCACTCAATAAGAAATACAAGTACTTAGTACTTAGTTACAAGATGAAATGTTAACCACTAGTTAGTAGTTAGTTTAAATCTTCATAACTAGTGAATTTATATGTCATGAAAGCATTATGCTGAAGTGGCGAAAAACAATTTAAAATCAGCGGCATCACATTAGCCCGAATATTTGTTACCTACAAAACGGACAAAAATATTGCTGGTATGGTAGTTAAAATTTCAGCCTGTAAACCAATAAGAATCTGCTAAGTTTACCAAGCAAAGTTATTTTTTTTTTATAAAAACGAAGGCGTGATTTAAAATAAACTATAAACGTTACCCCTCGGTATGGGGATCGCATGATACATCGTTATTTCAACTCAAACAAATACTTGTCAATCGCTCCCTACTTCATTTCAAGTGCCTTGTTTATTCAGTGCTCAAGGGAATGTTTTAATAGCCTAGGTTTTTTTATTATTCACCTGTCAAATCACACACGGCTTTATTGGCATTACACACGCACTTTCTACGTTGAATTGGTCAGTAGTTTAGGTCTAGTTAGGCACTAAAGGTTTAAAAGGAAACTATTAAAGCTTAATGTGAACCTTTCACGCTTTAGGTTATAGGAGCTTTGACCTGTGTGGAAACTTATCGAGACTTTGGATTAGATAGGCAGTGAAAGGTTGGTAGCAAACGGTGGAACTTTAGTTGTATTAGTTAAGTTCAGATAATCTCATCAGGAAAAACTGATTACATATAGGTATTTAGGTAATGAATTAAGATGTTTGACCTTATAAAATTATTACAACAAGACCGTGCGAGCTTTGGTTTTTCAAAACAAGACAATTAAAAAAAAAGCGTAGGTACTATTGCATTTCTAAAAACTCATATAGTTATAGGTATTAATATCTTATACTATTAAACGAGCAATTCTTGTATATTTATTTATTTATTTATTTATTTATTTATTTATTTATTTATATATACCGACGATCTCGGAAACCGCTCTAACGATTTCGCTGAAATTTGTTTTGTGGGGGTTTTCGGGGGTGAAAAATCGATCTAGCGTAGCCTTAGATCCCGGAAAACGCGAATTTTCGAGTTTTCTTGAGTTTTTCTTTCGCATTTGTAAACGTAAAATATGGTCCTTAATTTCGCCGCGCGCGCATCGATTCCGCGTAGCTCAGTCGCACGAGGTCGGTCTAATGTACGCAGATAGATCGTAGGTGTCAGGGTTTCGAATCCCGGCCAGAAATTAAGTTTTTGTTTTTTGTCTTTTTTTTTGTTTTTGTATTTATAAGAGTTTTTTTTTATCTAAAGACGTGATATATTAAAATAGAACCGAGCGAAGCTCGGTCGCCCAGATATTTATTTTATTATCTAGACAGAAACCTACTTCATTTTTCTAATCGTCTATGTTTGTTATAATTAACCATGACTTTCAAAATGTATCAAAAATACTAACCAAAAAACTGTCATTGTCAACAGATTGGCGCGCACCAATGGCCGACGAGGAGGGTCGGTCGCGGCGCGCGCCCGCGCCGCCGCCGCGGCAGCCCGCGCGGCCGCCGGACCCGCGCCCGCGCACCCTGCCCCCCGACACCCTCCCCGCTCCCCCTCGCCTTATCCGCCCCTCCGAGCACCTGGCGCTAGTCGAGTGGTCGGAGCGGAGACCGCATCCTTTATGCCCTACCGTGATCATCCAGGGCCCGAGGCCTACGGTTCCGCCGCCCCCGCCTGTGCATAGGCACGTCGCGCCCCCACAGCCCAGGATGCCGGCTCCTGTGCCTCCAGCTCATGCTAACCAGCAGGTCATGAGGATGCCGCAGCAAAGGAGAGATATTCAGGTAGGCCTAGTTTTTAACCCCCGACGCAAAAACGACGGGGTGTTATAAGTTTGACGTGTCTGTCTGTCTGTCTGTCTGTCTGTCTGTCTGTTTGTCTGTCTGTGTGTGTGTCTGTCTGTGGCATCGTAGCTCCCGAAAAAAAAAAAAAATAACCGTGAATCATTCAAAACTCTTATCGATTTCGATTTAGTTTTTTTTATTTGAAAGCTGTGTTAGTCGGGAGTGTTCTTAGCCATGTTCATGTCCACTAGGTCGCGGTCGGGGGTTTTTTCAAAATTTTAATTTTGTGGTTAGGTTATTCACTTATTAAATTTAGTAATTAGGTTGTCTACTTCCACGGTTCGCTCAATTATCTATGTTGCGAGTATGTATTTATTAAGAAAGTTTGATTTTTGATTATGTGGCTACTTACGTCACCTTTATCGCTGCAATAAGCACACAGGATTTTCCATGTACAGGTATGCCTGCTCTACTCATAATTTTCTCATACCTGTTTCACGCAGACAAATAGAAATACAGGCAAATAGGAAGTATGCAGTAATGCTTCATAACAACAGCCATAAAATAGCGTGAACTTTTTCATATTCGAAAGTTTAGGACCGTTTACTAAAAAATACGAAACGAATGCGGCCATTTCGTAACGTTATTTGCAAAACTTTCATGTCGAGAATCCAACGGGGAGAGGAATAGTCTGTTAAAAGTTAATAACAATGCTGAGCTTTTTTAATGCGAGGGTATAACTTTTCTCGCGTATTTTTATCGCATAAACTGCGTCTACCGGCTTACTGGGTTGTCATTGCGATTGGGCGCATGAGAGTCCAACACTTGAATCAACCAGTGTTTATGAATCTTGTATTTATTAGAAAACATTTGGAATTTATCGAAAGATGCCAAAATGTGTGTAGGAATGAAATCTGCAATTATAGAAAGAAAAAAATAAAACTACTTCAACTGGTGTCGGATCGTTGTAGCAAAGCCTACACTGTAGGTATTACTATTATAGGGTCAGCAATAATGAAAAACTGACTAGCATTTCCATATTTTGTTATTTACAGGCGCAAAACTAGCATTAGAGAATATTAACGGCCCAGCCACGCCACGACATTGGTCTAAGCGCGACAGCGGTGAGCGGCGGCCATATATTGTAGCGAGACACAGCGATGGGACTTTTCATTCGCACGTATGGCTGCCGCTCACCGCTGTCGCGCTTAGACCAATGTCGTGGCTGGGCCGTAATTGCGTGCACAATAGTTTAGCGTTGCCGAGTATTATTTTAAGGACATGCTTTTGTGTGCCAAAAGGCAAAGCATAGTGCAGTGATACCATATTTATAATTTAATCCACCACTGTAAATATGTATACTGTATACTGTTTTACAAATAAACACTTTGAATTTGAACTTGAACTCGACCCAGTTATTGCTAATCAACTGGTAATAAGTAGTTTGAAAATCTTGGTGTAGGAAAGTTCATCGTTATTCTACAAGATTTGTCATTCATTGACAAATTTCACTTTCGTCTATATGACTAAGTATCCGCTGTAAGGATAATTGCACTTTCGTCTATAATGACTAAGTATCCGCTGTAAGGATAATTGCACTTTCGTCTATAATGACTAAGTATCCGCTGTAAGGATAATTGCACTTTCGTCTATAATGACTAAGTATCCGCTGTAAGGATAATTGCACTTTCGTCTATAATGACTAAATATCCGCTGCAAGGATACCCTTGAATCTTATGAAGTATAATAAATACAATTCAAATTGCTACTGCTAGCACTAATTTATAGGTAGCATTCTATATTAAGCATGAAACGTTACCCATCTACCGAATTCGCGCCTTGCAATATTACAATCAATCAGTAAGAAAACTTGCTTTCCGAAAATATAAGCATTTTCAAGATAAGATAAGATGTGATTTATTGTAAAACTGTGTACATGTTTACAATACTACAATTTGAGAACCAACAGTTTATCCATCACGGACAATATTATTTCCTTACTTTAAATTATAACTAATTAACAACATGCAATGCATACCAGGAAACTAACATATCGGTGTTCACGTTCAGTTATGAGTAATCTCTTTGGTAAACCTACAAAACGCGTAAAATAGCCCAAAAGTCACTTAGTCACTTATTATAGGTACCTACTAGGTACATATGTCAATAATTCCTACAAAATGAATTACCTGATTTTCACAATTTTACTGGTTTTGTGTAAATGTTCGATTCTGATCCGCATAACCATTTGGAATAGCACTTCTGGCAGCCACGTTCGTAATACGGTAGCCGGTTTAATTCGTAACGGACATCAGATACACAGCACATGCGCAAAAATGGAGCAAAACCCGCCTCGCCTTTTACGGACGCTTTGAATGCATTTTGATGTTGCCTTACTCACTTTTTGACTTTTTCTTTGCGTTTTAACAATGCTATCTGCTCTCGGTGTCCCATACATCTTGGATTTACCAATTAGCATAATGTTTGATGCTTATTGGGGTTGCCTTTTGTTGGTTGGAATGATGGGGCAAATCGGTCGTGATCTGAATAACGGTTGCTGTATTGCTGTAGCGATTTTGATATCTCAAACTGCGTACGTGCTGCTGCACTTAAACGGAAATCTTCTATATAATTATAGCATTGGGAACTTTTTTTTTTTTTTTTTTTTAATTTATTTATTTACTGTAAGGTTTACTTAAATTACATTTACAAAAAGTGCCACTATTGTAAACCTCTGGGGTTTATGTAATAGTTGGCGAGATCGCGCGGTCCGATCCGCGTTTGCTTAAAACTTAAAACAATTGTTAGGTAGTTACGTTATTTTCCTGTTGAAGCCGTCATTGTATTCTTCACTGTTGTTAATTTATTTAAAGACGGTCTTAAGTGTTATGTATAAGGATCAATTTATAATGACGGCTCTTACAGGTGCATGTGCACTTAACACTCGCACTGTCTGTCTGAGCTATCACTGCTGCTAATTAAATTAGGCTTTCCGCAAACCTATTGTCGCGGAAAATTTTTGGTCGGCGAAAGCGGATTCCGCGTCGATAGGTTTGGGGAGACCATTTTATAACCTTAAAACCCGAACCGAATAGTTACACGCGACGCGGCTTTACACAATAAAATCCATCATTTGTAGGAGAGTTTGTCATTTGCTATAAACTGATGTCAGGGGCATCATTATACACTTTTATATGTATGAATATTGCTTACAGAACTTGCACTAAGTGTATTGCGCGAACATTTCCAGGATGTTTATAGAGCCTTTGTCAAACTTTCGATTGTTTTGACTGCGACACGGCGTGGGCGAGTCCATTCTTCTAACCGCATGTATGCTAATGATCTGTTGACGATGATACGGCATGTTCGCGATCGATACGAAAGCGATAGATGTGACTCACTGTTATACAACACATTGTTCTGGATGTTGTTGCGATTGCTCAAAGGAACCTAAACCTGATTGTTGTTGTCGATCGGCACCGTTGTCTGAGGCGATTGCCTCAAAATCTTACCACAAGCTTATAAAAAATGTAAGCGCTGGTGCTGGTAAGAGCATGCGACTTTGAATCCTGAGGTCACGGCTCGTACCAATGAGTTTTTCGGAACTTATGTGCAAAATGTCATTTGATATTTGCCAGTCGCTTTTCGGTGAAGGGAAACATCGTGAGGAAACCGGACTAATTCCAACAAGGCCTAGTTACCCTTTGGGTTGGAAGGTCAGATGGCAGTCGCTTTCGTAAAACTAGTGCCTACGCCAAAATCTTGGGATTAGTTGTCACAGCGGACCCCAGACTCCCATGAGCTGCTGCAGATTCCGGTATAATGCAAGGAGTGTAAATAAAGCTTATAAAACTTTCGAACGTCACGCGTGACGCCGTCATTAAGCTTTCTAATAACTTTAACGATTTTCTTACGAAAATTTAATTTTTATCCTGTTGCTGTTGTTCGATTTGTTAGGTCGTAAAGAAAGTTTCGTGCTTTTAATATGATAAAAATAATAAAAAGTTAGGAATTTTCAACATCAAAATTTTTATGGACAACTTTCAAGAATACACAATTTATTCCATTCCATTTATTCCAAGTTTCCTAGAATTTGCTAAAAACTCTCTTTTATGGGAGATTTCTGCAATATACACATGTCCTCTTGTCCTATTATTGTTTGATAGATCACAGCAGACTGGTTTGACTAATCATATATATACTTCGACCGCATCCGGCGAGCGTTGTGAACAAATGCGTTGGCGCCACGCGAAAAACGTGTCTTGTAAATCATTATACTTTACACGTGATCGCAAATCTTCTTTGTGAATCATTGTTTTTTTCTTACATATAAATTAGCTGCGTTTCACTTTGACTTATTGTTGTGGCTATAAACAGACGCATACAATTATATTATGTATAGTCCTACGAAAGGCCTATGAAACTCGGATGTCCAAATTATACCAGCATCGAATCCTGGTTTATTTCTGCCATTGACTCTTAAGTCAGACCCTGTTAACACTTCATAATATTTGGAATAACAGAGTGCGATATTATCATCTTTAACTACTTAATGTTATTTTTCATTTCTCACTATTTTGTTCACGTTCAGATAAAATGGTTTCGGAGTTCGGAGTATCTTCGCCAAATTGTCAGTCCATTTTGTGTGAGGTCTGCCCCGTATTCGCTTATCCTGGAATAGCCGACCAACTCAATTACAGAGTAATCTTTCACGCGAAATCTCCGTCATTAAAGCGGCACTAAACATCATGTGTTTGAAATCTGGCTGACCCACATAAAGGGCCCTCCACACACTAATGACGCGGTCAGACAGGGCGGAGTTGGGCCTTGGCCTAAAACCGCTTTGGAGGGATCTGGCTGTTCCCTTTGATGTGCGAGTGCAGGTGAATCAGGGTCAAACTTAAACCTCAATAATAGCAGCGTTTTACCTGAAATAAAACGCATATTAAATACTTACCTCACTGGAAGCTTTATGATTGAGAGAGCATATCCGTTTCCGTCTAATTTTCTATAAATTTTCATACGAATTTGACTAGAATAACCGGCTCAGTGGCGACACCTGGCGGTAGCGCGCCCGAAGTTATTTAAACGATGTCGAGCTACCTTCCGTCATTGGCTCAATTACACCAGGCAGAAATGAAGTGAAAGCTTCCAGTGAGGTAAGTATTTAATATGCGTTTTATTTCAGGTAAAACGCTGCTATTAAATAGCTTGACCGTCACTGGAAGCTTTATGATTGAGACCTGTTTGTTATCGCCTGGTGGAGCCACTCGAGATGAAATCATAAAGAGGAATTTCGCCAATGTGATGTAATAATTTAAATAAGAACACGTCATTTAAAATCAAACAATTTTAATAAAGACAGTCTTAAATTATCTCGATTATGCATATAATATGATTACAAAAGCATTGTTTTATAAATTTTATAATTATTTCAACATTTTAGAATTACAATTCTTTCAATACTTAATTAGCTAAGCTTATTACATGTTCATCGAACAACCTAGGTGATCATCATACTAGTTTCAGGTAGGTAGATACACAATTATATGTTTAAATCATCACTAAGCTAGTAATGGTTATATTATTAAACATTATCACTAAATTAATCGTATCAAATTGGATTGAATAAACTTGATATACCATTTGTATCATTTTCCTTAATTACCTCACGTCTATAAAATCTTTGGAAGGTATTAACTGACTGCCAATTTCCTCGAGCTAAAATATCTTCCAGAGAGTGGTTATTTAGCCAACTTTTTGAAGCTACCGCCGAGCGGGTACTTCCTGGGGCTGCTTCAATACCAGCTTCTTTAAATAGGGTTTTCACCCAACCTGCTATTACTGTGCGGGACGCGGCTCGTGCTTCGCCCCTGACCGTAACAAACAAATTAGACGTTTTGGCTGCGTTACGTCTTTCCTGCAGTAAATTTATTGTTTTTTGTATCCAAAATAGTGGGTCTAGATTATGGTCCTTAGCGTTGGACAATAATTTCCATCCCGATTGTCTATAATTGCTAGTAAGTATCGGTTTTCGACCCAAATTTTGGCCAAAAAACGATATTATCATCTGAGATAATGCAATGGCTAGGATCTGTTGCCAGTAGCGTTAAATCATGAATACGCCGTCCTGAGCAAAGTAACAATAAAATTGCGGTATGCCGCGATGTTTGAAAGGTATTGTTTACATCTATGACGTAATTAGCCAGAAATGACGTCAATTTATTAACATCCCATATAGGTGGTTTCGATAATGACGATTTTGGGTTTTTAATCGCAATTGACTTTAAAATATGTTTTACTAAAACATGTGAACTAAGCTGACTTGACCTTTCAGTGTTACACAAGGTAGACACAACAGATTTGTGCAATAAGACCGTGTTATACGACAGTTTATTAATTAGATGTAAATCTGACAAAAACTGAGCTAATTGGCCGCCGGACGGGTGTTGAAAATCTATACTTTTGGTTTTACACCAGGACATCCAACGCTTCCAAGCTACATCATATGTTTTTAATGTGGATTTACGCCAAGATTTTTTAAGTAAATCTCGCTGCTCATTAGTCCAGGACGCTAACGTCTCGCCCCACCCCCACATTTCCACACTTCGAGGGTGATGTCCTCGACTTTCGAGGGTGGTTGACCCGTCGATGTGTCGATTAGGTGACGATGTAAGCGTTTCAGGGTCATTGGCGCTGCGAGTGCTCTGGCTTTTAGATCGGCGCGCCAAAATACCATCTTCCAACGTGGTACTACCACTAGGAATATACCCGTCGATTGATTCAGATGATTCAAGACTTTTGGAACTAGAAACGGCGGGGGAAACACCCACGCTAAGGGGTAATTCCAAGGTACACTGAACGCGTCGTGAAACAGGGCTTGGCGATCTGTCAGGTCTCGTGTCACATAATTGCTCACTACATGGGCTGTCGCCGATGCGAACAGATCTATCACTGGAACACCCCATTTCATAAACACTTTCTCCACACCGGCTGGTAACAGATGCCACTCCGGAGGTCGGCGGTGGCGTGACAAGTGATCTGCTTGATTGTTGTACCTGCCTGGGAGATACTGTATGTTGAAGTGAATGTGATGCATGTCCAGTAATTCCAGTATTTGATATGTAATATTTATGAGGGCTTGGGATTTTGCACCCCCTTCTTTTCGTAAGTAGGCCACAGCTGTCCTGTTGTCGCACTGTATTAGGATCGTGCTGCGACTCAGCAGGTGAACATGAGCTTGTATGGCATATAGTATCGCTAGCATCTCTTTTTGGTTGCAATGGAGATCTTGTTCCTCTCGTGACCAAAGGCCCGAGATGGCTAGGTCGTCTACTTGTGCACCCCAAGCCAGATCTGACGCATCCGTTGCCAGAAAATGCGTCGGCGGTGGATAGTGCAATGGAGTTGATAATGGACAATTCTGAATCCACCAATTCAGTTCTGTTATGACTTTGGGTGGAATTAGGAATTGTCTCGTCGAAGGATTTGGTATTGTGTTCATGAACATTAACAACTGTCGGTGGTTGAGCCGGCCGCGTGGGACTACAAAGCTGGAAAAGTTTAGGAGACCTATTAACCTTTGCACATCTTTCAAGGTTATTCTCTCTTGTTCGAGCACATGAGTAACTTTCGTGCTTATGGACACGACTTTTTCGCTTGGTAGAGCTTTTGTATTTTCCCAAGAGTTCCACAAAATTCCTAAGAAAATTATGTGCTTTTGTGGACAAAGCACTGATTTTTCGAAATTTATTTCCCATCCTAATCTTTGTAGTGTCTGCACTGTGAGATGTACCTGGTCGCGGAGTGTGTGATAATCTTGATTTACTATCAAAAAATCGTCTAGATAAACCAATATCCTTACGTTCCACCGATCGCGTAATGTTTGCGCCACAAAGTTCGTCAACATGGCAAATGTTTTCGGGCTTGTGGACAGCCCGAACGGAAGACAGGTCATTTGTAGCAATTCCTGATTGTAAACAATTCTTAGAAAGCATCGGTGTGATTTTGCTACTTTTAGGTGAAAATAGGCTTGGGACAGGTCGATTTTGCACATCCAGTCGTTGGGTTGAAGGAAATCGGGCACGCGGTGCATATTTATAAGATGGAAGGGCTCCGTAATCACATATTCGTTTAAAGCTTTGAGATTGAATATTGGTCGGGCTGTCCCGTCGGTCTTTGGTACAAGAAACAGGGGGAGACAAAACTTGGAGATATTTGGACTGCCTGTAGAATATGTTGTGCCTTCATTTTTTGTATGATCGATGTCATTTCTTTTGTGACGGGTGTATGAAACGGACCCTTGGTTAGACTTGGGCGCAAAAGTGGGGGTTTTAGATAAAATGGTATGCGATAACCTTTTATTAATTTTAGGATTATTTTTGGCGCCCCCAATTTCTTCCATGCATGGTAGAACTGCGTTAATCGACCTGCCCGAAACCGCGAGTCATTTTTTATATCTTTTTTGGTTTCCTTTGCCTTTGGGTGCATACGAGCGACCTCGGCTACCTCCACGTTCAGGCCGCGAGCCTCGGTTATGAAAGGTGCCCCTACCAACGGCATGGTAATCAGTTTGACCATTAACTGCTTGATTTTTATATACATGGGCATAGGCAGGGTTATGGTGACCACCCCGCGAGGGTGGGTTGTAATAATTACCATAATTTTGTGGTAACATAAATTGCTCATGATACTGAGGGTAGTTTAGAGTTCCACGCGATGGAACTGTTGGTTTTCGAATGCTTTGCCCCCGCGAGGGGCCGTTATTTATTTGACTCGGCTTCGACTGTTCGGCTTTAGGAGGCCAAAATGCTTTACGAACTCCGCCTGCTTTTTCTATAGCCTCTGTGAAGGGCTCGGATTCAAAAATGTACGTCGTTGAAGGAGGTATTCTATTTATTTTTGCCTTTAATAAAGGATCTTTTATTTGGCTCGAAATTGCTTCTCGACGCATTTCGATTGCCTCGGCTCGATGGCCACAAGCCAATTGCAATAAATCAGAAGTAATTTTAGCTAAATTACCCCTCTGAAATACCTCCTCAACTTTTTCACTCAAATTTTCAACATTTACATTTGTTGTTTTAGCCCAAGATAAGAGACAGCGAATAGCCTCTTGCAGAGTCTCTTTTTGTTTAAGAATGCCGAATGTCAGGGCAGCATAGGATTTGTCAGCGTAAGACAGGTGACGTAAGGAGTCATAATTTTTTACCTCCTCGTTTGTTTCTAACTCAAT
Organism: Leguminivora glycinivorella; assembly: GCF_023078275.1. Taxonomy (NCBI): domain Eukaryota; kingdom Metazoa; phylum Arthropoda; class Insecta; order Lepidoptera; family Tortricidae; genus Leguminivora; species Leguminivora glycinivorella. Next base: position 3,631,694 of record NC_062977.1, read on the forward strand.
GAATCCTGGAGTATGATTATACATCTTTTGTGTGTCAGCATATCTTACTTCTGACCAAGCCTTGCTGCCCAAGTGTTGCACCTCATCAAGCATTTTAAGAAATATAACTGGAGTTTTGGGAACAGATGGTTCCTTCAGTTTAGTTTCTATATCAAACGTAAATGAGGCCGGTTCAGATATAGGATCATCTGCAGGCGGTTCCGGTTCGTGAGTCGCCAGGTGTCCGTATAACTCGCCACTAACCCCAGAGCCTATAGATACATTGTCCGGATACTCGGGCTGTACTGTACCACAATTTGAATGCACTTGTTGCCTAAGCTCGGCCATTTCTTTAAGTAATTTGCTCATTATACGGCTAGAATGCTTACGTTTACTTTTCTTTCGGCGATGGCCGCGAGATCGAGCGCTCTTACTCGAGCCCGTGGAGCTCGACGAGCTGCTGCTGGAGGAGGAGCTGCTGCTGCTGCTGCGGCTGCGGCTCCGCTTGCGCTTCTTGCGAGCCATCCCGCTGCGACCCGCCACGGGCTCAGCGGCACCGCCTTCTTTACTATTCATTACTGTAATAACCAATAATATTAGTACATGCACACGTTTAATTTAACCTCATAATTGTAGGTAGTGAACCGAACGGCAAAAACCGTTAAAATAATGTTCACTTAATTCAGTACTACAAATAATTTAATAAGTTACTTACGTGTAACTCGTTCACAATTTGGAATAATGATTCACTTATTTAAACACTTAGTAATTTCTAAGAGTATTAAAATAAAATTCCGCAGGAAAAGAATTCCGTGCGCAGTAGTTACTTCGACGGAATCGAAAACGCCAATGACGGAAGGTAGCTCGACATCGTTTAAATAACTTCGGGCGCGCTACCGCCAGGTGTCGCCACTGAGCCGGTTATTCTAGTCAAATTCGTATGAAAATTTATAGAAAATTAGACGGAAACGGATATGCTCTCTCAATCATAAAGCTTCCAGTGACGGTCAAGCTATTTAATTGAATCATTTAACTTATTCAAATTTCATATTTTGTGCAAAGGAAATAGTTTATATTTCCAAAGAAGGCCGAGTGAATTGACGTTTTCAACAGTTATCTAGCCAATGCCTATTGTGTTAATCCCAGCAATTGAGATGGAACTGCTAACCTAAAATAATTCTTAACAAAAAATTTGCAAAATTATTGCGCATAGGAAGAAAATAGTCACACAATCAGTCAAAAATTTGGCAAATAGAGAAATACCTACACTGAATAGGCCAAGAGTAGAAAAAGTAGTTTTGTATCCCGCGTAACTTCACTGAACGAAAAGTGTATATAGTACAAAAATTGGCATATTTTTATTTCTTCGCTGCACTACTTCACATATGGTTGGACCTACCCCGGAATCGCCTGATTCTTGGAAAAGAGATTGGAATTGTTCTCCCTGGCCCAATTTCGGCCAGTTCCGGCTGTTTTGGTTGTTTTGTTTTGCCAATTTTGAGATACCTTTCTAATACCCATCACGGTTCCTGAATGCAATAACTTGGACGATTAGCAAGATAGGGTTTTTTAGAACAAAAGGTTTTTTATTAACGTGCCAGTTAGTAACTATAATCATATGCTCCAATGGTACTTTGTTCAACTAGGTCTTATGATACTTTTGACTGTTCATCAGGTCATCAGTAGGGATTCAGAATATTATAGTGATATTATATTGATTCACTCATTTCATCATTTATGAGATGCGTGAATCCTTTTCGAATCTCAACATAAAGATAAGACGGGATAAAGGCAAATCCTATGCCATAGAATATAATTACACTTTCAAAACCACATCTATATTTTCGATTTTTATCACCAAATTGCCATCATACTCCACGTGATAAATCGTTTTACTCTCAGCCTATCAATATGGAATCAACAATGCAATCAGTACGAGTTGCTTAATCTCGTCAAAGTTAATTAAAATTTCTATTTAACCTTTTTAATTGGCAGCTCTCGTCTGGCGCTGACTTATCTCTCGATATTGAATCTGTGACCCACATAAGGGCAGGGGCTATTCCATAACCTCACCGATTCTTAGTTCCATTGAACCAAAATACGTCCGATCTAATGCCTTCATTTGTTTATTACGGATCTTGAGATTAAACTTCGTTCATTTTGTACTGGTGAGTGTCGTTAAAGCATTTTTTTGGGAAACTGGAATGTATGGCCTGGACTGCACTAATTTCTCGACCTACTGCGTTGTACAATGTGTAAAAGTACAGTTACGTTCAATATTATTTAAATGAATATTCCTTTTTTTAGAGAATGTTTGGTGAAATTCAACTCAAAAAGCTTTAGAAAGAAATGTCAAACGAAAAGTGGAAGCCTTTTTTGACCATCCACAATCAGAAATATTTTTAGTTTATTACTTTTTAATTTAGCTTAATTTTCCAAGTATTTACTTACAAGTAAAATTTACATGACAACGACACTCCACACCATGAACTGCAAATGAGTTTAAATAAATGAATATCAATGATCATTTGTACCGCAGTGTACCCTGCTCTGCATCTGACAGGCAATCAGATATTCGACGACCGTTTGTCTTGGTTTTATTGCACTGCAATTGTTTGTGAGTAATCGAAGCCTCGATGTACTCGTACTCGCAATACTCGTACCAGGAGTAACGGTGATTTTGTTGGCTGTCTCTAGTACGAGTAAAATCTGAAGTAGTGGGACTTTCGGAGAGTATCTATTGTAATAAAACTACATACGCAGCTGACTTCAGCTTTAACAGTAGCCCGGCAATACCGAATAGGTATTATAATGCACTTTTGTTTGGTATTAACCTGGGCGTGTATGCTCCATAATTTTCCTGCATTTATGCAAAGAGTTTAATTGTCGAAGCATTCGATTGGTATATTCTCCTTGACGTAATACCATTAGTCTTACCTGTAAACGCTAAACTTGAAGAGAACCTAATTTGCTACAAGTTTTAGAAGATATTGCTGTTATTTTCATAATTACCTTTTTTCTCTCAGCCTGTCTTGCGTGTCCCGAAAGTCCCCTCCTTTCTTCCTCCACTCAAGCCTATCGCTTGTACTTTCCCACCAATTCGGATAAGATTTTTTTTAAATATTAAAAAAAACCGTAAGTCAACATGAAGCGACATGTGTTTCTGTACACAGCCTTGCTTTCTGGGCGAATCAACATTTTGACCGACATTTTTGGTGTCTCTGGCGTTACTCAAAATGTCTCTGGAGTTACCAAGAAATCGAACTTCTAATGAACAAAGTTTCAGTTTATTGGATTTAACAGTTAGGGTTATGTTTTAATATACAGGGTAAAGTGAAAAATACCAATAAAATTCATTATTTAAGGGTGAAATTTCACAACTATTTTAGGAATGTGCGGACAGATTTGAGTCGGTCAAAAAGTTGATTCGCCCTTCTAACTGTTAGTCTGACTCTCCTACCTACATGGAAGTAATAAAGAAATTATTTCATAATTAGCAGTTTAATAATTTGTTACGATTATCAAGCTGCCTGGCGAAAGCTACACTTTTCCCGGAGCAATGCCGTCCACAGTAGTGTTTCTGTAACACCCTACTGTGTGTTATTGCTACTGAGTCTTATTTCTGAGCCGAACTTAGAGAAGCACCAAATATAAGAAGCCAATTAAGTACTACCTATGTACGGTCACGGACTTTAATTGTTGATCGACTTCGATCTCATTTTATACTCGACATTTCATAATTAAGCATAGTAAATCTATAAATTTCCAGTATAACAAGAGCTAGAAGTGGATCAAAAATTAATGTCCGCGACTGTACCTAATCAGAGCGGCCAAAGCACACAAAATACCTCAGCGTTCTGCAACGTTTTGATTCTTGAAACAGTGTATAGATACGTATTTGTAAACTGATTGCATTTGTAAGTGTATACTTTATTTTGCAGGAGTTCTTTTAACAATGTTTCGTTAGGCGTGAAACGTGCAATATTTAATGTTTTTCTAATGAACTTCGGCATCTCTCGTCCATTTTTGTCCATCCAATATCGACAAAAGCCTTATCGTCCTACGCTGACTCTTACTTCTACATACCTCTTTTTAATCTGGTTATTTCAAGAATTGGACTCAACTTGCCCGGCTGTTTAGTAAAATGAGTCTGAATAAATTCCCACTAAGTGTACTTGTTGCTGTTAGCACATAATTGCGGTGAGGAATCAGGAGAATCTTTGCCAATTAAAATGCAGGCTACTGTGGGAGCAAATTACACGATGTTGTTCCGTGAATGTAATTGAGGAACCTCAGCTTTACGCTTATTGAAATAATTGTTACTACATTGTCCCGAGGATTGCAACAGTGTCTCTCCCGTGAGATAACCTACCACTTTTTTAGCATTGGATGGGCATATACATCCCTATAATTCAATTTTTTTTTCAGAAGTATAGTGACAGAGAGACAGTAGTCGAAGTTTTACATATCGTGTTTCGCGGTGGGCATTTTGAGACGCAGCCATCAACTTGTGATTTTGTACTTTCCTTGGAGAAAGTCACATGAAAATTAACAAGGGATAACATAACTCACCATTATTATCAGTATTATCATACATCTTACTTAGTAACTTCATTATTTTAGACGAATAAGGCGGCTTAGAATACGGTCCAGAAGTAATATTTCAACTTGGCAACTTATAATTCTTCATTTAAATATGAAACAGACTCCGCGAGGCAACTTATAGGTGGGTCTTTAGTACCCATTTATCATTACTCTTCGCGTCACTGAAATATCACTTTGTCAGCATTTGAATCGAACCGAAGTCGATGTAATGAATTCAAATGGGGCGTATTAATAAGCCTGGCTCACAGAGAACCTCCTATAGAGTAGCAATCTTGTATATTTTGTTCGCGATACGAGTCACCAGTGCCAGGGGTGCGAGAAGCGGGCGGGGAATATGTTAAGCGCGCTGTGATTGGCCATTTCAAGGACGGCGGGCAGTCGCGCCAGATGAAAGGGACTGTCCCTCTACTGACGCGTAATGGCCAATGTAAGTTGACCTATGCCGGCTCTGAATAAATTATAAATATGACTTTTATGTGGAATGTAATGACGTCTGTTTTTAAATTTGAGCTTCTTGTTACCTTTCCACACCATTTCACACTACAGGTGGACATCTTTAAGACATCAAAACACCCTTTTTCAATTTTTTTACTGCGAAAAACACGCGCTGCTTTCCGGTCTGTTACTTGGTCGCTACTGATCGGGCACGGCGAGCGCCCGCGCTTATATCAGTGCAAATACTAGGAAGGCTGGCGACCGTGAGTCGTCTTGTAATGGATGTCTATAGGGGTTGGTCTGTGGCCTGGCTACACCTACGCGGGCACACAATGGATTAGATTGTCGGACTATTGATATTATTTGTTGTTACCATTAGTGGGTGTATTAACCTTTTAAATGTTTGTGTAACCCGTGAGTCCATCTGTTAGAAAAACAAGCGCGTTTTTCAATTGTCAGCCGCCGCGTGCGGTTTGTCACTACATCGCAACAAATGAGACTCGACTTCTACCAGGGGCGGCTCACTCTGCGATTCTATCGCCGCGCTACAAGTACATGCTGGCGGCCGCGAGTTCGCGGCCTAATCAGGGGTGACGCGCATTCTCACGGAATGCACGTTCACACTTTCTATTGTAGCTTTACGTCGCGATTTTTTTTAAGGTTCATATGCGATGTCCGCGTGTGGAATGGCTAATAAAGCTTAGTTAAATAAACATCATGAATAAAATAGGACAATCTTACACAGATCTACTATTGATTAAGTCCCACGGAAAAGTTCAATAAGGCTTGTGATGTTGGGACTTAAACAAAAATATATAAATACTGTATATACTATACCTAGAAAGTACCCAAGACTTTGATATAATAGTACTTATAACATTTTATCTGAGTATTAATTCGTTTTAATCCATAAGCAATTATCGTCCGACGCTGCGCACGTGCGGCTCGTTTCTTTGTCAGAATTTTGTAGGCATTTAAAAAGGCGGCATTTCGTGAACATCAAAGCAGTGGGCCTTCTGTACTTGTACTATTATATATTCTGTGCTTCTACTTGTATCTACTATGGCGAGAGCGCCGAGAGTAACTAAGGCTGCCTTATTTCCAATTTTCTACAGTAGGAGATGAGCAAAATTAAAACGAAGCCGTATTTACCTACAGGAATAAACCACTTGGTTGTAGGTAATTTGTAATCCATCGAAAAAGTGACTGTGTCAATTAGTTGATTCTTGCACTGCTCTTCTCATCTGCACCTAAGTTGGACTTTACATTAACTTTCAAAACGCTTCATCAAAAATATTTGATCACTTTTTTCATAATAATTGGTAATACAGAGATAGCTTATCAATTCAAGATAAAACTTTGCTAAAAAATCTTCCAATATTTTATTATTCAGTCACAAAAGCACCAAATTATTTAAGCACTTATTATATTTTTCACCCAACACACCCATGTGCTTACGCCATCGAATCCCGTCTCACAAACATTGACAGCGAAACTCGCAATGATTTAGTAAAACCCGCGAACAAGGAAGCCCGAGTCGACTCAATTTCGCAACCGCGAAGGCAATCCGAGAAAGGCATCAAATCGCCTGCAATTGAAAAATAGCTTATTACCGCCCAATAAGCTCGTGGTAGAAAGTGCATCGAGATCTTTGCAATTCCCTTTGCAATAATTCGTCGGTTGGATTCTACGGCTGACGGCAGCGGCGTTATCGCTGGGGCGACCAAGCTAGACGTTCTGAGGATTATAAAAAATAAATTATATTTTTATAACAAAAATAAATATACTGGGTGAAATGAAATGGACAAGCCATACTTCGCATAGTGACTTTGGTATGGCTGGCAGGCATGCTAGAATCGTGAAAAAAATTTGGCCTTTGCATAGAAATGAGCAGCAATAGCAGCATCACGTCAGTTAGAATGTATGGAACTGACCATTTTTTCGCGATTTCAGCATTGGTCCTATAATAAAAGCTATCTATTATGACCTCAAAAGTTACTATGCAAAGTTTGGCTGGCCCTTTTTATTTCACCCTGTACACAATATCGAATATATCTCTGATAGCTTTGAATGAATTATTGAAATTGTTGTTTTCGAAATCAGCATGCAGGTGATATTTTCATCGCATTCTGTAATACCCTTACAAACTGATCGCCTAGAAAATTAAGACAGGTATTTCAGATAAGTATCGTAAATAAAAAGTGATCAAAGTAATGTAAAATAAGTTTAATGACACTGATAAAAAGTTACCAAATATATTTATATAAAATATATTTTAAACAGAGACTTAGAAATTACTGTTATACTTTCTTACTTTAGTGCCATCCAAGCTAAATAAAATAAACTCATATGTCAACAATCCGCCACGATTCGTCGTTTGATTCGCGGCGCTAACTGATGTTATGGTAGCCATAATAAATGTTATGGGCCATCCAACGACATTTCACATTACTTTTCGATTTATTGCTACACTTGCGCCAGATTCTACGTTTTTTCTTATTTTTAGCATCACCTTTAATTTATTGCGGGTAGGTAAATTTCCACGAGATATAAAGTGAGCGATGAAATAGTACATTACATCAGAGGCCGGGAAAATGAGGATTTCCGGCCAAGTGGATATATACGAGGCCGCGCGGATAGGGATACGAGGCCGGGAATCCGTTTTCACGCCGAGGCATGTATAGTGCTTTTCTCAAACATACAATGAAATAAAAAAAAATGTTCTAAAGGACCATATTTTATAAAAAAAAGTTACTTTGCAGGCCTAGGCCTAAAAAATAATATGAAATCCCTTTACAGTCCTCTCGAGTTGTTGCGCTCAAAAAGCGATACTTCCCAGCCCATTTTAAGGAACGTAAAGACAATATTTCATTGCATGTTTGAGAAAATGTGATTTTTGCTTCTTCGGTGTTGATTGTTAATGTTGGTCGATTTCTATTAGCACTTTACTAGCAGGACTAATTTGTAATTAGTTCATTTTAGCCCTCAAAAGTTGGCCACAGCATAATACACCGTAGATTTTATTCCAACTGCCGTAAGAGCCACTGACTTATCAGTTGAGACAAACTTTGAATTATTACATAGGTTTACAAATCTTAAGGTCCGGTTACACTGGTTCATCTAAGAACTCAAAGCATCTGCGCTCGTGATACAAATGAGAATACGTACACAACAATCGCCTTCCTTAGGGTTACCATACTGCAAAAATTTTGATGAGATGTCAATAAAACTCTGGAAATACTGTTAGAAACATGTTAGAATAGCAATATAATTTGATGGGATTTGGTATTACCAGGTAAATGTTTGTGACTATATTATGATACATTTCTTTTTCATTGTTAATAATTCATATGCTTAAATATAAACATATATGTAGATTTTTCCTTTTTTGTTGTGAAACGTACTACTTTATAAATCGCAAATTATAAATGCAGACATCAATCGCAATGAAAAAATCAACAGTGATCGACTCTGGCCAACGTGATACTCGAACCTACATCCTTGGATTGCCGTACCGGTCCAATGCGTTAAAAATGGCGCTAGCCGACCGACGAGAAAATAATAGGAGCACCACCGTCTATTTAAACCGTTTTGCATGTGGCAACCATTGAATCACTTTTATATGAGAAAAGTAAGTGTTTCTATGATAAAATAAAAAAAATTGCCAAGCTGCGAGTTGCTGGCGTCATTCTTTGCCATCGAAGTACCAGCAACTTTAAAATAACCCGATAACCTTCAAATCAAGAGTGAATAGGCATCTTCTGGGCGAGCTCACTCCATCGTAGGGCACGTCTTTGCCTTTGGCCAGTCTGTGGCCAAGAGTAACTCCATTTATAATAAAAAAATACTAGTTTCTATGATTTTATGGCAACCCTATTGGTAGTTGTCGCTTTCGCCGAGTCGGGCGGCCGCGGGCGCCTCTGATTTACTGCGCACTGACCGATTCATTATTATCACCTGCTCTCTGCGCGTGCCAACCATTGTGCTAAAGGTAAAAGGGCTAGGAGGGCACATTGGGCTGTTCTAATGGCATAGTTAGACAAAGTTATTGGAAACTAATGCCACTTGTGCTTAAAAATGATGATCATGGAAAAGATCCATGCTTATTAGGTGATTATAACATGGGATGATGCTAACTTGTCACTCTATCACTAAAGTAACACTGATTAAACAAGTGTTTCATATTACCCCTGCAGCCCTGTAAGTCTTCTACCTTTAAAATCCTTCACTTCTTTGATACTTATACCTACACGTTAAACTTTCGTAAGACATACATTCAAATAATTAATGAATCTACGGTTGTACTCACGTTATTATATTATCGCTATTGCTGCGACATGTTTCGGGCCAATTCGGAGGCCCCTCTTCAGGCATATAGGAGTTGACGCGGCGGCTAAATTCCGTTTCTTTGATACTTGCCATTATTGAGGCTATTTTGAACTTTGAACTTTTAGTCTCTGGAATCGTCAGGATTAAATGCCCGTTATTGTGATTGAGGCACATCAAACGAAAATCGTCGTAAAATATTCCTATAACCCTATGTAAATATATTCCCGACACATTCGTGGCCCTAATACTCCAGTGTGTACCATTGTTAGGACTTTCGCTATACCCTTGACATCGTTTCAGGCTCATCTTGATGCACTGCCTGTAAGTATAACGAATTACTCACCAAGCGCAAGCGAGCTGACCATTCATACTAGGCAGCGAAGTTAATTCGCTCTAATTTTTCACTTCTTCTTCTTTAAACTTAAGATGGTCTTGTCGGTGGAGCAATCTCCAACTCGTCCGGTCATCTGCCAACTCTAAATAAGAGTGCATATTTTAGCGACATTTTGCGCACTGAATAAGGTACGTACGAATAGGGTCCAGTGCCTATTGAAAAAAACTGACGCATTTATTTTAAACTAGCTTTTACCCGCGGCTTCGCTCGCGTTAGAAGGAGACAAAAGTAGCCTATGTCACTCTCCATCCCTTCACCTATCTTCACTTAAAAAATCACGACAATTCGTCGCTCCGTTTTGCCGTCAAGGACGGACAAACAAACAGACACACACTTTCCTATTTATAATATTAAGTATGGATTGACACGCTATGTTCTTAGCATGAACTTAGCGTGAACACTGTCTGATTACTAACCTGGTGTAGTGTCCCACTGCTGGGCAAAGGTCTCCCCTAGCTCCTTCCTTTCAACTCTGTCACGTGTGTAATCCTGTCAGTGGATAGAATGCGTCCAAATCATCCCGTCATCATTTTCGGTCTGCCTGAAGCTGAACCCCGGCCTGCACCCTCTACGGTAAAAAAAAATCTGAACAAATCTAGTAAAAAAATAAATTCTAATTTAATAGTTAAGTAAGTCTAAGCTAAGGCAGCTGCTAGGCTTGTGTGGATTGTCTAGGATTCTAAACTTAACAAATAGCTACTGCAGAAGCACACATAAAATGGTTCAGTCGATATCTTGACTTTCTCACCTTAGGAATGCCACCTGAGCATTGTGATGCGAACATAAATTCCAATGGGGAAATAAATGGTTATTACTATTTCTAGTTCGAAATTGCAAGACATGTCTTCGCATTGTATGTAAGATTCTTTGAGGTGAAAATGTTTCTATGGCTGGCATACTTTGCATGTTAAAAACACCTTCGATTCCAATCATTCTCGATAGATCCAGTCTTTAGATCCAAAATGGATCTAACGAAACTTATTTTTCTTCATAGATCCAAATGTTATGTTGAAAGTTAGATACTGGATCTACAGGAAAAATACTTAGTAACGTTAGATCCATTAAGTTCTACTATGATCCAGATGGATCTACAGAGAATGTTTTCATCTCAACATAGACATACAAGCTGACATTAACATTCTATTGAACATACTCGTACCTCACAAAATCTTAGAGAGATTACGGATATTCTCTTAATAATTAATATATAAAAGTTAAAGGTTACAAAAAAACAAATCTATCTTTATTTGTACGTCAAAAAGCGTTCAGGAAACCCAATATTTTCGAAACAGGACACCAGGATTACCGACTACTGGTGGACTTTAAAAATAAACTCGTACGCAACACCACTGTTTAGAAGTGAAACGTCGTAAGTGCCTCGTAGTGAGTGTGGTGGATTTGCTTTTTGGATCTGGGCGTCGGAATAAAGAGTATCGGTTTTCAGTTAAGTAGAGTTACTGAACTCTGTAAACGTAGACGATGAAAAGTGCATTTTATTTTCTAGTAATTATGTTAAGGTTCAGCATTTTTATGAGGACTTAATAATAGATTAACGAAACTCAAAAACAAACCTAAAATTTAACCTGGCTAGTATGACTAGACATGGAAGGCTATACGCTTATACATATCTATAAATAAAAATACATGTATTGAGTAACTAGATAAATAACTATATAAATATTCTGTTCCTTTTCATCATTTTAACTATAACATCCTGATGTCCCTGCAGCTTCCGCTCTCTGCTTCGAATATCAAAGCAGAATACATATATATTATTTCGTCAGAAATATCGACATACGACTAATATACGACCTATTCGATATATATTATGTCACATGACTTTTATCGACCGGGATGTAGACCGTGATTGCCTTTTTGTTTTTTGTCGAGCTCCCGATATTTCGACGCAGTTGCATCACGGAAAACTCCGTGAACGTTTTCCGTCAATATAAGTCTAATTAAAATAACCGTGAGTCATTCAAACCTCTTATTTCAACTCTTATTTTATTTCAAAATTTACGCGGTGGTCAAGGGACGTGATAATGAGCAAAAATGATTGACAAAAAAAGTAAATATAAATTTAATTCAAATTATTTAATCTAAAACTCTTTTACATTTAACTTTTTTAGTTCGGTCTTTTGGATCTTGTCACAAAAATGTCTCTTTCGATTCTGTAACTATCCAACTTTCTCTTCTATTAATCATTAAACGACTACACACATTTCGCGTCTTTATTTAAAATTACCGTACCTTTAGCCCTCGTAGATCCAGCATGAATTAGCACTTTCCATTGGCACGAGCACCGCCCACGCGCCTCCGCCGATTGACAGCTGACGGCGTGCGTGCGCACGTGCATGATCTATGTGTAAACATGTCTATTTTATTACTATATAAATTAATTAGGTTGACCGTTAAACTACTGTATGCAATGAGCGATGGTTCTTAATGAACAAAATGAGTTGTTTATGATTTAATGGCGAATAACGACGAAATAAACGGTGTAATGATCAAGAAATAGTACTCTAAACAAGTATGAGATCTTCATTATTTATTCAAATTGTAATTTTACGTTAGTATAGCGATAATTATTATCTAGTCTTGCAAAATGTTTGAAGCGTTTACACGTGAATGCCTGAATTGTCTATTACATTACTGATAAAAGTTTCACATGAGGGTTTCAGATCGTCCACGCATCAACAGTCATTTGTTTTCCCAAATAACGTTTAATAGGCCATGATGTAATAAATGCATCTTCTTATACATGTTCTAAAATCGCGAAATTACAGCGAATTAGAAAACATGTCATGCACCTAAACCATGTCTTGGGAACTTGATTTTTCATTCTGGAAATAAAAAGTTCTTGCGAAGTAAAAATCTTTTTCCATAGGTGGTTGAAGATATGTAAGTAGTTAAGTACATATGCCCAAATGGGAATTACATAGTTACGTGTAGTCATTTTACGTATCGTCCGTGACAATGGCAACGAGCCTATAATGAACCCCACAGCCGATAATGCTAATGCGACAGTCAACTCTGATCCCGCAAGCCTCGATTAACGCTAAACGCTTTTGTATTATTAGAGGATTTCTCCGTCATCCTCGTCAAGCGTTGATGAAAGTTGTCAATGATGCTTTTCCAAATAATTATACGGTGATATACTAGTGTCGGCAAGCTAGCCAACTTTGCTTCTATAATTAACTAACTTTAAACTCTTGTTAAAATTAAGATAAAATAGTTTTTTTGGTAAAGTTACTTTTATTTTCTCTCGTCAAAAGTATTCAGCCTCGCCATTAAAATTTGCGAAAAGTATGTTAAGACGCTACGGGAGCGAAAATGCTAAAATGGAAAGGAGTCCCTATTTCAACTTGGGAATTTCAGTTAAATATACTAGTGTTATTATTATTTACTTAACCTACCGATTTATCGAAAAAAAAATGTCCATTAAGAACAACTTAGGTAAAAGATAAAGCGAAAAAATCTTTAAAATCGAGGTTCCGCTCTCGACTGTTTCCTCCTTCAAAACTTATTTAAACAAAACGAAATTTGAAAATCTGATTAACAATATTTGAAATAATCTGTGTCGGAATCTTGAGTATCACACCTTTTTTTGAGCGCATATTGAAAAAGGCCGTTTTTAGACATTTTTCATTGGGTCTAGCGTCTTTTAAAATAAAAATAGCAATAAAATCAAATCGGTCCGACACGGATAAGAATAATAATAATCTGTGTTGAAAAAATAATTGCTCTATCTTCAAAAACCAGGGAGGAAATAGTCGAGAGCGTTTGTATGGAGATTTGACCTGTATCGTATCGTCTTAAAGAACTATAAAAAACTGCGTGCGTAGCGGAATGCACAAACGCTCACGAAGCGAAACGCTCGTAGATATCTATCTACCTCTATCGCTCTTGCGTATTGGCGCGACAAAGCCAGACTACCTTTCGCGGCGTTTCGTTTTCGTTTCGCGTCGTAGAAATGCCATTCGGCTACGGAGCCTGATATGCAAATACAGCAAGGCTAATTTGTGCAATGCATGTCGGGGGATATATATAGGTAAAATATTAACTTGCCATTTTGTAGCAAAAACTTCGTGTTCATTGTGGAAATTAAATACAGCTTAATGCATGGGAAAGTGCAAGCGTAGCACGTAGGCGCTTTAGAAATGTAATTTTATCAAATTGGTTATTTTACGATGAAGGTTTATTGTTCAATAATGTTATTTCCAGTCCTATATTTTTAGTGAATTTATTTTATGCATAGTGATGTTTATTTTTCAATAAATTTATAAGAAGATACGATGAATTTGCGTATGATAACATTATGTAGCAAATTTGCATCGTTAAGAAGGCCTACTCAGTGCTGAAGAGAGGCGTAAATTCTAACGCGGAAATCATTAACGTCACTTTATGTCAAAGTTTAACGAGTAAATGCGTAGGTACCTTGAATACGTATTACATGATCTTTCACTATTAACATCATGAATTTATCTTATGTAAATATTTATGACCATAGTTATATTTGCAGAGAAAATCTGAAGTTCAATTCGTGGTTTGCTCAAATAAATACAGCAATGCTCCGATAATAAGAATTGTTCATTTTGAGTCACAATGCAAAGTATGGTTGGTTCTTTTTATTTCAACCTGTATAAAACTCTCAAAAAAGTAGTACCAGGATTTAATCTTCTACGGCTCATTTACTTCATACCCATTCATGCATTTACATACACGATTAAGCAACATCTAAACACCCAAACATACATACTTTCACATGAACATTAGCAGGATTACTCGAGTTGCGATACCCGTTCACGTCGCTCACCATTATTCGCGATCGATAATACAACGCAATTACAATCGAATTAGAAATCGGACGTCGGATCGGATCGAATTATTGGTTCTGTGCGATTTGCTTGCATAATGGGATTAGACGTGAGGTGGTTTGCCAGTAGAAGCAGAGCTAGTATTTCAACACTTACCACTGTTTATTTATAGACAGTAATATTTGTAGGTACTATTTATTCCGTTCTAAAATGAATAATATAATATCATGCATTATCTTAATCCGTTCCACAGGTGTTTAACGCATGGATCGCATGTTAGTTATGAGGAAAAATGAATTACGTGTAGTACCTAACATTCAATATTTCCATTACCAAAGCCTAAAGACCCTTGTAAATTCAACGTTTTATATGCACATTGCCGTCCCTTCAAAAGCAGGTTCACTTTTAAAAAGTGGATTGTAGTCCTTCCAAAAATCCTCGGCAGATTGTATTTCTTAGGCTCCTTCATTCCCTGTAGCAAAGTAGCAAATCCCGTTTTTAGGCCCCAGAGACCCTCAGCATCAGGAATAGTCTCTTTTGAGATGACAAAAAGCGTCATTAGATTCTTACTTATCAGTTCCTTGTTAATACAAAACTATTATTAGTTTTATATCTTACCTTTTGCGAATCTTCTCCATACCTTCAGTGTAGCACAGCCCTACAGAGTTGCCGCTTGATTGCGTTGAGTCACTTCCAATCATGAGGACTTCACTAGTTCGCGCACACGTCTGTGATATCGATACTATCGAATTATATCATTTCTAATTGCATACCCGTGTCATTGGTTGTAGTCGTTTATTTTTTGCGGACTTTTGCGAGTTAATGAACACCGTTTTATTGCTTCCTATTTAATTTAATCTTCGATGTTAGTTCCGATTCTTAGAGTTCAGAGAGCAGGGAGGAGGGAGGGGTAGGAGAGAGCGGGTCTAAAAATGCCAGGGTATTGTTCGGAAACGAAACAAAAGTAAACAAATAAAGCGATTTGAGTTTTGTTCTTCCCGAAATTTAATCAACAGGCAAGACTCCAAAAAATCGTGAATTCAAACCTCATCGTCATCCTGTTGTCTTAAAAAATCTGTGCAAAAAAAAAATACAAAAAAGAATCGTAACGGGTGGTATTTTTTGAGATCAGTATCAGTGCCATATATTTTTTTCCTGTAAATATTCCTTGCATAGAAAACATTCTGTAAGTTGCACATACCTACTAGATAATTAATTAGTCTATAATTTGGTACTATGTCAGTTTCTCTTAAGAAACTTTGAGAAAAAAATTACCAAATTAGAACAAGTTATAGAAATACGTACAGACGCAAATGGTCTACTGATGTCGTAATGAAACACTTTATTTCCGTACGTATTATCGCCTTACGTTTACGATTATTACGATTGGTACATAATCTCTGAAAATGAAACTTGAGACGTTTATGACAATTATTACGAGGGATTTTCTCGAGAAGTCGTAAAGTATTCTCAAGCAACATTTATCCCTTACAGTTTTAAATGTGGAATTAAAATTTAAGCCTGCTTATTCAAATCGGGTTAAAAATGATACTTCTACCTTTAACTGCATTTTATTTTTTGTTATTGTGCAACTGCAGGTAAATATGTAGGTATTTCTTACATCAAACATATTTGAGGTACAAGATAAAATGCATGATATTAAATTTATTTTTTATCATGCAGAAACGTAGGCGAGCGATATTACATATTTTTAAATTAAAGGAAAAATGGAAAAATTCACACCTCCGGCAGGACTCGAACCTGCGACCTCTGGCCTTGCCGGGGCCAGGGGCCCGAGGCCAGAGGTCGCAGGTTCGAGTCCTGCCGGAGGTGTGAATTTTTCAATTTTTCCTTTAATTTAAAAATATGCATGATATTAAATAATCAAAAACGCCAAAGCACTCAAAACAATACAAGAAATTTTGTTATGTCTCTGTCTCTGCAACACTCATTTTATGTTAATCAAATAGCAAAGTAAAAATATAATCAATATTATACCTAGGATAGGTCTATAACTAAACGTTTTCGTATTGTTCTTTATATTATGTCTGGCGAAGTGTCTATGAATGGTTTAATCTAACTTTTGTATTCCGTACGTTAGTACGGTACGAAGCTTTGTGTCCTTTTCATCATTCCTACACAAGTATCGTAGTAAATTGATACTGACAAGCTAAGCGTACTTCCGATTCAATGGGCAGGAAACTCGATGATAAATTTAATGTCATAATTCGATTATGTAAATCGATTCCGATTGAACTTTCGGGTTTGACGCAGTGCGTAAAAAACTGCCGTGTCCGTTATCGTGAGCTACTGAGACAGCTGGTACATTAATCTTACTCAATGTTCAATTTCATTTCATCTGCTATCTTTCCTAGTTTGCAAGTTGTGTGCTCGTAAATAACTAGTTATTGGCAAGTGTGTAGACTGAGCAAAGAAACAATTGATCCTAAACGCAGGAAACTTATAGAATGTTAAATGATTCTGGCTGGAATTAATTTTATTACATAAGACAAGTGTAGGCGTCTAAAAAAAGAAATACGCACCATTAGATTTTCTTTTTTAAAATAATTTTGTGTCACTTTTACGCATAAACGTATGATATGACGTTATCAATTAAAAAGTTGTCAAGAGGAATAAAATTGTCTAAGTACATTACAATGCTGTTATCACAAAAACCGACAATTTCTTCTTTCCTTTATTTTAACCTTGTTGTCTTCTGTTGACCTGTAGTGTAGGGCTCGAATCATATTCCGCTATAGACTTTGTTTGAAGGCAGCTTGCATACGAAATCAAACCTTATTGATATGGATGTATGAGACGCGACGGCGACGGTCGCGCGACGGACGCAAGACACGGCGTCGCCTGGGGCGCGTCTTACGTCCTTTCTATACAAAATGTACTGAGGAGGCGTTTTTAGGGTTCCGTAGTCAACTAGGAACCCTTATAGTTTCGCCATGTCTGTCTGTCCGTCCGTCCGTCCGTCCGTCCGTCCGTCCGTCCGTCCGTCCGCGGATAATCTCAGTAACCGTTAGCACTATAAAGCTGAAATTTGGTACCAATATGTATATCAATCACGCCGACAAAGTGCAAAAATAAAAAATGGAAAAAAATGTTTAATCAGGGTAGGTCCCCTACATGTAAAGTGGGGGCGGATTTTTTTTTTCATTCATCCCCAACGTGTGATATATTGTTGGATAGGTATTTAAAAATGAATAAGGGTTTACTAAGATCGTTTTTTGATAATATTAATATTTTCGGAAATAATCGCTCCTAAAGGAAATAAAAGTGCGTCCCCCTCCCCCCTCTAACCTTTGAACCATATGTTTAAAAAATATGAAAAATATCACAAAAGTAGAACTTTATAAAGACTTTCTAGGAAAATTGTTTTGAACTTGATAGGTTTAGTAGTTTTTGAGAAAAATACGGAAAACTACGGAACCCTACACTGAGCGTGACCCGACACGCTCTTGGCCGGTTTTTTAAATTACACTCGGGCGGCGTGGCGCTGACGTCCGTTCCGCGTCTTAAGACATGCGTCGCCTGAGTGTGGGTTGCCGCTAAGGTGTACGCACAATCGTCCGCCCCGCTGCTCGCCCCGCCGAGCTTCTACTCAGGCCTTACACTACATGACTACAGGTTACAGTCAAGTGCAAAAATACGTATCGATTTTATCCGCTCAAAATATGTACCGAGACCTTATTCCGCCGACATAAAGTGCTATGGGACATATTTTTGATAAGTTGTACGCACCCATATGTTTACACTTGACTGTACCACAACAGGGTACGTAGCCAAATGGCGGATAGTCTCTATCGCTCTTGGGTATTGGCGCAACAGAGCCAGACTACCTGTCGCGGCGTTTCGTTTTCGTTTCGCGTCGCAGAAATGCCATTCGGCTACGCCACCTGGTTCTCCACAAATGCCAAAAATTGCGCTCGCGCAGACCACGATAACGCACGGTCTGCTTTTAACGTGATGGCACGATAATGCCTCCCATCTCGAAATGGGCTTCCTGCACCGAACAATATGTGACGCGAATTATTTGCAATTATCTTTATGGCATTTCGGTGACCACACGTGTTCGGTGTCGACGAGAGAAAAGTATATAAAAAAATATTTTTCGTACTTTTTTGGGATGTTTATCGAATACTTAAGTGAGTAATTATTTATTTGTTTTTAAAATGTGTCTGAAATTGTAAGTAGTTCTTCTTCTTCTTATTTAAGAGCTATGTAGCTCTTGTCGGTGGAATATGCGCCATATTTTCCTGTTCTCCGCTTTCCTCTTTAGTTCTTAATACGACATGACACCGGCCTTCTCCTTGAGCCGGTCAACAAAACTCTTCCTGGGTCTTCCTCGACCTCTTCTTCCTTTTACCTTTTTGGCCCCCGACGCAAAAACGAAGGGGTGTTATAAGTTTGACGTGTCTGTCTGTCCGTCTGTCTGTCTGTCTGTCTGTCTGTCTGTCTGTCTGTCTGTCTGTCTGTCTGTCTGTCTGTCTGTTTGTTTGTCTGTCTGTGTGTGTGTCTGTCTGTGGCATCGTAGCTCTCGAACGGATGAACCGATTTTGATTTAGTTTTTTTTGTCTGAAAGCTGAGTTAGTCGGGAGTGTTCTTAGCCACGTTTCATGAAAATCGGTCCACTATGTCGCGGTCGGGGGTTTTTTCAAAATTTTAATTTTGTGGTTAGGTTATGTCATAAGGGGAAGTGTGTTGTCTCATTTAACCCTTTTACTCATAGTCACAGGTGTTTTTGCTAGTTCATGCTTTTGCTACTTGAATACGGTTTGTGGTAATCGTATGAACTCTCAATAAACACTGATCATTGGTTTAAATAAGCCAAATGTGAAAGCCAGACACACTACCCCTTATGGCTGGCTCACTTACCCATCACCATCATCATATCAGCCCTTTATCGCCCACTGCTGAGCATAGGCCTCTCTTCTAGTACGTCACTTCTCCCTTTCCTTTTTCACTTTTTCAATTTACAAAAACAACAATGAATGGATCGTTTATAAAATCGTTAACGTGTTTTTCTTCATTGCAGACATTAAAATGAGTAAATAATTATGTACTTGTTGAAATAAATATATGATTGAGTTTGAGTTATTATACTTTCCGATTTTTCGTTTTTCTCTACTAGTATGGAAATCTGTCGAAAAATCTTTCCCAAAAAAACTTACCTTTTGGTCACAATATTCCTTTAAGGCCGTTGAGTCATCCGATGATGGTATCGGTTCGGTTATAATCAATAAAAGTATCGATTTTTCAAGCGGAGATTATTATCTTTGTTATGTTTATCGCGTATGTAATGGCCGTGTTTACACAACGGCGGCGCGAAGGAAACGGGTATGCAAAGTGAGTGTTCGTGCCTTAAATGGACATTGGATAGTTTGTAGTATTTTTAATAATCGTAGGCCTGGGTACGTAGCCGAATGGCACAAACGCTCACGACACGAAACGAAACGCTCGTAGATATCTATCTCTATCGTTCTGTGTATTGGCGCGACAGAGCCAGACTACCTTTCGGGGCGTTTCCTTTTCGTTTCGCGTCGCAGACATGCCATTCGGCTTCGGCTTCTGGTTTGGCAGAAGTTAAAATATCGTTTTAAGTTTTAGTTTTGAATACTTAAACATTTATTTCATTTACATTTCATCTCTCGTAGGCTTTCAACAATGAGAAACGTTCTCACACAGTCCACACAGACAAGGCAAAATTACTTTGTCAGTGGTCAGACGAAGCCAGCCTGGAATGGTTCCAAATCGCCTAGATGAATATTTATTAGATCAACCAACCGAACGGATGCAATCTCTCTCAACCCTCTACAACCTATTTATTAATAAACAGAGTCGTTGTGAAATATTGCAGCTTTTCAGAGTTCCATTATGTACTTACAAATCAAACCTTTCGAGCGATCTCTAGAATTCCAAATTCTTTATGTTGAACCGCATCCTATTTATTTATTTCTTGACAGTTTCGGGTTCAGGAATGCTGACAGTAAATCTTGATTAACTCAAACTAGAAAAATAGAGGTTTACAATGTTTACAACTATTCCAAATTTCAAGTTGAATAATATTTATTAATGTGACAGACGGACAGACAGACAGACAGAGTCGCACCATAAGGGTTCCTGTTGTACCTTTTTGGTACGGAACCCTAATAAGACCATTATGGAACTTCAGACTTATGAGTTTTTTTTTTACGAGATAGGAGGCAAACGAGCAGACAGGTCGCCTGATGGTAAGCGATCACTGCTATCCATGGACACCCGAAACACCTGAAGTGATGGAGGTGCGTTGCCGGTCATAAAGTTGGGTGGACTCTCTTTTCTTGGAGGTTTTCTTGAAGGTTAGGAAGTTATTCTTTTTTTCTTGAAACTGAAGACATTGCATCCATATTGTTAGCCGGGTTCTAAACATACCCTACTGACAGCTCTGCTCTGCTGTCAGTGGACGAGAAGGAATCAATGGCCGCCCGAATCACAGAAGCGTTGTCTTACATTTAACGTTGAAATAAATTAATAATTCAAGACCTAGTGCGTTTTACTGTTATTAATATATTACATGCTTTACAATCTTATAAATAATACATTGACGCCTTGAACCAAGCTCCCGCTGGTGTCAATGGTGGTATTAAAATGATGTTTTACAATCCGGATACATAAAGTTTGTTGGTCGCTTCCGAACTTATTTGCATGCTACACTGTAAATACTGTAACACAATGTTGCAAACGGCGACTACTTCAGTTTTACTTCTGTAAAAAATATGGATATTGGGAAATTTTATTTGAATCATTTTGCAATCGGCATGATATCTACTTACATGGTACAGCGTTCAGATACGTTTACATTATACGGGAACAAAACACAACTCTAATATTATGAGCATACTCGTAAAAGCGTGCTCAGATATTTTTGTACGAGAAAGTGTGGAACTGTAAATACATATGAACGCGACTATACTTTGTACTAACAATATTGCACTCTATGGTGTAATATGGCTTATCTCTTATATAGCTAGGTTAATTGAAGTTTATGTATAGAATAGTCCAATGATAGTATTTATTTTAATTACTTAGCGACAGTTGAACTTAGCAAACATGGTTTAAAAGTTTGAAGTACAACTAATTATATTCCTTTTGACTACTAGACTTTGACTACTTTGACTACTTGGTACCTTATACTACTAGTATTCTGGTATTTCTGGATCTTTGCTGTGTAAAATAAAATAATAATTACATTTTGCTATTTTTGACATACATCTATGGTACAATCAAGTTCTGGTGAAGAAATGTACAGATATTTATGAACTCGACTGTATGGTAGTGAGCATAGGATCCCCCACCGCACACATAATAATATTACTTACTTCTCTGTTTCTACATATCAACAAAAAGGTACAACTAAAAATTCTAGTGCAACTTTACCGTAAATGTAAATGCTACCTTAGAAGCTTTAATTAATTCAACCCATAACTAATAAATAGTGGACATTCTTCATACCTCAGTCGCCGCGAGCACCGGACGGGTTAATAGATTTCTTCATCTACGGGCCTATTAAGCGGCATTCTGATTTGAAAGTATGATCTCGATCTGATATTACTCCCTGCGTCGTCGATATGAAATCAATATTTCTGGAGATTAATATCAAATCTATATTGTGTATTGGGAATATGAATGCATCTTTTACGGGACATCCGCGGTGTATAGCATTGGAAATCTTTGTAATTTCCCGTCTAATAAAGAAAGGGTTTATGCACTAAGTAAATTGTTAACTTTTATTTATTTAATTTGAGGTGGAAAAAAAGAGATTTTCACTATTTTTAAATAAGCATACCAACTTAAAAAACACAGCATTTAACCAAAAGATACAAACAATGTTGTAAGACATAGGTAAGAGGTATTCCATACTCACCAAACAGAGTCCAGTACTGCTTGCAAATTCTTTACCCATTTAGATACCTCATGTATCATAAAAAACATATAGTAGAAAGTATATTTATACGAATAGCAATTACACTGACACGCCTCTTGACATTTGAATCCTCGCCAATGAAGACGGAAAACGTATCACAATACAATCCAAATGTTAATTCAATTACAATTACATCTGACAGTGACGAGTGAACCTGATGTGATGTAATCGTCGTGTTAATACTTAAATCATCGGTGGATGTTTGTTTTGTTACACAATGGAGTAAATGGCGTTCGATATCGACTCATGTGTCTGTTGGTAATGATATTTTAATAACCGTGTTTGAATAAAGTTTCTGAGGTATCATTGCGATGCGACACTATTATGTCAGTGTTCAAATTGATGTTAGTTTAGACTTAAAATCACTTTTGGTACTGATAGAATTTAATTGTATCGCAGTGACGAGTTGTAAGAATATTTCGAGATTAATGAAAATGATTTTTTCGTCTGATTTTAGGCGAAAAGATCATTTGAAATTATTCGTAATTTATTACATTACGCAGTCATCAATAATATAGCGTCGTAGCATAATTAGTAGGTATATTTAAACACCTCGTAGATATACCTACATAATTTAAAAAGTAGGGATGACAATAGTCATACAAAATGTAACTATCGTAATACAAACTAGAATAGTAACGTGTACCAATCTCACATGACATGTCCCGGGATCTGGTGAAACATTTAGGTTGCCAAAAAGTTGCCAAACGTTGATTTGGGATCGCTACTTGTCACGCAGGTTAATAATGGCAATAGTTTAGCTGAATGTACCAATATTTTAGCTGAATTTACCAATAGTTTAACTGCATGTACCAATCGTGCCTCCCAACTAGAATTACGCCTTGGCCCATCTCGCATGTCCACAGATCTGTAGAAACATTCCGGTAGCAAAACGTTGATTTGGGATCACCACCTGTTACTCAGCTTAAAGGATATGCTTCTCACAAAAATATAATAATTCAAATAAGGATTGTCAATAGTACTTATGTACCTACCAGTCGTACCAACTAGAAAAGTCACTTCTAGAATTGTAGCAATATCTTATCTAGTGAAACACTCCGGTTGCCAAACGTTGATTTAGGACCACTACAAGCCGTGCAGGTTAAAGGATATGTCCAATTAGTTGCGCTTGATGTATTGAAATGGGGCTCGGGGCTGTTATTTCACAAGTAGCTAATGTAGGGGAGTAATTGTTTTTGAACGTGTAAATATATAATTAGTGTAGGAGTGACGTAAACTGCTTACGGCACTCTAAGAGTCATGCAGTCAATCATAAATACGCAAGGTTCGAGTGGTATTGGGCCGAATAAAGCGAATGCATCCAGATTGATGGGCTAAATTGGCTACTGGTTGGACACCGATTATTAGCCGGGGCAGAGGCAGACCAAAGAAGAATTGGCGGGATGACCTCGACGCATTTTGCAGCGACTGGCCGGAGCAGGCGGCAAATCGTGATAGGTAGCGAAAGAAAGGGGAGGTCTTTTCCCAGCAGTGGGACACAAAAATGGGCTAGAAAAAAGGAGATAATATCGTCACTACTTTTAAATAAACTTGTATCTTCGTCTGTCAATGAAAAGAAAATTGTAGTAAGTATGTATGGAATGCATATAGACTTACTGCGTTTTAACTTTGAGGAACAGCGTGAGATACGAGATTTTTTTAAAGTAGTGACGATATCTAAAATTTACTGAAGTTACTGATGAAGGTGATAAGTACTGCACGCTACGATAACGATAACCCAACCCGGTATTGAAACAAATTATTTATTTCAATTCACCAAGTCTGAATGTCTAAGAATGCCTTCCATAATACTGAAGTTGCCGTGGTCGGTAACGCTACTAATTATCAAATCAATTAGTATCGCTTGCAATCTTAGTCTGGGTGGCTGAGGCGTTTCCGCTCTCGAGAACGGCGCGAGCGATGAGCGATAGCGATTTTCCCTTGTTTTTAACCCCCGACGCAAAAACGACGGGTGTTATAAGGTTGACGCGTCTGGCTGTGTATGTGTCTGTCTGTTTGTCTGTCTGTCTGTGTGTGTGTCTGTCTGTGGCATCGTAGCTCCCGAACAGATAAACCGATTTGGATTTAGTTTTTTTTTTGTCTGAAAGCTGAGAAAGTCGGGAGTGTTCTTAGCCATGTTTCATGAAAATCGGTCTACTATGTCGCGGTCGGGGGTTTTTCAAAATTTTAATTTTGTGGTTATATTATTAGTTTCTTACTTTAATCTCGTCTAGTTCATTATTGTATCTATTACCGAAGTACAATCATAATTACTAATGCAATTTTCAACTAAATTAATTACCTGCTATTTACTTAATTAGACACTATTTCGTAGAATAAAATGAAAAAAAAAAAAAACGTTCGTATATGTTAACGATGGTTATTTTTGGTTTCAGGTAAATAATATCAATCGAAGGACCCCATACTACAGCTCTATGACATATTGTATTATGCTTATTAATGGTAAGTACCTATAAAACTCTAAAAAGTTTGTGTTTTGTACCACAAAGAATTCGCATATTTATTTTGTCGCTTCTACGGTCTGTGCGATGATTTGCTTGAATTTATAATTGCCTTAATGGATTTTGAATGGCTTTTCATTACATGCTGTCTGCCTTTGTAGTCAAGAATATACACTAAATCAAATTTCATGCCATTTAAATACAATATATTTATACTATAAGCTTAAAAGTAGCTTAAGTAGCTGTTAAGAAGCGTTTAACGTGAATGTATTTGCAATTTTGCATTACATTGCGGGCCGAATTATTTTGTATAGATGAAAATTTCATTTTAATTCTAAGTCAATAATATTTAAGCTTTCTTTATTATTAGAAAGAAAGACATACTACAGATTATACTATTAAAATTATACTATACTTAGAAAACTAAAACTAAACCTATCTAAAAAATAAAAATAAAAGTAACAGTAGGACACCCGCTCTTGGCAAGCAGTTGTAACGACCACTGAACTGACACAGTACCCCAATTGCGTTTGCGCAATGTTTGTGTTGTTAATTGACGTAAACCGTTTTTTGGTAAGTAACGATTTTTGTAGATCTAAGATAAAAAAGCACTTGTTTTTGCCTTTTGCTTCTGTAACAATTAATAATCCAGACCGTTTTTATTTCATTTATTGTGAACCATTTTTCTATGGGTACTGGTACAGAATCAAGGCTTCTTGAAACCATGACTTTTAGTCACAAACACCTTATAAAAGATTAATTGGAACTAAATAAAAGCACATCTCGGACACTGGCGATTAAATATATGAAAGAGGCGCGTTCCTAGCACACAGTCTAAGCTCGTGTAGGTGAACGCGTACTATGCTTGTATGAGTGACATATGACAGGTCGACTGTTCGCGTTTTTGACAGACGGTAACTGTGAGGTAACCGAGAGGGGGTGGGCGGCACTTTCAGCGGGGAGCGGGAGTGGCCATACTGTATGATAATACTCTTTATTATACTGCGATAAAAGTCTCTAAAACTGGGGGCGGTGAATATTGCAGTTTGCGGCACCTTCGGCTGTGCTCCCAAAGTTAAATACCACATAATGATTGACAAGCAAGTTTAGTGATGTCAAAACTATTTACATCAAAGACAAAGTTCCAATTGTACTCCAACAAGTCTCACCCTAAACTTGAACAGCGAAAGTCCTTAATTGGCCTGAAACTAGTTGAACTAGTTTCATATCGAGGCGTCATCTTGAGTGACACTGTCTCCTTGTCTTGTCCCCTTGTTCCCTTGTCAGGGTTTCGCTTCATTAGTTCGGCAGTTTTTGCAGATAGTGACCCGGTTATACCGGATTGGCGTGATTCATAGTAATATTAGTCAGTGGAAGAGTAAAAATAATTCAACGGATAGGCTTGCTTTCGCAATATTGATCTGCGTGGGTCCACTGTCCGCAGCTCGGCCTGCGGCCTTCGCGTGCTTAGGACCCTTTCAGACACGCTCCGGGCCTTCGGCTCTCCGCGTAGTTACTGGGGGTTGTTACGGTCCGCCGGCGCGCCTCGCAGGGACGCTCCAGGCCTTCGGCCCTACGCGGAGCTCGGCCTTCGGCCTTCGCTGGGTTTCGAAGCTCCGCGTCTTCTTACAATGTATTAGCCTGTACCTTTAAGGCACGGCCTGCCAGTGCTTCAGTGATATCACTTTTTTGTTCTATTAAGACAGAACGATGCCGTCCGGCAAAGAAAATTTTATTCCTCTTTTGATCAGATACAAACAATGATCATTTGATCAGAAAAGTAAAAATATTAGAAAGAATACTTTCGCTGTATTCTAAAGATAAGTAATAAACCACTTTTGACTTTTACAGTTCTGCACTTCACGTTTTGGTCGCGTCCATTCACAGATTACGATCACAAAAAAAAACGAGCAAACTTTATTTATTCATCAGTGACGACCTAATTCCCATTTTATTTACTATTTAAGCTTCTTCCCGCGGCACCGCCCGCGTACTATTCTAATCTTGATTTCCAATAAAAACTTGGGACTCCCATTTCATCCCTTTAGGAGGTGAATTTTGAAAAATCCTTTCTTAGACCTCTACACGCGTCAAGTTTGGAATCTCTAGAACCAGTGGTTTCTTGTTTATATTTAGATATACATATGTGGATTCAGCTTAGTATGTGAAGCCATAGTACCTAAATAGTTAATTAGAATTCAGTATGCACTACACGGATCTACGTACTAGAGGTCAAACATAAAACATTTAGCCAGACTTCTTAATTGCACTTTAATTATTGCCATTAAAAGAAACCGACCCGGTGTACAATATAATGCTGTCACTTGGTAGAATAACATGCATAAAGAACATAAAGTGTCCACGTCAGCCTGTATTTATCTATTATGTCAACGAGCTTAAGTAATAGCACTGTAAGAATAGGCCACGGATAAAAAATAGTTATAGCGTGCTTAATTTGTTTTACAGCAAAAGGAATTCATCAACTATATAAGACTTTAAGTTCTCGTGTTTTGTACATAGGTCGTACCCGATTAAATTCCATTTTTGTACCTTTTTGACATTTCGGCCAGGTTCCACTGGCCGTGGTTACGGAAGACTTAGACCTGATTTAGACGGCGTGCGAACTCGCATGCGATTTTAGTTACATTGCGTGATGTTGAGGGTACATACAATTTTGCACAGTAATCAAATACCGCAATGTAATAAAACTCGTATGCGAGTTCTCGTACCGTCTAAATAGGCCCTTAGGAAGACGTATGCAGACGGAAGAAGGTCTTTAGCTTTAGCTAGAAGAAGCTTTACTAAGAAGCGTTTGGCCTTCGAAATGAGATATCGCCACCTGTCCCGATCCTGCGCAGCCTCTTGCCAGTCACTGACTTGAAGCTGACGCAGATCCGCCACCACACTGTCCTCCCAGCGATACTTGGGTCTACCCGCCGGACGGCCACCAGCCGGTCGACCCAAGAAGGCTCTCTTGACAGCCCGATCGTTTCCCATTCTAAGTAAGTGACCAAACCAGCGAAGTCTGGGCTTTCGCAATCGTCCAAGTAGCTCGAAAGTAAATACCTCCACTTACTATAATCCCGACTTTCTCAATACAAAGCAGACATTGCGAATGATTTACGCGGTACAACACTATCATCGGTAAAGGTGCGCTTCCGCCCAATCCTGGCATTGCGATCGCGAGACGAGTACGCGTGAGTGTTTGCTCGTAAAAATTTGAAAAATGGTAACAAATTGTAACTTCCCAGAAATGTCCAAATTGACAAAAAAATCGTGCGGCGTAAAAATACCCCGCATAAAAACTGTGGAGTCTGAACATAGTAAAATCAAAATGTATGATAGTTTTTATTGAAAACATTTTTTTTCGAATTTACATAATAGTACATAATCCAATTATGCAAAAGGTGAAAGTTCGTATAAATCAACCTGTTAATTTATGTGTATTAGCTACGTATTTGCGCAAGGCCAAGTTTTAGGTTTTTTTTATTGTGAAACAATATTTTTCTGTCATGGAAAGGTGAAAGTTTCGTATTCTTGAACATGTTAATCAAACTAACATGAAATTAAATTTTCTACATGTAGCTGCTCTCAACTTTGATAATACCTCATCAGAGGTCAAGTTACACTGGTCATTTGTGGCCCAACTGATTCACCCCACCTGGCCTACCAATGGCAACACTCGGGCAGGTTCACGTGTACTATAAATTTAACAGCTCCGATCGACATGCAAATAATGGCTGAGCATCACGATTCCTATGACGTGGGGTCAACCGCAGATATGTTTTTAAATAGATGCCGGCGACTACGAAGTTAACGCTCTATAATTAGTAGAATTGTTGGTAGATTTTTGTTTATGAAATATAAGAAGAACAAGCGTGGTAAGCGACAATATTCCCAATTAACATTATTTTTCTAATTTGTATAACCATGATTGTAAGTATTGTAACAGCCAAATTAAAAATAACACAGAAATATCTTAACGTTATTTGATTACTCTTACAAAACGTTTATATTTAAAAGATTTACAGCAATAAACTTTACTTAAACAGCAATAAATGTTCATCAAAATCTTGCAGTTAGCAAAAGTACCTTAGAAAGTATTATCGTTTGCACATAAACCATTTATCTAGTAGACATTAAATTGGTAAATGTAGTATACCTATTTATAAAAATCACCTCGCAAGTAAGCAATAATAATATCAATAAAATGTAAAAATTAACGCGCATATTGTCGCTAACAACATTCTGGCTCCCGCTCAAAATGGATGTAGGGTTGGGTCCCGTGGTACTAAAGAGCTCCTCCTCATAGACATGACCATCTGCCAACAAGTTCGGCGGAACAAGGGAGCCATCTCGGCCGCTTGGATTGACTATAAGAAGGCCTATGATTCGGTGCCTCATTCATGGCTGAGAAGGGTATTGGAGCTGTATAAACTTGATGCAGCTTTAATATCCTTCCTGGCTGCATGTATGAGGCAGTGGATCACAGTCCTTCGTCAACCAGGAGGCAGGGATGGCCCCCCTGGCCCGCAGGACTTCATAAGGATTGAGCGAGGAATATTCCAGGGTGACAGTTTGAGTCCATTATGGTTCTGCCTAGCTCTGAATCCCCTCAGCACGCTGCTGAAGGATTCTGGGCTAGGTTGCCGGCTTCGGAGAGAGGGTGAAGTCATCTCTCACCTTCTGTACATGGACGATCTCAAACTATTTGCACCGAACACCCAAGACCTGATGGTGCTATTGAAAACCACAGAAGTTTTCAGTACCGCCATCAGAATGGAGTTTGGTGTCGATAAGTGTGCGGTCATGCATGTACAGCGGGGGGAGGTTGTAAATTCAGAAAATTTACAACTTTCTGAGACGATGTCGTTCAGATCTATCTCTGAATCAGAAACCTATAAGTACCTTGGTATGTCACAGTCGTTGGGTATTGAGGATGTTGGCATTAGACGGTCGGTGAAGGAGCGCTTTTTCAGTCGGCTCACAAAAGTCCTTAACAGTCTTTTGTCAGGAGGCAACAAAGTGCGCGCCTTTAACGCCTGGGTAATGCCTCTACTCACATACTCCTTTGGCATACTACGGTGGACCCAGACTGAGCTGGACGCCCTGGATCGGAGGGTCCGTTCACTGCTTACCACACATCGTATGTTACACCCGCGCTCGTCTGTTATGAGATTGTACATCCCACGGAAGTGCGGAGGTCGAGGCTTCCTAAATGCCAAAGATCTCCACAACCGTGAGGTGTACAATCTCAGGAATTACTTCCTTAACAACGAGTGTGGGATGCATCGTGATGTGGTGGCAGTTGACGGAAACCTCACGCCGCTCTCCTTGGCGAAAGAGAACTGGCGCAAACCTGTGGTACTAAGTACTGCGGACCGCAAGGCGGTATGGGAGAGCAAGCAGCTACACGGGCGGTTCTACAAGGCCCTCACGGGACCCGATGTAGACCTGCTCGCATCGGTGAACTGGTTACGATTCGGGGACCTCTTCGGAGAAACCGAGGGTTTTGCCTGTGCAATTGCGGACGAAGTTATGATGACGAACAACTACCGGAAATATATCCTGAAGGACGGTACGGTCGACATTTGTCGGGCATGCCGCCGTCCCGGAGAGTCACTCAGGCATATCATTTCCGGTTGTTCTCATCTTGCTAACGGCGAGTACTTGCACAGACATAATCTCGTAGCCAGGATTATTCACCAGCAACTTGCTCTTCAATACGGCCTTGTGGACCGCGAAGTACCGTACTACAAGTACTTGCCTGCGCCAGTTCTTGAAAATGGTCGTGCCACGCTCTATTGGGATCGATCTATTATCACTGACAGGACTATTGTAGCCAATAAGCCTGACATTGTGATAATAGATCGACCGCAACGCCGGGCCGTGCTCGTTGACATCACCATCCCCCATGATGAGAATCTCGTGAAAGCCGAGAAGGACAAGTCCAGTAAGTACCTAGACTTGGCTCACGAGATAACCGCCATGTGGGATGTTGATTCAACGATCATTGTTCCGATAGTCGTTTCAGCGAACGGTCTCATAGCGAAGAGTCTCGACCAACATCTTAAGAGACTCTCGCTAGGTGGCTGGATCAAGGGCCAGATGCAGAAGGCGGTGATCTTGGACACGGCGCGGATAGTCCGACGGTTCCTCTCTCTGCAGCCCTAACCACCGGCAGCTTGGGCCCTGCCCCGCTGCTGGCGGCACCCTAGGTTAGGTTTTTTATAATATGTTTATATGTTTTTATATTGTTTTGTAAATGTTTTTATATTTTATTTTTATATACATATTGTAAAAAACCTAGTAGCCTAGAGAGTGAAAATAAATACTGAGAATATCAATAATATATTAAACTTCATCAAAGCGTCAAAAGGATCTCTACTTGTTGGCTTTGCTCGACTCCCAACAGCCATATGCCCGTAATGGGAAAGACATTCAATCAATAATTTAAAAAGAAAAATAATTGAGAAATCCTAATATCCTTTATTCAGATATATGTCTGTGGGGTCACCGATTGAGTCGGGGTCTAAATTGGCGTCCGTAACGCGAGCCGCACAGGCGATTTGTCCGCGTCACATTGGTTTACGGTGACCCAGTGGGAATGTCAAATGAGTTTTATGGGATTCGCAATGCTTAAGGCTTAGATTTATTGTTTGCATCTAATTCCCATCTTAAATGCCGGCAACGATTATGTAACACCTTTTGAAAATTCCATACGTGACGGTTATTGCTTATCTTTAGTAAATTTTAATGCACGCTTTCCTCCTAATTCTCAGATGAAAAACTGTGAGTCGTTCATAATAACACAATCATTGGTTTCAACCGTTAAATTACCTAATTTACATGTCATTAGGTTACTACTTAATCCTACAACATATACCTATTTTGGTTCGCATCATTTTAGCTATGTTTTTGGTAAATTTTGATATTCTGAGCGATTAAATTTTTTTTAACGTAGCTAAGGTATGTGCCGCGTCTGTCATTGTAAGTGCCATTTTGGATTTCAAAATTATTGATTGTATGAAAATTAGAACTGTCGCTAAACTAAAATTCTAAGCTATATCATATTTTAGCTTAAAATAATATTCATATTCATTTATTCAATGCAACCATGGTATTTTACAGAGGTGTTTACAGATTGTAGGTACAAACATGGACCCCACTAGGGTGTAGCATTTTTACATATTATAAATAGTACAACGATACAAAACAAAAACAACATGCACTTACAGCTAAGTTTGGTCTCCTAGGAAGTCATGCAAGGAATATGGGCACAAATTCAGTAGATAGGACTTTAGTTTGTTTACTAGATCACCTAACGTATCTAACGTACTCCACTTTCACTACACATCGCTATTTGAAACGACATTGTATGTCAGTTTTGCAGGTAAATAATATCGATTTAGCCAAACCATGTCAGATCAATCAATCAATCAATCAATATTTCTTAGAATGTGGTACATTGTAGGTTGGTAATACATTTTTTGATCAGCACATCCTGCCACATACGGCATAGAAATAATAATGTATGCATGTCATAAAATCAAGTCACTTGCTTATATAAAAAATATTCTCTAAATATCAAAATTATTAATTTTAAATAAAGTGTAATTATATTCAAGTTTTATAATAAATGTATTTTTATAATTAGTTCATATTCATATTATTTACAATTAGGCGGCATCTAAGAACTCTTTAATGGAGTAATAACGTTTTTCAATTAAATATGCAACCAATTGCTTTTTAAATTGATGCAATTGAAGGTTTTTTATTTCAGACGGTATTTTATTGAATATCCTGGGTGCCATTACAAAGAAGCTATTTCGCATTAATGCTGTTTTCATGAGTGGAACATACAACTGACCCTCATATTGAGGACGTATAGGTAGCCTACGTTTCTGTGTTACATAAATAAACAAGTCAGGATTTATTTTTACAAAGAGAGCCACTTCAAGTATGTATATTGAAGTGTTAGAAGTCTTAATGATTTGAAAAGTGGGTGATACACGATGTATGTCATTATCGAGCTCACGCTAGACG
The DNA here is from genome assembly GCF_023078275.1 of Leguminivora glycinivorella. Classification (NCBI taxonomy): domain Eukaryota; kingdom Metazoa; phylum Arthropoda; class Insecta; order Lepidoptera; family Tortricidae; genus Leguminivora; species Leguminivora glycinivorella. The sequence goes on from NC_062977.1 coordinate 3,664,733, forward strand.
TTAAATGTTATGTTGTGTCGCACAAAACATGAAAATTTCTCCTCAGGGTATGTAGCCAAATGTACAAACGCTTCCGATAATATCTTTGTTACTAGTTAGCTATCTCCGTCGCTCTACCGTATTGGGGCGACTGAGCCAGACTGTGTTTCGATCGGCGTCTAGCGTCAACGATTGTCATTTCAGCTGGACCTGGTGTCACAGCATGGCTATATTAGAGAGGTTAGTATTCGAGAAGATTATATGAAAGCTTGTGATATTTCTAATTCGGTCATGAAAGTATTAATTCTTCCTTTTGATACAATACTATTTTGTTAAATTGTTAGAATAACTATCTACACAGATGACGGCTACAGTTATATCTAGTAGTCACAGAAGTTTAAACTATTCCTAACCCATATATGCCCATAGGGTCGTTTCGACCCACTGCTGAAAACACACTACTAATTGAAATAAGTAGGAGAATGAGGTGGTCACCTCAAAAATAGGGAAAAAATATATGTGTTGTGCACATATATAGGCTAAGCATATCTCTTAAGAAATATTTGTACTTTTTCTCAGTAGAAATAATTTGTACAAAGCGTACACAAAATAGCAACATAGCAAATACAGCTTTGATTATCATTATTAGCATGTTCTTGATCAATCGTTTCTCATAAAGAACAATTATTATATTATACCTTTAACCTTGGGATAAGTAACAAAACCTGCTATCTATTTCACTAAATATTATTTCCGAAAGCGGAACTGAATCGTATCTAAACTAGGTACCTAATAATCTTGTATACCTCTATTATAACGTGTAGATAAGTTTGTATCATGACAATGTCACTAGCTGTCATAAAATGGTCCGAATAGGGTCGCAGTGGCTATATTAGGTTAATTTAGCGATAGTGCCGTGATCGATGGCTTAACGCGTGCGCCGGCGCTGCGCTTGTTGTTCCCATTGCTCGTGGAAGTCGTGGAGTAAAAGCTAATCAAAGATTCAGTCAAACTACGATATAAAAAAATCCCGACATAATGGACCGATTTCGTCAAACATGGCTAACAAATTTAACACTCCCGACTAAGTAATTAAGCTTTCAAACAAAAAAAAATCCAAATCGGATCATCCGTTCGGGAGCTACGATGCCACAGACAGACTCATACACACATAGGCAGACATACAGTTAGACAGACAAGTCAAACTATAACACCCGAAAATGACAGTCACAGGCCTGAGGCAGTATTTTCTAGTGACTAAAAGATCAAATTCATCGAATTTCAGACATAAAAAAATTACCGATAACCGGTCATTTGAGTTTCCTAAGATGATGAGATCAAACTAACGTGGTCTACCCGAAGTGTCTACGGCATCGCAAGCAAAGACAACACATGCTGTCAGAGGTTAAACGCCCACTTTGCGCACGATCGCGCGCTATTGATTCAGCGGCCACGACCGGGATATCGGGATATCTCGGACTGTTTGCGTTGACTGATGTTGTGTTGCGGAGATAAGGGTTTCGATTTCACTTGTTTTCGTTTATTTTGTAAGTTCCGTGTTCGATATATACACTACACTAGCTTTTTGCCCGCAGCTTCGCTCGCGTTAAATTCGGATATTGCAGAATGCTCCATTTAAACTTCGGATCCCCATTTTTTTTAGGGATGCGGAGGGGTTAGAAAAAGACAAAAGTAGCCTATCACTCCATCCTTTCAACTATTTCCACTTAAAAAATCACTTGATTCGTGAAAGACGGACAAACAAACAGACACAGACACTTTCCCATTTATAATATTAGTATGGATTGAATAAGATTAAGTATTATTACTGACGCTTGTTGTTGTTATTGCATTTTCCTGGACAGTAGAGATAATAAATCTAAATTTTTTGGTATTAAACTATTTCATCAGGCATTTTTGTGATAGTCATTTCTATAGGAAGCATTTTACTAGAAATATTATAAAAACTCATATTTTTGAATTTGGTAATTACTACCTAAATCACTGTAAATTGTTTATGCTGATCCGACTCATAATCTCATAATATATGTAATTTTATGAATTCTGATACGAAGAATTTATCTAAGAAAACCGTAAAATCTAAGTATAACCACTAAAGTCCGGACCCATTCATCATAACCATTACCTTAGTCCATAAATCTAAGTAAATCAATGTATCTACGTGTAGCGAAATAGAGGAGAAAATCTCGCAAACAAAAGAGCAATGCTCGGAGCGACTGGAGGGTACATTCTCAATTGTCCGATCCGATTAGAAATGCAATTGAAATTGAATTGGCAGTAAGTGTCACTAACACTTGCTTGAACTATTGCCACGCTATATTGCACTGAGTTGGAACTCCTCTTCCATACTGCTCTCTTTACGTTCCTGTATTTAGTTATAGTACAGAAATTGATTTAGATATATATTAAGAAATAAAGGGAAAATAATTTAAGCATTACTTTTGAAATAGGCTACTTGCATCCTAGTCAAATCAGATTCTTTTTAAGACATGGAATTTATATGAAATCGAATTGAGTGACGTCACGGTCAACTCAGTTACTTTATATATTTCTAACTACTTGACTTATTAAATGGAAATTGGATTTAAAAACAACTTCTGTTCAAGTTTTTCTACTAATTATATGATGCTTTATTTCGTGCACGGTATAAAATATTTTATTTTAACTACAGTCAAGTTCCCTATACTCGCGTTAATTTTTTTCTTCTTAAAACAAATGAAACTGGCAGACATGGAGCGCCATATACGCCACATATGACGTAAAAGTCGTTCTAAATGAGAATAACTCCGATTGTACTGTACTGTACTGTATTGGAGAAAATAGGCAGGGCAGCAAGTTTGTCTGCCACTCAAGTTCAGGAAAAATATTGTCAAACTTACCATTCCCACAAGAGTATTATATATTAGATTTCTAGATAGATTTCTTTTATCTTTGTATCTGTTTGCACTTTCTTTATGTATTGATTATAGTTAGTAATAATATGACATTTAGAGACTTTATACATCTCTAATTCTATATCAGTGTATAGCTACTTTGCTTATGATTAATATTTTTAGTTAATATTTCTATTAATTTCATTTGTTTAACTTTAATGAATACTCTGTAATGTCGACATGTAAAAGTGCCCCCGTGGCCTATTTGCTGAATAAATGATTTTGTATTTTGTATTTTGTATAGTACTTTACCTACCGATGGTAATAAAAAAACTTATTTTCATTGAAGTAATTGAATTTGTTTCCGAATGTCCCCGATTCGCGGTCAAGGAATATTTACTTGCGTGGGCGCAGCCGGCAATTTTCTTTATAGCTACATTATCTAATGACGGACACGGCGCATAAAACACTATCTTTCAACGTATGATAAGGAGGAAATTGCTCAAATGAGCCCTAAACACATTACGTCACTTCCGTGTTAAGTGACCATTTTAATGATTAGGTGGGCGAATCAACTTTTTTACAAAAAATGTTTCTGGATTTACAAAGAAATCGAATTTCTAATTAACACATTCTCATTTCATTGGGTTTAACAGTTAGGGCCTTACATTATTTTTTAAAAATATTTTGAGATTTGATAAATCGACTGAAATAGTGACTTCCTAGTCTTATTTTACCTTTTTGTAGTAGGAGTTATTTGCCAAGAGTGGCCCTGAAGCTTTAGTAGTTTCATGTGTTCTGCCTACCCCTTTATGGGATACAGGCGTGATTGTATGTTGTTGTCAAGAAATATAGTTTTGAAAAGAACATCTGTTTTACTGATGTTGATATAAGTAGACTTAGGGCCAATTGCATCAACCACATTTGACAGACACATCTTCGTCACGCAGCAGACGTCTATGGAATTTCCCATACAATAAAATTTAACGAACGCTTTAACGGTGACAGACGGTTTGATGCAACCGGCTCTTAAAAATGGAAAACTGAATATTTTTCCTAAAATATGTAGAAATTTTGTTTACCAAATGATTCCATGATATCTAAAAACATAACAGTTTTATTTCGTGAAAGCCGCAGTGTATTTTAGGCCAATCTAATATAAATGTCTGTCTGTCTTTCTGTCAAAGTTTTGGTGCTAGCAATTATGAGAGAGCTCTGTCTAATTTGATGCAATGCAGCTTTTCAGCCTAAAAACATTACCAGCTAGTTCTGTGAGTGAACAGAGAAAACTTCACCATATAAACTCGTTTAGAAAATTAGATACAAAATTCAATGATGTCGATATACTACATACACAAACTAACGTTACGCCTGTATTGCCACACGTAGTAGGCAGAGCATAAAAAATTGCTCAAGTTTCAGTCTCGTTGAAAGAAAACGAAGTCGTAACTTTCCAATGACAGGTTGCCAACCTGTCGTCCACACAACAATGGAATCCATATCCCACAGTGGACTTCGAAGACACCCCGGGAGAAAAGGTGGTGGTAAAATTCTTAACCCGTCACCACTCGGGGAATGATTTCGATACTAATGTGTCCAAATATGTGCCTTCTTTTCCCACTTAAATTCGCCCATTTGATCGTCAGAAATAACCTTTTATTTATCTTATACTTTTAAACGAGCAATTCTTGTATATTTATTTATTTATTTATTTATTTATACATACCGACGATCTCGGAAACCGCTCTAACGATTTCGCTGAAATTTGTTATGTGGGGGTTTTCGGAGGTGAAAAATCGATCTAACTTATCCTTAGGTCTCGGAAAACGCGAATTTTCGAGTTTTCATGCGTTTTTCTTCGCGCGCCATCTCGTGTGCAGTAGATGTATTGTTAAGACAGAATTATTTCGGTCGATGTAAGTACTATTTATTATAAAGACTAGATGGCGACACAGATCAAGGCGTCGCATACGAAACAACAAACATTAGGTAACTTATAATTCGCGGGCGAGGTGTTATAATATTTTCAAGTCTTTATATTAATGAAAAGAATACTTAACACGAATAGAAAAATTCACTATTTGAGCTTTTGTGGTGTAACGCGCTCCATCTCGTGTGGAGTAGTTGTATTGTTAAGACAGAATTCTTTCGGTCGATGTAAGTACTATTTATGAGAAAACTAGATGGCAACACAGGTCAAGGATACAAAATAACAAACATTGACTAACTTATGAATTTTATGATTCGCGGGTGAAAACACTTACGTATTCATTAAGTGTTTTAATTATTATTACGAATTTTAAGCTTCTTGTATTATCTCAGTACTATTTTAAAACTCAATACTTCAAACAGATGTGCTATTACATTCTAGAATTATCTGGAAATAATAGGCACATACCGCCATCTCTATTTGAGCTTTCGTGGCAAAACGCGCGCCATCTCGTGTGGAGTAGTTGAGTTGTTAAGACAGAATTCTTTCGCTCGATGTAAGTACTATTTATGATAAAACTAGATGGCGACACAGGTCAAGGATACGAAACAACAAACATTGACTAACTTATGAATCTTATGACACGGTGTTTTCAGTCAAAGGAAATAGTAAATCCGATGTACTTTGTATATGTTTAGGAAAATTAACGATAGAGGGCGTGAAAAACAATTTTATGCCGTAGTGCAAGTTGTTCGCTAGATGTCACTGTTACCCCCGCAAACTGGGTAATGATTGTTATCGTAAAATGTATAAGTATTTTTTGATGTCCAAAATTTTCGCTAGATGTCGCTGTACCACCCGCAAACTAGCGAACGGCATTCTATGGCCAATTACATGTATTAAATTGTAAATTTTGTTAATGTCCTGTTTTATTGGCAAATAAGTTAGCGTTCAAATATATACTATTCAATATACTCTATGTCTTATGATTCTCGGGTTATAAAACTTACGTATTCATTAAGTGTTTTAATTATTATTACGAATTTTAAGCTTCTTCCGTTATCTCAGTATTATTTATTTTAAAACTCAATACTTCAAACAGAAGTGCTATTATGCGTTATGTTGATTGTGTAAACTGTCAGATAATTATGTTTAAAGTAAAATAAAGTACCTATACAACTATAGTGTATCAATTATTTGTTTATTTAAGTGATTTACTGTTGATTTTTTCATACAAATTTGTTTGGAAGTGGTAAGTCTGTCATGTAAAAAACACAAGAAGTATAATAAAATAGAACACCGAGCGAAGCTCGGTCGCCCAGGTACTAAACTATTAAATGGATAAGTTATTTCATGACTTTAACCAATCGACGTGCTTTGAATGTACTTGAGTGTAATAATAATATTATGGAGTGCTAGAGTGCTATTTCATAACCATAAGAAGGAAATGTTAATCTTTGTTACCACATCCTCGTTTAACCACGTTTCTATGCTTAAAATTATAAGTACCTACCTATATGTTACTAATTGCCAACATTGTAAATTAAAACGAGTACTGTGTGTTGAATTCTGCGTTCTTTTCGACATGTGGATTTTTATGACCTTATTTCTCAAAAAAATCATCTGACAGTGCTATCCCTGGCTACCAACAAATGAACAAAATCAACCATTATCATTCACTTGCCCTTTTTCCATTATAGTTGGGGTCGGAGCAGTAGATCTGCCATTCCTCTTTATCAGCCGTAATTTCCATACTAACACCTTTCACTCTCATATAAATCTTCACACAGCCCATCCATCTATTCTTAGGCCTTCCACTACCCTTGTATCCATCCACCTTCATATTTACCACTCGTTTTGTAATATTGCTTTCATCCCTCCGTTAATAAATCGAGTGTAATGCAAACGTACTGAGCTAACTAATAGTAGCTCAGTACGTTTGCATACAAACTTCCACAACTTCAGTCTCGTCATAAAAGTGGACTATTTCCAAATATCTGCAACATAGTAGTTAAAACTATTTTATCTTTACCAATAGGCTACTTGACCCTTTTTTAAAGTATGTCTTAGATGATTAAGTACTGTCCAATTAACCGAAATAAAATATCACCATATTTAATTATGACTTAAAAACAGCAAACAATATTTTTAAAGTATACTTTTACGTAATCAGGCGAAAACAACACAGTCATGTTAATCTATAGATTCTGTGCATCAGGTCATTCTACTCGTAAACAACATTTTCTGACTTTTTAAGTATGAAGCTTGCGCCTGTGTGGTGACGGGTTAAGAATTTCACTACCCCCTTTCTTCCCGTGGGTGTCGTAGAAGGCGACAATGGGATAGGGGTTAAATTGTGGTGTAGGCGAGAGGCTGGCAACCTGTCACTGCAATGCCACAGTTTCGTTTTCTTTTAACCCCTTATTTGCCAAGAGTGGCCCTGAAGCTTTAGTAGTTTCATTTTCTCTGCCTACCCCTTTATGGGATACAGGCGTGATTGTATGTATGTATGTATGTATGTATGTATGTATGTATTAAGTATGAAGGCATAAAGTTCAAAATGTCAGTGATTGTTTTGACATGCAGTGAGGGTCGAATTCGATGACGTCACTTCATCGCCGACAGCGTTTTCGGTGGCCAAAATAAATAAAAAAATACACACACTTTTAATCGAAAATACGTAGTCATCATACACCTTTAATATCCAAAATCTATAAATATTGTTTTTTTATGTCAAAGACTACATAAGACAATCATTTATTGTGCCAAATTCGATATGAGTCTAGTAGCCTATTGAAATGCCTCACAAACCCCTTATTCCTCAGCTTGTCCAACGTCCAGCCCTGTCCTATTGTTTCCCGCTCGTATGGCGGTCACCAGATAAACCGAACCTATAAATAACAGTATTATGTCGACTGTAGTCGCTACCGATTTTATATGTACAGCTTTATTTATTACCCCGATCGATATTCCGATTTGCATTGTCGAATCGAAATTTGCTATTGTGATATGTGCAACCGTCGTGTGGTGTTAAATCAATATAATTTATGGGGCATTGACCTCTCAGTGGAACTGGTTAGATAGATTTGAAGGCTGGTTAGATTTATCTATGAAATCGTAGGCCTGAAAAACAATATACGAATTTATAGCCTAAGAGCGGTATAATTATATAGATAATTAATTTCTCAAAATCCAAAATTGTGAAATAAAACTTAGTAAATTAGGACTTTTACAGACTACTGATAGTGATAGGTGCATACTTATTAATTAAAATCAAATAAACCGAAATAAATGTGTCTACTAAAAATACAAATTAAATTATTTTCTATGAGGATAAATTAATTTGTTTTAGGAATAAAATGAAATAGTATTCCCCTTAACTGCTTGAATGGTCAATGCCATTTAAAGACATTTGATGGCTTTGCTGTTGATAATATTTTGCCTGTTGTAAGAAGATGTAGGTATACCATGAGAATACGACAAATATTTGCAAAATATCTTCACCACCAATAACCCCAATCATAAATAGCTCTCTTTCAACAGCATATTTCAATATCTCACTCATTGCGTTCGAACATTAATGTTCCATTCACGTTACCCGTAACTCAGTATTAGTGTAAATACCCCCGTTGTAGGTAAATGCCCCATAGTTTACCGTGTTTGCGTTTCAAGTAAAGACATTAAGCTAGAAATGAAACACGACTTACACATTCAATGAGATTTGCGAACTTAATATAGCTTGAATAAGCGCAAAGGCCTATTATTATTCAATAACAACCATTTGAAATCATATGTAAACGATCTGGGCTAGATTTTATATTTCCTTACGAGATATTAGACTCGGTTCCAATGGGTGGTTTTATTTGTTCGACCACCCCGGTGGCATTATCCGACTTCCTTATGCAAATTATTGCAAATGGTTACTTTCGTCAGCGGAATAAGTATGCGGAGTAGGTGCGCTTGCCAGTGGAATAGTGTTGGTGCACTTAACTTGATAGCGGCTGTTTACCATGATAGAGATAGTGAAGGAAAAATATATTATAAAATATATAAATAATAAAACCCCGGCTAGTACCAATGAGTTTTTCTGAACTTATGTGCGAAATGTCATTTGATATTTGGCCAGTCGCTTTTCGGTGAAGGAAAACATCGTGAGGAAACCGTACTAATTCCAATAAGGCCTAGTTACCCTTCGGGTTGGAAGGTCAGATGGCAGTCGCTTTCGTAGTAATAACTAGTGTTTATGCCAAATCTTGGGATTAGTTGTCAAAGCAGACCCCAGGCTCCCATGAGCTGTGGCAAATGCCGGGATAACGGAAGGAGGATGATGATGTATTAGATCAAGAGCCCAGGCCCGCCAGACCTTCCTCAAATTCTCAAGGATGAATCTTTGGGACAATGTAGAGTTCACATCGGCGTTTAATGTGTGCATATTTTCTAGTTCGGCCCATCGGCCAATTTTTTGCTATCAAGTGATGAAGGTGAAAAAAAAAAGTGCTTACTTTCCTTAAATTCTCAAGGCTGATTTTTATATATGTGTTAGAGCACATTGTTAGAAATTGGTTATCATCAATGCCAGACCGTTTCCGCCGGCCATAACTTTTACCAGACGCGACAAAGTTGGCAAAAAACGACTCTAACTTACCTCATTTTCTCAAGCCTGATTTTGATATATGATACGCAGGGACCTATAACTAGGCCGTTTGTAAGCAGCCAGACCAATCGGATGGACCCAACCATCCGCCAGACCGACTTAAAGTTTCGATATGAGCATTAGTAGAATTGAAATATTCCGGGTCTATAAAAGCTAAAAACTTGAATTTTCTACATTAAGCTACGTGTTATATTGTATACTTGACGTAATAAGCGACTTTCAAAAATTTTACTTCTAAGGAAATAAAAAAATGAAAGTTTATATGTGGTGCAAGATTAATTTTAAGCTATGAATTTTATTTACACTGCGTAAGTACATGTGTATTTTATTATAAATATAACTTTTACCAGACGCGACAAAGTTGGCAAAAAACGACTCTAACTTACCTCATTTTCTCAAGCCTGATTTTGATATATGATACGCAGGGACCTGTAACTAGACCGTTTGTAAGCAGCCAGACCAATCGGATGGACCCAACCATCCGCCAGACCGACTTAAAGTTTCGATATGAGCATTAGTAGAATTGAAATATTCCGGGTCTATAAAAGCTAAAAACTTGAATTTTCTACATTAAGCTACGTGTATATTGTATACTTGACGTAATAAGCGACTTTAAAAAATTTTACTTCTAAGGAAATAAAAAAATGAAAGTTTATATGTGGTGCAAGATTAATTTTAAGCTATGAATTTTATTTACACTGCGTAAGTACATGTGTATTTTATTATAAATAAAACTTTTACCAGACGCGACAAAGTTGGCAAAAAACGACTCTAACTTACCTCATTTTCTCAAGCCTGATTTTGGTATATGATACGCAGGGACCTGTAACCAGACCGTTTGTAAGCAGCTAGACCAATCGGATGGACCCAACCATCCGCCAGACCGACTTAAAGTTTCGATATGAGCATTAGTAGAATTAAAATATTCTGGGTCTATAAAAGCTAAAAACTTGAATTTTCTACATTAAGCTACGTGTATATTGTATACTTGACGTAATAAGCGACTTTCAAAAATTTTACTTCTAAGGAAATAAAAAAATGAAAGTTTATATGTGGTGCTAGATTAATTTTAAGCTATGAATTTTATTTACACTGCGTAAGTACATGTGTATTTTATTATAAATATAACTTTTACCAGACGTGACAAAGTTGGCAAAAAACGACTCTAACTTACCTCATTTTCTCAAGCCTGATTTTGATATATGATACGCAAGGACCTGTAACTAGACCATTTGTAAGCAGCCAGACCAATTGGATGGACCCAACCATCCGCCAGACCGACTTAAAGTTTCGATAATTATGAGCATTAGTAGAATTGAAATATTCCGGGTCTATAAAAGCTAAAAACTTGAATAACGAATTGAATTTTATATTATAAATAACGTAAACAAGGAAAAAACAAATTGGTACAGTGCATTATAAATTAAATATTCAATTCAAAGAAGTAAACAATCAATGTTACAACGGTATATAACTAAACGAATTTCCTTTCTCCTACAAAACATGGTAACATACCTAAGTGACGAACTTTAGAATTACAAGTTTAGGAAGTTTAAACATTTGTACTCAATACGAACATCATCAACCCCGTTATAACCCATGTCGGAGATGCTGAATTTTCAGACACGAATACATTTTTGGCATTCTTCAAATACATGTATGCCGTTATAAAAAGTTTAGAATACTTTACGTGTGTACACAACATATACACTTATACTTTCCACCTCATTTTAACTGAACTTATATAAATGCTTAAATAACTTTTGTAGTATGCGAGGGATTTGACATTATATGCAACATACACATAATGCCTTTATACATAGTGTGAGGTCCCTCGCCCACAAATTAAAAAGGATCGATCTTAAAACTAATTTTAAACCACCTTGTTCGACGACCGAAAAAAAAGTTTAATTTACTTTTCTTCTTTAAATTTATAATAAAATACACATGTACTTACGCAGTGTAAATAAAATTCATAGCTTAAAATTAATCTTGCACTACATATAAACTTTCATTTTTTTATTTCCTTAGAATTAAAATTTTTGAAAGTCGCTTATTACGTCAAGTATACAATATACACGTAGCTTAATGTAGAAAATTCAAGTTTTTAGCTATTATAGACCCAGAATATTTCAATTCTACTAATGCTCATATCGAAACTTTAAGTCGGTCTGGCGGATGGTTGGGTCCATCCGATTGGTCTGGCTGCTTACAAACGGTCTAGTTACAGGTCCCTGCGTATCATATATCAAAATCAGGCTTGAGAAAATGAGGTAAGTTAGAGTCGTTTTTTGCCAACTTTGTCGCGTCTGGTAAAAGTTATATTTATAATAAAATACACATGTACTTACGCAGTGTAAATAAAATTCATAGCTTAAAATTAATCTTGCACCACATATAAACTTTCATTTTTTTATTTCCTTAGAAGTAAAATTTTTGAAAGTCGCTTATTACGTCAAGTATACAATATACACGTAGCTTAATGTAGAAAATTCAAGTTTTTAGCTTTTATAGACCCGGAATATTTCAATTCTACTAATGCTCATATCGAAACTTTAAGTCGGTCTGGCGGATGGTTGGGTCCATCCAATTGGTCTGGCTGCTTACAAACGGTCTAGTTACAGGTCCCTGCGTATCATAATATCAAAATCAGGCTTGAGAAAATGAGGTAAGTTAGAGTCGTTTTTTGCCATCTTTGTCGCGTCTGGTAAAAGTTATATTTATAATAAAATACACATGTACTTACGCAGTGTAAATAAAATTCATAGCTTAAAATTAATCTTGCACCACATATAAACTTCCATTTTTTTATTTCCTTAGAAGTAAAATTTTTGAAAGTCGCTTATTACGTCAAGTATACAATATACACGTAGCTTAATGTAGAAAATTCAAGTTTTTAGCTTTTATAGACCCGGAATATTTCAATTCTACTAATGCTCATATCGAAACTTTAAGTCGGTCTGGCGGATGGTTGGGTCCATCCGATTGGTCTGGCTGCTTACAAACGGTCTAGTTACAGGTCCCTGCGTATCATATATCAAAATCAGGCTTGAGAAAATGAGGTAAGTTAGAGTCGTTTTTTGCCAACTTTGTCGCGTCTGGTAAAAGTTATGGCCGGCGGAAACGGTCTGGCATTGATGATAACCAATTTCTAATAACGTGCTCTAATACATATATAAAAATCAGCCTTGAGAATTTAAGGAAAGTAAGCACTTTTTTTTTTCACCTTCATCACTTGATAGCAAAAAATTGGCCGATGGGCCGAACTAGAAAATATGCACACATTAACCGCCGATATGAACTCTACATTGTCCCAAAGTTTCATCCTTGAGAATTTGAGGAAGGTCTGGCGGGCCTGGGCTCTGGGTCTATATATAAATAATAAAAAAAATCTGCTAAAATACCAAGCAAAATAAAACCCAATAGTAATATGAATTTTCACGCTGAATTCTATGAAGCATCTAACACACTTTTACTTCAAAAAAAATATGAGGATAAACACAGAATCTCTCGTAAGTAACGTGTGTAACTGTGTTCGAAAGTGGCAGTAGGCATTATATCAAATAATTCTTCAGCACAACTGCACAAGCCATTATACAAGCCAATAGGTCAGTTCCAACTGATAGTGAAAACAGATCAGCAATAAAAACAGTCCAGTAAAAGCTGGCGTATTTCCTACGTTATGGTGGTCTCAAATGGGTTCACCGTTGAGGAAGTGAGGCAAGCGTTCGCTAGATATTTTGATAGCTTAAGTGTTAAACGATGTACAGTGATTTAGACGCGATTGTTACTAATTTGGTTGGAGAAAACTATTGTTATCTGTGCCTTACGTTTTACTTAATCTTACTTTCATTGCATTTTGATTTTGTGTAATAGCGTGAATTGCTTTAGCTTTATCATAATCATTTTTGAAAAAGCCTTTGTAAATGTTAAGAATATATGTGCTTATTTTAGGGTTCATAGGTACTGCCTCATTAAATTATTTATACATATTGTTTGACTGGCTGATAATTTTACAATTTCTTTCCGAACAACGAACAAATAAATTATGAGTCAGATCAAGATTTTTTAATATACTTTAAGACTTTGGGTTACTGGTACACTTCATAAATAAACGTAAACCGTAAAATTCAATTATCCTTGCCACTGCCTTATCTACCTGTATATCGAAACGGACCGCGAAACTCAAGTGTTATCTCACGCGGGTAAAACGATCTTCACTCGTTCCGAATTCGCAGTTTCACTAGTGGGTCAAACCGTAAGTACCCGGAACACGTGATGAACATAAATATAAATAACATTTTAAATTTCACTAGTGTTTTTTGTTTATACAGTGAAACCTGGATAAGTGAGACTTTAAGGGACTACAAAATTTATCTCACTTAAAGAGGTATTCCACTTATTCAGGGTCTCAGTTAGATAGGTATAATACAATGTTTGTCTCACTTACATAATATAATACCTATTATGATGGTTAAAGAAAATGGGCGCAGAACATTTTACAAAGAATGTACGTATTTTCTAAATTTGTTTTATCTTTGTGTTTACTGTTTAAGTATACGTAATAATTGGCGAGCTTTCTGGGAATATCTGTAAAGGAAGGACTTGGGTTTTACCAGAGACCATCAGATAAGTGACACACAATAGTCGCCTTCCTTTTCGTTATTATGGTTTGTGTCACTACTATAAGTAGAGTTAGAATGTGTCATTTAACAACTTGAAACTTAGTAACGACAAGTATGGAGCAAAAAAATTTAGGTTTTGTCGCATTTTCTCATAGCTTATGTACATGTACAATACATCAGACAAAATGTTTATAATAAAAGTTCTGATGCTGACCAGTACTGATATAAGGGTAACCGGTTAAAATATGGAGATGGAAAATAATAAAATGCAAAGTAATTTGAGCGTTGTAAATAACTATAATGGTGGAGAAGTTAAGGACAGTTTAAAGTGCCTTGCAAAATAGAGCTAATATATCGTCACTACTTTGAAAAAATCTCGTATCTCACGCTGCTTCTCAAAGTTAAAACGCAGTAAGTCTATATGCATTCCATACATACTTACTACAATATTCTTTTCATTGACTGACGAAGATACAAGTTTTTTTAAAAGTAGTGACGATATGTACGACGCCGATCTGCAACATTGTTGAGGAAGACAGATTTCAAAGGAAACTATTTATTTTATTTGTGTCTCACTACCTACTACGATACGTATCAGTTCTCAGCGCTTTTTGTTATCTGCCCGCCTTTTCTAGTGAGAACTCACTCCTGACCCTATCGCGCTCCCTTTCCCGTTGCCCTTGATGCCAATCTTCGCTACATTCACTTACCATCGTCCGCACCGAAAATATACACCTTCATAAACCTTACACAAAAGACATTAGGTCTACCATTGGTCAGCGAAGCTAGCATTGGTTGCAGCGAAATTCTTGAAAGGAAAATGTATGAAATTATGTATATTGCGACATGCTGTTTATAATCGACTTTCAAATAAGGAATTAAGTATGAAAGATAACGGATTTGAATAAAATAGCGCTTGAGTACAAATACTATCTTAGGTTGGCAGGTCATAACTGGGTACACACCAACCATTTGTTTACGAAATGCTAGTTTAATTTGAGGTAATATGCAACATAAATTTTGCGTTAAGGATTGCATGTTTAGATACCTACAAGACGTACAAAATCGCTTCTGCAGGGTTTTTTTTATTTGATACTGATAAAAGTGTTCAAATGTGAATACGTCATTTTTGACACTCACGTATCGGTTTCGTATACAATCTGTATATTAGCTATTTAAGTTTGAATCGGGCAGCATGTACTCGTATCATGTACAAGAACACTTGTATAAGTATCCGTCTACTTTACGGGTCAGTTGCATCAATCACAGACACGTCCGTGTCACGCAGCAGAAGTCTATGAAAATTTCCATGAAAAAAAAAATGCGAACGTTATATTCGGTGACGTACGGTTTGGTGCGATGTTGTCTACATTGGAACTGCTACCAGTTTCATCAAAAATGTTTCATCCATCAGCAAAGGCAAATCGTTGGCCCAAGCTGCAAGCGCAGTGGTGTGAACATACCTTTACAATTACTCAACCACAGATAAGCTCATCTTGCAAAACACAATACACCTGCTTGCCTAGCCTATGAAAGATTCCATCGTTATCCAACATCGGCGTCCGTATATCAATATCCTCATTTCCGGCTGACATCTAATTAAAGCTCAAAGCTGGGAAAAGGATATATAATATTTTATCTTCTACGGTTGCACGCTACTGCATGTGGGCGTTTGTTATCTTTCATTGATGTATAAAAGGAAGAGCTGAACTCACATAATTTCTAAAATTTCAGTTCTAAGAATCACCCTCTTTAAACCTACTTATCTTATCTTAAATCTGCGGGGGCCCTTACGGATACACTTCGACCCATCGGGATCTTTTGTGCAATTACCCCCTACGGTCCTAAGATCCTTCAGCTATTCAGGAGCTTCTCGACCATCTCCACGTATCGGATGATGAGGCTCATGGGTAGCTCTCTGAAGTCCTTCGGTGCCAGGTAGCCTGCTCCAAAGTTCTTCATTCTTTGTCTGGCGAGGGCGTGACATTCACACATTAAATGTCTGACGGTCTCTTCCTCTTCGCCACACATGCGACAATCAGTGTTGTCGGCGTGTCCCATCTTGGCCAAAATTCCTTTGACCCCGTAATGGCCTGTGAACACCCCCGTTATAATTTGGAGTTGTCTTTTGCCTAGCTTCCCTAGCTTTTTGCTCCATCCAGAGTCTACCCTCTGCATAAAGAGCTTTGAATGCTTCAGACCAACCAGGGCATCCCACTCTTTTTGGTGACTAGCCTTTGTTTGGTCTTTCATAGCCATTCTGATGGTTCCTTGTGAAAGGCCCACATAAGGTTCCGGACCTATGAAGTTGTCTTCAGATCCGGCCTTGGCAAGTTCATCAGCGTTTTCATTGCCAATGAAGCCTTCGTGCCCCGGTATCCATACCAGTTGCACCTTGTTTTGCCTTCCAAGCTTGTTAAGAGCTTGAATGCCGTTTAATACCAGTCTAGAGGTAACTCTGGGCGATGTGAAGGCTTTGAGTGCCGCTTGACTGTCGCTGAGTATATAGATAGTCTTACCTTGGATTTGTCTAACTATATTCTCATGTACACAGGCAATTATTGCATATGTCTCGGCTTGGAAGACCGTGGCATAATTGCCCATGCTGATACTACCACTGTAGTCATTTGCATAAATGCCTGCGCCCGTACCAGATGCCATCTTGGACCCGTCTGTATACCAGATGATGGTGTTGTCATCAGGGGTGGGTGTCTCCAGACCCTCCTTCCATTCGGCTCTAGTATGGACTTTGGTTTTGAAGTTTTTGTGGAAGATGAATTTCGGTTGCATTTTGTCGCAGCCCATACTCATCAGCCTTCCCATAGAATTGTTGTATTCCATGCTTGTGTGTTTAGTCTTCGGCATGCTATCGCTCCAGAGGCCTGTTAAAGCCAGCCGGTGTAGCGATTTCAGTGCCTCAGACTGTATCACTAGATGTAGCGGCGGGAGATCCAATAGTACCTCCAATGCTGCTGTTGGCGTCGTTCTGAACGCACCCGTTATAGCCATGCATGCTGTCCTTTGTACCTTCATGAGGACATCCTTGCATGTGCTCAGTAATGTCCTTGGCCACCAGGCCAGGCTTCCGTACAGGATTATAGGTCTCACCATCATGGTGTAGATCCACCTTAGTACCTTTGGGTTTAAACCCCATGTTTTGCCGTAAGCTGACCTACACATTCCAAACACTCTAAGTGCCTTGGCTGTGGTCAGTTCGACGTGTCTTTTCCAGTTCAGTTCTTTGTCTAGTGTTACCCCTAGATATTTCACTTCATTGGAAAGTTCAAGTACCCTTCCATAGAGCCTTAGTTGCTCCATGCCAGTAAGGGCCCTTTTCCTGGTAAACGGTACTACCACTGTTTTGCCTGGATTGATGGAGAGTTGTTGGTGGTTACACCACCTCTCCACTTGCCTCAGTGCTGTATTCATGATTTCTGACACCGTTCCCGGGAATTTCCCGTTTATGAGTATCACTAAATCATCTGCATAACCCACTGTATATACTGGGCCCTTATTTAGTTCTTCCAAAAGTGAGTTCACTACCAGGCTCCATAGAGTCGGAGAGAGAACCCCACCTTGTGGACAACCTTTTGTTGCTGTGGCTAGTAATTCTTCCCCCATGAGGGAGGACTTAATTAGCCGGCTGTTCAACATATTACCTATCCAGCGGCAGATGGTAGGTTCTATGCCATGTTTGAGTGCAGCATTATTGATTGCACCATATGTGGTGCGATCAAAGGCACCTTCGACATCCAGAAATGCAGCAAGACATAGTTCTTTGTTTTCTATGGCCTGCTCCGCTCTAGTTGTCACCAGGTGTAGTGCTGTCTCCGTGGACTTGCCCGGCTGGTATGCACATTGCAAGCGGTGTAGTGGATGTCTCTTGAGCGGACCATCCCTGATGTGTCTGTCCACCAGTTTCTCCAAAGTTTTAAGGAGAAATGATGATAGACTTATGGGCCTATATGATTTGGCTTCTGTGTAATCCTCTTTGCCTGGTTTGGGCAAGTATGTTACCTTTACTAACCTCCATGCACGTGGTACATGTCCGAAGGCAATACACGCTTTGTACAGTCTACTCAAGTGGGGTATAAGTACGTTAGCGCCTTCTCGTAGTAGTATGGGGTAGATTCCATCTGGCCCCGGGGCTTTATATGGCTGAAATGTCGATAATGCCCATTGTATTTTGTTGTGGTCTACTACCTTTTTCGACGTGTCCCAATTATGCCTGGTCGTGCGAGTGCACTGTTCCGTAGCACTAATTGGTTCATCGTCTGGTACACTCTGATTTATTATCGAGCCTGGAAAATGTGTGGCACACATCACCTTGAGGGTCTCTAGCCCCGTTTCAGTCATTCCACCATCACTCCTTCTAATAGAGGTGAGTGGGACTGACTTCGTTGTGGCTAGTGCCTTCGTGAGTCTCATGCCTTCCGGAATGGAACCGATTTGATCGCAGTGGTTTTTCCACGCTTTCCTTTTCGCTTTCCTCACTGCCTTGCTATACTCTGTGAGTTTTCGCGCGTAGAGCTCAAAATCATTACTTCTTTTGGCATCGTTGAAGACAGCCCTAGTTTCTTTCCTGAGTTTTGCTATCTCCGGATTCCACCAGGGTACCTTCTTCGCCAGGATTTTCTTTTCCGGGCAGTTATTTGTCCAAGCCGTATGGACGGCTTGCCCTATTTTGTCAGCTTCAAGTTCTATGTCAATAATAGAGTTTAGCTTACCATTGGGGTTTCCCAGGTCCGCCTTAAGGTCATCCTTGAACGATAACCAGTTGGTATTCCTGGGATTCCGTTTTAGTATAACTTCTACTTTGATTTTAGTGGTATACCTAAAGCATATATATCTATGGTCCGATAAAGAAATCTCCCCAGAGACATGCCATGAACTAACTTTATTACTTGCGTTGTTGGACGCTAGCGTTATATCGTTACAGTGAAGTTAAACCTACTTACAGTGAAGAAAAAGCGATTAGTCCACTGGTTACACCGGAAATGGAAATTTTGGATCTTCAACTTACAATAATTAGATCACCCGACGACCCACATATTTATAATTTGAAGTGTTCTCTAGTAACTAGTTGCATAAATACCGTTCCTTGATACTATTTTTGAATATACAGTGTGGTTATTTAGGCAGCTATACCATAGATTAAATATAAGAAGATCGTACCATCCCATTCATTAAAATGCGACCGCCTAAGAACGCGCATACTCTACACCACACATAGATGGCGCCACAAAAAAAATCTTGTTACCATCGATTATTTGTAGATTGGCGTTAAGTGTCACTATGGAGCCATAAGTCTATGTCAAAAGTGACACTTAACGCCATCTACAAATATAATCAAAACCTACAAGACATTTTTTGTGGCGCCATCTATGTGTGGTGTAGTGTATGCGCGTTCTTAACCCCGAAATCGAGAAAATAATTAACTGTAACTGGTTCTGTAGCTACGTGATCCCAAGGATCTATTTAAGCTCAATTTCACAATCTATCAATATCATTGAACAGTTAACAAATCCTTTAGCCCATTGACAAGTGTATCGTGAACCGTGGGCGGGCCAGGAAGTCAGCGGGCTCCCACGAGCTTTCATCACCTTGATTCATAACCGCTCGGTTCGTTTAAGATCGTCAGACATGGGGTGCGTGACGGTGGCAAGATATCGCAGATTGTTTGCGAGTGCAAAATGATTAATGTGCTAGTGCCTCGATAAGATTCTTAACACGAAACAAAACGCATTACTATAAACTGTCAAAAGCAACCAACAACAAGTTACTAAACATGAAATGTTTGTAATTTACTTAGTATTTCGTTTTTGATGCAAAGACTTCAATCAATTTTATTTTATTACCAAAGTTTATCTATAAATGTATTCTTAGTACTAACAAAAGATCGGTTAAAATACTTAAACATTTTATTATATTACTTTTATACGCACTTAAAAATTATGTTTACCTCTCCTTAGAATCAGTCCACACAGCAAACCGCAAAACTCAAATCGAAATTTAGTTTTAGCCTCTATCGCGTTTCCCTTTTCGCGCGAGAGACATCAATTTCCTTTTTTGCTGTATGTCTTCAGAATCTAAAATTCGCGCTAAATTAACTATATTTATTGTAAGAATATATTGATGAAGTAAATATCTCTACCAGCACTGTCTGATTCCATTATACATCAGTTCCAAGAACCAATAGGAAGTTCCTACCGACTTTTACTGTGCCCTAGCTCTTCGCTCGGCTGCCTTCGACATTAACCGTTTCCGTTTCTTTGCCATTGTCTGCTGGATTTATGTTAGGCATAGATTTGCATCTAGCTTTTATTTTTCACGCACGCCTTTGGTTTAGCAACTTCGTGTATTTAAAGGGAAATACGTTTTATGGAGGATGCTTTCTAATTATAAATACAATGTGAAGTGAAAACTGAGGGTTTATGACAAATTGTATATTGGCTAGAAACAACGACGTGAATATTAATTATGGTTGATTGGCTATTTAAAAGATTGGATATTTAAATTGGCTATTTAAAAGAAACATCACGTTCTAGTCAAGAGTCCTATTTTGTCTTAACCGACAAGATTTGCTTGTATCATTATAATTATGAATAACCTCTTAAAGCCTCCTTATGGCAAGCGACAAAGTGGTGCTTTTCACTGTAACATAAAAAATTGCTCAAAGGTTAACTGGAAGAGATCCCTTAAAGGGATAAGTTCGCCTTTGTACTAGTGATAGGTAAGCTCTTTTCCTTGTGCGTTGTATTATTTTCTGGTACAATAAAGTGTTTTACTACTACTACTACATAATTGTATAATATGATGTGCTGGCTGGATGTGACAGCTGTCTAAAAAGTTAATAATTGTCAGCATTATAATTTATAATGGTAAGAGTTCCCTGTTCCCATATTTAGCAAAATAAAGGAATTCAGCTTTCAAATGCACCTGCAGGCGCATTAAATCACACTTTGATAAGCTCCCAGTCACAAAAGCTAAATCGCCTTATAAACCGCGTAAAGCGATAGTATCGACCGTATCGATAGACGAATCATCGAGATTATCTACGTGCGTGCCGGCCCGGGGACATTTTTCACCGCGCAATTGAGAAGCGAAATTATAGGGTTTTTACAAGTTAATGCAGCCATAAATAGGCGATAAGCATCGCGGGCTGGAGCGTAGCACGCGCGCGCGACGCGCAAGTCACAAGCAATTTATATGACTTGTTTTTCTACACTCGGCGCCACTTACCCCCAATAGCCCACTTGGCCCGAATAGTTTCCCCTCTGACTTGAAAGGTCATGCGGCAAAAACCTACATACTCGTTTATGTCTGCCTAGGGCATGTTATTGTTCAGTTGATAATTTTTGATGTTCTGGATAATAATTTACATAAAAATATTGATGAAATAAATTTGGTAGTAATAAAGTTATAGAAATTCCAACACTGAAAACAAGAAGCTAAATTATACGTGATGGTAAAACCTCATTTTGGTCTTCCTCAGTAATCGTACATCAAAGAAACCAGAAAGTTTTCCTTACTGAGTGCTAGACCATGCCCCCTTTTCGAGCATTTTTAGGTTCAGTTATCGGCAATAACATCGCACAAAAATATCTGATACAATGTAATTTCTAGAGCCATTAATTAAGACCGTGTCAGATGTTTTTGCAGCCTTCTTTTGTGCGATGTAACTGTCGATGACTGTCCCTATAGATGCACTTTCAAACGTCCTGTGTAAGTAGACGAATGCACAAACGCTCTCAAAACGCTCACGATTGTATCTCTCTCGTATTGGCGCGACAGAGCCAGAGTACATTTCTGCGGCGTTTCGATTTCGTTTCGCGTCGCAGAAATGCCATTCGGCTACGGGGCCTGATGTCCCAATGGATTAATTTACTATTATCCTTTGTCCCCGCTTTCGTCCATGCCTTCAGCCGCGCTAAAGCCCGGTAGCCGCTTTCACCCGCCGTCAGCACGAAATTCGACTAATAGCTTAAATGATTGCCTGCATATAGTGCAGTGAAAGGTTGAGTGCAAATGTGACGCAACCTTTATGAATCATTTGATTACCCATTTCGGGTCAATGACTTGTTTTTGGAACGCTATTAGTTGCATATTTTAATGGTGTTTTAATGTGCGATAGTAAAAAAGACCGCTATCTTGGCGCCAGCACATTTGGCACATAAAAATACATAGGTACACGGCGTATATTTGTGTAAGTGTTAATTGTTTGACTCATTGCTTATTATTATAGATCCCGGTAGGGCATGTGGTGGCCATGTTTATGTATTGGGTTGGTAAGAAAGTAATGAGCGAATCATAACCAATATTGTAATTTTTATTTAATTTTTTATTTTAATCATTTATCAAAAATATAACGGCCTTCGTTATCTACTATTTGTCTCCATCGTTCTGGTAAAGAATGAATAGCATCGGTGAAGAAGTTCTTAGGTTTAGATTCAAAAAACTCAGCTATGTACTGTTGTAGATGGGCTTGATCATCGAACATTTTTTCATTCAAGGCATTGCTTAGCGATCTGAACAATGCGTAATCCATAGGTGCCGAGTCTGGAGAGTACGGTGGATGAGGTATCACTTTCCAACCTAGCTCCAATAGCTTTAGCCGAGTCACTTTTGCAATGTGTGGGCGAGCATTGTCGTGTAAGAAAAAAACTTTAGCATGCTGTGGACGATTCTGACAGATCTTTTGGTTTAAATTTTCAAGCTGATTACAGTATACTGTTGCGGTAACAGTCATTCCACTTGGTAGGAGTGCCCAGTGAATAATACCATGAATATCCCACCAAACGGACAGCATAACTTTTTTCGGGTGAGGCTCTGTTTTTGGTGCCTCTATTCCTTTTTCGTTTGGAGCTAGCCACTGACGTTTGCGTGTGTGATTTATATATAAGACCCATTTTTCATCTCCAGTGATAACATGGTCCAACCAGTTGAATGTGCGGCGAAAAGACAGAAGTTGTATGCAGATATCGGCACGGCGGTTTAGTTGATCTCTATCAAGTTCGTGCGGTATCCAAACACTGTATTTGTAGTTTTTTCCCAACTCGTGTAAATGTGTTTCTATGGTGACATGAGAGCAGCCTAACTCGGTAGCAAGAGTACGACTCGTTAGCCTCGGATCTCCTTCAATTAAGGTTTTTAATTTGGCTACATCAATCTTCACCGGTCGACCAGACTTAGGTTGATCTGATAATGAAAAGTCGCCACTACGAAACCGCTGGAACCATCGTTTCGCCGTGGCCTCAGACACAACTTCAGGAGCAACACGCTGACATATATTACGCACTGCTTCGGCGGCTGAATGGCCAGACTGAAATTCATATAGTAAGCAATGCCTTACATGCACTTTTAATTCGTCCATTTTCTTCCTTATATTAGCTCGGCGACAGCTAGTGAATGACTGACGAGAAACTGTGCGACTCGCCCTTTATATACTTTCGACCATAGAAGATTCTAGAACTCTCTCAAAAATTTTATGTGGAATTCAATCGATCGCTCATTACTTTCTTACCAACCCAATATATCTACATATGTTAGGCTTAGTAAGAGTTAAAATGTTTCTACCAGCTAAAAAGTAGGGCTCTGGATACACGTGATTCACGCCGAACCGTAGCTACGTGATCTTAACACCGGCGGTACTAAGATCACGAATTTCACGAACACGGCAAGGTACGTACCTCGTACGTACGTACGTACGTACTTGCCTTAGCGCCCGGATTCACGTGACACGCCGCGCGCCGTGATACGCCGCCGCCCGAACCTATGTTCGTATGTAGAGCTTCGGGTGTCGGTTCCCTTGGGTACTTATCGTACGTTTTACGTACGCCCGGGAGAAAACCAAATAATGACTACTATTGATTACCACTTAGTACCTATACTTAATACGGGACGAAAGTTTTTTCATGTGAATTAAACTTATATTTATGTTTTGCTTCGATTTTTATACAATACTAGCTTTTACCCGCGGCTTCGCCCGCGTAATAAAAGTATTCTTATTGAAACGTTTACAAAAAATAAGATTTTCATTTGGATCCGTAGGTTTCTTTGTAGGTACATCTGTCCGCGATTATTTCGATTAAGGTAAAGCGGGGCAATTCTCGACTGGGGGGTCATTGTAACTGATCTATTTGCTGTACGGTCAGCCAAGAACCTTACACTGCTTTTTGGCTGACTGTACCTAACACAAATTACTATTGTTTTAAAAGAAATTCTTGCAATGATTGTAGAATTGTTACACAGCGTAGGTAGTAGGTACGAATATGTATGTATTTTACCTATATAAATAATATACTGGGGAAACTTCATACAACCCACATAGCCAGTATCTCGACGCTATGGTCGGTAGGGTAAAAAGTACTTCCTTACATTATCGCTTACAATTTTTTCCATTTTGCTTATACTTATTGCAAACGTAAACATATGAAAGGCAAGCAAACAACGATCTTCTTACAGCATATTGAATGTAATAGTTATTACGGATGCAGGATACTCGCCAATGCCTACTTACTAATCCCTTCCCACTGAGCCACCTGCATTTTACACTGCCTAGATATCGATTGCCGACCGATTATTCCGACCCCAATCCCTATTCTTATCCCCGGCCCTATCTCTATCCTTGTCCCCGACCCCGTCCCCGTCCCGTCCCTGTCCCCGTCCCTCCCCTATCCCTATCCCTATCTCTATCCCTATCCCTATCCCTATCCCTATCCCTTACCTATCCCTATCCCTATCCCTAACCCTAACCCTATCCCGTTCCTGTCACTGTCCCTGTGCCTGACCCTGTCACTGTCCCTGTCCCTGACCCTGTCCCTGTCCTTGCCCCTGTCAAATTATCACGCTAGGAGGTGAACTTTGAAAAATCCTTTCTTAGTGCTCCTCTAAGGAACTTCCGTGTCAATTTGAAATCTCTTGAACCAGAAGTAAAGATAAAAACTAAACCTATACTTATGGCTATTTTGGATATTTTAACCTCGTTGCTCAACAACAGGGGAGAAAATTTCTTTTCCACCTCATTAGATTTTAAAATCGTTGTATTTATCGTGATCAGCGACCCGATAAACCATAAAAACGATACCCATATTGTGTTTTTGACTTAACCCCCTGCACTTTGCACCCCTTTAGGGGTCAAATTTTCAAAAACCCTGAAACATGTATTTAGTCATATGTCTTTAGGAATCCTCCTGTGAAGTTTCGAATAAAATAGTCAAACTAATCTTGTTTCCCCATACAAACTTTGAACCCCCATTTCACCCTTTTAAGAGGAAAATTTTGAAAAATCCTTTCTTAGTGCTCCTCTACGCCATATAAGGAACATATGTGCCAAATTTGAAATTTCTAGGACCAGCGGTTTCGGCTGTGTTGATATAACAGTTAGTCAGTCAGTCAGTTTCTTCTTTTATATATTTTTTGATATTTAAACCCCATTGCACTATAACGGGGAGAAGATATTTCACTTCCGCCTCGATAGATTTTAAAAGCGTTGTATTTATCGTGATCAGCGACCCGATTAATCATAAAAACGATACCCATATTGTTTTTTTACTCTATCACCCCCTTTTCACCCTTTTAGGGGTTAGATTTTCAAAAAACCTGAAACACGTCTTTAGTTATGTGTTTTTAGGATCCCTCCTGTGAAGTTTCGAATAAAACAGTGAAACTAACATTGTTTCCCCATACAAACTTTGAACCCCCATTTCACCCTTTTAAGAGGAGAATTTTGAAAAATCCTTTCTTAGTGCTCCTCTACACTATATAAAAAACCTACGTGCCAAATTTGACATCTCTAGGACCAGCGGTTTCGGCTGTGCGTTAATATGTCAGTCAGTCAGTCAATATCTTCTTTTATATATTTTTTTGATATTTAAACCCCATTGCACCACAACAGGGGAGAAGGTATTTCACTCCCGCCTCGTTAGATTTTAAAAACGTTGTATTTATCGTGATCAGCGACCCGATAAACCATAAAAACGATACCCATATTGATTTTTTTACTTTATCACCCCCTTTTCACCCTTTTAGGGGTGAAATTTTCAAAAAACCTGAAACACGTATTCAGTCATATGTCTTAAGGAATCTTCCTGTGAAGTTTCGAATAAAATAGTCAAACTAATCTTGTTTCCCCATACAAACTTTGAACCCCCATTTGACCCCCTTAGGAGGTGAATTTTGGAAAATCCTTTCTTAGTGCTCCTCTACATTATATAAGGAACCTACGTGCCAAATTTGAAATCTCTAGGACCAGCGGTTTCGTCTGTGCGTTGATATGTCAGTCAGTCAGTCAGTCAGTCAGTCAGTCAGTCAGCTTCTTCTTTTATATATTTAGACATATAACGGCCCTCCCCGGCTACGCAGGGGGATTATCATAAAAATGGTTATAATAAGTTATCAGTAAAAGATAGACATATACCATCGCGGATTTTTTTGTAGACCTATTAGAGAGACACAATTTCCCTATACATTGTTTTGATATAGCTCAAACGATTTGGGCAGCGATTTCGATTAAAGCTCTCAGCCAGCGGGATTCTGTCCGACTCGATTAGAAATTTTCATATTTCAATCAATTCAAACAAAACTTTAACAAATTATATACCTAAACTTTCCTCAAGGATCACTCTATTCATAGGTGAAAACCGCATGAAAACCCGTTCAGTAGTTTTTTTTAGTTTATCACGAACGCACAGACAGACGCGGCAGGGGACTTTGTTTTATAAGGTGTAGAGATAGAGATGATTTTAATTAAGTGATTTATGGCGTTATTCCGTTTTCGATTTTATTGAAATCAAAACTAGCGAACTGCCCGTTGCATTACACCTCCTATATGGTAAATGTCAACCTGTTTTACATCCTAATATTGTTTATTTTGACATGTGCCGTCAGATACTTGACACTAACTTAAAGCCTGACCTGTATGTGGTGACAGTTTATTATAGTATGGAGTAAATAGTATATAAATAGTTTTGATGAAATTCCGCAACATGGCGCGTAGTCATATATTTCTGGTCAGGCTTTATTATGTTATACCCTTTTCACACTTATTATTTCTTATTCTTTCATTTATTAATTTTATTATGTATGAAAATTAAAAAGATTTTTATAAAAAGTTATTTACCTACCAAGTGGATTTAATTAATGAATATTTAAACTTGTTACTATACAAGAATATAACGTAATCTTAAGTGTAAACAAGGCAAACGGCAGTGTAGCTGAACAAAAGAGCAAGTTTCTGCGAATCTTTAGAACGTATGATACTATACTCCAGGCAAAAAAATATGAATACATGTGCGCGGGGCCACGGCTAAGACAAAAAAAATCACACCTGCAGTTCTTATCAGTTTCGGCACATTAAAGAATACTTTTAGGTAGTAATAATTACCATATTCTGTTAACGCACTCTATTGTTTAACGAACGAGGTCAGCTAAGTAAGATATAGTGGTATTTTGTAGATAATAAGTGCAGTTTAACCACGTGGTAATAAAGACTATAAGGTTTACGAGCACTACGAGTAGTCTTTGTACGTGAAGCTGATTGAAGTGAGCGATGTGTTGTTTTTATTTCTTGGGATTTTTTTTTATTTAATCTGGACGGGGCAGTTTAGAATTTTAGTTTATTTCAATTAGTCACTTGTAAGATCCCAGTTGATCAATACTTGAAGCATTACTTTAGCTGTGAATTTCAAAGTTATGGTCGTTGTTGTTTTGTTACTGTTAATGTTTGAATCTCTTAACAATAAAGAGAAGTTTGGTGTGGAGATATGCCACGATAAGATATGTCGTGGTGGCACTACAGGATCTATCGCGAGGCATTTGACATCAGTTAATTTGAAATCTTCTGTCACGAGTGTCACGACATCAAACTAGTACGAGTAAGTCCATTTTTTAAATATAATCAATAATATGTAAAGCAGTGCAAATTATCTTATATATAATAATATGAAAACTTAAGTTTTAAATACATTTCTATGAATGAGACATTGGACAACCTAAGTAATTGTCGAGAAAATATTTTATCGAAATTTAAAATTGTTTTGATGTCACGTTACTTAATAATGGACGACGAAATATTTTATGATATTTTATGACTCAACAACATAGTGGTTATTCAATAATAAGTTGAATTTCGAATTACAACTGTTGAAAACCATGGGTAGAGTAAATAACTGAAATGACTGGAGTTTGTTTTCATAAGAGGTTAATTAAGTTAACTCTACTTATCTGAAACGGTTACTAAATCAAGC
Source organism: Leguminivora glycinivorella (assembly GCF_023078275.1). Lineage (NCBI taxonomy): Eukaryota > Metazoa > Arthropoda > Insecta > Lepidoptera > Tortricidae > Leguminivora > Leguminivora glycinivorella. The sequence continues at coordinate 3,693,061 of NC_062977.1, forward strand.
AGTTACCCTTACAAAAGGTAACCTACCGATATCGTTGGGGTTTTAATAAGTTTAATAACCACTTCTAAAATAAGCCCATCGAAAACCCCGGATATTTTATAGTTTGGTTATATTTGAATATTCATATTTGAAAAACCATACTATTAAAAATAAAATTTAATTGAAAAATAATTAAGAGCTACGCATAAGAAAACTCACGATACATTTTTATTCATACCTCTCAGAGACTACATCCGATCGTATCTTCACTAAACGCCGCGCCGCTGGCGAACTAATCGGACGTGTCACGTGAATTCGTGTCACGCCTACACGGATCTACACGGATTCACGTACCCTAATTTCACGTGATCTAATTTCACGTGACGAACGAACCAGAAATCCGTTGCCGTGTATCACGGCAACGGACGTACGGCTACGTGTTCACGATACACGGTCACGACCGCGAGCCCTACTAAAAAGAGGGACACTTTTCAATCCTTTGATCACGCAATTAGTAGCACTAACAGGACGTGAGTCTGATTATATTCTTTGAATTCACCACAAACCAAAATTGTACTGTGTGGTCACAGTAAAATTACTAACCCTTTGGACATTACCGAGCCGCAATGAAAAAAACATTTCCTTTTTTAGGGTTCCGTACCTCAAAAGGAAAAAACGGAACCCTTATAGGATCACTTTGTTGTCCGTCTGTCCGTCCGTCCGTCCGTCTGTCAAGACCCTTTTTCTCAGGAACGCGTGGAGGTATGAAGCTGAAATTTATATCAATTACTCAGGTCTACTGTCCCTTGAAGCTGTGAAAAAATCAAACTTCTAAGCCAACGCAATCAAAAGATACAGCCGTTTATGCCGCAAATTTTCGACACTTGCAAGGGAATCAAAACCTACAGGGTGCTTCCCGTGAACTCAGAATCTTGAAATTTGGTACGAAGCAACGTCTTATAGCATAGATAAAGGAAAAATTACGAAAACCATAAATTTTTAGTTACATCACATAATATATTTTTTTTTAATAATTTTAACCTTACTACCCATTTCCTCATAAACGCGTAGAGGTATTAAATTGAAATTCATACCAAATACTCAGGTCTATAATACCTTTAAGCTGTAACAAAATCAAACTTCTATGTCAACGCAATCAAAAGAAACAGCAATTTAAGCTGCATATTTTGAAACTCGCAAGTACTCGCAAGGGAATCAAAACCTAAAGGGTACTTCCAGTCGACCTAGAATCTTGAAATTTGGCATGAAGCAACGTTTTATAGCACACATAAAGGAAAAATTCCGAAAACCTTAAATTTTTAGTTACATTACAAAATATATATTTTTTAATAAATATAAACTTATTACTTTTTTCCTCATGAACGCGTAGAGCTATCAAGTTGAAATTCATATCAAATGCAGGTTTGTACGGAACCCTCGGTGCGCGAGTCCGACTCGCACTTGGCCGGTTTTTTGAATACCCGAAAGAATACAGAGTTTGCTCCAAAAATATATGTACGTTTTTGCATCATATTCCATTGAAAAAAAAAACGGTAAAATATATCCATATTTTTGGAGTGGGAAATACATGCTGATAATAAATAAAACGAGCAGATTTCATAAAAACAAAAGAGAGTGCAATTTGCATTGCCCATTGTTTCCCAATTCGTAATTTCGAATGCGTTTCGGTATTTTTTTTGCATTCCATGTCTTTATTTCGGCGTTAAGTTACAGTGCACTGTGGGATGTGGCATTATACAACGTCTCTGGAGTCTCTGGACATTGACCGGGATCTCAATTTCAGCAATTTAAAAAAAAGGAAAAAAAAAACAAATTTGAGAAACATTTACCTCGGTTTATTTAGGCTCCTTGCGCTTAGGTAGGTACTAGTTTTGTATTAAAGTGACCACCAAAAGGAAGATTCTTTTCTACACATTATTAAAATAAGAAAATGGTTTTCTAACAGGTGGGCTGTATCCACCAGCTATACCGCCAGAGTAAAATATAAAATGATTACATAAATATGACGTATCTTACTCGTATAATGTGTGTGGGTTCTAGATCTTGCCACAGACGTATTCAATACGAAGCATGTTCGATCTCTTTCCTTCTTATTTATTTATTTATCGTATGGCATATATATACACTCAACGTCACTGGATTACAATCATAAAATGGAAACTTAAATAAAATTAAATGTTTGCCGTTGCCAGGTATACGCTACTGCTTCGTCTGACAAGGTTTTAAAGTCGACTATATGACCTGTGTATTTAGTTAGGGGGCATTCCCGAATGATGTGGTTGATAGTCTGATCATGGCCACAGCTGCAGGCAGGAGAGAAATTCCTTCTTATATCTGTGTGACAGATAGATACGACACACAGAACGTGCAGAGTGGTCGAAACAACAGATACATGCAGCTGCGCTGCACTCAAGCTGCAGTTTACCACCTGAACGTCACCTTTATACTTCTTAGCATCGAAAATAATAACAGCCCTGCGGCCCTGTGTCAATATAATTCATCTCGCATGTCCTCAGTGTATGTCACGCCTCACGTGCCACTCATATTGTCATATCGTTTAAGGTTGGATGTGACAGTTCTGCGCGTCAACGTGAATGACGTGAACTGAGGCAATAATTCACACTCGTACACTTACGGGGCGACAAGTAGAAGGCGATATATACTGCAACCAAAGATTTCAAATATAAGGATAATGCGTTAATATAATATCGACTGGACTTTCCAGTTTGATGCGCCCTGGTGGGCTATAACGCAATTAGTTGAAGTGTCGTATCAGGCGATAGGCACTGCGTTAATGCACAGCATCGGTGATACTGGCATCGCACTATTTTAGGTGCCCTTATGCCACGTCCTTGCGTATTAATAAATAAGTCAATAACTGCAACAATGTTGCTAATGTTGGGCCAATTATTTCAACATTTTGATCGAAGTTATTTTTATACCTTAATTAGACTTTTCAATGCCTTAATAAATCGATTACAACCAGCCCTGTAATTTTTGGGAGAAATAAATATGGACACGAAGGTATGTTCTACGCACTGGTTCGTAAATTTTGGATAATTTTAGGTACCCGTTATTGATTTACAATCAATAAATTATTTTAGTGACCTAGACCTATTAAGTACCTACGAGTCGCTCTGTCTTGAGCAATATCAAAATAGGCAAAGTAGGGTGCATTAGGTATGGGTATTCTGTCTCCTTTTGCTAATATGGATACTTTATTATTTTATCTCGTTGGTTCCGATAAGCGCTGCTATTCAGCGATCAACTTTAAAAAAACATCAACTCATCAAATATAACTCGCAATTAATTTCAATAAAGTACCGGTCAATAATCTGACGGAAGCTATTGACTGAAAACATTATGGTTTAAATCACGATATCAACACAGTTACTGTATCGCCCAGTATATTAACTCGTTGATTTATTTAATATTTAGCACTAAGTAACACGTCGTAAAAGACACGATGTCGATATCTATATAAATAGAAAAAAACAACCTTTTGACCCTTTCGACATAATAAGAACACTGAAAGAAATGCATTTTTGATAATTTTAAGTACACGCTTTATTCTGTTGTAAAACGAATCGCATATACACCGAGTAAAAATATAAAACTACCAACAAGTTACATAAAGACTTAAATCTCATAATTGAAAGTATAAATTACTAGCTTTTGCCCCGCGGCTCTGCCCGCGTTAAATTCGAAACTTCCACCTTCCACTTCAGATTTTAGAGAAATGGGGGGTTAAAAAGAGATAAAATATAGCCTATTTCACTCTCCATCCCTTCAACTATCTCCACTTAAAAAATCACGTCAAGTCGTCGCTCCGTTTTGCCGTGAAAGACGGAAAAACAAACAGACACACACACTTTCCCATTTATAATATTAGTATGGATTTTTCATTTTAGTCCATTGCAATTAGTGATGGGTCGTCGGTAAAATACTCGTTACCAGTATTTTTCCATTTGGGAATATTACCAGTAAAATACCAATCTTACCGGTAATATTACCAAAACCCGGTAATATACAAAATTTGCGATTTTTATGAGAGGCGATGGTTATTTTTTTAATTATGTATTACTAAGTCGCCATCATAAAACTTAAAAAAACTCGTAGAGTGCCTCGGGGAGTAAATTACCAATCTTACTAGTAATATTCCCAAAAATACCGAGTAAATTACCAGTCTTACTGGAAACATTCCTTTCCTACATTGTCACCAACTGCAAATATACTTCGTATAATTTTGTGGTATCATGTGGCAGATATATCTAATATTTGAATATTTGGTCCCTGTTCCATAAAATATAAAAACTATTTTATTAAACTTATAACTTTGCACACATCAGGCTAAATAGTAGGAAATTGACAGCTTTGGTTAGAGTGGAACCTACCCAAATTTATTTATTTTGACAAAAATTGTACTCGACGATATTAACGTAATTAGCTAATTACCGTAAACTGGGGTTACTTTGATACTTGGGGTTACATTGATAAAAACTTCGTTTTTTAACGCATAATTCTACATGTCCCAACGCATCTGTCCATTTTTTAACGGCGTTGGCACTATTGATAGTTACTTCCATTAGTTGCTCTAACGCAGCGAAAAAGTATAGTCGTGGGCAGTACAAATCAGGTGTCAAATTATAAGTATAGTTTATCGCTATTTATCATGTTCAAATAAATTCTAAACTAACTTAGTGGGTATTAAAGTAAAAGGTTCACAGTGAATATTAGCTTGCTAGAAATATCATATTTTAGGTATATCATTGTATTGAGTTTCGTGTTAAAGTTCAAACTAGGCATTTTATTACTAATTATTTAATTTGTGGGGTGTCTTTGATCACCTGCATGGGGTAACATTGACCATACTTACACAAAGTTGATTATTGTGTATTATGTCAAGGTACTTATTGAGGCTGATAATTTGATCTCTTTTTGTGATAAATATTGAGACAATCTTACATAAAGTTGATTTTTCGAAGATGGTAATTTATATGTTTGATCAAAGTAACCCCAAAATAGCATTAAACAGTTGTAACTTTTGTACCTGCGAACCGATTTTTATGTTTCCTTGAGATAAAATACTTCTGTACGGGGTTACATTCGATTACCAAAAAAAAACCTAGTTTTAGTTTTTTTTCTCCGTACATTATTTTATTAGCATTTATAGATTTTTAGCAGCGAAAGACTAAAAAAAGTTGATGTTAGAGAAGTTTAAACTTTGAAACTGATCAATGTAACCCCAGTTTACGGTACCTATCTATTGTAATACAATTGCAAGTCTGCATTAGGTACCCAATAACTTTGTGTTAACTATGTGTGTGTACCGAATAGGTAATGTGAAACAAAACCAGCAAAGTTCGAGTAGGACGGCCGATTTTTTTCTCTCTTTTTTACTCTGAGGTAAAGTAAGAAGTGAAACTCCATTATCGGACCATTTTTCTACTATTTACAGTTTAACGAAAATTTGTTAGATGAGATTTAAGCAAACATAAAATACTACCCTATTAATTTTCTATATTTACAATACATAAACTAATCTGTGTGCCTACGGCTGTGTAACCCTGCCTTACCAACTTTCGGTTCTATGGTCCTGGTGATAGGAAATTTGGATATTTGCAGGAAAATTTCTATTATTCCGCCTTCCGGTTCTGCGGCCCTGGTACTACAGGTGATCAAAAATATGGTGTAGCTGGGAAAAATTATAAATGAAAATGTTTATACAGACAGACACGTTGCTACAGATGTAGTGCGAAAGCCGAAAGGCTTTTCTTTCGTATTTTTTACGGAAACGTTCGTATTTGCCATGCTAGTTCAGACATTGTCAGTACGTCTTATACTGAGACTAGCTGAAATAGCATCACACGCTCGTACATTTCCGTAAAAGTATGAAGAAATTTTTTCGCACTAAATTTGTAATCTGTGAGTAGCCTCATTTCTTAAATTATTTCTTAATTAATTAAAAAGTATATATTCTAGTATAAGAAGCTCTTTGACGTGATATGTAAAACAAACTTTCATTTAAAAATCTTTAATTTTTAATTTTTACATTACCTAAAGTGACCCCTATGATAGAAATGTATTAATGTAGGGTAAGGTGGGCAACAGAGAACCAGTGGTACACAAGGAACCAACGGTTTTATTCGAAAATGCGACGTTGCCAAACTGCACTGCGAACATAGGCACGCGCCGCTAAGGTTCCCCCGCTCGCTCCCCAGTCGGCGGCCGGTCCGCGTTGAAATTGCACGTGTAGTGGAGTATTTTGTGATTTTGGACAAGAAAACAAAAAAAAAATAAGTATTTAGTTTTTTTATTTTCTCAGAATGTAGTTATGTTTGATTTATCTAATTAATCAGTTGTGCGGAGTGACTATTTCTCTATCTTTTTGACATTCACTGATGCGGCTATCTTGTGCCGTTTATTTTTTACCGAATTTAAAAAGTGAAAATGTATATATAGCACACATTGAACCACAAGGCTAGAGTACTCAATGAACCAGGAGGTTCTCTAGGTAATTCTCTAGTTAGCCTTTGGAAGGTCTATTTTGTACAACTTTTGCCATGTTTAAGATTTAATATAAATATATCTAATATAACGTTACTATATAGTACAAAAATATATGATAATACATATATTATTTAAGTTTTTTGAAGTGCAAGACTTTATTTTTCATATAACGAAGAATATTGTGACGATTACATTAGTAAACTACTCTTAGTTTAAATAAATAAGCATTTTTGACATTGTAAATGTTGTATTTATTAAATTGCCCCATATTTACCTAAATCAGTTTGTATATTTTGCAATTATTTATCAAAAACTATGCAATTATATAATGGTAGGTTCATTGTGTACTAGGCCGGTTCATTGAATACATAGTACCGGTTCAGTCTGTACCAGAGATTGTACACAATGAGCCATTGTTCATCTTTTAAAAAAACTAAAATATCTCGACTTCTATTCAGTTTTATTAAAAAATAATGATGAAAATTTAGAGCTAGATAAATAACAAATGCACTGCATAAAAAAAATTGAATTTGTACCTATTATGACTGACTTATTAAGATTTAAATTTTTGGTGGCTCATTGTTGGCAACCTCACCCTACGTTACATGTCCGTCTTTGGGTCATAAGGTTACATACGTCTATCAAATTTAAAGTTATTCGAATCCGTAGTTTCGGAGAAAATTGGCTGTGTCTGTGACAGACGGACGGTGATCCTATAAGGGTTCTGTTTTTCCATTTTGAGGTAGGGTGAGGTTGCCAACAATGAGCCACCAAAAATTTAAATCTTAATAAGTCAGTCATAATAGGTCCAAATTCAATTTTTTTTATTCAGTGCATTTGTTATTTATCTAGCTCTAAATTTTCATCATTATTTTTTAATAAAACTGAATAGAAGTCGAGATATTTTAGTTTTTTTAAAAGATGAACAATGGCTCATTGTGTACAATCTCTGGTACAGACTGAACCGGTACTATGTATTCAATGAACCGGCCTAGTACACAATGAACCTACCATTATATAATTGCATAGTTTTTGATAAATAATTGCAAAATATACAAACTGATTTAGGTAAATATGGGGCAATTTAATAAATACAACATTTACAATGTCAAAAATGCTTATTTATTTAAACTAAGAGTAGTTTACTAATGTAATCGTCACAATATTCTTCGTTATATGAAAAATAAAGTCTTGCACTTCAAAAAACTTAAATAATATATGTATTATCATATATTTTTGTACTATGTAGTAACGTTATATTAGATATATTTATATTAACTCTTAAACATGGCAAAAGTTGTACAAAATAGACCTTCCAAAGGCTAACTAGAGAATTACCTAGAGAACCTCCTGGTTCATTGAGTACTCTAGCCTTGTGGTTCAATGTGTGCTAGATATACATTTTCACTTTTTAAATTCGGTAAAAAATAAACGGCACAAGAAAGCCGCATCAGTGAATGTCAAAAAGATGGAGAAATAGTCACTCCGCACAACTGATTAATTAGATAAATCAAACATAACTACATTCTGAGAAAATAAAAAAACGAAATACTTACTTTTTTTTGTTTTCTTGTCCAAAATCACAAAATACTTCACTACACGTGCAATTTCAACGCGGACCGGCCGCCGACTGGGGAGCGAGCGGGGGAACCTTAGCGGCGCATGCCTATGTTCGCAGTGCAGTTTGGCAACGTCGCATTTTCGAATAAAACCGTTGGTTCCTTGTGTACCACTGGTTCTCTGTTGCCCACCTTACCCTACGGAACCCTAATACAACAAATTAAAACTGATTTAACAATTTTTTGTTATATTTTCGCCATATTATTCCTTAATATTATGATTCATTGTAACTTTCATATCATACTACTATAGAAATATTACCAGTAAGATTGGTAAAATACTCGGTAGTATTGGGAATATTACTGGTAATATTGGTAGTTTACTAAATGACGTTAGGTAGGTATTATTTTTTGTTATAATACAGTGCAACATGTCTCCTTTGTATCAATAAACACAAAAGAAATATTTTTTATCTATTTTTATGTCTATATTTCTCTAAATTACCGCTAAGTGGTAATATTACTAGTAACATTACTGGTAAAATACTCGTTTTAGTAATATTACTGGTAATGACCCATCACTAATTGCAATGTTGCGTGCGGACTGCGCAGCGGGTCACATTTCTAATGTGGAACAACCATTGGTTGTGTATACTAGGTAGGGCGGCATGGCTAAAATTTCAACATAAAAGTTAAATTACTGTAAATTAATTGTATTGTGCACTGCATGAAATACTTAACGAAGTATGTAATATTAATAAATCCAGTCACCAGGGCCGTCGTCCATTGTATTTACGACGTAAGTTTTTTGCTCCATTCATGTTTACAATCGAATTTTAATTATCATAGTTATTGATATAGCTTACATATACGTGCGTAATTGCTGTAAATAGCACAAAGAAAATGTTTAAACATTTAATCGTCGAGACTTTTGTATAGTTTTAATTGCAGCTTGTGTAAATAACAGGGTTCATCTTTATATTATTTATGTAACATACAATTTGTACCACCATAATACCACTTTTACAAAATACGTAAAAAAACTGCTGGTTGGTTTTCAAAGTTAAAGAACAAAATCCGTTGCAATTATTTTTACATGTATAATTACGTTCAATTACATCTAGACATTAATACTATTAAAAAATATAGGTACTCGTAATTTTAGAGCCATATTTTGTACGCTTAATTGGTCTTTTTAATTGTTTTGCTGGTGTAATATATGGAACGCGACTGTATATAAGCTGAAGGTTGGAAGAGCTTAGCTTTTTATGGTCTCTAGTTCGCTCCATCGTAGGCCACGTCTTCGCCTCGGCTAGTCTGTGGCCATAATGTAAGCCCATTTATAATTTGAAAAAAAAAAAACGAAACGAAAAATAGACAACTGTTTTTTTTATAAATGTACCGCTTTAAGGTAAAATACAGTGATTGAATCCACTCAGAAACCAGCTACAGTCACCAGCATAAATAAGTGATGATTTCTATACCTTGTATATTAACGTCTTGTTTCAAAAGTCATACAAAATTGTCAAACGATTTAAAGCGTACAAGGTACAAAATTATCACTTCTTTATGCCGGTGACTGTACTAAAGACACAAATATTACAAATACACATTTAATTTAGCGTGTCGTTTTCTCATAACCAGATTGCGTCACTCCTACAATACGCGGCCTATTTTCAGTCGTCCCTATTCCAGCCAATCCCACTCTACCCCACTTTTCTGCCTTGACCGTGTGACCTTGACTCGCCTAGCCGTTTCCCAATTATTGAAGGCTAGCGAATTACCTACAAGTTTTTTTGCGAACCTGTACATTGTGGCCCCTAGAATAGTACCTGACTATTATTTAATTTGTACTTTTCTGGCAAACCAGTTCATCGTGACCTGGAGGATAGTAATGATTTTTAGGGTTCCGTAGACAACTACGAACCCTTATAGTTTCGCCATGTCTGTCTGTCCGTCCGTCCGTCCGTCCGTCCGCGGATAATCTCAGTAACCGTTAGCACTAGAAAGCTGAAATTTGGTACCGATATGTATCTCAATCACGCCAACAAAGTGCAAAAATAAAAAATGGAAAATTTTTGATATTTATTAAAATGAATAAGGGTTTACTAAGATCGTTTTTTGATAATATTAATATTTTCGGAAATAATCGCCCCTAAAGGAAAAAAAGTGCGTCCCCCCCCCCCCCCCCTCTAACTTTTGAGCCATATGTAAAAAATCACAAAAGTAGAACTTTATAAAGACTTTCTAGTAAAATTGTTTTGAACTTGATAGGTTCAGTAGTTTTTGAAAAAAATACGGAAAACTACGGAACCCTACACTGAGCGTGGCCCGACACGCTCTTAGCCGGTTTTTTATATTATGAAGATATAATTATCTACACAAAAACGGTTAACCGAGCTATGAGGTGTCAATGGTGTCATATATAGCTAGTTACCAATTGATTTAATAGAGGAACTGTAATCATTCTGAATTGGGTATGACAGTATGACACTCCATCAAAATGTTAATGGCTCCTGAAAGTGAAAGAAACCTCTGTCCGGGATCTGGGAGTTGAACACACAACACAAGCTTTCCTACACTTACGAATTAAACACCATTACTAATTAGCAATTGTATTCCATTCTGTAAGTAGTTACAGGCCTTAAAGCAAGACCAAATAAAGATTTCCTGAGGGATTACCCTCTTCTTCTGTCTGTTATTACCCTCCGTGAATCTTTCTCACTTGATGGTCTCATCGGAAGATCAGCGCTGGAACTCACCAGCAACACGCTGAGATGAGGCCATTTCGTGGCACTTCATTCCTTTCTGTTTTGTTGTTATTATGTGTATTGTCTTGCCTGTTTTCACGAATGAATGTTTATTCTATTTCGACCTTTATAAGGGCTTCCCCAAATCTATCGACATGGAATCGGCTCTAGCCGATCAAAAATCGCTCGTTTGTATCAAGACGCTTACGGCCCAGCCACGACATTGGTCTAAACGCGGCAGCGGTGAGCGGCAGCCATACGTGCGAATGAAAAGTCCCATCGCTGTGTCTCGCTTCAATGTATGGCCGCCGCTTACCGCTGTCGCGCTTAGACCAATGTCGTGGCTGAGCCGTTACGCGTCGTTGTCGCTGAACGCATTGTCGTCGGTGAAAGCCAATTCCGCGTCGATATTTTGGGGAGATCCTTAATCGTCATATTAAAGTATTGCTTTATCGATTAAATACATTGTATGTCTGTATAATCTTATTTCTGTTTCATTTAAGTCTTATCGCTTAAGCTCTTTAAGCTATTTGCGACGCCCTTGACCTTCGTAATTAACCTTGTGGGATAATTCGGTGCTCTTCAATGATGTATAGACAGTTTGTACAGTATAGTTGTTTAATCAGCTTCCACAAATGCAGATATAGGTACAGAATTCGGTATGTAAAAATAGTAAGTAAGATGCGCTTGATCGGAGCGTCGACAGATCGGTAATGAATGTGAGGTAATTAGATGTAAAAGGTCATATGTGCTCCTCCCGCGCGCCTGACCCCTCGTTCGTCCATTAGCAGGTAAGGGTGAGTGTAGACATCTTCCCCCCCTCGGAAACTGTGGGTTTTCGAGTAGCTTCTTCGCACTCATCGTTAGGTAGGGGGCATAGATTTGTAACAGCGCGGCGAATGAGGCCCTTGGACGTGTTCACATCGGCGACGCGTGCGATGCCGTCGGCTCCTGGATACAGTCGATGGATGCGGCCCATGCGCCATTTGAGTGGTGGTAAGTTGGCCTCCTTGAGTACCACCATATCGCCTTCAGCGAGTTTTCCTTGAGTGATGCGCCACTTCGATCGTTGTTGCAGCTCGTTCAAGTATTCGGTGCGCCATCTCTCCCAGAATTGTTGACGAATCTGCTCAATTTGTTCATATTTTCTGAGACGGTTTGGATTGAGTTCGGTGAGCGCCGGAGATGGCAATGAAGTGAGCGGTTTACCGATCAGGAAGTGCCCGGACACAAGGGATAAAGATCAGTAGGATCGGCTGATAGGGGAGTTATAGGTCGAGAGTTTAAAATTGCCTCGACTTGTGCAAACAAAGACGATAATTGCTCAAAAGTGAGGTTCGTGTTCCCTACCATTCGAGTTATATGATGCTTAGCAGCCTTCACACCGGCTTCACTAAGACCGTTAAAATGCGGTGAGTAAGCAGGTGAGAACTTAAACGTTATGAATTCACCGGCAGCGTAAGACGAGATGGATTCACCGCAAGATTGTAAGAATCTTTTAAATTCATTATTTGCGCCCACAAAATTTCGACCGTTGTCACAATGAATTACGCTGGGCTTTCCTCTGCGAGAGATAAAACGGTTCAAACACATGATAAATGCCTCTGCACTCAAGTCTGATGCAATTTCCAAATGAATTGCTTTGGTTGCAAAACAGACGAATATACATAGATAGCTTTTAATAATTTTGCAACCGCGTCCCTTTCGATCACGAGTTGGAAACGGACCAGCGAAGTCGATGCCGGTAACCTCGAAAGCGAAGCTGGGAGTGACTCGAGCGGAGGGTAAGTTTCCCATTATTGGCATGACAGATTTAGCTTTAAGTATTCTACAGATTCTACAGTTGTTTACAGTAGATTTCGCTAATCTTCTTCCAGCCACAGGCCAGTACAGTTGCCTGACATTAGTCAGTAGTAGCTGTGGACCTCCGTGGCATAGTTTTTTATGTTCGTGGATGAACAGTAGTTTGGTGAAAACATTTTTTGAATCTAATATAATCGGATGCATTTTACTAAATATTTCAGATGAATTTTGAATGCGTCCACCTACTCGGAGGATGCTTTTCTCATCAACGAAAGGTCTGAGAGACAGGATTCGCGATTTTGAAGGTAAGCATTTTTTGTTATTTAATAGATGTAGTTCATGCTCGAAACATTCCTCTTGGTGTTGTCTAACAAGATGATGCAATGATAACTGTAGTTCGTCTGTAGTTAGATGACCGTAGTTTATTATTTGAGTGTCGTATGTTGTGGATAAAACGCAGTGCATAGGCCAAGCTGCGTAATAATATTGTAAATTTAGAGAAATTTTCGATATTTATTAATTTGTCACAAGTTGTAGATGTAGGTACTGTTGTAGTGCATATTATAGGTATAGTAGTTTTAGGTTTAGAATTAGTTTTAATTTCAGGTATGTTGGCACTAGGTTTAATAACCTCTGGCCAGGCCGATGGTCCTTCTAATAGGAAGCAGGGACCATGCCACCATAGGTCAGCATCGGCTACTTGTGCTGGACTGACACCACGGGATGCTAAGTCCGCGGGATTTTGAACACCCGGGACGTGTCTCCAGGATCCATTAGCTGTTAGCTGCTGAATCTCTGCGACACGATTTGATACAAACGTTTTAAGGGTTTGTGAAGGTGAACAGATCCATCCTAGAACTACAGATGAGTCTGTCCAATAATAGATATTTGTGACTGTAAGTCGCAAAGCTTCGATAACCTTTGAGCTCAGACGTGCAGCTAACAAAGCTCCACACAATTCTAGACGCGGGATGGTCTGAGCTTTCACGGAACTTACTTTCGTTTTAGCGCATAATAGGTTCACTGACACGTTACCTGAGCTACTAATTGAACGTAAGTAGACGCATGCTGCATACGCATCTTGAGATGCATCACAGAATGCATGCAATTCGACGATTGCATTGGGATCGTCAGTAAGGACAAATCTGGGTATTTGAAAGTTGGTCAGGCTCTTAAGGCCTTGAACGAAATTAAACCATGCTTTCGACAGTTCTGTGGGAATAGGATCATCCCAGTCTAGCTTGGTTAGCCATAGATTTTTTAGAATGATTTTGGGTACAATAGTACATAAGCTTAACAACCCTAGAGGATCGAACAACCTAGCAGAGTTCGATAAGATTGATCGCTTGGTGGCTACTGACGATTGTTTTATATCGACAGGAAAGTTGAAAGTGTCAGTGCTAGGGTCCCATTTAAGTCCTAGCGCGCTTGATTGTGAACTGAAATCTAGATCTTTCGGTATCAATGAATTAGAGTTGTCTTGGAGGACGGAACCGATGTTAGAACGGAATTTACGCAATGGCAGGTGCGCTGAATGAAGAACTTCCGTTATTGAATTTATTATGTAGCACAAGTCCTCCTTTGAACTGCTCCCTGTGATAACGTCATCTACATAGAAGTCGTGTTTGATTACATCAGCAACTCGTGCATCACTGCACTCATTCGCGAGCTGCACAAGGCACCGCGTACTTAGAAATGGTGCAGAAGAGGTACCGTAGGTAACAGTGTTAAGTTGATATATTTTAATTGGCTGATCAAATTGCTCACGCCATAAAATCATTTGGAGATGACGTTGTTCGGGCTTTACTAATATTTGGCGATACATCTTCTCCACATCGGCTGTTACTACATATTTGTGTTGCCTAAAACGAAGCAATATGGAGAAGAGATCGTCCTGGACTACAGGTCCGACATGTTGTATTTCGTTGAATGACACGCCAGATGACGTTTTTGCTGACGCGTCATAGACAACTCTCAGGCGCGTAGTTTCGCTAGATTCGCGAATTACAGAGTGGTGTGGCAAATAGCACCCACGCTCGGGTTTAGGTACTTCACTCATATGTCCTAGGCGCTCGTACTCTTGCATAAATTTAGTATACTCTTGTTTCAATTCAGGTTTTTGTTTCATTTTACGTTCCATTTGATGAAGTCGCCTTTCGGCTATTTTAAAAGAGTCGCCTAAGACATCTGGTGAATCACGAAGAGGTATTTGTACACAAAATCTGCCATCTTCGTCACGCTGCGTAGTTTCTTGAAAAAGAGCTTCGCAGTATTGGTCGCTATTTGAAGTGGGCTTGTCTTTAGGAACTTCTTCTAGTTCCCAAAACTTTGTAAGTTGTTGTTGTATGTCCTGACTGAAATAGCAATAAGACTTACTAGGACGCTTTGTAATTTTCCAGCTATTGCGGCCACCAAGGATCCATCCAAACTCAGTTTCATGGAGGACTGGTTTATTTGGTCCGAGCTTTATTTGAGAAGTGCCCAGAACGTCCCAGAAGATATCTAAACCTAGAAGTATATCGACATCTCCAGGGAGATGGAAGTCAGGATCAGCTAATTGGATGTGACCAGGGATGTCTAATTCCTCAACTCGTATCTTGTTTTGAGGAACAATCCCGGTTACGACTGGCAAAATATAACATTTGACATTCGTAGTGTATGAGGTATACGTAGACCTAATTTTTATGTTGCAATGTTCGACAATATTTACTGATGCATTTTTAAGACCGTACACGCATTCGTGTTCTTTAATTATAGGGCATCCTAACTTAGCTCGTGCCGCCTCCGTTATAAAAGAAGACTGCGCGCCGTTGTCAAGAAGAGCGCGCAGTTTGACAATGTTGCCATTGTTTGACACCTCAACTATGGCCGTGGAGTGAACACCCAGGCCTGAAGAGCCAGCAGACAGTGTAATTGCCGGACGCGGACAAGAAGATGCGTTGTCAGTGTTGTTGGTAGGTATTTCAACATTAGACACTGAACTGGTAGGCATAGATGTAGACGTAGACGCTTCTACGTTATTTTGTGCATCTTGTCGAAATGATGATGATGATGATTGTGTTTGGTGCGGTTGAGAACCACTGGGTAGGTTGTTTACTTTGTGAAGTAAAGTGTTGTGCTTTCTTTTACAAATGCGGCAACCTGCGAGGCGGCAATGGTATGTCTGGTGGTCACTACGTAAACAATTGCTACATAATTTCCATTGATAAACCTTTGCAATACGTTCTTCCACAGACATTGATTTAAATTTGTTACACTCATATAATTTATGATCTTGTTTACAAGCTAAACAACAACCACGGGGGTGTGAATCGAGCGAAGAAGAAATGAAGGATTTAGACCTATTTAAGGTTTGACGATTTTCAACCTTATTATTATGAGTTTGAGTATTTGAGGTTTTGGCGGCGTAGACTGTTTCTAATACAGTTGCCCTTTTACGAAGAAAGTCGAAAAAATCGTCTAAATTATTAGTCTCTAATTTGCTTCGATGTTCCTCCCAATTTCTCGCGGTTACCGAGTCTAACTTCGATGAGCCTATATAAATAATAAGCGTGCCCCAACTGTCAGTCGGTTCGCCTAATAACTTCAAAGCACTTAAATTTTTTGAAATTGCATCAACTAAGTTGCGTAGGCCCCGGTCGGACTCTTTAGATAGCGCCTCAATTGAAAATAGACATTTAATATGTTCGTTAATTAATAGGCGCTTATTGTTGTACCTGTCGCAGAGCAACGACCAAGCAATTTGATAATTATCACTAGAAACGCTGACCGAATTAATAACCGCCAGAGCGGAACCCTCCAAGTATGATTTTAAATAATGAAATTTGCTTATGTTATCTAAATTGTCATTATTATGAATGAGAGATATGTACATGTCTCGAAACTGAAGCCATTTATTTGTATCACCACTGAAGGAGGAATTTTCAGGGGTGGCAGTTTAACGTGATTCGTAACTGATGTGGAACTGCCACGACATGAAACCTCGTCACTTTGTTTAATTTTGCTATTGGTAAACGCATCTAAATATTCTTGAGCCGTGCCAATCAGCTGGAAGAACTGGTTTTCTGTTTGCTCCCTTTCTTCCATCTGTTTTGACGTATCACTATCTAAAGCCTCAATTTTAGTCTGAATTTCATCGAAAGTGTAACTCAGCTCTTGGAATTTAGACAATCTTAAACTTAATTCGTTGTTTATTAATTTATTACGCTCAGTTACACTATCGAGACTCATTAATGGCGTTAAATATTTTTCAAATAATGTTACGCGGCCTCTAACTGTGGCCCTTTGCTTTAAAAGATCCTTTAATTCGGTCATTTTGTAGGCGAAAATAACGAAGATGTTAGTTATAAATAATTAAATTGAATCCAACCTCGTAAAACGATGAGTAGGTCAGCTTATCGCCGACAACAGCTGTGCACAATAGGTACCGGCCGGGCAATGCAACTCGACACGGTGTGACTCGGCTCCGCTGATGGAAACCGCCGCTGCCAAAATCACTAGTTCTCACCAGCCTATATCCCGATTTTCTCCTGAAATAGTCGGCAATTATGTTTAACTACCTATAAGTACTTGTTTTTATAGCGGGATTAATGTATTTAAGGAAAACTAGTAACTTTAAAGATGGAAGTTGGACACGGTGTTACACTGTGTTAACACACGACTTTTAAGTTGAAATTTATGGAAGATTTAATTAATTTACGGTACCAACACGTATGTAATATTTACTTTAGAAGTATAAAGAAGCTATTTAAATGCTATTTATCGATAAGGAATAGGTAATTATGAAGTTAATTTTATTATTTTGCAAACGGTGGTACCTACTTAGACTTAACTCACAAACCGCACTAATTTGCACGAGAATTATCGCACTTTAAATTAACACAAATCGAAAACAATTATTTTTATAGGAAAGATGAACAGTGATAGGAACGGGCGTACTTCCTTCGGATCCAGTAGGTATTCACTCATTCCGGGATATCTTCGCCTTCCAGTTGCATCATCCACATCACGTCGGGGTCACCATCAATTGTGGGATAATTCGGTGCTCTTCAATGATGTATAGACAGTTTGTACAGTATAGTTGTTTAATCAGCTTCCACAAATGCAGATATAGGTACAGAATTCGGTATGTAAAAATAGTAAGTAAGATGCGCTTGATCGGAGCGTCGACAGATCGGTAATGAATGTGAGGTAATTAGATGTAAAAGGTCATATGTGCTCCTCCCGCGCGCCTGACCCCTCGTTCGTCCATTAGCAGGTAAGGGTGAGTGTAGACAAACCTTCTTGTTTAATAATCCCCCTTTTATGAGAGGGTTGAAGGCTGTCTCGCCTCGCTAAATTGTATGAATATTTAGTGACCCTCTTATAGTAAACTATGGGCATTAATAAAGTAAGAGTATCCTAAAACTAGAAACGATAGCAAATTTAGTTCTTAACAAACATTAGACCTAATTCGAAAAAAAAAACCTGCATTGTAAGACACAAATTTAATTCCTAGATAGAAACTAAACACGAAAAAATTTCCAAAGTACCTACTACCTACCTAATATTTCAAAGCCATTATATTTATTTACTTACGCCTAACAAACATTGGTAAATGCTAAATTACACAAAGTGATGTTGCAAGTGCGAAAATCTATACATGTAGTCTTATAAGACAGCTTTCAGCCGGGTGATATACAATATCCCATATTGTATATCACCAGTTTATTTTAATAAACTTTCGGACAGACCTTAGTCGAGTACCGTCAAATGGGGTGAATAGGGATGCTGAGGTGAATAGGGACGAGGCATAAAATGTGATTTGCCCTCCCATTTCTTTAAAAAAATCTACAGAAATTGTATCATTCAATTGTTATAATACACTTTGTGTTAGTAGGTATTTAGTATATGTCCGGTAAATCACATAATAAGTCTCGTACCTATCCACCCCGCCATCCCTATTCACCCCGGCATCCCTATTCACCCCATTTGATTATAAAGCAAATAATGCACACTGTGCGCACTCTAGTACAATTTACTCGAAGAAACTTCAAAAGTTGCAAAAGTGAACTTCAAAGACAAACCCATTACACATCAAACATTCATATGAACGATAGCACTAACAGTTCAAGAAATCGATTTAATAACTCCAAAGCAACCCTGACAACCCTGTACTTAATATTAGTTTCAGTCCAAAGCAGACCTTAGAGCCAAAACTCTAAGAATTGAAACGAAATAAAGACATATAGTTATATTGATTAGTTGGTAAGCACAGATGTCTAACCATGTAGACAAAGGATATAAGGTAAGTCGTGTTTAAGAGTAGGTATGACTAGGATTACCTAGT
Organism: Leguminivora glycinivorella; assembly: GCF_023078275.1. Lineage (NCBI taxonomy): Eukaryota > Metazoa > Arthropoda > Insecta > Lepidoptera > Tortricidae > Leguminivora > Leguminivora glycinivorella. Next base: position 3,712,011 of record NC_062977.1, read on the forward strand.
CCGATTCTCACGGCTCAGCCACGACATTGGTCTAAGCGCGACAGCGGTGAGCGGCAGCCATACGTGCGAATGAAAAATCCCATCGCTGTGTCTCGCTTCAATGTATGGCCGCCGCTCACCGCTGTCGCGCTTAGACCATTGTCGTGGCTAGGCCGTCATAGGTACTAAGTTGAATTTTAAAAAGATTACCCTAGTGGGTTTCTCTATCAGTTACTTACTCCAGTTATGGAAACATTGGAAACTGTACGTCTTACAACTTGTATACCTCTTACTAGGTGGAAACTTTCCAAGAAAATTGAAATGTTATATAGGTTTTGCAAGAAATATAAGGAAATTCAAATTTAAGAAATCTCCATACAAAAATGAGGGAAGGTTCAGAATTTTACCTATGTTGAAAATTTCAGAATTTTGGAAATTTTCCTTCGGCACATCAGTAGGCTGTGGCGCGACGCGAGACCATACATCAAACACGAATTAAATTATGGACTCGCGCGCGACAGCGCAAGTTATGCTAAACCGCCAGGTACTATTTAGAGGACGCACATGTAGAATCCATAGAGGGTAGTCTATATCGGTAGATATGGCACCTTGAACTTAACCTCGCCCTTGGGGCCAAATGACGCCCTTACGTTTTCCGCGAGTCAAGTTCACACCCGATACTAGGTTGAGGGGTGCTTGACGTGTATACGCGTCACACTCGACGTTCACATTTTTGTTCATTACTATTGGAGTTGGGGATAGATTGCACCAACGGCTTAAAAAGGTAAGGATTATTAGTGATGTAATTTGGACGAAGTTTGTTGCGGATGCTATTTTGTACCTACGCGTTTGACGAAACCTGCGCTGTGAATTTGGATGATGGTTTGTATGTTTTGGATTAATAAATTTTATGTTTTGTAAAAAAAAACATGCTCATATAAAAAATGTAATTAATTTTACTTGAGTTAAGATGATTTAATATTTTTGACATCAGATTTTGACTTCCCTCGCATAGAATTTAGCTTCAAGCCAATAAAGGAACGTCAATATTTTTACTTTTGTACTAGTGTCCGTCTGAAGGAAAAAATACAAAATAATAAAACCTAAGTACAATTTTCAGTTAGACTGAAAAATATAGTAAAAGTGTTTTTAATATTTTCAATTTTAATATTTTGTTTTTATTTGTTTCAGGTAACGATTACGCCAGTAAATATCAAACACACCATCGTAGGCCACGTCTTTGCCTTTGGCTAATAGGTACTCTGTGGCCAAGAGTAAGCCACTTTATTAAAAAAAAAAAAACACCAAACTTCCTAGCAACATTAACGCAATAGTAAGTATTTTTTACCATATCCACTGTCTGTAGATAATGTTATGAATAATGACATGGTATTTTCTCAAGTTTATTTAATGCTTTCTTTTTATTAAGACGTCAGTATAATAATAAATCACCGTGCGCTCCCATTTCTCGCCGCCGTTTCGCACCAGTTCCGCACAATATTCGGCCATTTCCGCGCCGGAACACAGGCCAGTCATTTTAGCCAGTACCTTGACATTTGCAAGCTTTTGACTGCTGGCCCGGGAAATGAAGTTAGAAATATGTTTAGTAACAAAGAGGCTTTATAGATATAGACGCAAATGGCATGAGAACTACAAGCCGGTATGAGAACTAATATAATTGTAATTGTAATAAAATTTTTTTTTGTTTGTAACTCGGTTGTATCGCTTAGGTTTAACGGACGATAAGTTATTGTTTAATATGAACCACAAAATTAAAATTTTGAAAAAACCACCGGCCGCGACGTAGTAGACGGATTTTCATGAAACATGGCTAAGAACACTCCCGACTAACTCAGCTTTTAGACAAAAAAAACTAAATCTAAATCGGTTCATCCCTTCAGGAGCTACGATGCCACAGACAGACACACACAAAAACAGACAGACAGACAGACACGTCAAACTTATAATACCCCATCGTTTTGCGTCGGCGGTTAAAAACTATGGAAACGGATTATATCGCGTATAATGAATTTATAAAATTCATCCCGACGTTTCGAACACTTTATATACAGCGTTCGTTAATCCGTAATCCGTTTCCATAGATTTCATGAGTAACTATCGCGGTAACCGGAGACAATATTATTGTTTCATAGTTTAAAGCATTTTAGTAATCTATATATTATATACGTAACTACTGCTTTATCTCACTTATATATATATTTTAATGTAATATTGGCTATACCTACCCTCAAAGATCAAGTTGCAACTGTATTTCATCATATAATATCCTCTACGACTATAAATGGCTCTGACATATCCCAAAATAGATGTTGCCAATGTTGCATATACCTTTTAGCACACACGACACATCATTGCGAAGATCGCTAATCTCCCTATCTCGAAACAGGCGTGACTATAGTAAAACAAAGGATGCGAATCGCAAATCTGAAATTTGCATAAAGTCAATATACTGATTGTATTGCAAGCTTGTCAGCTTTTGGAGACGCCCACGACAATCTTATGCTTATCTGAGCGGGGCATCGGTTATAACATCATCAACTGTTGACTGACCAGTCCTGAACTCTATTGAAATGGCTTATGGTTGAACGATGAGTTGCGTGTCGTGTTATATAACGCAATCCTCCTGGCTATCGATATCGCAACGAGTCATCTCAGACTTCAGACTGACTGACGTAAAAATCTGGATCTCGACCGCATTTTTTTATCTGGGTCTGAGTTCTGCAACTAACAATTACATTTTAGCACTGATTTTAGCAGAGAAGGGATCGACAATTATATTGTACTTATGTATTTTATGTCGCTTGATTAAATTTATATCTGACATTTATTATTTTGCGAGAAACGTATCCAATAAGTAGTTAAATTACAAGTGAAATCCTTTAAACGCAAACACACGAAAAACATCAAGCGACCAGGTCCACCGGCGATCAAGCCGGGAATCGAACCCAGACATTCAGCTTACAGTTATGTCATTATACACCTAGACCATCCGGCCGCCAGGAACCCTGTCGTAGTTGTTCTTAAAAAATCGGTTATGAGAGGTCACCACCGCACAAAACAAATTTGTCTTCATTTTGATAGGTACTTCGTGGTAAATTTGATCAGAATAAATCTTGATGTTGTTAATTGATAGGCGTTTGTAACAATTAGACAATCAGCTTAATCTGGCATGCCATTAAATTGACCTGCCCCAAATGATCACTCAATTTAGAACCAAGGAAAACGAAATAATTTACAGTTTCGGTTATCCCAAACATTTTATAAGACAAACACGAATCGATTTCACGGATAACGCGATGATTTCCATTCGGGACAAATTAACGGTGTTTCGTTCCTTTACTAAATTGCTACCAGTGTAAATTGGTCTTTTAGTGTCTCCTGAGTTCCCAGTGATCGTTTGAAGGTGACTAGGAGGGTGGTTCTCTGTACGTTGGTTTCGATAATTATGCACAGTACCTACCCACGCCTCCTACGTACTTCCCACCACCATTGTGCCTCCTAGCCTGGGTCAACTTGGAACAATGCTTTCACCACCTCTCCGGTTTAACATTTCTGCTAATTAATGATCGTGCTAAGAAACTGTTGTTCGGGAATAGACGAAACTTATGCAATTAAGCTGTTTATTGGCTGTTACATAATGATGTCAATACTTTTAGGAAGTCGTGTCTCGCTTCGCTCGAACTAGGGTTTGGTGCTGCTAATAGTCTAGAGCCAATTTGGCCACAAGTCGTCTCCTTCACGATTTTCGTCGACATCTCTTCTAAATACCTAAAACAGGTATGGATATGTTCCTCGTTCTTTCCAGATTACGAATTGACCTGTTTTAGTTTAAGGAGGGGGGGACGGGTCGAGAAAAAGGGGGGGAAAGATGGCGACCGACCATCATAGATATTTATTCACATCTCGAGTCCTATGGCACCAATCTGTTCGTGCGAGGTGTCATTTGAAAGCTTATTAAACCTACTTTAATTGTTTTCAAATAACTATGCTCATAAAAGTAACCGTTTAGTAAATATTTGAAAATATGTGTTTTTTTATTGCGCATGAATTGCACAAGTACTAGTAAAAAATGCGTCTAACTCAATAAACAATAACTTTACCGCAATTGATGTTATTATAAAATTTTCGCGTCTATTCATGCTCTTTCTAAAAATATAAGTTTCATTGGTATATGATAATATATAACCATGTAATTAAGAATTTTGTTTGACAGGGGTTATCCTCCAGGTCGCATAAACGGGCGCTGACCGTAGTAAAGTATTCAATATTTTTGAGGTCTTATTTTACGGATCCATATGTGAGAGGTATCGTTTGAAAGATAATTAAACCTACTATAATTGTTTATACATAACTATAGTATTAAAGGTAGCTGTTTACATAATATTTGAAAATATGTGTTTTTTATCGAGCATGAATCGCACAAGTACTGGTAAAAAATGCTTCTAAGTCAATAAACAATAACGTTACCGCAATTGATGTTATTGTAAAATTTACGCGACTATTCATGAGCTTTCTAAAAATATAAGTTTTATTGGTAAGTGATAATATAACCATTAAATTACGAATTTTGTTTCCTAGTGGTCACTCCGCCGGTCGCATAAAAATGAGCGCTGACCGTAGTAAAGTATTCAATATTTTTAAGTTCTTATTTTACGGATCCATATGTAAGAGGTATCATTTGAAAGCAAATTAAACCTACTATAATTACTTTTGAATAACTATAGCTATAAAGGTAGCTGTTTACAAAATATTTGAAAACATGAGTTTTTTTTTCGAGCACGAGTTGCACATATACAGATAAAAAATGCTTCTAACTTAATAAACCATAACTTTACCGCAATTAATGTTATGATAAAATTTACGCGAAATTTCATGCGCTTTCTAAAAATATAAGTTTTATTGGTGTATGATAATATATGACCAAGTAATTACGAATTTGGTTTAGCAGGGGTCACTGCGCCTTGTCACGATATTGGGTGCTGACTGACCGTCGCCAAATTTTCTACGTTACTCAGATCCTATTTTACTGATAAATTTGTGAGAGGTATCATTTGAAAGCATATTATGCGTACTATCTTTATTTCTAATATCTCAAGTCGAAACTGTAGAAGTTTACAAAATATTTGATTAGTAATATGTGTATTTTACTGTGCATGAATAGCATTGGCATTGATAAGACACGCTTCTAGCTCAATAAATTATAGTTTTCCGCAATTTAAATAATAACAAAATAAACGGAAAATGTATGACATACACAAAAAATAAGTTTGGTTTGTATTGCATAAACAATTAATTTGAATTTGTTCAGCTCACCTACTGCGCACCATCATATAAATGAATGTTCACCGTCGTTGCCTTTTTTCATGATTTTTCAGATTTTATTTCACTAATCGTATATTCATAATAAATATAATCTATCACGTATTGAATTTACTTATATACTTAATTGATCAGTAAAATAAAATCTGTAAAATGATGAAAAAATTAAGGCAACGGCGGTGGACATTCGTTTATATGACGATTGACCGTGCGCAGTGGGTATGGTGGACAAATTAACATTAATTGTTTAAGCAAAACTAACAAAACTCATTTTTTGTAAAGGCCATACATTTTGCGGTTCATTTCGTTATTATATCAATTGCGGATAAATATAATTTATTGAGCTAGAAGCATGTTTCACTCGTATCAGTGCGAATGCTATTCATATACAGTAAAAATACACATATTGTCAAATATTTTGTAAACTTCTACAATTACGACTAAAATTATTAAAAAGTAACGATAGTACGCATAATATGCTTTCAAATGATACTTCTCACAAATTGATCGCTAAAATAGGATCTGAGAAATACATAAAATTAGGCGACGGTTAGCACCTATTTACGTCACGGGGACGCAGTGACACCTGCTAAACCAAATTCGTAATTACTTGGTTGTATAATATCATACATCAATAAAACTTATATTTTTAGAAAGCATATGAAATGTCCAGTAAATCTTATCATAACATTATTTGCGGTAAAGTTATTGTTTATTGGTCATGCACCAAGATACAATCTTAAAAATTATGAAAACGGCAACGAAAATGGTCATCCATGTATATGACGGTGCGCAGTGAGTATGATGGATAAATTAACATTAATTGTTTATGCAATACTGACAAAACTTATTATTTGAAAAGGTCATACATTTCGCCGTTTATTTTGTTATTATATCAATTGCGGAAAAAATATAATTCATTGAGCTAGAAGCATGTTTTACTCACATCGGTTCCAATGTATATTTTCAAATATTTTGTTAGCTACTACAGTACAGTTACAACTAAAATTATTGAGAACTAATGATAGTACGCATAATATGCTTTCAAAAGATTCCTGTTAAATAAAATAGGATCTGAAAAATATAGAAAATTTGGCGACGGTCAGCATCCATACGTGGCCGGGCGCTGTGGCCCCTACTTAACCATATTTGTAATTACTTGGTTATATAATATCATACACCAATAAAACTTATGTTATTAGAAAGCGCACAAAATTCCGCGTAAATCTTATACTAACATCAATTCCGGAAAAGTTGTTGTTTATTGATTAAGAAGCATTTTTACCAGTAGGTACTTGTGCGACTCATGGTCTATAAAACACATATTTTCAAATATTTTCTAAACAGCTACCTTTATGATTATAGTTATTTATAAAAAAATATAGTAGGTTTAATTAGCTTTGAAACGATACCTCTCGCATATGGATCCGTAAAATAGTACCTCAAAAATATTGAATACTTTACTACGGTCAGCGCCCATTTCTGCGACCGGGCAGAGTGACTCCTGCTAAACCAAATTCGTAATTACATGGTTATATATTATCATATACCAATGAAACTTATATTTTTAGAAAGAGCATGAATAGACGCAAAAATTTTATAATAACATCAATTGCGGTAAAGTTATTGTTTATTGAGTTAGACGCATTTTTTCTAGTACTTGTGCAAATCACGCGCGATAAAAAAACACATATTTTCAAATATTTCGTAAACGGTTACTTTTATGAGTATAGTTATTTAAAAACAATTAAAGTAGGTTTAATAAGCTTTCAAACGACACCTTGCACGAACAGATTGGTGCCATAGGACTCGAGATGTGAATAAATATCTATGATGGTCGGCCGCCATATTTCTCCCCCCTTTTTCTCAACCCGTCCCCCCCTCCATAAACTAAAACAGGTCAATTCGTAATCTGGAGATAACGAGGAACACATCCATACCTGTTTTAGGTATTTAGAAGAGATGTCGACGACTTTTTGTAAAAGAGGTCGTTTGGTCCCTGACTATAAGTTCAATCGTTCACTGCCGAAAGGGATTGGATAAGCAATCACAAGTCCTGTTATTGAAATCAGTTTTGTTGTTTAGCTACGTAGACTAAAGCGCAATGGATCAGATCATGCAGGGCAAATGATCCGGTTTGGCTCTTCCACCTTGGTATTCTTGATATACTTGATAATTTTTGGTAAATCAGAATCAGAATAAATTCCACTTTGCTATCAAGATTTTCTTCAAGTAATATGTCAGTCCCTGAATTAGTTACATTTTCAGACACTAGTGTCGTAGGTGCTACATATCTAATTGAAGATAACATGATAGATTTTTAATTTTAAGAGAGCAAGTAAAATTGTCGAAATCGCATGGATCTTTCTAAACGTTTTCTACGAACTACTTGAAATCTAAAACTCTTCCAGCCCTACTTGGTAAATGCACTTTGCGAATGTCAATTCGTGTCTGATCCTTGGCAAAACCCTGATTCCATTGTTATTCAAAACAAGCCACTTCCCCAAATAAGTCTTAAATGTATCTTGTTAGAAACAATAAAAGTAATAACTCCTTATATAGAGAGAACGACCCGATTCTAGTTGCGAATGGTATACAAGGAAAAATGACGTGGATGGGAATGGTCGAGGGGAAAAGTTTTTGCGATCATCCGATGATAAATATGGAGATTTGTTTGATCCACAGTAAGGGGTGATAGATTTATTGTATTGTGACCTGAGTATTATCGATAAAATATAGACTTATTGACCTGGATATGGAAAATGATTAGGTAAATATCGGGAGCTCAACAAAAATCATAAAGGTAATCCCAGTCAATGTAAGACTAATAAATCTAACCGTGAATCATTCAAAACTCTTAGATACGCATTGTATTTCACTAACGTATTATTTCACACGCTGTATGTTTTGCTTGGGGGATTAATTCTGTTTGTCACAAATATTCAATATTTTACAGCCTAGGTTTATGCCTATACTTATAATTTAATAACCAATAGCAGATCCTAATCTTAACCATTCATGCTAATGGGGCATGGCTTGATTTCTCTTTTAATTATGATTTCTAATGAATACAGTAAATGGCATAGTCGCTAGAGAATCTTGAGATCGGACAGATAACGAGACGGCTATAAAAGGTTCGATCGCGCTACCAAAGGTCGGCAGGTGAGTTATCTGTACAAATTGACCTGGCACCTACCAACTTGAGCTTCAAATGGTTGGATATTCTCTGAAGCTATATTACTCTCGTGAAAGTGAAACATGGCATCAAAGTTTTTAACCCGCGACGCAAAACGACGGGGTGTTATAATATTTATAAGCCAGAAGCTGTTTGAGATTTAGTAGAATTTATTTGTATGAAGTTGTAGTCAATTGAAGTAAATTGTAGGTACACCTAGTGATACAATTTAGATGCCTCATTTATTTGTGAACTACCTAACCATCTTTGGCAATATACTTATGTAGATCTGTATTCATTACCATGACAACTAATTATAATTATGTACCTTTAGACTCACCCAGATCGCACAGTCAAACTGTGTAAACAGTTTTGGGGGACATTGTATTTACATTTAAGTTTCTATGTAAGATGTTTTTATTAAATAAATAATAATAAAAAAATAATAAGTTTGACGTGTCTGTCTGTGTATGTGTCTGTCTGTCTGTAGCTCCTGAACAGATGAACAGATTCAGATTTAGTTTTTTTTGTTTAAAAGATGAATTAGTCGGGTGTGTTCTTAGCCATGTTTGATGGAAATCGGTCCATTATATCGGGGGTTTTATCAAAATTTATTTTTTTGCCTTTGATTTTTCCAAACTCCTGTGCCATCTACATCGGCTAGATAATGTGAATTTGTCACAATACAAAATAACAAAACTTGTCAGATTTCCTGTGATTGCATATTTATAAGCCAGAAGCTCTTTGAGATTTAGTAGAATTTATTTGTATGAAGTTGTAGTCAATTGAAGTAAATTGTAGGTACACCGTGATACAATTTACATGGACTTGTTCTACCTGTAGTACAGCAAAGCTAATAATTATCAATTGTGAAAGTATCAAGCTTTATAAGCTCCTGTAATTAACTTATTAGTTTATTAGTTTATTAAGTAGCATTTAAAAGTCGTAAAAGTGAACTTGATTTTTGCTGTAATAGTCGTTCGCGTAATTAGCGGTAAAGAAATCTAGTAAATGACATGTGAGGAGGTTGAAATGTCTATAAAATATGAGATGCCCTCAAGATTAACCTGTATTTATATACTAGATTCTTCAATTTTCACTATAGATAAGAAATACAAAGAGCAAATACTACTACGGTTAAAATCATAATCCTCCTTTTGCGTTGCCATAGTCGGGTAAACCTTGCCTATTCCTTATTTTAATAAAAAAAAATATTTTAAATGAAATGTAACTAGGTAGGTACTAGGTATCTGGTACTAGGTATCTAATATTATATAGTAGCTTAAAAGTTTTAATTACATACTCTAATTCTTCTCTAAGTATATTGACAATAATCACAATCAAACAAACATTTGCTGCAATTAAAACCTAAAGTCCTTGGAGCTTAATAATAGCACAAAAACATCATTCGTTAGTTAAAATACCAAGTACAAGGCATTATAATCGTGTCCGATAAAAACATGGGCAATTAAAATAAACACGATTTGGCACGCGTGGTTACTCCGTGCTCAATGATATTTCCACACCATAATTAATCTAAGCGAATAGAGCCCATAGCCAAGTGGCCAATGGCTAACGCTTCGTAGCGATAAGCCAACTGTCTCTGTCGTACTCATAGATGTAGCTGTCATTTACGATGATTCGTATTTGTTCGTATTCGTCAATAACATGACGATTACGAACTAAGGCAAGCGTCTTCGTGATAAAACTATCTATAGGTACATATAGACGTTCAACCAAATCTTTGGCGCTAGAAAAAGGCTTAGTCAGCCAATTGTCTTCCTAAACATTAACGTTGGTGGAATCATTGACAAGCTATAACCTTAAAAACTGATTGAAAATGTAGGGGCGAAGGTTTAAACAGTGCCATAGAAAATTTGAATTTCGCGCCATGTTTTTGCCAAGATTTGGTTGACCATTTATATAAGCGACAGCGATAGACAGAGTTACGCTTCGTACGGTGCTAATCATTTACTATTGGCGACTTGTCTATGGGCCCTGAGTCGATTATGTTTTTACACCCGGAATCAGGCAGGTGTAAAAAGGGGGAAACGCGCTTAGTTTGCCAATTAGTTATTATTTATTACATATTGAAGATTTAAAGCTAGGTTAGGATTACAGTTTTTCACGCATCATTGTAAACGTCTTAATGAGACTTATCTTTCTACCTTTTATATATTTACATTATTTGATTTTTTTTTACAATATGAACTTTCCTCTGCGTATTTTAGAAAATTCGACGTAGTTGCATGCAGCATGATCGCGGGGTGTTTAGATACTATTCGTCCACCTAACGTATGATTTCTCAAGCTTAATTAGATATTAGCTAGCTTTTAAGTTTAGTCTTAGTTTCTTATATAGTTATGTAAATAGAGGTATGTTCATGTAAATGGCCTCATCGGAAGACCAGCGCTGGAAGTCGCCAGCAACATGCTGAGATGAGACCATTTCGTGGCACTTTTCTCTCTTAGCCGTTTGTGTGGATGTATGATTATTTATGTGTCGGTAATTTTTGTGTAAGTATATATTATTGTTATCGTCGTTGTTAAGTGCTTACGAATAAAAATATTTCTATTCTATTCTATTCTATTCTATTCTAAATTAGAAATTTAAACGCGAAAATTACATTTTTGTACCACACAATTTCTCCGTCCCTTCTCACGTTCATATTTATTTGTAACAGCGATCCCTGCCGATGCTCAGCTGCCTGCAGTTGCATTAATTACGGCTGTTTCGCCCACTCGAGAAAGCCCACCTCATCAGAACACGAGGAAGTTGCAAATTGGCTATGAATTATTAGACTTATAGATGAATCAACATTGCTTGTTACATTTAAGGCGGTTTGCGTAACGTGTTTACAGGCCGGCAAGAAATTGTAGAAAACCCACAATGTTCGTCCTGGCGAATATGACTATTGACCCTCTTTTTGTATTTCTTTTCTAATTATTGTTATTTCCTATTAACGGACATGTTTATAAGTGTGGCAACATTGTAGTGTCGTCTCTTTTAAATAAAGAAAACAGACCCATTGTATTTTTAATGACATAGAAGGCAAAGGAGCAGACAAGTCGTCTGATGGTAAGCGATCACTGTCGCCCATGGACACCCGAAACGCCAGAAGTGTTGGAGATGCGTTACCGGCCTTTAAGATGGGTGTACGGTATTAAAGGTTTGAAGGTGGTATCGTGTACCTATACTACAATCCAGCTACTTTTATTTCTTGTGGACTGTAGATCGGGCAATGTACTGTTAATCTGAGGACTCTGAGGAAATAACTAGTCGACAGTAGATGTTGCGTCCGTAAAGTTTCCAAATTTAATGCTTGTTACTTTTAAAATCTTTGATCAAATTAAGTAGCGTGAAATTTATCTATTTACGAAACTGCCTTCTGATTTTTTATGCCTGAATAACTCGCAATTTGTATTTTAATTAGAAGTCGAATATTCATTTTAATTACAATAGTGTTTTACCGAATGCGGCTTTGATAATTTAAGTGTCACAGAACACGCAAAATATTGACTAGGTTAAATAATGAATGGCCGTTTCCCGATCATTACTGTCGATAGCTTTTGATAGAATTATGTAAGAAATTGTGACTGCTTTAATTCATTGCATAAAAGTTTCAATATCGAGCTTTCTACGACTTGATTAAGCCATTACTCGACTATAATATGGTTTAGTCATTATGGTACAACTCTGTAGATAGTATCGGAGCGAATCAAGTGTATCGAGTAATATCGATCAAGTCTATCGATTAAGTCGAGACTATATCGGAGCAGCTCTAGTTTTTGTTGCCTAACTGTATTTACTGCTAATTTAGATACAGATTATAACATATAATGACTCCGAATCGAGGTCGAAAATATATAAACTACTATACGAGAGACTTTTTATAATGATAACAATCGTAAACTTAATTCACCGTGTCTTTTTTGTTTTCCGTTAAATTCGATATATCATTTCATTAAATTCGCAAAAAAAAAATAGTTTTCATACATAATAAATGAATTAATCAGTAAGTATGAGAAACCCTTAAAGATAACATTCAAGTTAGTGTCAAGAGATTGACAGCACATGCTAAAAAAATAACATAAGTAAGTAGTAAAGGCTGTCACACACGTGTTCACTAATTATTGTTATTTTTTTAAGGACTCGGTAACCGCAAGAGTTAAGTTAAGACACTAGTTTCTTAGAGAAATTAAGTAGTAGTAGTAGTAGTAGTAAACACTTTATTGTACAGAACAAATTACATGTACAGAGAATAATTATAACTGTAATAATTAATTGTATTTGATCTAAAGAACCTTCTCTTAAAGTTAACGGAATTCAATAAAGACACGGTGTAGAATAGACGACTGTAATCGATAAAAATAAAATGCATTGTAGCCGTCGGCAAGGCAATATAACTCGTTCTTTAGGTGCCAATGTAATTATTAAATACTATTAAATGATTATGTCTTAATAATATACCACAATGGTCGTTGTTTGATTACGATTAGATACCGGTGGGAGATGAAAAAACTTTCTAACAATTGGAGCTACTTGTTAACACATTCACTGACGGTATGATTTTGTACGAAGATGAACACAAGGTATGTGCTGCTGGCAGTGAATGTGTTAAAATTATTAATTTATTTCCTTCAAGATTATCAACACATATAAATTTGAGATGTTCTTATAAGTGGCTTAAAATCTTAGACATTTCTAGCGATAGTTTATCCAAGATACAATTCAGCGTATAATCACAATGCGATTTTCCGCGTGTAATACGCACTGCATCAAGCTCAGAGCGACGGCTGGACATTTAGCTTTGCGCGAGCGCAGCGCGCGGTAAAGGCGAGAAGTGGCTTAACAAAATAGATATCGATACCTTTGGGTTCAATTGGCGTAAAGGACAAAATGCAGGTTTTCAGGAGAAGCAAAAAACAACTTTTTTTTTAGAAAAATGTTTATATCTTTTTTGTTTTTTGACCTATATTTGTGACGTATATAGAAAAATATGTAGATTTTTAGTATCCTTAACCTAGTGTAGCACCTGTAGTGATAAACTAAACGGTTTAGAAGTTAGATGGTTGTAAAGGACATGTCAAAATGCTATGAACGGCCTTTACACCTGTTATGTGGGTACTCATAATATTGTAGATATACCTTCAGTCTGGAAATAAGCATCAGCTGTGTTAACGTACTCCCGTTGTTTTAATCAAACATCTCATTGGCGACGACGGTGAACAAGTGAAAAGGCTATTTATCGCAATAATAGCTAGTGAAACGCGTGCAAAACAATATAAAATATGTCTATCGGCAAAATTCGCGAGTTCGACATTGAGAATGGCAATTGGGACTTGTACTGTGAACGACTCGAAATGTACTTTAAAGCTAATTCTGTGGACAGTGATAAACAATTATCGACGTTAATTGCTGTGGTTGGTGATCGGTGTTACGAGTTAATGACAAATTTAGCGAGTCCTAAAAAACCGTCGGAGTTATCTTTCACGGAGTTAGTAGCGTTAGTGCAAGGTCATTTAAAACCGAAGCCGTCCATAATGGCGGAGCGATATCGTTTTCGGCTTAGAAGGCAGGCGGCGGGCGAGTCTATATCGCAATATATGGCGGAGCTGAAGAAGTTGGCGCGAACTTGTGATTTTAAAGACAATTTAGCGGACAACCTTAGGGACCAATTTGTATGCGGCGTGAGTGGGGACGTTATACGGCAACGGCTGTTTGCGGAAGAAGATTTAACGTATGCCAAGGCGGTGACCTTGGCGTGTTCGTTGGAGGCGGCAGAGCGTGATGCTGCAATCATGACGGGCGGCGGCGGCGGTCGAGCCTCCGGGGAGCCCGCGGGAGCGGTGCATCGCGTGGCCAGCGCGGGGGGCGGCGCGGGGCGCGGGGCCGGCCGGCGGCCGCCAGCGCAGCGCCAGCAGAAGGAAACAGGTTTTAGTGCGCGGGAAACATCTGGAAGTATAGGCGGTGCAACGCATTGTACTGCCTGTGGCGCCACAGATCATTGTTTTTCTACGTGCAAATTTAAGGAATACATATGTAGTATGTGTCGGGTGCAGGGGCATTTGCGCCGGGTGTGCCCCAAAAGGCTGTCTTACAATGAAAAAGCGGCCCGAGGGCGCAATGGCGGCCGACCACGGGCCTATTTTGTTACCGGAGGAAATAGCGAAGAGGAAACAGACGAGTCAGAGGAAGAGGAGGAAGCGTTATACAGAGTTTCGTTAAGCCAGTACAAGCCGGTGAGTGTACCTATTTGTGTTAATGGACAACAATTAATGATGGAAATTGATACGGGCGCGGCTGGCTCATTTATTAGTAAAGAAACGTACGATTTATATTTTAAAAATGAGACATTAAAAAAACCTAAAAGTGTATTTAGATTTCTGGACCGTACTAAAATGAAAACATATGGTGTAATAACAGTTTCCGTAGCCTATGGTACAATAACAAAGAATTTAGATTTATATGTTGTAAAAAATGGCGAAACCAGTTTACTAGGCAGAGAGTGGTTAGCCGAGTTACGGGTGGAGATACCTATAATGAAGCGTAGCCCTGTCAGCAATGTCAATTCCGTTAGCAGTATTAATAGCGATTTAAATGTAATTCTCGACAGATATAAAGAAGTTTTCGATGGGGGCTCGGGTGCTACAACGGTGGGACGGCGACGCTGCGCGTGCGCGAGGGGCGGCGCCGGTGTACCGGCGCGCGCGACCGCTGCCCTTCGCGCTGCGAGGCCGCGTCGACGCCGAGCTGGACGCCATGCTGCGGAGCGGCGTCATCGAGCCCGTGGACTGCGCCGACTGGGCGACGCCCCTGGTTCCGGTAACTAAGAAGGATGGAGGGTTGAGAGTGTGCGCTGACTTTAAAGTGACGCTTAATCCGGTTCTTATGGTAGATAGGTATCCATTGCCTAAAGTTGAGGAATTATTTGCCAATTTATCAGGGGGGGAGTTATTTACTAAAATAGACTTGTCGCAGGCGTATAATCAGATTTGCTTATCGGAGGAGTCAAAAATGTTAACAGTTATTAATACTCACCGAGGGCTTTTCAAATACAATAGACTTCCGTATGGCTTATCATCAAGTTCGGGAATATTTTGTAGAATTAGTGAGTCAATAGTGAGGGATATTCCTAACGCTCAAAGTTTTTGTGACGACATTTTGATATTTGGGAAAACTCGGAAGGCTCATTTAGCTACGTTAGAGGCTGTATTAAAAAAGTTAAAAGATTTAGGTTTGAAATTAAAGAAATCCAAATGCACGTTTCTTGCCGAAGAGGTCTGTTATTTAGGATTTGTCGTTAGTAAAGACGGGATAAAACCGGATCCTAACAAAGTCGCGGCGGTAGAAAAAATGCCGCCACCATCGTGTGTGACGGAGGTGCGCTCATTTTTAGGTATGGTTAATTTCTATTCTAAATTCATCCCTAACGCGAGCGATATTTTACACCCAATACATAGCTTACTTAAGAAGGGTGCGCGGTGGGATTGGACCACAAGTTGCGAGGAGGCTTTTAAAAAAATAAAATCCTTGTTGATAGGAAAGCGGATACTTGCGCACTTTGACCCCACACGGAGAAAAAAGTCTCGTCCATGATACCTAAATAGTGTAATCTGAACGAGAAAATCTAGTAAATTCTGGGACAATTGTTCACATAGTATAAATAACTAAACCAGTCTGTTTAAATGCGTTGAGCTTAGTGAACTAGTTATCTTGTAATTGCCACACATTAAAATAGCGTGTATTACTAGAATTTTTAGTAATCATAACACGTGGACCGTACAAATAAATAATATTTTCTTGCAGAGCTTAATAAATGAAATGTAAACTTGACAATATATTCTTGTAAAGGTAATATATACATTACGTATCATAAAATAATAATATTATAAGGGTCACACAGTCAAATTGTGTGTATTACTAGATTATTCAGTATTTATAACAAATGGAGTGTCTAAATAAACAAAATAATGTAAACTCCACAAGAAATTCTTGTAAAGGTTATAAAACTTTAGTTAGGCCAATAATAGGTATCGTTAAGAATACAAGTCATCTGATATATATTACATTCTCTTCATTTATGTAAACTTATTAAATGGTTGATAGAACAAGAAAGTTAGTTACAGCAACTGCATTTATGGTACTCTCTAATAAATATACAATTGCGTTAACGTGTTATATTTTTATCGGTACCTATGAATTTGTCTGTGCACTGTATAGACAACTAACATTTCTTGTAAATGTAAAAGGTTTGTTGTCTATACAAGGTGGTTCAGTAGGATTAAAGGCTGAGTCACGCCAGATACGTGTACGTAGACGTGTGCGTGGCGTGCGCGCTGTAAAGTACAAATCTTCAAAAGAGATGATACACCGCTGGACACACACGGGTAACACGTCACACAAGCGGTGTAATCTCTAATGAGGATTCGTCATTTACACCGCGTACGCTACGCGCACGTCTACGTACACGTATCTGGCGTGGCTCAGCCTTTAATCCTACTGTACCACCTTGTATAGACAACAAACCTTTTCTTACATTTACAAGAAATGTTAGTTGTCTAATACAGTGCACAGACAAATTCATAGGTACCTACCGATAAAAATGCAGGTTGCTAGGACCAGTTCCAAGAGACAGAAGCCTAGAGTTGAAACTGGGATCTGGAAACCTGGGTCACCCAGCATATGGAATGGATGCTATGAGCGGTGAAAATTGGTGAATCTGAAAGTAAATAAAATAATTATATAATTTGTTAAAAAATATATTTCAACGATCCTTAGTGCAAGACTTTGTTCATATATTCGTCAGTGTTAATAGAACCGTCCTTTATTTCCTCCAAAATTTATATTTTGCAGAATTTTTCCACTTTTGTTCCACAGTATGGCATGGGTCACAGGAAACTTGCAACCATTGTTAATCATCTGAAAAAGACATTAAAATTTCTATGAATAAATTTTACAATAAGTAATATTCTACGTCCACTTCAGATATATATACTTATTAGTTCAGTATTTAGATTTTGCCCACGTAATGTCGTATGAATTTGTATGCAATGTAAAATGAATACAACATTAAATGCCTTTTTACTCACCATTCTAATTATCTACTAAGTTCTACATGGACGGCACATGACTCACCTGCTTTTGCCAACTCTGCCATCTCCCATCCTTGTAAGAGTTTTTGCACCTCTTCATCCATTTCCTAAAATGGAAACTACCAAACGAATGGATAATACGTAGTGAGTACGTTTAACGATAAATAATATAACCTATTGCGATCCGCGTCCACGCGTAATCTCTCATGACACGTAAATGGCCGCCGACCACGCCGCGAGCGCTATGACATTGCGTTTCGTTACACAATCAAAACATTTATTTATGCGGACAATATTTTTGTTATAACAATTATTTTTCGGTGTATATTACGAGAATTGTTATTTTTTACAAGAGGCGCAAAGTAAAATCAACTATACTGCTATAGCATTCACTAAGATATACAATGGTACTTAAACATGGCGTTTCGTTACAAAAACGAAACACATATTTATAGTAACTAAATACTTTTTCAACAGAACTATTTGTTCACCAGTATACATTACGAGAATATTATTGTCATTATTTACAAGAGCTGCAAAGTAATACCAACTTATAAAACAGTCATATCAACTATACTGCGATGGCATTCGCTACGATACAAATAATAGAGTTGACAGCGATGCGCACATATTTATACAAACTTAATATTTTTAAATATAACTCTTCGTTGAGTTTACATTACAAGAATATTCTTTTTATTTCTTTACGAGAACTACAAAGTAATGGCAACGTATAAAAAAGTTACAGGAAGTATACTGTGATAGTAACCGCAAAGATTAAGATTGTAAAGATAATTTTTATTTTTTTGGCATTACAAGAAGTTTCTTGTTAATAGAATTATCGTAAACTTTATTCAATTAGTTGTAAATAAAACTAGAGTTCTCGTATATGTAATTCAAACAGAACTGTTTAGTGCATATTAATGTTTGCTTAGTTCTATTGAATTCAAGATATAGTAAACGTAACAATACAGTTGTTTTTCTTACGAGATTGTAGTATCAGTTACGATAAATCTATTTTACTAAACGTTCTGGTAGTATTGTTAAAATTTATTTTTTCCGTGCAACAATCACGTGACGCTAACTTGTGACGCCAGCCCGCGCGGGGTCGCTGGCGTGCTCAGCCAGCCCGACGGGCGGGGGCGGGAGCGGCCAGTGGCATATATATCAAGGAAACTCAATGCCGCTGAACAAAATTATTCGCAGATACATCGAGAGGCGCTCGCGATTGTTTATTCGACTCAAAAATTTCATCAGTATTTATATGGCAAGAGGTTTACCTTAGTAACTGACCATAAGCCCTTAATAAGTATTTTTGGTCCGCAAACTGGCGTACCCAGCATGACTTCGAGTCGAATGCAGCGATGGGCATTATTGTTAATGGCTTATGATTTTGACATTCAGTATGTAAACTCAGCGGAAAATTGCGCAGACGCGCTGTCGCGTCTACCAATAGGGCAAAGTAGGGAATTCGATCCCCCGGAGCAGTCTTACTTGCATTTTGCGTCCGATATGTTCTTTTTAGACTGTAATGATATTCGTTTGAAGACAGCAAAAGATCCATTGTTAGGTAGAGTAGTCAATTACATAAAAAACGGTTGGCCGGACAGTTCGGACATTAAGGAAATGCAACCTTATTTCAATAGGCAGAAAGAACTATATTTAGAACTCGATTGTGTCATGTGGGGTCATCGTGTTGTAATTCCGGAAGCGTGCCGCGAGATAGTGGTGCGGGAGCTACACGAGCCTCACATGGGCGTCGTGAAGACCAAGGCCATGGCGCGGAGCTACGTGTGGAGTGGACGAGGCCGTGGAGGCGCGGTGTCGCGCGTGCGAGGCGTGCGCGGCGGTGGCCGCGGCGCCGCCGGCGAGCGCGCCGGTGCCATGGCATTGGCCGTCGCGGGCGTATGAAAGAGTTCACATTGACTTTTTAGGTCCTTTAGATGGTCGTACCTACATGGTATCAATTGATGCACGATCAAAATGGATTGAGGTGTCGTGCATGGCACGTACGACCGCCGATAGTGTAATAAACAAGCTATTGGAATCTTGGTCAAGGTGGGGTATTCCAAAACAAATAGTCTCTGATAATGGCCCGCCATTTTCCAGTAAGCAATTTAATGACTTTTTAGAAAAAAATTGTGTACGTCATACCTTTTCGGCTCCTTATCATCCAGCGTCTAATGGGGCGGTGGAGGGGGCGGTAAAATTGATAAAACGTGTAATTAAAAAAGCCAAGCACGAGAGGGTTAACATTGACAAAGCCATACTGAAATTTCTATTGCACTATCATAATACTCCTCATTGTACCACCGGTGAGACGCCAGCTCGGTTGTTGCAGGGTCGCGACTTACGTATTCGTTTAGATGCCATTAAGCCAGATAGATCCGCTAAAGTCATCAACGAACAATCGAAAGTGGTAGAAAAATCACATAGACCATCTAGGCATTTAGAAATAGGTGAGCCCGTGCAGTACCGAACATTCGGACAGGATGCAAAATGGGCGGATGGTTACGTAGCCAATAGGTTTGGGAAGTCTGATTATACGGTTGCGACAGGTGACGGAACTACACACCATCGACATATAGATCAAATGAAGCGCCGATACTTAAGAAACTCGAACGCTTGTCCTCCATCCAAGAGTGAAACCGAACCAGGGTGTGTCGTGCAGAACGGCCGGCCAGCTAGTGTTGATGGCGCCGTGCCCAGCGTTGACATTATGGCGAAGAGCTCTGGCGTCGACGTAAGGTCTACCGCGGGGCAACCGGCGTCGCCGCCAGCGCCCGCGACGCCTGCGGGGTCTCGCAGCACGCGGGGGACGGGGAGCTCAAGGTAGTCGAGGGGGTGATCCTACACGAGTAAAACGTGTCGACCCACCGTTACCAGTATTAGAAAAAGAATACCTAAACAAGTTAAACGCTACGGATTTGAAATTGATTAAAATGTAATAATAGTCAACAGGTACATCCGTAATGTCATGAATCGTGTCATCATTACCTGAATTGTTCCCTGCCTAATTGTTAATTATTATGTAAATACCTAAACCTATTAAACTAGGTAAGTCCTGGCTTGTCACACATTAGTAGTAGATATTAAAATTTGTTGTTATTTTCTGTTAACCACATAACTCTTTACCCAATGTAATATGCGTTCTAATGTAGGAGCATTACGGTGCATGATATTGTTATGTGCATAACTGTTTACTACTTTTAACTAGCCTAGCCTTGTTACGAACACCGATAATGTGAATATGATTAGGGCACACAACAATGTACAATTTCATACACCTACCTAGCTTAAGTTATTTTTATCATTAGTAAAAAACTAGCGCCGTTTAGACTTAGTGTATGTAGTCGCATTTTTTTAAATGTATAATCTTACTATGTAATATTAGAATAAGTGTTGGGGTGTTATGTGGGTACTCATAATATTGTAGATATACCTTCAGTCTGGAATAAAGCATCAGCTGTGTTAACGTACTCCCGTTGTTTTAATCAAACATCTCAACACCCACGATTTTTTTGAACAATTAGAGTTGATAGGGTCGTAAATGACGGTCTTAGATGATTTTTATACAAATTCGGGGCGTAAATGTAACCGGAATGGTACAAATGGCAACTGTTTTTAGCTTAGTTTACAATTGAAAAACTTGAAAAATGTATCAAAACGTAGTTAATATGCCATAGAATAGCCACAATAGTGTTACAGTGTATATTTATCTAAATATTTAGCAAAGACAAAGAACAAGACTATTTTATACCCAGTTTTGCAATAAAGAAACAACATTTGCTTAAAAACTATCTAGTATTTTGGAAAGTTATTATTTTAGTACTCGCCGCTGTCTCAACTCTCAATAAGTACGCATTCAGTATTTAATTCTAGCAGGGAAACGCTTTCGTAGTTTAAGTAAATATAAAAACACTAATGGTAATCACGTCAACTTTAATCAGCAACTGTGAACAGTAGACTATATTAATACGACAGTAATTTTAAGTCTAAAGTAGAAAGAAGTTCTAAGAATAACTAAGAGTTAAGTACCAATTTATAAACGCAAGTTAGGACGCGTGCGTATACAAACTGTGACCAACTAATAAATAATAGTAACTGTAGTCAAGACTACCTACTATGTTGATTCATATTTTTGATAATTTTAAAACAGAAGATTGTTATTTAGTCTTTAACCTGTTAAATAAGAATAATCTTAATTATGAGTTCAATCCTAGAAATATTATAGTCAATGCTTTAAGTACCTGTGGGTACATAGCCAAGTCACCAATCGCTAACGCTCATTCGCTAGCGAAACGCACCTGTTATTGTCGCACTAAATGTTAGTATAGTCTACTGTTAAAGTTTACTGGCGGCGTAGCTGAATGGCCATCGTCGACGCCAGACGCCGACAAAAATGCAGTCTGATGCAATACGCAAGAGCGATAAAGATATATAACTACGAAATAGATATTATCGTGAGCGTTTGTGCATACGTTGTGGGTACGTACCCTGATTACCATAGTGTTTTTTTTAATTACCTACATGTCGTCGCAGTATAATAATACTACGAAAGCGTTTCCCCGCTAGAATTAAAGGCTGAATGCGTAACCTACTGACTATTCAACAGCGGCGAATACTAAAAAAATAACTTTGAGCTTGTTGCCAAAGTATTAGTAGATCGTTTTTAAGCAAATATTGTTTCTTTATTACAAAACTGGATATAAAATAGTCTTGTTCTTTTTTGTTTCTAAGATAGCTTAGATAAATAATACACTGCATTAAACTAATGTCTATTCTATGCCATATTAAGTACGTTTTGACACATTTTTCCAGTTTTTAATTGTAAACTTAGCACAACATTTGTACCATTTCGGTTACAATTACGCCCCGGTTTTGTATAAAAATCATCTAAGACCGTCATTTACGACCCTATCAAATCATGGGTGTAAAGGACGTTAATAGCTTTTGACGTGTCCTTTACAACCATCTATCTTCTAAATCGTTTAGTTTATCACTACGGTTGTTACACTAGGTTAAAGATACTCGTAATCTGCATATTTTTCTTATACACGTTACAAATATAGGTCAAAAAACCAAAAAAGTGGGTTTATCTTTCTCTTGGAAACCTGCATTATATGTCCTTTACGACAATTGAACCCAATGATATCGATTACAGTTGCGGATAAAATATTTTTGGTGCTGGTCGTAAAGGACGAAGAACAAAAAAACTTGTCCTTTACGCCCAACTTTACCACACTACTATAGAAAGTGATCCTTAAAAAGTCAGGGCTTAAAGGGCAACAATATATATTAAGGTGACTTACGACTATATTTTTATTTGTAGATTTCCTTTACGACACAAATAATAATTTATAATTAATGACTTGATATTTACGCCCCTTCAGAAAAGCTATTTTTGCAAATCCATAGTAGAAAATCTTGGTCGTAAAGGCAACTTTTTAAGAGATATCGAAATTTTAACTACACAGATCGATAGCGCTTGAAATTCTGAACAAAACTGTATATATAACTCATTTTCGCCAAAATGTCCTTTACGCCAATTGAACCCAGAGGTATCGATATATGAAAACAAATCGTAGCATTTACTGTAAGTACTGGTAAAAAATATAAAAAAGGTAAACTAACAATGACCACTAACATTTTATCCCGTCAGGAGGTGCCTGTGCAAGTGCCTAGGCATGTCACTGTCATTCATATGTGAGAGAGAGAAAAATCAACTCAAATCAATCTCGCTCTCACGTATGAAATTCTTTATCTGTGCAATGGACTAATAAGGTGGCGCTATCTGTCATAACCTTTGAGTGTGCCTCCTCATTTTATTGGCATAATGATCGCGCTAAATACTTTCTGACAGTTAAAAGTTAATTCGCAGTCATTTCATAAATATTATAATTTTCCCAATAATTCGCAGTCTTCTGCTTAAATTGTTTTGCCTTGTCGGTATAAAAATAGCTTCTTTAAATAATAATTTTCATAATTAGAATCAAAACACATAGCTATCAATCCTTTTGAGTTATACCTACATTAATATCTATATAGTTTAATATGATGAAATTCTAGCTTTATCACACTAAATGTTACAATGTTGTACTGCAAGCATAACATAGTATTAATTGAAAGGATAGTTCAGGAAATGTTGAGCCGAAGCAGAACATTGGAAGTTTGACCTCCAACCTCAACAGTTTCCCCTAGGACTATCAAATTACACCCAGCCATTAACCCATAACACCATTTTACGACTAGAGTACCTATCTTACTGAAGATAGTAATTGTACTAAAAACAACAATATTGTTGTTGTTGTTGTATGTCCTAAGGCACCCCATAGGTGCATAGGGCCTCCACAAGATCCTTCCACGCCTTTCTATCTTGAGCCACCGCCTTGGCCTCGTTCCAGCTCAGTCCATATTCCCTCAGCTCGTTCTCAACGCTCCGCCTCCAGGTGTGTACGGGGCGTTTGCGGGCCCTCTTTCCTCCTTGAGGCCGCCACTCAAACGCGATACTGGCGCTGTTGGTAGCTCCTCTTCGAAGGGTATGACCGATCCATCTCCATTTCCGCTGAGCCACTTCCTGGGCGATCGGAGGTTATTAACAATATTATTGGTATTTAAATCCGAGTTTGCTTTTGCAGGAACAAAATTTAAATTTGTTTTCAATCGCTTGCAGAGCGCAAGCTCGCAGTAAAAGGTTCCAACGAACCATGGTCAAATTTTACGTAGTTCTACTGCTGGACGCTTTTCTTTGAACTCATGTATAACGGGGAGTGTTTCGAGGAATTGTTCGAATTAATCCCTGCCGTTTCTTTCCGCCATCGCCCTACGCGACAACATTTCCATCTCCATCATTTAGATGGCTGGCAGTCCTCAACTGTGCGTTTCTCCAGAAACTTCCTGCTCCGCACAGCTAAACTGTGGAATGAATTGTCGCCTGCTTATATTTCCGGTCCGATACGACCTTCAAGAAAAGAGCGTACACCCATCTTAAAGGCCGGTAACGCACTTCCATCACTTCTGTTGTTTCGGGTGTCTATGGGCGGCAGTGATCGCTTACCATCAGGCGACCTGTCTGCTCGTTTGCCTCCTATCCCATAAAAAAAATCAAATAATGCCGTACGAAAGAAAACTGTAAAAAGGTAACCTCAGCTTAAAGTATCCAGGGTCTCTGGCCAAGAGTACTATCGTTGCCGCTTCGTGGGGAACGATACGCAACTGGGTGGCTAGCCGAATAGCACATTCGCTCACGAAACGCTCACGAAACGAAGCGCTAGTAGATATCTATCTCTATCGCGCTTGCGTATTGGCGCGACAGAGCCAGCGGCGTATCGCTTTCGTTTGGCGTCGGAGAAATGCCATTCGGCTACGGGGCCTGGCTCTGTCGTACCAATACGGAAGAGATACGTAGCTAATCACATGCTATGGAGCGTCAAGGATCTTAGGTATAGTTGGGAACAGCGTCGACTGTTTTCGTCGTCGTTTTTTCTTTTATCGCACAAATTTTATTCTATTGTGTCACGCATGCGCTGCGCAGTTAAATTACTTAAATCAAAATAATGAAATCATTTTCCAGTGTTGGTTAAATTTTAAAATAACAATGATTTATTCTGTAGTTGCCTTAGCCATATTACACTACACTGGTTCACCCCACAAAACCCAAACTCGCACGCCAGTGGCGAATACTGCGGTCATCCATTTCCGCGCCGTTAGCCGTCAATTTATCGTCGCTGCGCCTACGCAGAACTGATACCCGTGTAAATGCGCCACTATCTCCGTTAAGCCTAATGTACACAGTGTACAGAGTGTCTACTGAAAATCTAGACACGAACTAAGTAGGCATCTTTTCTTTAGTTTTGATAGCTTTGTCACAGATTCTACTTTCATTCACAAATAAATAACTAATTTTACATAGTAGGTAGGTAATTATCTGGGCGACCGAGCATCGCTCGGAGTTTGGAAGCTCGAAGATTCGCGGGACCTAAGACTAAGCTAGATCGATTTTTCACCCCCAATTACTAATTTTCAGCGAAATTGCTTGAACGGTTTCCAAGATCGTCAACATTTGTAATATGTATATAACCTAGGTTTTATACCGTACTTCGGGCTTTTGCAGTAACATAATATATAAAAGAATTGCTGGTTTAAAGGTATTAGATTTGTACTTAATGGAGACAGTTGCGTTCTCCTCCTTATCTGTATCTGCTCGTATCATCAATTTTGCTCCATGCGTATGCGCCACTCAACTTACGTAGATACGTATATGTAGGAGTCGGTTCGATCTAATAATGGTTTTCTGAAGCTAATGAGGTATTACTGGAAATTAAATATGAACTTGTAAAAAAACCTTAAATACAATGTTACACTAAGAGAAAAAAACAACCAGTTTTCATGATCGTTCTACAAGTTTTTTGGTTAAAATAGCGCCTATGTGATCTTTGGTTCAAACAACAAGTTAGATTTTGTTAAGTGTAACTAGTACATTCTACAAGTTACTCGTCATTTGAATCAACAATATATTTGAATCAACAAGTCGATTTTATAAAAGCAACATGACACATATTGTTTTAAACATATGTTTGGCTGATTCAATCAAATATCCTTTAACAGGTTGTTTAACAGGTTTTTAACTCCTTGTTCGAAAAAAATCGACTTGTATCATAAATATTGTGATTTTTTCCATTTACTGAAATACTTTTGTTTCAAACGGATAAACCTGCAACAAGTCGAACTTGTTAAATTCACAATGCTAATTTCTCTCAGTGTACAGGTTGCTATGTTATTATAACCTTAGATGCATCTAAGGGTTAAAACTAAACGTCACAAAATGTCCTTATTGCCATATAACCTTTGCTAATACCACAGTATAATAAAGAGTACTATCGTACAGTATGGCCACTCCCGCTCCCCGCTGAAAATGCCACCCACCCCCTCTCGGTTACCTCACAGTTGCCCCCCTGTCAAAAACGCGAACAGTCGACCTGTCATATCTCACTCATACAAGCAGGTTACGCGTTCACCTACTTTTGTTTCAAACGAGCACACGAGCTTAGAATGTGTGCTAGGAACGCGCCTCTTTCATATATTTGATCGCCAGTGTCCGAGGTGTGCTAATACGATAAGATTCCGCGTCTAAATGCCTGTCGACTTAGGGCGTCCAGGCTAAAACCCTGGAGTTTATTCAAGGAAGACTGCCAGATTGCCATAAATTTTACAGGATAGAATCAGGATGTGCTATGAAAATGCTACATTATGATTGTAGCGGGATACCCACTACCCACTACATACAGAGTATTGCCACGATTCTCACTAATATTAGAGCAGTTCTCAAAAAGTTTTTACATAGCCACGTCAGCAAATTTTAATTGATCCTATTTTGTTACCAACATTTAGTAATAAGTCGACTTTCGTGAAATATATACAGGATAATTGTTATAATTAAGAAAATATAGATACTAGTGAACCTTAATGACGAAATAAAACTTACTAAAATCTCTATTCATCAAAAAAATCTTGGTAACAAAATAGGAATAATAAAAACAAATTTAACTTTTTCCTTAATTTTTGTACAAACTTTTTAAGAACTGCTGATTAACCTTTTTTTAGCTTATAACAGTTGCGCTTACCAAACTTATATGTAGCTAAAACCTCTACATATTATGATTCGATTTATGATTCGCTTTATATTAATAAATCCCACAGCGTTAATGTAACTAATGTTTTGAAGACATCATTTTCGTGTGGTTTACATATATAAGTATTTTGTTTGTATGCATCATTTAAGTTTCAGTTATCATATTATAGCTTTCCACAGCGAAAGAGAAATCTGTTTGCAATCAACCTAGGTACCTAATAAGAGTTAACTCATAAATTTTATCACTCTAAGAAAGTCTCATAAAACCTAAGCAATAACCACAATAAAGATAAACACAGTAAATGAAGTATGAAATATGAAAGCCAAATGTTATTTACATTTTGCATTTTATTGTGATTGCAATAAGATGAAAAATGTAAATATATTTTCACATTACCGTAATCATGCAACCCGTCTAGACTCGTTAGGTATAATAAAATGCAAAAAGTTGCCAAAATACGTCAAGTGAAGCGAAAGCGCGATTTGCCAAGATTATTATAATAAGCCTTTTTTGGTCATTTAGATGTTTATGTAGTTTTGTTACTTATTTTGGAAGATTGTCTTTGCTTGATGGTTACAATCATGCGGTAACACTCTTTATGGGTTATATTATATCAAAGGGGCCACATGCACCACCCGCAACTGTCAAATTCCATATAAAATTGAGGGTTAACCCCGGGGTTAACCCTCCATTTTCGGTAGTGCAAGTGACTCTAAAATTTATTTTTTCTACTCGTCGACTGTAATCTGTCAATTAGGACACCACAGACTAAACTATAAGTGCTAACTTTTCAGTGTTGGATACTCCATGGCAGTTCCGACTCAACTATAATAATATATGTAATCTCATTATAGTTGACTTTAAGTTAACTGTAATAATTTCAAAAATAGAACATCATACAATTTCTATACTAATTTGCGATACCTGGAAAATTTTTCGGCATCTGAAATCTGAAATACATTTTTTTTATTTGTCGCGTTATCGGCCAATCAGAGACGGTTATTACAAACAATTGGTTGCTAGGTAATTCGATGTTGATACAAAGGTGAACGACGCTATTAACATTAATTTTAACTTGCATGAATGATGATATTTCCGTCCATTGATGATGAAGATGATGACTCGTAGAAAAAGTATTGTATACAATAGTGATATAACTAAGCTTTTCACTCTCGTACCGTACTATTAGGCCACTCAGCAAGCTTCGTGGTCTAAACATGGTACTCGACTGAAAAGCTTTGTATTATATCACGATTGTATAAAATAAAATACTATTTATTTAGGTGTCCGTGCCTTCGCTTGAACCACTAATGAGATTAACACCTTCATTTCATAACTCAGCCCTAATCGAGTGAATTCCTCGACTAGTAGCACCATCTGGCGCGCCAATCAAGTACTAGTGTCGCCCGGTTACCAGCGCTCGGCTGATTTTTCCTCAGTACGCTTCACACTGAAGAAATACACTATGATTAGAAAATATGTACTGTGCTACTGTAGTTCTTATTCTCAACGAATGATAATAAGTATGACTATAAATACTACACGAATGAACATTTGTTGTGACATTTAAATATTAAATACCTAATGTTATTAATGTATCCAATTGTTATTCTGATTATTTTTATAATTGTATTATTTCTCATGATTCTACTTATGTAAACATTGACATCCATTATTCTAAATTTTAAATTTGTATATATAAATTTTAACTGTTGACGTGTAATGTACTCGTATCTGTGCATTTACGAAATAAATGAATATGAATATGTTATAATTGACTAACGTCTTGACAATATGAATATTATTTAAACCTTCTGTTACATTAAAAGGTACTTTATTAACCGTGAGAAAATAACTATCAATAAAAAGATGCTTTTCTCTGGAAACGATGAGCAAGCACACATTACTTGAATAGAAGTAAAAAAGGTAATGTGCTAAGCTAATCAATTATTTTTCTCTTAATCGTTAGAAAATACGATAAATTGCGACGAAGATGACACAAGATTAAAGGTTGCCGAGATATTTATTGGTCGTATTGTGAACTGCTATCTCTCTGATAATGAGATGTAATGAGCCAGAATAATTTGGTTCATTTTTGTTGCCGCTTTTTTTGTTTTTTAACCCCCGACGCAAAAACAACGGGGTACCTATTATAAGTTTGATGTGTCTGTCTGTCTATTTATCTGTGTGTGCGTCGGTCTGTGACATCGTAGCTTTCGAAGGGATCAACCGGGTAAGATTTCGTTTTTAGGGTTCCGTAGTCAACTAGGAACCCTTATAGTTTCGCCATGTCTGTCTGTCTGTCCGTCCGTCCGTCCGTCCGTCCGTCCGTCCGTCCGTCCGTCCGTCCGTCCGTCCGTCCGTCCGTCCGTCCGTCCGTCCGTCCGTCCGTCCGTCCGTCCGTCCGCGGATAATCTCAGTAACCGTAAGCACTAGAAAGCTGAAATTTGGTACCAATATGTATATCAATCACGCCAACAAAGTGCAAAAATAAAAAATGAAAAAAAAAGGTTTTATTAGGGTACCCCCCCTACATGTAAAGTGGGGGCTGATATTTTTTTTCATTCCAACCCCAACGTGTGATATATTGTTAGATAGGTATTTAAAAATGAATAAGGGTTTACTAAGATCATTTTTTGATAATATTAATATTTTCGGAAATAATCGCTCCTAAAGGAAAAATAAGTGCGTCCCCCCCCTCTAACTTTTGAACCATATGTTTAAAAAATATGAAAAAAATCACAAAAGTAGAACTTTATAAAGACTTTCTAGGAAAATTGTTTGGAACTTGATAGGTTCAGTAGTTTTTGAGAAAAATACGGAAAACTACGGAACCCTACACTGAGCGTGGCCCGACACGCTCTTGGCCGGTTTTTTTTTGTCTGAAAGCTGAATTAGTCCGGAATGTTCTTAGCCATGTTTGATGGAAGTCGGTCCACTATGTCGGGGTTTTTTTTTTTTTTCAAAATTTAAATTTTGTGGTTAGATTATTAGATATGCTAGCTAACACTCATCACCCTGACTGTGACAAAATGTATCTAATTCATACGTCAAGAGTAAATGTAGATAGTGAAGACCAATGGCAGATAATCATTAATATCGTTCAAGCTGTACATGATATGATATCTATTCACTACTTTTCCGATATCATATCTCTTAAACTTTGTATTATTAGGTACTGAACTATAAGCATTGAATTGCATACAGAAAATTATTAAGTTGATTTGGCTCATAAAAGCTCCAGTAGGTACTAATATTGTATTGATGTTGATCTGCAACGTCCATTTGTCATAGTAAATGTTTAGTTATTAGTCAGTAAGTAGTTTATATTAGGTATCTCTTCTGCATCGGGGCTAGTAGGTACATATTATGATTAAGAATAACTTCTTTAACGTTTTTGTATTCTCTCAGTGTTGTGGCAATAAATGAATCGTCATTCTTTCTTTCTTTCAAAGTGTTAAATTGTGATACGTCAGACATAGTGATATGTTTTGAGGCAGATAATTGCTGTCTAGGATCGGTTGTTTATTGTTGTCTGACGAGGATATTTGGGCCGAGGTCAATATTCTTTGAACTCTCGTCACTGGGTACCGTCAGCAAATAAATATATGAAACTATTACGAGCTCAGTTAATTTTAGTAAAACATAAAGCGACTACTCGTACTTAATGTGACAGGCCAATAAAACATATGTATATTATGTATGTAGTATTTTACCAGAATAATGTCAAATTTAGGTAAGCATTTACATATTGAGTAAATATTTTGAATGTAGAGTTACAATACGAGCATCCAGTTCCTTATTATTAGACAGGTTTGACTCTGTTATGGAAAAGAAGAAAAGGCTCCGTTCTAGAGCTCCTCCTCTTGACTAGCGTTTCACCTGTGACAGATGTGGCAAAAGGTGTCGGGCTGCCATCGGTCTACTAAGCCACCAAAGACGATGTACCGGCACCACACAATAAAATCATGGCAACAATCATCTGCTAAGATGTCGTGGCCAATGATGATGATGAGAGTTACAAATGAACATAATATAAATTACTGTACTGAACGGGAAATCTTGGCCGTCATTTTCAATAAATGTTGTGTAGGTATAACTCACTGGATGGATCGGCTAGGCTGGAATACTTATGAATGGGCAATTGTGCATTCTACGTTCAAATGAACGTAGTAAGGCCACCATTATCGTTCATGATTTTCGCTAGCTTTATCTGCCATAAATCGAATTAAATTGGCATCTTGATGTCATATTTAATACCTTTTCCTGTAATATTAAGAATCTAGAAAGCCAAGCCATCAAACCAACTACCTATAGAATTTCACAAGGCATAAACTAAATCGTAAATCATTCATTGGATTCTTGCTAATTTTATTGCTGCAGTTAATTCGTCTGCTGACGCTACGCGAGTCGAGTTCTTAATACGCTTTCACTCCTTTTGTTCGCTTAAAGGCTTTAATGTCACTTTTTTGCTGAAATACGTACCACGTCTAACAATCGAAGCTGTAGGTATGTTAATTTCTAAGAACTCTTAAGTTGCTAGGAATTTAGTAGAAATCGGAGTTGTTTATTACTCTATAGTGTCTCCAGACAATCACTCGGGTTGATTTCGATCAATGGTCAATGTCTGATTTCATTATATCGTTTTTGTTGATATCCATGTAATATAAAACTGTTGTATAATACAAGTAATTTTAGAATATGTTGTTTAAAATCACGCACCAAGTTTAATATTTTCCCAAACATCACCGCTTATCACCGATATTAAGTGATTAAATATTTTGTTCAAAAGTAAAAGCCACTTCTACTCAGATTCAAAGCTCGATTTAACATTTTGTTCTAAAATATGTCTCTGTTTTAGATGATGAGAGCAAAATCCATGTAAAAAATATTTATGATGATGCAATAAATTTCGCCAAGAAATTTACATTAAAATGTCTTTATTTCCTGTCAAATACATTTATTGCATAGATTACATAAATCGAGCGTGGCAATCTCGTGTCACTGCTTCCTCTCAATACTGGTTTTGGGCAAAATGAAACATGTTTGGTCAAATCGTACATTGCTTAATATTATGTCTAATGTCTCCTACTACGCTTGCTTACTGTGTTTCAAAAACTGTTTATGAAGTGTGTGTCCTTATCTGCTAATTCAAGTCCCAAGATAAAGATTGTTTTGCAAAATTAGTAATGTTCTAAAAGTACGTTAAGTACCTACTTCTTCTGCAAATGGTTGCCATAGGACGTAATATTTGTCGTATTATTGTTCTCAGTCTGTGGCTCAAATCTTCTTCAACCCCACGTAATATTACCACTATTATACTAGTATAAAAGTACAACAGTTGACGCTCCGTATTGTATTGTAGTTATCTCTCTATCGCTTTTCCGTATTGGTGCGACAGAGCCAGTTGCGTATCATTCGCCACAGAGCATTAACAATTGTAATCTTGGCTAAAAGCCCTGAACTTCACACACATCAGTGGTCAAACAAACTCGCTTCAACAACTCGCTAGAAAGCACTCTCGCGTTTCGATGGTACGGGCTGCTTTAATTAATTGATTAATACACTGACAGTAGTACGCGTCTCTTCCGGCGATTAGTTTGCCCATTAATCCACATTCCAGTTTAAAATACATCCATTTTATTTATTTACCCGTTAGGATAGATCCTAACTATTATATAAACGTAAAGTAGGTATTTTAAATCCTTTCTCTCATTAGTGGTTAGAATGATGATGGATTTGCTCAAATTTAGTTTCTAAAGATACAGAGGCTGCAGAAAACATAGGTGTATATTGTGTGTGACAACATTTTAAGTAGGCATTAACCTACTAAAATACTAGTCACTCATATAAAATGATTGTAAAATTTTGAAAGCTTTTTTGAACCGTTATTTAAATTTCTCATATTAAGCTATAACTTCTTTTCACTGATACAAAGTCTTATAGCTTCAAGCGTATGTTTATGAACAGTTACAATCGCCATATTAAAGTTAAATACAAAATACTTAGTGCTCGTAACGATTTTACGATTCATCCAAGACTGTCAACTAACCCCAAAAACAATTCAAGTTAATTCAAACATCTTCGAATCGAATTTTAATTATCCCTTTACATTGTAAAATACCGCATATTTCCCACAAGCCGCAAAGTTCAACGCCGCATTACTGAAATGAATGGACAGCTCGGAGCAGGGTGAAAAGCTGGAGGTATTTACTGGCAACACGAGCCATATACCCTGGCGGACTAGCTGAAGTGACAATTGTTGACGCTAGACGCCGATCGAAACACAGTCTGGCTCTGTCACGCCTATAGAAGAGCGATAGAGAGAGCTAGCTACGATACGCTCGAACCATAAGCGATTGTGACGTTGGTTAAGTACCCTGGCCAGTTAACGCCTGTCGGCAGGGCGAGCTTCTGCCTTGACAGTGGAAAGTTACTTGCTGTATTTGCACGTTTGCTTTGCATGCCAATAGTTTGGATAGGCTAAGACTATTGGTAGGTACACTAATAGGTATAAAATATCTGTTGTGCGTAAGAACGGAAATGTAGGTAACCTGGAGATAATTTCAAATCTTCAGGTTGACTGTCTTGATCTTGACTACTTTTGTTCCAAAATACTGTGTACCTACTTTTTTCGAATATAAAAAATATAGGTACTAAGAATTTTGCGTGCTTAGTAGTTTACGATGTACTTACAGTTCCCGAATGGAAAACTCTCGATGATAAAAATATTATGTTTATTTTATCCTATTATTTTCAAGTAGGTTCAGTATTAAGTAGTACGGCTACTTCTATTTTGACACTAATCTTCACTAGCGTCTGCGTAGGCAGAACTACACACTAATATGCCAGTACGAGCAAGATGCAAAGAAAGTAAGTTACGCACACGTCCAAATATATCAGTGTCAAGCTCATGGTAAGGGTACAGGTGCGTCACATAATTACGCGGTCGTGGTTGTCATTCACATCTGCGAGCCATTTAAATAAGTGTCGTGTTTTTATGGACAATATTTAAATTACACTATTTGCGGGAAAGTCCTATTATGACGGTTTAAGTCAACTATTTGACTAACACAATCACCTTAGAGCTTAAATTGTCGCATTGCCATTAAAGAGGAAATTCTTCGCGAGGACGCTCCGCTTGTGAAATGAGTTCCCTTGAGGTATTCCGAGGGCCTTCAAAAAATGAGTATACAGGTTTTAAAGGGTCGGCAACCCACACCACAATCACCACCCATATAGTTGCAGGCGTCCATAGTATAGGGTGTCTTCTTACTATCAGGCGGGCCATGTGTTTCTTTGCCTTCGACGTAGTATAAAAACATCATGACGACAGCCATTTGACCAGCACATTCACCAACAAGTACAGTGTGACGCAGACCTAACCATGCGCACGCCAGACAATCGATCTGATCGCAGATGGCGATATCGCAGCGATACGATACAGAAACAGGTGCTGCCCATTGTTCGGCCAATTTAAATGTTAGCCGTTTGTCTGCTGACCACTTACTTCTAAATAATACATAGTAAGGAGACCGTTTTGCACGCTGCGCTGCTGCGATAGCATCTATTTCTAATAATTTTGGACGGCGGAACCATGATCAACAACAGACAACTAGCTGCCTGAAAATTAAATAATGCAAGATAGTCCGTGGCGATGTTGACTTGTTGGCCTAAGTATAGATAACTAGAGGTGATCTTGGCGTTTTTAGGCTACAGTTTCATCGTTTCTTTCCAGGACGTGCCGACTTTAGAATAAGTCATTTCTTGAGGTACCTACTCTTTCAATATAGAAGGGATCCTTTGCGCTACACGACACGAGGTCTTGAAGAAGAGACTGTTCAGGGTTTCGAGGATTGTTTACG
The DNA here is from genome assembly GCF_023078275.1 of Leguminivora glycinivorella. Lineage (NCBI taxonomy): Eukaryota > Metazoa > Arthropoda > Insecta > Lepidoptera > Tortricidae > Leguminivora > Leguminivora glycinivorella. Next base: position 3,747,097 of record NC_062977.1, read on the forward strand.
CATATCTCCTCAGATTAGGCGACGCCGACGTTGCTGCCAATTGCAGTTCGTCTGCTGACTTCCAGAATCCATTTGAGGGAGTCTGTCCATTTAGCAAAGGACACAGCTGATGCTGTAATGCTTTTGTTCAATGCGGGGACAAGTGAGAGTTTCTTGGGTTCTTATCTTCAATTGCATAATGTTTGCATTTAGTAACAAATATGCTAGATATGGAGTTGCGTTCCCTTTCTATGGCGTGCGTAATAAGGTGAGTTTACACTTGTTGTTTATTAGCCAATTTGTTTTTGACAGTATCAGAATCAGCGACGCAATTTGTGACGAGTGTAACTTGCCTTGAAACGTTGAAACTCGATCATTAGTATTGCCGTTAAGATGTGGTTTTCCATCAGACATGTAGTTAACGAGGATCTGTTTGATAATGGATTTGGTGAATGTGTTTTGTTAGTTGACTTCGAAGTTTAAAAAATTCCGTCGCTATTTTTCGACATTCGCGATTGCTATCAACGTCATGACATCACACTGTACCAGTGACCCGAACCACTTCCTCTGTACGAAACAACCATAAATCAGCCCTCATTATATACCTTAAATAACGCAGTAAATTTTATTTAGTGCAATATTACTGGACACATGGTTGAACGCTTATCACACTAAAGTTGTCATCCGAGTGACCCTACTGCTGCGAGTTGCGACCTTGTCATGTGTGTTGTCATCTGTCAATATCTTTGATAAAGTGGGTGACAAATATCGAGCATTTGCTAAACTGGTCGACAAATCTAAATCCTACCACTGTCAGTATTAAAATCACTGCACCATAAGTGTTTCCATGGAACAGTGTGTTTCCGCTGCGATCATATCGCGATTGCTTTCAGCTCCATGACATCATACTGCACCAGTGACCTGAACCACTTCCTCATAAGACATGGCAATAAATCAGCGACCTCATTATAAAGTTTTAATAACGCAGTAAATTTTATACACGATGACAGTATACGAGGTTTCTTAAACGGTTATCTCAACTGCGAGCGCATGGGTCTGTTGCAGCGATGTGTGTTGCCAATATTTTTGATTTGAAAAGTGACAAAATGAACGTCATAACAAATGAAGTTGAAAAAATTGATACTCGTCACTGGAGTTTGCTAGTTGTATATGTTTGTGCCGGTTGGGTAGTGTGGTAATTGGTTCTGTTACAGACTTTCCTTATTAGTTCCTGAAGGCGACCCAGCGAGAGAAACGTTATTCGTTCTTGCTGAGATTGTCTCTTTTCACGCTCAGAATCCGAGAGAATCGTAGATGTAGCTAGAGATCCTAGGATATGGTTACAGATTAAATAGCTTCGATACGTGCTTGCTTGCATCTGCCCATCAAAGACGTTAGCGCTGACGCTGAAGTGAGAGTGACGGATCGACAGTAAACGCGACGGCAATAATGTCACCGCAATATTAATGGGTTTGCATTGTATGAATTGGCTTAACCACATAATTTGTACTATTTTATCATGACAGGTGGTTAGGAGTCATCTTTCAAAGTTTACATTTAGTCTACTATAAAAATACCAGTGCAGTCAAAACCTAAAACTGGCCCGTATTTTGGGCTTTTGTCTGAAATAACATTTGTGTATAAACAAACACACACATAATAAATATAGGAGAGTTTAAAAGAGGCCACGTATGTCACGTCGACTTGGTTAATTAAATGTTGATGGTATCGCATATTGTTTGGGGGTACTTTCGAATTTCGACCAGCCTCGGCGCGAGGTCTCGCCAGCATTGGAACTTTATTTGAGCCTCGTTACTGGGAAACAAATCAAATTATTTTAAAAACATACAGACAAAAGAATACATAGATACTCTCTAGATTTATAGTGCACACCACTTGTTGATGGACGCTCCTATTGGCCGCCTATCTGTGTATTTGCGAATGAGCAGCCATTCATGTCATCACGCACACACACAACGACAATTGTATGCTCAATGAGGAAACTAAAGAACTACAACTGTGACATTCGTCCGCTCTTGTCCGCTCTCTAGTATTATATGCTCTGAGTCCGAGGCTCTCTTTCCGCACAGGGTACATAGCCTAATGGCACAAACGCTTAAGAAACGCTCACAAAACGAAACGCTCTTAGATATCTTACGAATTGGTGCTACAGAGACAGACTACCTTTCGCGGCGTTTCGTTTTCGTTTCGCGTCGCCGAAATGCCATTCGGCTACGGCAGCTTATCGCTAAATTTTCGGCATAAGTTTCGGCACGTATCTAATAAACACGTTAATCGGTTTAGCTTTGTTTATTACCGTTCTACCTAAACAAATTCATTAAGCACCCCTATTCGGCGCAAATTATCTAACACATTTACCTCCGCTCAACAAACAGCGAACAATTTTATTACAATTTGTACCAGCAAATTGAATTTCCCAAAAACAGCTACACGCGAACGTAGAACGTGCGCAAAAACATAATTTGCTTGTAACTTTCCAAACCACGTATCTAACGATTCATTTTCCTTCAATTAACAACTTATAAGTATACACAATAGAGTTTCATTTTCTAAATAATTTCTAAGCGAGATGCAAGATTTCATCAGAGGGTACAGTTTCGTAAGAAGTTTTTGTATACACTTGTAATTTATTACGTGATCCTATTTTCTAGCAGATTGTCTAAGCTTATTAAATTTCGTTTTTGTACAATTATGCTTGTCGCCTGAGGTAATTTTAACTGTGTGACTGGGAAGCTTGACGACTGTAAACACAAATCGTGTCTTAGATATATCTATTATTTAAAGGGTGAATTTCTCAGCGTGATTTTTTTGTGGCGGAGCTGATAATCATTGTGTGGGCTAATTGTTTCCGGGTTTTTATTTTTTTTATGAAAACCCATCCTAAAATACTACCTTCGGCAACATTGCAAATTGTTACAAGTGTTATGTATATTTATTTAAAAATAATTTTCCATCGAAATTCTAATTTTGGTGTAGCGTCCAGAGCCTGTTTTTAGCGGATTATTGCTATGGTAAATCCAGTAAATCCGCAGCTATAAAGAAAACTTGCCATAACTTCATTCTTTATTACATAAAGTATATTTTAAGATGACATAAGTCAATGTTATTATACAATTTGACACTTATAACTGAGCACCATAAGTTGTCCGGGGGAAAGAACCAATTTTGGTGGTAAGTATTGAAATTATTTTTATGGTTAAACGAGACGCAGCAAGACGAACAAACGTGTCGTAACATGACCATTCAGGTTCGTTCTTGCATTTAGACATGACACAAGCCTTGCTGGATTGGTCCGCCCCACACAAAAATATCTAATTTTGGTGGGTCGTAATACTTTTTCCACCAAAATTGCATAAATTTTGGGGGTGAACAAATTGAGGGCAGTAACGTTTTTGTTTCTATTTGAAAAGTATTTATTACATGTTAAAAGTTTATTATTTCAAGTAGAAAATAATAGAAAAATGAATAAAAGGCTTTATTTTTGATTTTATTTTTTATTTTTGTGGGTAGACCAATTTTGGTGGCGACCATGTCATTGAAATCGTAATTTCTCTAAAACGGGTCCATATTGGCTCATATAAAATTATTTGTTATAAAATTATTGTTTATACCGATTTGTGCTCCGAATGATCATTTCTCATAATTTTACTTATCATAATTTTGTTTCATTATTATAAATAGTACTACTATCACTGTTCATAATAATCATTTAGTCGAAAATTTTTAATCATAAATTCTATACAAATATTTAATAACATTCATAATTTTGTGTTTAAGAAAATCATTCATCATAAAATTATTTAAAAAGTTTTGGGGAAGTTCTATGAAAAACTTGTGCCATTTATAGAAGCGCGCTTGAAGCTTTTACAGTGACACATACAATTTACATTAAAAATTCGTTTCTGGTTCGCTCACGGTCAACCTAACACGCTCCTCCTCGCTACGCTCGTCGTCGCACCTAACTGGATTGTCACATGTGATGTCTGTTCTGGTAACAATAATATAACGATAATAGTAGATTATACACCAAGGGAATAAAACACTGTTTTATGTCACGGGCGCGACATTGAATCCTGAACGTAACGAAGGACTGGAGCAGTTTTAATTCCCGAGCGAAGCGAGGGAATTAAGACTGAGTCCTGAGTGCAGTGAGGGATTCAAGCGCCCAAGACAAAAACAGTTTTATTCCCGAGGTATAGGTATACTCTACTTTTCTCACCTTATGCGAGACAAGAAAAAACAGCAAATTCTTGAAATGGAGCTATAAAATGATACCGCCGCAACTTGTCACAACTCGTTTCTGACAGCATTTCAACAAATGAAGATCATGCGTCAAATGAAAATCGAGTCGGTCGCGGCTTCGGTTTTTGAAAATCGAGTTGGCCATGCCCGCCGCGGGCATTACGGCTTAACGAAATTAGACTTTATCGTCATAGCAATAAGGTGCAATTATTTGGCAATTACATTATTGCGCCGTGTGTAATAATGAATTTTCATACAACATTATATCACGGTTGTTGACAAGGGATATAATGTCATGCTTTCCGTGAAGTTCTAATGACATATAATCCGACTTTGTCGAGCATGAGGTGTGAAAATTATATTACTCGCGATCGTTATGATCAATAAGTATATAAACATAAACATTAGTATAAAACGTATTTATGATGAATGACATTATGAAGATACCTAAGTCATTCGAAGTTACGATAGTTATTAACATAAAATTGTTATAAATAATGATCATTATAATGTAAAATTGTATGAGAAACATTTTCGGACTACCAATAAGCTATATAACAATTTTATATGAACTTTGGCGCACCCCTCTAAAACTACTTATTATAATGAAAGGTCATTAATACATAACATTGGTAATAATTAGTTATGTAACATCAGTACAGTCATAATTTCAACAAAAATTACAAAACTAAAAAAATCCACCAAAATTAGGCAAATTTCGAGTATGTTGAAATTCACCCTAAAATAAACCAGTGATAATGCTGATAATTTAGTTAGTTAAGTGTTTAGTGCGCTTATCCTCATTGTAAAAGGTTAAGTAAGATTAGACTGAAGTTCTATATAACTCATTAATATTTAACAATATTTTAAGCGGGTTATTCACGTGTTAAGTCGATATAACGTTCGACATGTTTCGATCCATTTCCGAGGATCTTGACCCCGCCTTTACATGTCGAGAGCACGACGCATACTGCGTGCTGAGTCTTTGTGCTGAGTCTTACGGGAGTTTTATAGTTAAAATAACTCATTTAGTTAAACTTATTAGATGTGTAATATAAATAAATAGTTTGCAAGTTGCATTGTCCGAGTAAGTAGTGACAAAATATTGGGTTACTCAACATAATTATGTCAAACCGATGCCCAGACACGAAGCCCCAATTACTGCAGACAGTGGATCTGTGTCAAACAAGCAGCCGACCCACAGGGGCGCGACATTCTACCTACCTAACTTCAAAAGGCCTTATATCTCTTGGTGACTGCTGGAGATAGGACTTTTTGGAATGACAGGGTAGAATTCATGTCTGTCGTATTAGCGCACGCGCTGCTGCTGTTGCCAACGCGAAACGAGAGCGGGCGAGCTTTCGCCTCAAATGAAGCCGGGGATCTTCTTAGCCAACGTCCAATGGCTATCTCTCCATCGCTCCTTTGTATAGGCTTTGTATAAGGCTATATTTCCATAGCCCTGAAGCATTAAATATTGTGACTGGCTAATTGCTATATAGGTACCTTACAGCTACGCCGTGATTGTATCTTCGATAGGGAAACTGTAACGTTCGGTGGTAGGTTTCAGTTCAAACTTCGCTTTTGCCTTTGGTTCTCCTCTAATTAAATAAACTTAAAATGCTTATAATACAGTAGACTGAACTTATGTGGTGACGATCCTACAATATTGGTAGTCTTTCGTAAACGGAACTCTCGACAGCTCAGCTCCTGCGCAGCGAAACAATAAGCATATTGTGTACATCTGGGTGCCTAGCCGAATGGCACAAACGCTCACGAAACGAAACTCTCGTAGATATCTATCTCTATCCCTCTTGCGTATTGGCGCGACAAAGCCAGACTACCTTTCGCGGCGTTTCGTTTTCGTTTCGCGTCACAGAAATGCCATTCGGCTACGGGGCCTGTTCTCTGAAATGTATTATTAGGTCCAATATTGCACTGAGAGAAATTCGCATTGTGAATTTAACAAGTTCGACTTGTTGCGGGTTTATCTGTTTGAAACAAAAGTAATTTAGTAAATGGAATAAATCACAATATTGATGATACAAGTCGAATTTGTACGAACAAGGTCAGACTTGTTAAAAGATATCTGGTTGAATCAGCCAAACATACGTTTAAAACAATATGTGTCATGTTACTTTTACAAAATCGACTTGTTGATTCAAAAAAACATAAACTTGTAATAATTACAACCTGGTGTCATGTTAAATTAACAATATTGTTTGGTTATTTCAACAGTATCGAATCGAATATCAATTTTGTCACGTGCGGTTAAACAACAACTTTGCCCACTTATAAAACAAATGGGTAACTATTATGACATGAGGGTAGACAATTAAACATATATTATGGTCATTTAAAAGCTCCTGAATTTCACAATCTCGCAAGGAAATGATAGCATCGTATTAATACTCAAGTTCCTCTTAACACGTTTAAACGTTTCAGTAACAGTTAGCAAAAGTAATAGTTATTTGTTATACAAGGGGGCAAAGTTGTATTTTAACGCCGAGTGTGGAATTGAAAAACGAGCAAGTGAAAGGATTCTATAGTTGAACCACGAGCGAAGCGAGTGGTTCGAGAATAGAATCCTGAACTTGCGAGTTTTTTTAACACACGAGAAGTAGGTAAAATACATTTGCACCCGAGTGTAACACAAAACTTTTCCTCTCACTATAGCGAGGAAACTACAACGCAAAAAATGCGTTTATCACTGCTTCCAGTAGTTCCACAGGTGGTAAATCATCTTTATTACTAGATTCACCTACTTTTATCAATTTTAAAGCAGCTAATTTGATTTTATTCAAGGTCAAACTACTTTACCCACTAGTGGATAAAATGCGTTTTTGCCCGCTGGTATTAAAGGACAAAACACGTGTTTCCGAGCTAGTGAGGGGAAAACTATTTTATTGTACAGCCACCGGTGTAAATATGTGATGATTTCTATACGTTCTATACTTTAACGTCTTATTTGAAATGTCACAGAAATCATTACTTATTTATGCCGGTGACTGTGCAACATTCGAAAACAAAATCTTCCACCTGGGGGGGTTACCATGAAGTGCTAAAGCGGTTCAGTTGAGGTTGAGAGAGAAGGGCGGACCTACATAACTGGTATAGCTGTGTCCCTTTCTCTCGGCCTGAACTAACGGCTTTAGCGCTTCATGGTAACCCCCTGAGTGCACTGTTCTCACTTCATCGCCAGCGCACCGCAGCCGTTTGTCACGACCGATATCTCGTGATTTATTCGCGACGACCGGTAGAGGATTTGTCGAGAAGCGAGATGAATAGCGATATATGCTGTGTTGTCTGTCGACTCTTTTATCTATTAAGTACGATGTTGCTTTTTTTCGTACCTAGCGAAATGTTGAATTTGCTAGATGAAAGGGACTGTATTCTCAAATGTAAAACTGGATTTGCGATGAATTAGAGATCGGATTTTTGTGCGTCATCTCATACTAAAAGTCATTAAAATGACGTAAGTCACTAAGAATGTCGCAAATCCGTCCTATCTCTGATTATAACAAAAGATATATTATTATACTATAAGAAAATTCGACTAGTAAACATAATGTATGATCCTAAGATGGTCAAAGTTGAAAAAAAAAAACTAGTCACATTCGTCCCTACACTAATAACCAGGACAATTCGAACAATGTTTTTAGGATGTGATCTGTCAATGTCAAAATTGACATTTATTTACCTAAAAATGTCGCTATTGACTCTGACGCGTTAGTATTATACTGTGACATCTTAAGATGCAAATTTCACTGTAAATAAAAATACCTATTGAACTAGTCTTCACCATTCTAAACACTCATCAGACGATTTATTGTACACCACTATCTGCAAAACATGGATTCTTTGAAACCACCTTTCCCTTTAAATAAAGCCTGTATCTAAGATGCATCTACACAAAACGACAAAAAAATAGTTCCAACGAAAGTACACAAGATTTAAATGCGCCGACTGGTTCTAGAATATGGTCTTATTTCAAGTTTTATTCTTTTTTAACAGAAACTGGGCATCTAGCCAACGTCACAAAATCTTACTTCGTAGTCGTTTCGGAACGAGCTTTCCCTATCGCTCTTCTATTCTATAGTGGCACGATCGAGCCAGACTGCGTTTGATCGCAACGTAGCGTCAACGATTGTCAATTTGCCACTTCGGATAGGCCGGCAGGTACTGAATGCGATATTCATTTGTTGGCAATAAGAACATGCGCACACATACAATTGTAATTGATGGATTCTTAAAATACATATCATAAATATAATTTTATTTTTATTTATTTCTTAGATACTTGTAATTTTCTCGATAAAATACTGATGTGTTCGTTTTTGTTGCAGGTACGTTCCAGTTTTGTCTTCGCTTACGGTATAGTTTGTTATGTAATTATTTTATTGATGGTAAGCGGATAAACATGATTATAGTTATAACTGACAATTTATACTTAAACTGGGTACTTACAATTATGGTTAGTTAACCTAGTTATAAAAACACTCAACAGGTTTAGCACATGATCGACCGACAGCATCTTGCCGGGACTTAGACTACCTGTCCTGTATCTACTTAATATTAGTATACAATGTCGTGTAGTCTAATCTAATACTGTCGTTCTAATCGTGTGCTAGCCCTGCTGAGCTCTTAGACAGACAATTTCTACACACCTACAATATAACGTCATACGTGGTAGTGAGTGTAATGTGCTGTAATCCTCTTGCTTAGCAATCGTAGAATTCTTATTCCCCTCAAATCTTACATTATCTGGGATCAAAATAGTCTGAGTCCCATTTCCATAGCTCTGCGTCTAGACGAAGATTTCTGCATTTCTACTGCATTTCTAGGTGTCATACAGCATACATACACACAATCACGCCTGTATCCCATAAAGGGGTAGGTAGATCACACGAAACTACTCAAGTTTCAGTGCCACTCTTGGCAAAAAAGGAGTTGAAAGAAACGATATTGTGACATTGCAGCTTGGTGCATCGCTAAGCCCTAGGTGTCATATTTTTTATAAGTGCATATAACTATAATTAAAACAAAGAAAGGACATTTTTAGACAACTGCAAAGCAGCTGCATCGCTAGACTGATCAGATAAAATGCAGCCACCCGACATTTTTAAGGTTACACCGGGTCTTTGTCGCATCTGCTTTGGAGGACCTTTTTATAGTTTTTATTATATAATGAAATGAGGATACTGTAGTTGACCTTTGAACATTAATCTTGGTAAATAGGCACGGAATTTTCAGTAAATATACGTAACATATTCTGTAGTTTAAATAAGCAACTTATTTTGGGAAAAAAAACAGGAAAGGGTTCAGTTCACCCTATTTATGTAAGGTAGGTAATATTAAATTTAAAAGTGGAAAATGTCTGCCTTGGGTGAGACTTGAACTCACGGCATCTGGCTTGGTTGAAGTCTTGGTGGCTCAGTTGGCAGAGCGCTGGAGTATCGATCCAGATGCCGTGAGTTCAAGTCTCACCCAAGGCAGACATTTTCCACTTTTAAATTTATTCTAAGCCTAACGGCATCGATTGCAGACGTTTCTGCTAATCAGAAGTTAAAATTTAGCATGGTTAGCGCATCGTAACTGGTGAATTTCCAATATGACTTGGAACTCCGGTTGCCGTTTAAGAAGTTTAACACTCTTACGGTAGATGTCGCTACGGGTCCCATTGACCTTAGTAGTGGAAAATTTCGCTGGCTTGGTTGAAGTCTTGGTGGCTCAGTTGGCAGAGCGCTGGAGTATCGATCCAGATGCCGTGAGTTCAAGTCTCACCCAAGGCAGACATTTTCCACTTTTAAATTTATTCTAAGCCTAACGGCATCGATTGCAGACGTTTCTGCTAATCAGAAGTTAAAATGTAGGTAATATTTTTAAGGACTTACGATTAAAACAAGTTTGTACCTAAAGCTAAAATTCTTTTTTGGGGATGAATTAGATATTTATGTAACAGAACTGTGACATAAATATCTACTACTGTAGTACTGTAACAGTACTCAAAAGAGAACCTCTAATTGGGTCTGTAATTCTATGCAAGTACTTATTCCCTTATTTACTTCCCAGTTTTTTCTAACCCCACCTAACTGTGGCACGTACTATTTTCAACATTCCCAAAAGACCAGGAATTATTTTCAGTCTCGTCGATGTGTAATATAAATAAATAGTTTGCAAGTTGCATTGTCCGAGTAAGTAGTGACAAAATATTGGGTTACTCAACATAATTATGTCAAACCGATGCCCAGACACGAAGCCCCAATTACTGCAGACAGTGGATCTGTGTCAAACAAGCAGCCGACCCACAGGGGCGCGACATTCTACCTACCTAACTTCAAAAGGCCTTATATCTCTTGGTGACTGCTGGAGATAGGACTTTTTGGAATGACAGGGTAGAATTCATGTCTGTCGTATTAGCGCACGCGCTGCTGCTGTTGCCAACGCGAAACGAGAGCGGGCGAGCTTTCGCCTCAAATGAAGCCGGGGATCTTCTTAGCCAACGTCCAATGGCTATCTCTCCATCGCTCCTTTGTATAGGCTTTGTATAAGGCTATATTTCCATAGCCCTGAAGCATTAAATATTGTGACTGGCTAATTGCTATATAGGTACCTTACAGCTACGCCGTGATTGTATCTTCGATAGGGAAACTGTAACGTTCGGTGGTAGGTTTCAGTTCAAACTTCGCTTTTGCCTTTGGTTCTCCTCTAATTAAATAAACTTAAAATGCTTATAATACAGTAGACTGAACTTATGTGGTGACGATCCTACAATATTGGTAGTCTTTCGTAAACGGAACTCTCGACAGCTCAGCTCCTGCGCAGCGAAACAATAAGCATATTGTGTACATCTGGGTGCCTAGCCGAATGGCACAAACGCTCACGAAACGAAACTCTCGTAGATATCTATCTCTATCCCTCTTGCGTATTGGCGCGACAAAGCCAGACTACCTTTCGCGGCGTTTCGTTTTCGTTTCGCGTCACAGAAATGCCATTCGGCTACGGGGCCTGTTCTCTGAAATGTATTATTAGGTCCAATATTGCACTGAGAGAAATTCGCATTGTGAATTTAACAAGTTCGACTTGTTGCGGGTTTATCTGTTTGAAACAAAAGTAATTTAGTAAATGGAATAAATCACAATATTGATGATACAAGTCGAATTTGTACGAACAAGGTCAGACTTGTTAAAAGATATCTGGTTGAATCAGCCAAACATACGTTTAAAACAATATGTGTCATGTTACTTTTACAAAATCGACTTGTTGATTCAAAAAAACATAAACTTGTAATAATTACAACCTGGTGTCATGTTAAATTAACAATATTGTTTGGTTATTTCAACAGTATCGAATCGAATATCAATTTTGTCACGTGCGGTTAAACAACAACTTTGCCCACTTATAAAACAAATGGGTAACTATTATGACATGAGGGTAGACAATTAAACATATATTATGGTCATTTAAAAGCTCCTGAATTTCACAATCTCGCAAGGAAATGATAGCATCGTATTAATACTCAAGTTCCTCTTAACACGTTTAAACGTTTCAGTAACAGTTAGCAAAAGTAATAGTTATTTGTTATACAAGGGGGCAAAGTTGTATTTTAACGCCGAGTGTGGAATTGAAAAACGAGCAAGTGAAAGGATTCTATAGTTGAACCACGAGCGAAGCGAGTGGTTCGAGAATAGAATCCTGAACTTGCGAGTTTTTTTAACACACGAGAAGTAGGTAAAATACATTTGCACCCGAGTGTAACACAAAACTTTTCCTCTCACTATAGCGAGGAAACTACAACGCAAAAAATGCGTTTATCACTGCTTCCAGTAGTTCCACAGGTGGTAAATCATCTTTATTACTAGATTCACCTACTTTTATCAATTTTAAAGCAGCTAATTTGATTTTATTCAAGGTCAAACTACTTTACCCACTAGTGGATAAAATGCGTTTTTGCCCGCTGGTATTAAAGGACAAAACACGTGTTTCCGAGCTAGTGAGGGGAAAACTATTTTATTGTACAGCCACCGGTGTAAATATGTGATGATTTCTATACGTTCTATACTTTAACGTCTTATTTGAAATGTCACAGAAATCATTACTTATTTATGCCGGTGACTGTGCAACATTCGAAAACAAAATCTTCCACCTGGGGGGGTTACCATGAAGTGCTAAAGCGGTTCAGTTGAGGTTGAGAGAGAAGGGCGGACCTACATAACTGGTATAGCTGTGTCCCTTTCTCTCGGCCTGAACTAACGGCTTTAGCGCTTCATGGTAACCCCCTGAGTGCACTGTTCTCACTTCATCGCCAGCGCACCGCAGCCGTTTGTCACGACCGATATCTCGTGATTTATTCGCGACGACCGGTAGAGGATTTGTCGAGAAGCGAGATGAATAGCGATATATGCTGTGTTGTCTGTCGACTCTTTTATCTATTAAGTACGATGTTGCTTTTTTTCGTACCTAGCGAAATGTTGAATTTGCTAGATGAAAGGGACTGTATTCTCAAATGTAAAACTGGATTTGCGATGAATTAGAGATCGGATTTTTGTGCGTCATCTCATACTAAAAGTCATTAAAATGACGTAAGTCACTAAGAATGTCGCAAATCCGTCCTATCTCTGATTATAACAAAAGATATATTATTATACTATAAGAAAATTCGACTAGTAAACATAATGTATGATCCTAAGATGGTCAAAGTTGAAAAAAAAAACTAGTCACATTCGTCCCTACACTAATAACCAGGACAATTCGAACAATGTTTTTAGGATGTGATCTGTCAATGTCAAAACTGACATTTATTTACCTAAAAATGTCGCTATTGACTCTGACGCGTTAGTATTATACTGTGACATCTTAAGATGCAAATTTCACTGTAAATAAAAATACCTATTGAACTAGTCTTCACCATTCTAAACACTCATCAGACGATTTATTGTACACCACTATCTGCAAAACATGGATTCTTTGAAACCACCTTTCCCTTTAAATAAAGCCTGTATCTAAGATGCATCTACACAAAACGACAAAAAAATAGTTCCAACGAAAGTACACAAGATTTAAATGCGCCGACTGGTTCTAGAATATGGTCTTATTTCAAGTTTTATTCTTTTTTAACAGAAACTGGGCATCTAGCCAACGTCACAAAATCTTACTTCGTAGTCGTTTCGGAACGAGCTTTCCCTATCGCTCTTCTATTCTATAGTGGCACGATCGAGCCAGACTGCGTTTGATCGCAACGTAGCGTCAACGATTGTCAATTTGCCACTTCGGATAGGCCGGCAGGTACTGAATGCGATATTCATTTGTTGGCAATAAGAACATGCGCACACATACAATTGTAATTGATGGATTCTTAAAATACATATCATAAATATAATTTTATTTTTATTTATTTCTTAGATACTTGTAATTTTCTCGATAAAATACTGATGTGTTCGTTTTTGTTGCAGGTACGTTCCAGTTTTGTCTTCGCTTACGGTATAGTTTGTTATGTAATTATTTTATTGATGGTAAGCGGATAAACATGATTATAGTTATAACTGACAATTTATACTTAAACTGGGTACTTACAATTATGGTTAGTTAACCTAGTTATAAAAACACTCAACAGGTTTAGCACATGATCGACCGACAGCATCTTGCCGGGACTTAGACTACCTGTCCTGTATCTACTTAATATTAGTATACAATGTCGTGTAGTCTAATCTAATACTGTCGTTCTAATCGTGTGCTAGCCCTGCTGAGCTCTTAGACAGACAATTTCTACACACCTACAATATAACGTCATACGTGGTAGTGAGTGTAATGTGCTGTAATCCTCTTGCTTAGCAATCGTAGAATTCTTATTCCCCTCAAATCTTACATTATCTGGGATCAAAATAGTCTGAGTCCCATTTCCATAGCTCTGCGTCTAGACGAAGATTTCTGCATTTCTACTGCATTTCTAGGTGTCATACAGCATACATACACACAATCACGCCTGTATCCCATAAAGGGGTAGGTAGATCACACGAAACTACTCAAGTTTCAGTGCCACTCTTGGCAAAAAAGGAGTTGAAAGAAACGATATTGTGACATTGCAGCTTGGTGCATCGCTAAGCCCTAGGTGTCATATTTTTTATAAGTGCATATAACTATAATTAAAACAAAGAAAGGACATTTTTAGACAACTGCAAAGCAGCTGCATCGCTAGACTGATCAGATAAAATGCAGCCACCCGACATTTTTAAGGTTACACCGGGTCTTTGTCGCATCTGCTTTGGAGGACCTTTTTATAGTTTTTATTATATAATGAAATGAGGATACTGTAGTTGACCTTTGAACATTAATCTTGGTAAATAAGCACGGAATTTTCAGTAAATATACGTAACATATTCTGTAGTTTAAATAAGCAACTTATTTTGGGAAAAAAAACAGGAAAGGGTTCAGTTCACCCTATTTATGTAAGGTAGGTAATATTAAATTTAAAAGTGGAAAATGTCTGCCTTGGGTGAGACTTGAACTCACGGCATCTGGCTTGGTTGAAGTCTTGGTGGCTCAGTTGGCAGAGCGCTGGAGTATCGATCCAGATGCCGTGAGTTCAAGTCTCACCCAAGGCAGACATTTTCCACTTTTAAATTTATTCTAAGCCTAACGGCATCGATTGCAGACGTTTCTGCTAATCAGAAGTTAAAATTTAGCATGGTTAGCGCATCGTAACTGGTGAATTTCCAATATGACTTGGAACTCCGGTTGCCGTTTAAGAAGTTTAACACTCTTACGGTAGATGTCGCTACGGGTCCCATTGACCTTAGTAGTGGAAAATTTCGCTGGCTTGGTTGAAGTCTTGGTGGCTCAGTTGGCAGAGCGCTGGAGTATCGATCCAGATGCCGTGAGTTCAAGTCTCACCCAAGGCAGACATTTTCCACTTTTAAATTTATTCTAAGCCTAACGGCATCGATTGCAGACGTTTCTGCTAATCAGAAGTTAAAATGTAGGTAATATTTTTAAGGACTTACGATTAAAACAAGTTTGTACCTAAAGCTAAAATTCTTTTTTGGGGATGAATTAGATATTTATGTAACAGAACTGTGACATAAATATCTACTACTGTAGTACTGTAACAGTACTCAAAAGAGAACCTCTAATTGGGTCTGTAATTCTATGCAAGTACTTATTCCCTTATTTACTTCCCAGTTTTTTCTAACCCCACCTAACTGTGGCACGTACTATTTTCAACATTCCCAAAAGACCAGGAATTATTTTCAGTCTCGTCGATGTGTAATATAAATAAATAGTTTGCAAGTTGCATTGTCCGAGTAAGTAGTGACAAAATATTGGGTTACTCAACATAATTATGTCAAACCGATGCCCAGACACGAAGCCCCAATTACTGCAGACAGTGGATCTGTGTCAAACAAGCAGCCGACCCACAGGGGCGCGACATTCTACCTACCTAACTTCAAAAGGCCTTATATCTCTTGGTGACTGCTGGAGATAGGACTTTTTGGAATGACAGGGTAGAATTCATGTCTGTCGTATTAGCGCACGCGCTGCTGCTGTTGCCAACGCGAAACGAGAGCGGGCGAGCTTTCGCCTCAAATGAAGCCGGGGATCTTCTTAGCCAACGTCCAATGGCTATCTCTCCATCGCTCCTTTGTATAGGCTTTGTATAAGGCTATATTTCCATAGCCCTGAAGCATTAAATATTGTGACTGGCTAATTGCTATATAGGTACCTTACAGCTACGCCGTGATTGTATCTTCGATAGGGAAACTGTAACGTTCGGTGGTAGGTTTCAGTTCAAACTTCGCTTTTGCCTTTGGTTCTCCTCTAATTAAATAAACTTAAAATGCTTATAATACAGTAGACTGAACTTATGTGGTGACGATCCTACAATATTGGTAGTCTTTCGTAAACGGAACTCTCGACAGCTCAGCTCCTGCGCAGCGAAACAATAAGCATATTGTGTACATCTGGGTGCCTAGCCGAATGGCACAAACGCTCACGAAACGAAACTCTCGTAGATATCTATCTCTATCCCTCTTGCGTATTGGCGCGACAAAGCCAGACTACCTTTCGCGGCGTTTCGTTTTCGTTTCGCGTCACAGAAATGCCATTCGGCTACGGGGCCTGTTCTCTGAAATGTATTATTAGGTCCAATATTGCACTGAGAGAAATTCGCATTGTGAATTTAACAAGTTCGACTTGTTGCGGGTTTATCTGTTTGAAACAAAAGTAATTTAGTAAATGGAATAAATCACAATATTGATGATACAAGTCGAATTTGTACGAACAAGGTCAGACTTGTTAAAAGATATCTGGTTGAATCAGCCAAACATACGTTTAAAACAATATGTGTCATGTTACTTTTACAAAATCGACTTGTTGATTCAAAAAAACATAAACTTGTAATAATTACAACCTGGTGTCATGTTAAATTAACAATATTGTTTGGTTATTTCAACAGTATCGAATCGAATATCAATTTTGTCACGTGCGGTTAAACAACAACTTTGCCCACTTATAAAACAAATGGGTAACTATTATGACATGAGGGTAGACAATTAAACATATATTATGGTCATTTAAAAGCTCCTGAATTTCACAATCTCGCAAGGAAATGATAGCATCGTATTAATACTCAAGTTCCTCTTAACACGTTTAAACGTTTCAGTAACAGTTAGCAAAAGTAATAGTTATTTGTTATACAAGGGGGCAAAGTTGTATTTTAACGCCGAGTGTGGAATTGAAAAACGAGCAAGTGAAAGGATTCTATAGTTGAACCACGAGCGAAGCGAGTGGTTCGAGAATAGAATCCTGAACTTGCGAGTTTTTTAACACACGAGAAGTAGGTAAAATACATTTGCACCCGAGTGTAACACAAAACTTTTCCCCTCACTATAGCGAGGAAACTACAACGCAAAAAATGCGTTTATCACTGCTTCCAGTAGTTCCACAGGTGGTAAATCATCTTTATTACTAGATTCACCTACTTTTATCAATTTTAAAGCAGCTAATTTGATTTTATTCAAGGTCAAACTACTTTACCCACTAGTGGATAAAATGCGTTTTTGCCCGCTGGTATTAAAGGACAAAACACGTGTTTCCGAGCTAGTGAGGGGAAAACTATTTTATTGTACAGCCACCGGTGTAAATATGTGATGATTTCTATACGTTCTATACTTTAACGTCTTATTTGAAATGTCACAGAAATCATTACTTATTTATGCCGGTGACTGTGCAACATTCGAAAACAAAATCTTCCACCTGGGGGGGGTTACCATGAAGTGCTAAAGCGGTTCAGTTGAGGTTGAGAGAGAAGGGCGGACCTACATAACTGGTATAGCTGTGTCCCTTTCTCTCGGCCTGAACTAACGGCTTTAGCGCTTCATGGTAACCCCCCTGAGTGCACTGTTCTCACTTCATCGCCAGCGCACCGCAGCCGTTTGTCACGACCGATATCTCGTGATTTATTCGCGACGACCGGTAGAGGATTTGTCGAGAAGCGAGATGAATAGCGATATATGCTGTGTTGTCTGTCGACTCTTTTATCTATTAAGTACGATGTTGCTTTTTTTCGTACCTAGCGAAATGTTGAATTTGCTAGATGAAAGGGACTGTATTCTCAAATGTAAAACTGGATTTGCGATGAATTAGAGATCGGATTTTTGTGCGTCATCTCATACTAAAAGTCATTAAAATGACGTAAGTCACTAAGAATGTCGCAAATCCGTCCTATCTCTGATTATAACAAAAGATATATTATTATACTATAAGAAAATTCGACTAGTAAACATAATGTATGATCCTAAGATGGTCAAAGTTGAAAAAAAAAACTAGTCACATTCGTCCCTACACTAATAACCAGGACAATTCGAACAATGTTTTTAGGATGTGATCTGTCAATGTCAAAACTGACATTTATTTACCTAAAAATGTCGCTATTGACTCTGACGCGTTAGTATTATACTGTGACATCTTAAGATGCAAATTTCACTGTAAATAAAAATACCTATTGAACTAGTCTTCACCATTCTAAACACTCATCAGACGATTTATTGTACACCACTATCTGCAAAACATGGATTCTTTGAAACCACCTTTCCCTTTAAATAAAGCCTGTATCTAAGATGCATCTACACAAAACGACAAAAAAATAGTTCCAACGAAAGTACACAAGATTTAAATGCGCCGACTGGTTCTAGAATATGGTCTTATTTCAAGTTTTATTCTTTTTTAACAGAAACTGGGCATCTAGCCAACGTCACAAAATCTTACTTCGTAGTCGTTTCGGAACGAGCTTTCCCTATCGCTCTTCTATTCTATAGTGGCACGATCGAGCCAGACTGCGTTTGATCGCAACGTAGCGTCAACGATTGTCAATTTGCCACTTCGGATAGGCCGGCAGGTACTGAATGCGATATTCATTTGTTGGCAATAAGAACATGCGCACACATACAATTGTAATTGATGGATTCTTAAAATACATATCATAAATATAATTTTATTTTTATTTATTTCTTAGATACTTGTAATTTTCTCGATAAAATACTGATGTGTTCGTTTTTGTTGCAGGTACGTTCCAGTTTTGTCTTCGCTTACGGTATAGTTTGTTATGTAATTATTTTATTGATGGTAAGCGGATAAACATGATTATAGTTATAACTGACAATTTATACTTAAACTGGGTACTTACAATTATGGTTAGTTAACCTAGTTATAAAAACACTCAACAGGTTTAGCACATGATCGACCGACAGCATCTTGCCGGGACTTAGACTACCTGTCCTGTATCTACTTAATATTAGTATACAATGTCGTGTAGTCTAATCTAATACTGTCGTTCTAATCGTGTGCTAGCCCTGCTGAGCTCTTAGACAGACAATTTCTACACACCTACAATATAACGTCATACGTGGTAGTGAGTGTAATGTGCTGTAATCCTCTTGCTTAGCAATCGTAGAATTCTTATTCCCCTCAAATCTTACATTATCTGGGATCAAAATAGTCTGAGTCCCATTTCCATAGCTCTGCGTCTAGACGAAGATTTCTGCATTTCTACTGCATTTCTAGGTGTCATACAGCATACATACACACAATCACGCCTGTATCCCATAAAGGGGTAGGTAGATCACACGAAACTACTCAAGTTTCAGTGCCACTCTTGGCAAAAAAGGAGTTGAAAGAAACGATATTGTGACATTGCAGCTTGGTGCATCGCTAAGCCCTAGGTGTCATATTTTTTATAAGTGCATATAACTATAATTAAAACAAAGAAAGGACATTTTTAGACAACTGCAAAGCAGCTGCATCGCTAGACTGATCAGATAAAATGCAGCCACCCGACATTTTTAAGGTTACACCGGGTCTTTGTCGCATCTGCTTTGGAGGACCTTTTTATAGTTTTTATTATATAATGAAATGAGGATACTGTAGTTGACCTTTGAACATTAATCTTGGTAAATAGGCACGGAATTTTCAGTAAATATACGTAACATATTCTGTAGTTTAAATAAGCAACTTATTTTGGGAAAAAAAACAGGAAAGGGTTCAGTTCACCCTATTTATGTAAGGTAGGTAATATTAAATTTAAAAGTGGAAAATGTCTGCCTTGGGTGAGACTTGAACTCACGGCATCTGGCTTGGTTGAAGTCTTGGTGGCTCAGTTGGCAGAGCGCTGGAGTATCGATCCAGATGCCGTGAGTTCAAGTCTCACCCAAGGCAGACATTTTCCACTTTTAAATTTATTCTAAGCCTAACGGCATCGATTGCAGACGTTTCTGCTAATCAGAAGTTAAAATTTAGCATGGTTAGCGCATCGTAACTGGTGAATTTCCAATATGACTTGGAACTCCGGTTGCCGTTTAAGAAGTTTAACACTCTTACGGTAGATGTCGCTACGGGTCCCATTGACCTTAGTAGTGGAAAATTTCGCTGGCTTGGTTGAAGTCTTGGTGGCTCAGTTGGCAGAGCGCTGGAGTATCGATCCAGATGCCGTGAGTTCAAGTCTCACCCAAGGCAGACATTTTCCACTTTTAAATTTATTCTAAGCCTAACGGCATCGATTGCAGACGTTTCTGCTAATCAGAAGTTAAAATGTAGGTAATATTTTTAAGGACTTACGATTAAAACAAGTTTGTACCTAAAGCTAAAATTCTTTTTTGGGGATGAATTAGATATTTATGTAACAGAACTGTGACATAAATATCTACTACTGTAGTACTGTAACAGTACTCAAAAGAGAACCTCTAATTGGGTCTGTAATTCTATGCAAGTACTTATTCCCTTATTTACTTCCCAGTTTTTTCTAACCCCACCTAACTGTGGCACGTACTATTTTCAACATTCCCAAAAGACCAGGAATTATTTTCAGTCTCAGCTACTAAAAAGGTACTCCTGATTCCTTGATGTAAATTAGTACGTATGTAAAACACATTCACATTTATTTTACATTCTTTATCACAAAAAACTTCCGCGGTAAAATCGAAATAAAAGGGCAGATACAGCAAAAAACAACGTTCGCACTGCGTTCTGCTTGGTCACTTTGGTCAGTCTTGTACAAAATTAGTCTACACATATGCACCTTTTCCCTTTATAATAAGGTTAAAACGTGTACATGACTATAACATGGAGTTAAACCACATCCATTTACTTGACCCATTGTTGCCAGGGTAACGAGAGAAAAAAGGTTTTCGTTGTTCGACGTGTATGCGCTTGCACAATGACCATAAACAAAACACTTTGGTATTCCGATTCGCTCCAATTTTGAATATCGAACGACCGGTTTGTGTTTCGCGCCATTTTAATCCATCTCTTTCGATGGGATTCGTTGAAGACTGGTACTACGAACGGCAGTTTTTTGTACATCACAGAGGGAAAATGCTTCAATAAACTCTATAGATTGATATGTGCTGTCGTTTGTTAAATATACGATTACCTATCGTGTTTGAACGTACTATAATGTTGTAAATTCAGTTATACTCAATAAATCCATACTTATTTCTTATTGCAAATATCTTCTCAACTTTTCCCATCGATACGATTCATAATTCAACACGCTATAACCGTAAATCAAACGATTCTACTTCCAACTCATTAAATGCTTCAGGCATTTTATTAGACAAGTCACTCGGCGCCGTGATTACAGGTTTAATGTACGATAATTAAATTGCATTATCCAATCAAATATATAGACATTTAACTATGTTATCTGATCTAACGTCTGCGGGAGCACTTATTGGGACTTCCGTGTCATGTTAATGGGTCGGTATTGAAGTAAGTCGTGCAAGGTAGCGGCCGAAAAAATAGGTAGGTAGTAGGTACCTACCTACTGATTAGGGTTTTGCAAGAATCTTATTTGTTTTAATATATTACTTATATGCATTCGTGTCTAGTAATATACTCGTTTATAGATAAAATATGTTTTTTTTTCGGGTTCCTAAATATTCATACCATTTAAGTAGTAAGCACGGTAGCTTATACTACTGTAGGTAACTACTGTTACTGTAATTAATGTGGACAGATTTCATTACATTCTCCTGTTTAAATAATATCATCGAAAGTATACCTTTTGACCTTTGCCTCGCCTTGAAGATCAATATCATATCTCATCAAAAACTGCGGTCTAATATGTAAGCAAGGATACAAATATTGAGGTCTTACAAGTCCGCTTTTGTTTTACCAATCGATTCTGCAGCAAATGCCATCCAATTCTGCATGTACCATGAACTTTTTCACCTGCACCGCTGACCTTTGTGAAATAAAACTATTGCGCCGTGTGATTCTATACCTACCTGCCATTGTTCTGAAGATACGAGTATCTATTACATTGTTCTCAGCGGGGTATCGATCAAGTTTTTGCGAAGCATTTGTGGCAAACAACTTTTTACCGATGACAAGATGTTGGCGCCACGGCATATAAGTCACGTATTACAATTGCAAAACAAATAAATACGCAAATAGTAATGAGATTGGTAGAAATTATAGTGTCGCTCTCTGGTTCCTTTGCGAAAGATCATAATAAGCCCAAGTTTCATACAAATATAGGCTCTTTTAGATAAAGACATCAAATTCGTTGCAAGATATCTGAGAACTTACTTTAGCTGGAATTCAGTATAAAGTTTTTCTTAAACACTTAATGAGAATGATTAAGCCATGGGTGATTAGTTGATTAAGTAAATGTAAAAAAAGTATCCAACTATCCACCTAAGCATTCCGGTATTCGGAATTCAAAGAACTGCTGGTAGTGGATCAAATAAGGCACTTCTACAAACGGCCATAAAATTATCGTATCTATTGGATTCAATTAAAGGGATGTCTGGTCTTACCTGTTTTCTTCGTAAAGGTTGAAAAGTGTCGCAACTAACTCGCATAGATATTACGCTATTCATTCAGGAAGCCCTTATTGATACCACAAAGTTTGTAAGAACAAAGCGCTGATTAAAATCTACAGCCGTGAGAAACGCCGTTAAACCTCACTAGGGCTGCCGGAGCAAATCGTCAGTCCTAAATAGGAACCAGTGACATCATGTCCACGCACCTCGAAAGGGCAGTGAAAGCGAAGGCAATCAAATTTTATGATGAATTCAATGCGAAAGCCTACGTTATGGCGTGCATTAGAGTAATGTGACAGGAAATTTAATGTCCAAGCGGACTGCGTTATTAATGCGTTTACATATTACATTAATTTTCACAAAATGTGCATAGAATTTACGTCGGTTTCCTTGTGCTGTATATTCTCTCTGGTTACCTATGTACTTACCTCTATAAACAGGAAACGATCAAATGTATAATATATTTAAATTGAAAATAATTGTCCTTCCCGGTAAGGGCATCTATTTGTGTGATGAGCACAGATGTTTGTTTCTGAGTCATGGATGTTTTCTATGTATTATCTATTTAAGTATGTATATCGTCGCTTAACACCCATAGTACAAGCTTTATACATGTTAACACTATATACACACAGCAATAGCGATATAATACGTAACCGTAGATTCATTAATTAGTACAATACAAGCTTTGATTAGTTTGGGGCTAAGTTGATCTGTGTAAGGTGTTCTCAATATTTATTTATGTATTTTATTTATTTATTTCCTTACCATACCAACATGGTTAAGGTAGAGCTCAAGATTCCAACGAGGAAGCGAGGACCAGGGAGACGCCCTGCCACCTGGCTGATGACAGTTCAGCGAGACCTGAAAGACACTATAGACGTCAATCTTGCACTCAATCGTGCATAATGGAAGAAAAGAAAGGGGACGGCCGAACCCATATTTATTAACGAGCAAGCGACTCGGACTTAGATTTTAGATATTTACCGGTTCAGAACATAATAATAATTATCTGTCTGTGTTTTCAAGTTTTTGACTTTGAAAGCAATGAGGAAAACTATCTTGATAATGCACTTGTCCTGTATGCGGTAAATATTTTTATTTACATTGAAAATATTAAAGCAACAAATTGCACACCAGTACCATATTCACCATAAATCAACTTTCTAGCAAACTTAGTACTTATAATAATCGAAACCATATCAACAGTGCCTCTATATACGGTAGGACCGAAAAGGGCCAGACACGATGCGCGGGAACTATAAGGACAGCGAAAGTGACTCTCACGCACTCTTCAGTACATAATACGCTAAATTAGTTTTGAGATCCTTCGCCAGGTTGCGATATGCTTATACGTCGTTTTAATTAGCTTATTATAAACTACCGCTAACATGTATTTTACGTTATGGCTTTATTGTTTAATGAAATATTGTCAGATAGAAGGTCGTTTGTCGATAAAGGTAGGTAAGTACGAGTATCGTGAGAAAGAAATGAAATTTAATATGTAACTCGAGAAATCCTCGATGCGTTTTGGGCTCTCGTTTAATTCTTTTGATGTATAAGTGAGAAGTGAGGCCAATCACTAATAGGCTGAATTGGTGTATTTTTCTTTTACTATTTTGGCTGACGGCACGGCATCGGATAGCACAGGACAGGAGAGAATGGCGAAATCTAGTGACGGAAGCCAAGGTTAAATTCAGGTATTACATTCAGAATATTCCATCCGACGTCAGAATCACCCCAAAAATACGTGAAACGTAGCGGCTCCCATACAAACGGCAGATGACCGACAGTTGAATCCTGACTTACCTAATATGAAAGTAATGTATTTTCCATGGGCTCGCATTGCGGCCTCGGTCCGACCACCCACCCGAAATTGACTACGCATAATATTACCATCAGTTATTAAAACACACGAGCGGGACATGAAATAAGATGACTTTTAAAGTGATTTTATTATTTATGCCGCGAACGTTTCCGCGTCTGTCGATTTTACTCCTCGATGATATACGGACGTATTGGAGATAGCTTACTGATTGTTTATTGAATTACATGCACTCAAATACGAAGTAACAAAGAACGAGATAATTTATTATGTGTACTGGTCGAATAATTTTATTTCTCTTTCCGTATTGCGCTGTCGCTTTTCATCTTTTATCTCGCGGAAACTGAAAGAGACATCGAATACATATCAATCAAAATATATTTACGAGTAGTTCATAAAACTGAGTTATTGATAATTGTTTCAATACTTACTACATAATATACTACGCTATATTATAGCATATCATTCAAGTTATTATCAAATTATGAATGATCAAATATATGAAAGTGGCGCGTTCCTAGCACACAGTCTAAGCTCGTGTAGGTGAACGCGTACTATGGTTGTATGAGTGAAATATGACAGGTCGACTGTTCGCGTTTTTGACAGGCGGTAACTGTGAGGTAACCGAGAGGGAGTGGGCGGCACTTTCAGCGGGGAGCGGGAGTGGCCATACTGTACGATAGTACTCTTTATTGACTTTATTAAATTATTATACTGTGTCAAAGGACTTTTTAGAAAGTTATAGCACGTCGGGCAGTCTGTCGGGCAAATATGACGTTTTTCGCCTGATTGTTGACAGTTCGTCTGTCTAGACAGTGTTGTGTAAACTATTGAGAATAGACGTGTTCTCTGTTACGATGAAACTTAAATGACTTCGACACAATAACGACCGGCGTTTTCTGAAACTATTAAAACTTTCTTTTCTATTTCTATTGTAAACGTTCGTCACTAATTGCTGTTATGAAATCATCATTTTCACATTCAAACAAAAGCGTATAAGAATGGATAGTATGTTTATTATTTGTGTCGCTTAACTTCAAACCTGAGTAAATCCATTCTGCTTTAAGGTATCTGAAAGATAATCAATCTGATAGCAGAATGGATTTACCCAGTTTTGAAGTTAAGCGACACATTTTAGAAAACATTTAATTGTATTCATACAGTTCTGTAGTACTCTATGTCGTCACGAATAGTTTCCTTGCGTGTGATCTCCGCTCGAGATGAGTTCTCCGAACCAACGATACAGCTGCGGACAGATTCTGTGAACTACGGCTAAGTAGACGAATAAGATTTTTTTAGACCAATTTATTTGCGTAGCGTACAAGTAGAAAGGAATGGCGTTTCCTGTTCGTTAGTATAGGAAATGTATAGAATTTATGAAGAATATTTTGCTAAATTGTATAATATGAATTGTTCTATAGAACTCGAAATTTTACTAACACGGAAGGACTCGGAAGAGTGAGAACACTTTTACCTAAAAGACTTTTAAAAAATTGAGAACTTCGCGAAAAAAGTGGTTTGTCAGGATCGTAGTAGGTAAATGGAAATCCGTGATCTCTGCCTACCCCTCTGAGAAACAGGCGTGAGTGTATGTATGTATGTATGCATGAGATCTTCGAAGGATCCATAGGAATGGTTAAAGCTTAAAGAATATAATATGATCGGTGATAATGTTACTCCAATAATCTCAATAAAATAGATATAAAACAGGACTGAGGACAGAGACCTTTTTCACCTTTCATGCACAATTTTTTTATTTTTTGTATTTCATTACTATACCGATAGATTAAAAAAGTCAATATAATGAATATTAATGTAGGTACGTCAAACACACAACACCGACCATACATCACCATCATACGTCGCCATACGGTGCGCTTGCGCAACCAAGTAGCCAACAATAGTCGAAATAGACACTAGAGTCGTAAACGGCATTTTGTAATGGTTTATTATAGGATATTAACTAAAGCACGGGTTACTTATGGCGAGCTATATAATATATTGTCAAAATGGACGTCTTAGGCACTGGTCTCACCAAAAACGAGTAAGCTACAGTATGGAGTCCTTCAAAAAAGGAGTGTACAAGTTTCTAATGGGTCGGCAACGCGCGCGTGACACCCCTTGAGTTGCGGGCGTCCATAGGTTACGGTGACCGGTTTCCATCAGGCGGGCCGTATACCTCTTTGCCACTTTTTGACACAAATCAAAATAATTTATTCAGCAAATAGGCCACAGGGGCACTTTTACACGTCACATGTACATATTTAGAAAATATTTAAAATTGAATTGAAATTACAATTGATACTTAATTATATACTAATTCTAAGTTCTAACTAAAGTTAACTCTATAGTAGTCTATACAATTAATTAGAGATGTAGAAGGTCTCTAATTGTCGAATTACAACCAAGAACTACACTAAATATAAAAAGTACAAATACAAAAAAAGTCTAAAATTACTTTAGAGGTGCAAATGACTCTAAATGTCACAACTAAAGATAAAATGTATACTTTATCTAATTCTCCTTAGAGATGTATATGGTCTCCAAGAGTCAAAATCATATATATAAAATATTCACTAAAAGAAAGGAAACAAACGACAACCGAACAAAGTGTCCTAATTTAATAAAAATTAGAATTAAAGTTACTAAGTTATAACAGCCCCAGTAAGCTTAAACAGACCGGTCTTCACAGACGGCACCCGGAAATATGTATTGAACAGTCGCGGGCTTAAACGCGAGTAAGCTATGACTGCTATGAGCTATAGGCAATAGAAACAAACAAAAGATAGTCACTTCCGTGTAAATAAATGAGAGAGCGAGCGATTTACAGTTCATCGCTCGGCGACGAACTATAACTTTTATTTACACGGGAGTTACTGTCTTGTGTTCCTTTCTATCGCCTATAGCTCATAGCAGTCATAGCTTACTCGTTTTTGGTGGGACCAGTGCCTTAAAGATGCCAAGTACCTTTTTAAGAGCATTGCGCATGGTATTTTGTCATTGTCAGCAGCGTCCCCACTTAGGCGTCACGTGTCTCGCGGCGCGGAACGGACGTCTCCGCCACGCCGCCTGAATGTAATTAAAAAAACGTCTCCTCAGTACATTTTGTATAGGAAGGACGTAAGACGCGCCCCCAGGCGGCGTGGCGGAGACGTCCGTTGCGCGCCGCAAGACATGCGTCTTATGCATGAGTGTGGATGGTCCCTGACACTTGGACTGATATATTAAAGCTTTCGTTAGTCTGTCTACTGTTGAAAGCCTCGATTTTATTAAAGCGCTAGGTTGCTTTATGTGACCAAAACAGCGATGAACATGGAATCACGAAATGAGGAAATATGACAATGCGCTAACAGCCGCATTCGCCACGTAAACTAATACACGGTATTAATTTTTTTAAATGTAATTTTTCATGCATATTTATATTTTCAACGCCGCTGTGTTGGTCGCTTGAAACAAAAACCGGCCAAGAGCGTGTCGGGCCACGCTCAGTGTAGGGTTCCGTAGTTTTCCGTATTTTTCTCAAAAACTACTGAACCTATCAAGTTCAAAACAATTTTCCTAGAAAGTTTTTATAAAGATCTACTATTGTGATTTTTTTCATATTTTTTGAACATAGGGTTCAAAAGTTAGAGGGGGGGGGACGCACTTTTTTTTCCTTTAGAAGCGATTATTTCCGAAAATATTAATATTATCAAAAAACGATCTTAGTAAACCCTTCTTCATTTTTTAATACCTATCCAACAATATATCACACGTTGGGGTTGGAATGAAAAAAATATCCGCCCCCACTTTACATGTAGGGGGTACCCTAATAAAACATTTTTTTCCATTTTTTATTTTTGCACTTTGTTGGCGTGATTGATATACATATTGGTACCAAATTTCAGCTTTCTAGTGCTTACGGTTACTGAGATTATCCGCGGACGGACGGACGGACGGACGGACGGACGGACGGACGGACAGACAGACATGGCGAAACTATAAGGGTTCCTAGTTGACTACGGAACCCTAAAAACGAGTAATAAGAAAATATTTGATACCTTCATAAATACAATTTCATACGTATACTAACTACGTGGTTGAAAAAACAACCACCTTGTCTAAGCATTCCATCGCCTCTCATTTAAAGGAAGTAATTATCAAACAAAACAATCAAAACGGATACTTATCCTTCAACTGCACAAAGCAACTTAACCGCTCTATAAGTGACGGAGGAGCGATAAACAAAAAGATTGGAAGATAAACTGCCGGCCGAGCCGAAATGACAATCGTTAGCGCTACACGCCGATCAAAACGCAGTCTGGCTCTGTCGCGCCAATACAGAAGAGTGATAGAGATAGCTAACGATAACTATATTATCGTAAGCGTTTGTACATTTGGCTACGTACCCAGAAGATAAACTGGCTCTATTATTAGCGCGAGGTTGAGTAAGGAACGGCCTTAGATTCCACCGTGAAAGCGAAAGTCCGAGGAATGCCAGGCACTCGCATCCTTTTCGGTGGCTGTGTCACGACATTTGGATGGTCCAATCCACTTGACACTGCCTAATAATGTTTAATTTAAGGTTGATAGGTTATTTGGCAGATTGTCAGCTTACAGGATCCCTTAATGTTAAAGACAGATTTTGAAAATACCTACGTCTGTAACATATCTAGTCAAATGTTAAATACATTTTACGGATACCAAAAATACACGCTTGATGGCGGCTTGAGATGCTCCAATCGTGCCATAAGTTATAAGTTCTTTGGTGTCTTTATATCTAACTTCTTGACCAATGCCAAAAATATATATTTTTCTTATAATTTTAAAATATAATAATCTTTTCTACTTCGGCCTTATTTGTCTCTTTGTAAGTTTAATGTACTTAAACACAACCTGCATGATGCTTTTAAAGATTTTACGCTTGGCTGCCCAAGCGTAGGTATAACATCTTTTAAAAGTAACAGTTAAATGCTAATTTTCAAATTTCCTTTTGTTACACAATAGGTATGTTGATTGTAGTAACATTTTCAATTCTAAAACGTATTACAACTTTATTTGTTCTACCATGTGTCTTACCTTGCACTAAGACTTACTGTTACTTACACACTTTGTGTTACCTTGCACTTTAGTTCATTTAGTCGTAATAATTAACTTCCTATTAATGATTACTTGCAGTAGCATAAAGCCCGACTATACTTGCCGGGCCAGAGGACCAGGAGGCACAAATCAATGGCTACCGAACGGCTACAAACAACTATCGCTTTCTTCATGACTTATGACCATCATTCGGCCAGCGGTATCAGTGATTAATACCGAATTGATAACGTTAATAAGCTAAGCGTTTCGCTCAAAGTGGTTGCAATCAATATAACTGGTTTTTGACACAAATATGTATTGAACAGTCGCGGTCTTAAACGTGGGAGCGACATGGTATCAATTTGTCGTCTTGTTCTAATCGGGCGGCGGTGTCATTAACTAATAACTGTGACGATAAGGCTCGGACTATATGCATCCGGATGTCTTGGTCTTGTTGGCCAGTTGTAAAGTAGCCGCGGCTCCAATTCGGCTTGTCGTAGGTCCGGTTTGTGTATACCTAGACAGTTTTTCATTAGTAGTTTAGGTGCTGGCATTAGAAATGTCATTGCGCACGGCTGCGACAAAATTGCTTCTTTATTAAGAAGTAATTTTATCTTTCGAAATTTTTAAAAATCTCGAATACGAGTGCATTAATTTAAGCAATGGCCAAAAAACAGTTTTTGAAATTTAATACACAAGTCCAAAATCGTGCATAATGAAGTTTTATCAGCATGATCCGATAAAGTTTTTATAAATTGTGATTTTAACACATTATCTTAAAATCCTTTTAGGCGGAATACGGTAGCGTATTTGGGCATGATTCTGCCTTGCGGGAAATTTATGTGATGTTTATTTAAATGACACCAGTTTGCATACAATCTCGGTGAAAGCTGACCATTGGTTTAATCAGTCGGGTTTTCGTGCGTGCAGCCGATATCTCAATCGGGCTGAGTTGTATATTGATTTCCTTGACGCTGTTCTATGAACTTGTATTGTCTGTTGTGTAAGAGTGATGGAGGCAAGTGCGTGCCAGAGCGACGCTCGAGGTTGCATAGGCGCGATAAGTCAATACATAACTTGGTTACATTACAATTTATACGCATTGTTTTATGTGTGGTACGTGTAGTAATGTAGAAATTGCAGAACATTCCCAAAAAGCGGAAACCTTCTTGAGAATGTTCGCAGAACATTCCCGCAACATGCAATTTATTATTTAAACAAGAGAATATACTTGAAATAATGTTTAAATGGGCATAATATAAAACTATATGTTATTATAGGTATAATATTGTCTATTACAGTTAGCTATTTTGTTGATAAGTGATAAATTACCTAAATTCTCACTATAAGTTGCTTAAATTCTCACTATACTTCAGGGAACATTTCGACTTTCAGACTTCACAGTTTTAGTCCTGACTTTTTCAAATTAGGTACCGAACTATTATTTCTTGATGCCTGTTTTTGGTCATGCCAATATATGTATATACAAAAAAAAGCAAATAAAATAAAAACAAAAAGATCAATGTCAGGATTGAACCTGAGAACATCGGCATACGAAGCCAGCGCACTACCGCGGGACTACGTCTTGACTTGCTGAGTTCGACGAAATTATGGTATAAACTAGGAAGTTACTAAGTATTCTGATAAATTCTCGTTCTCGAGAACATTCTCAGAAGTTACCGAAAATTCTCATGAGGAATGTTTTGCAACTTTGGAAACTTCTCGACCGTGCATTGCTAGGTACGTGTACACTGTACATGTGAATTATAATATGGGACATTCTTAAAGCATAATTTTATTTAGATAAGTAGATATGTTTAGATAAGTGGTATTTCCAAAATATCCCACTAAACGCACAGTTCAAAATCCTACATGAAATGAAGCTTACAGAAACGACACTATAGAAGCACACCCGGACACTGGCGATCAAATATATGAAAACGCATAAGAGGCGCGTTCCTAGCACACAGTCTAAGCTCGTGTAGGTGAACGCATACTATGCTTGTATGAGTGAAATATGACAGGTCGACTGTTCGCGTTTTTGACAGGCAGTAACTGTGAGGTAACCGAGAGGGGGTAGGCGGCACTTTCAGCGGGGAGCGGGAGTGTCCATACTGTACGATAGTACTCTTTATTATACCGTGCTAGAAGTACTGTAGGTACACGTTTAATTTGTCATCCAACATAAAAATAAACTTAAACCGCAACATACTTTACTGTGAACAACGAGTACAAGACGCATGAATACATTATAAATTAACCTTTAACAATTACACGTTAAATCTTCTCTTTCGATGTAAATACGATGTTCAAGAAATGTCAATAAATTATTCTCTTTAGCGGCGAAATATCATGCTAGTGAATCAGTGGCTGGTGCTCCACGCTGACAGGTCTATCGCTTTTTCTTCGTTTTGTACATGGTGGTTACAACTTTTATTGATGATATTTTATTTTATTTTATTTTATTTTATTTTATTTGTTAGGAAAACTTACAGCTAAAGTTACAATAAGGCTTATAACATAAAAACAATGAGCCAATAACAAGTTTCCACAGATAGAAACTGGGCAAAGTACATGCGTGCAAAGTTACAGAAAATTTTGAAATATATTTGAAGATCTAGTACTACATATGTATCAGTAATATCAGTATTTAAAGTACCTACAGCAGTAATGAGTTTGAGCAATGATTGAAAACAAACAATACTTAAGAGAATAAGAGAAAAAGCAAAAAAAAAAAACATTTATGTGTTATTTGAGAATTAACAGTGGGAGAAGTCATGGATATTTCATATTAAGAAAGTTCCCGATTAAATGTGCTTGTGAAAATACCTATTTATCCGTCAGTATTTTAGTCTAGTCGATATTAACACTAGCCACGAAGCTGAAGGGTTCAGTTTCATCAAAACACTCTCTAGCTAAATTGGCCAATATACCTAGTTAGTTAGTCAGCTGCCTTTGCCTTATTAAGTACATATATCCATAAATACGAACACGTGTGATACTTCAGCAACGCTTAGCTACACGACGACTAGTTACCCGGAAATATTCAGGCGCTGGTCCAAACGGATCCAACGTTCATGCGCGTGTGCAGACGAGTCGATCTGTCCACCTAACCAACGTAATAAGACCTAGTGACAGTAGTGACCTAAATCATCGAGGTATAGTCGGAAAGATGAACTTAATTTTTATTAAATATATTGCTATCGAACAGATTTCGTGACTGCGAAATATTTTTGGTAATCGGAGTACTCCTTACAAGTTTCTTTTGTTTTGTGTTATTATTTTTTAGAACTTTTCCGCCTATTTCCAATAGGCTACTAGACTCTTATCGAATTTGGCACAAGCAATGATTGTTTCCTGAATCCTGTAGTATTTGACATACGAAACCAATTTTTATAGATTTTGGGTATTAAAAGTGTATGGTGGCTACGTATTTTCGATTAAAAATGTGTGTAATATTTATTTTAACTTTGGCCACCGAAAACGCTGTCAGACTGTGTAGTGACGTCATAGAACCTAACTTAAGGCCGAGTCAATCACTGACATGATGAACTTTATGCCTCATAACTTAAATGTCAGAAAATTTTGTGCTCAATTCGATTTACGTCATGCGCAGACAATCTATAGATTAACATGGCTAATGATGTTTTTGCCTAATTAAGTTAAAGTAAACTTTATAAATGTTTTTTGTGGTTTTCAAGTCGTAGTAAAATATGGTAGTATTTTTTTCGGTTAATTGGAAAGTAATAAGTAATATAAAATAGACTTTAAAAAAACCGGCCAAGAGCGTGTCGGGCCACGCTCAGTGTAGGGTTCCGTAGTTTTCCGTATTTTTCACAAAAACTACTGAACCTATCAAGTTCAAAACAATTTTCCTAGAAAGTCTTTATAAAGTTCTACTTTTGTGATTTTTTTCATATTTTTTAAACATATGGTTCGAAAGTTAGAGGGGGGGGACGCACTTTTTTTTCCTTTAGGAGCGATTATTTCCGAAAATATTAATATTATCAAAAAACGATCTTAGTAAACCTATATTCATTTTTAAATACCTATCCAACAATATATCACACGTTGGGGTTGGAATGAAAAAAAATATCAGCCCCCACTTTACATGTAGGGGGGGTACCCTAATAAAACATTTTTTTCCATTTTTTATTTTTGCACTTTGTTGGCGTGATTGATATACATATTGGTACCAAATTTCAGCTTTCTAGTGCTAACGGTTACTGAGATTATCCGCGGACGGACGGACGGACGGACGGACGGACGGACGGACGAACGGACGGACGGACGGACGGACAGACAGACAGACATGGCGAAACTATAAGGGTTCCTAGTTGACTACGGAACCCTAAAAAGGGTCAAGTAGCCTATTCCAACTAACATGTTATTTTGGCTTAAATACATAATTGATACAGTTAAACGTTTGCAAATTTGATGTAAGTTTTGTAAACAATTGGAATAACACCCCAGTGCATCGCGTTTCCTGTTTCCAGCCGATATCATTGCGTTTGCGACGTTACAGTAAATATTGCTACATTTGCTCCGCCAATACCCTTCCGCAATGCAGATACTTCATATCTTTACTTACGTACGCAGTTACGCACATGTTAATATTATACGTTGCAATTATAGTAACATGGTCTTCGGTCGCATTTAGTGGTGTCAATGTCACCCTTGCAACATGCAACATTAAAAATTCAATTAGTAGTGAGATCGCGATGGTAATTTCTGATATGTTGTGGAGTATTGCGGTCTTTTTGCCTTTAAATTATAATACCCCCACAGTCCGCTTGTCCATTACCTAGTACCTCAGGAAACTGTATTTCAAATCAGCCACAGTTAGAATACTTACAATAATATATTTATTGACTGTCCTACGACTTCTCAAGCTTTAGTTTTCAATTTTCTTTAAAATTTTTGATTGCACATAATGTATTTTATTGCTTGTTATCAATTGCAATTCAAATGGAGCCCATATTTCTGTTTTCTTACTTAATAGTTGCAATGATATGGCGCTGTGCTCGTAATGTAAACAAGCTAATTTGTAATGTATTTCTGCAAATTACATTCAGCTGGAACGAGGCACACCCCTTTATGAAAGTTGTGGAACTGGAGTGCAGGTATTGTCCTGCATGTCATCTCTGTTTATGTTAAGGGGTAGTGTGTTGTGTTCCTATAATTTTTAGAAAGATAATTTAATTGATTATCGAAAAGGAATAATACTTGTACTAGGTATGTAACATAGCTACTTCCCAAAAGTACATATGCTCTTTATATATAAATATATATACATAGGTACTCGTATAATCTCGTTTCATATACTGCATGTGCCCCTTTGCGGTGGTAAGTATACATACAGGTGGAAGAGAAAGGGAATAACGTAGTAACCAGCTATATTTCTTAATACATTCATAATATTTTATTTAAAAAGTTACTACAACGGTTTACTTAAAGCGTTTTTGAAATTCGGTTGATATCGCAATTACAGCCAACGATTAACTCTTACTTTTTTTATAGTATTATCATTTTACTCGTTTCGATTTTATTGCTTTGCAAAAATGTACATAATATCCTACGAACATTGCTCACAACCAAAGAGGATCGAGTATTATAGAGAGTCACTGTCAAAGTAAAATGTGTAATCACAGTGCATAGACTGCCATATCTCGACACAAACTTTTGAACCTCAGTTATGACAACTTGGCCAATATTGTTACCTTGATTAGTGTTAAAATATCAAATATTAGATGGCTCTAATATTCATAGCCGATCGTTGCCCAAAGGTGTAACGCCATCTAGGCCACCGTACCTTTTTCTCTAGGGCTTTGAGGTACGTTTTTTTCTTAGACTTTATCCGTCTATACGGAGTTACATATGTCTTTGCTCACAACTAAACGACATAATGCGATTTAGTTCCCGAGTTCCTGGCAATATACGCGAAGCTACCACATAAATATGACTTAGCTATAAGACAGGTACTGAGCGCTCGATGTTGATTTACTGTGCGCCTGAGTTCAGCCGATTAGCGACCACTTAAACTGGGAGACTGGGCTTTGATGCAATTTATTTTAATAGGAGATATTGTATCACGGTTGCATATATTGATTTGGTTGAGTTATAGTTTATATTGTTTAGTGGTCAGATAAATATTTTGAAATATAAATGTTGAACAGTAGGCCTAGCACATGATGGCCGCGGGAGTATGTCGCCGCGAGATAGATGACACGTCTTTGTCTGATTGTATTAATGACATAAGGACAGGTAGTCTATCTCGCGGCGACATACTCTCGCGGCCATCATGTGCTAGGCCTGCTGTTTGGATAAGAAACGGTAGCTGGTTCGTAGGAAATGTGATAAGAAAGGCATAGCATCAAATATACTTACTATCTAATCTACCATCCGCTGTACTTGAAATTCAACAATATTAGGCAAAGTTGACCCTATATATAAATTTTCGTACATAAAGATCCGTTCCTTGTGGTATTCTAAATTATAATACCTAGATATGGGAAGGCATCGAAGTTGGGTTTGATTGTAAATTACATATGTCCTAAAAATAACTAAGAACATGAAGTTTTAAAATAAACGCTTGACCAGTATAGTACGTAGCCTATAACTAAATAATTTACTAAGCATACGATACCATCTGACACAAAGTTGTAGCCGACGTAACATAGTACCAAAACGATCTTTACCGTGAGTTATAGCACCTCCAGTTCGTCAGAGTAACGCGCAAGCATTAATATCTAAAGCTGTCGAAAGGTTACACTGCCTTGAAACGAGAAATGTCGTATCCTCATAGGAATAATGTGCGAGTTACGACCTTTTGTAAGAGAGTTGCGCGAACGCTGGCCCATACAACTATGAATAACGCAGTTTCCGGGTTACTGCTTAAAGACCTGTAAATTGTGCTTACGCAACATGTTGCTTTGCAATTCCGATTTATAGAAAAAAAGTTAGAATTATGTATGTTATAGTAGTCGACGTTGTCGTTTCCTTTTTACCTAGGAGGGAAACAAGCAGGCAGGTCACCTGATGGTAAACGATCACCGCCGCCCATGGACACCTGAAACATCAGAAGAGTTGGAGTTGCAGTGCGGTACGCACTTTTTTTTCTCCTAACCAAAATATTAAAAACCTCTGAAGATCGATCATGCGGTTCTGGGACTGTTTACAATTTTGGTACAATATCTATCTGATGTATCTGGTGTACGTAGGTAGGGTCACTTGGGACTCAACAAATAAGCACTAGTTAAACAGTAATTTTCTCTTACTGCATGCCACCTATCACATTTCCATTCCTATCAGTAACTAAATGAGACATAATAGAAATCTCATTGGAAGTTGCTATTAAGCAAGAAGCTCGTCAATATCGTAAAGCACGAGAGAAAGGCGCAAATGTATTATTCACACGACTGAAATGGCGAAATTGCTCATTAAGAACCCTAGGTTTCACTGTCACTATAATAACGTGAAATGTGCGAACGTGATGCAACGAAAGGGTGAATCGTGGTGATATATTTCCCAATTTTATTGTCCAACTCTGCACTGCAATTCAGCGCTAGGTGGTTTGGCTGTAGGTATATATGCGTACCTTACTTACGATGAAATAATATAATAATCTAGATTGATAGAGATCAGTGGTAGGAAATAGGATATAAATGACGTATAAATGTATTTCTAAAAGGGAGTTTAAACAGTAATTTTACGGTAAATTGTTTTAAGTTTCAGATCAGGCATGATATATGTAACCAGGATTAGGTATAGTTAGTAGGTTAGGTATCCCTATTGCAAACAGGTTGCCTGGTAAAATTGATCGTGTTACACGATTAAAATTGAAGAATTCTTAATAAAAATTGTAACGATTGATCAAGTTATCATTGTAAATTTTCTTTTTCTTTTTGCAGGTACTTACTCCATTTACTCATAGCTGACGTTGATGCTGCAGCAACAAACGTAAGGCATTTTTTATCCTCTTTTCTCTTTGTGTCTTGTTATCTTCTACGTACAAAAATACTTACATTGATATGCATTTAAGTATGTATAAAAGTAGGTTCACATAGTAGGTGTTTTTTTTACAACATTTAAATAAAGACTGCGGTCGAGCTTGAAGGCACTAGCTAACGTGAACACAGAATGTCAACTCATGGCATTGGCTCTTGTAACCCCGAAAACTCACCACTAAATTACGGTTTTATGCTAAACATACATACCGAAGGTATCAATTTCACGCATTCCAACTTGATTGATCTTACCTTAAACAGCTTCAGTAGTTATTCCCATGACATTAATATACATAATTAAAATAAATCATAAATTTGACAGCTGCTTGTTAATAAAAAACTAGTTTCAGTTTCAGTTGCATAAGATAGATAATGTTATTAATACACGGTGGTGAAATCTAGATTCGATTTAAATGCCCGTATCATATTAGGGCTGCATATTGATCGGCTTATAAGTATAAGCTGCAATCTGGTTCCATATCATAATCCTTGCATTTAATTAATGTTAATTTTGTTAGTATTTCGAGCTCACATAATGTATCATTATGTATTATGTGCTTACCTAGTTTTCTATCGAAAATAACTTAAATGCTCGTAGATATGAGCGAAAAGTGGGATTCGCCATCATTGAAAATGTTCATTTTCCCGAAGACATCACACACCCGTGTAAAAGTTATTTATTTATCGTTTATAATTCAACGGAATTTAAATCAAAGGAACTGTTTTTGTCATATGTTGTTAGCTGTCATTGTCATGTGAGTATAAACTATAAACGTTTTCTCAGATTTAATTTAAATCAAAGTTTACATTATTTTTTTCTAATTTAGATATTTCTTCATTAGGTGAAACTGCAGTTTAATACATAGTAGTCACCGACTACCCGATTCCCAGTTAATATGCAATACCGGATAGTTCACTTCATTTCAGCGGCAGATTGAATTTCTAAATGATGTGCAAAACTCATTTGCAAAATGACAAGAGAAATTGCCGCTGCCATTTTGCAGTGCTTTCACGGGCTGCGCAGTGACATTTAAGTTTGTATCTAGATGAGCCCAGATTATCTCTGCTAGCCATCTGTGCAGTACTGGACTCGCTTTTATCTATTTATTTAATGCTTCCTAATGGGTTAGTGGTGTTAAATATAGACAGGACAGAAACTAGTCGGATTCTAGAATCTAGTGACATTTTTAGTTACGAAATGTGAAATGCAATCAGTTAAGTAGGTACTTATGCTCGATGTTTAGACTGGACTTAATGTTATACCTATCGTAAAGTAATTAACATATATTTATCCACAAATAAGGAAGACATGAGTTTAAGGGGAAGCAGGAAAGTGTAATGAAGTAGCTAGAAAAAACAATCACATCCACATAATTTGTTGAAAAGAGCGCTATTGTACCTAAAAAAGTAAAAACATTGAATTTAAAGGCATGGTATAATCTGCCAAAATAAAAATAAGTTACGATGCTTTAATCTTCAGATTGCCGTCGTTTAGATCGCTGATTCTCACGATTAAAATACATTATAATAAGTGAGGATTAGCACTAAAAAGGTACCAATAATTTGCATTCTAATCTAAACTTGCAAATAAACCAGACTAACCCGGACTCTGTAAACATTATCATTACCCGTCACCGTTGTCCCAGTCCGGCAAATGGTCAGTTACGGCCCTATCCCTCCATTAGCAACTTAGTCGCCTAAGTGCTTGGCGCTTCTTAAAACAATTTACATTTAATAGTGTTGTTCATTTGCATATCGAAAGTGGTTTGAGGCGTACTTGTTATCCAAATGTTTATAAACAGTGTGGCCCACGCGTTACGTCAGACTCGTCACGCGTTACGCTTCGAGCCCAGACATGTATCTTGATGACGTTGCATGTATTGACTCATATGTGGACATTTATATGTGACGTCGATTGGACTATGAAGTAATAGGAATATGTCAAACGGTGCTCGGAATTCAGGAGTTTCGCTTATGGATTAAAAACCGTTAAAATTTCCTTTACTAAAATACAAAAACTGCTCACCAGTTTTCTACTGCGGTAAAGCACACACATTCGTTAGTCGTAACGCTAGCAGCTTAGTACTTTTAAGGCTCTGCTTTCCAAGCATGTTGACTTGTTTATCTCAGAAAAATACAATTGGTTTCTATCACATAGGTACTTCTATGGTAAGTAAAGTTGCATCAATGCAATTTGCCTACGTTTAAATTTATCTATCCTCAAGTGTCCCCGCAGCGGCCGCACAAGCTTTGATGTCTCCCAATTTACGATACGACTCGCCGTTTCACGCATCTGACGCACTTCACGCTTCCTTATATCCTATTCTAATTTTAGTATTAATTTGCCCCTCAAATTGAGCTGTAAATTTGTTAGTAGGAAACTATATTTTTCGAAATATTAATGGATTGGATCGGGTTCTTTTATCTGTATTTAGCATGACATGTTTTTCGTGAAACTCGTGTTTTAAAGTGTTAGTAGCTGTAGTTGGATGGAATACTTTATTCTGCGAATGTCATAATTCAAAGCAACGCAAATCGATGTAAAAATAAACAATCCTTTGTAGTTGTGAGAACTTTGAAGCCAGAAATAAACTTGGGCCGCGGTCCGCTAGCAAAACCTGAGATTGTTGATGTGGTTACTTTGAGCAGACCTATTAAACGGAAAGGGCAGTATATTATTCCCACGATAAAGAAATTTATCCAAACAATTAAAACTGCAGATTTTTTTCCTGGGTAGGTATTTCAAATAAGGAAATAAAATTTACGTGAAACCGTGAAAACTTGAGTGAGAATTTTTTATTTTATTAATATTTACTGTAATTATACCTATTTAAAGTACTGTAGCGGGCGTGCGCGCGGGGAGAGAAGGGAAAGCCAAAATAACGTGTACGTGAACTTATATTCACACAGTTTTACAATGATGACGAAGCTGACGCGTTCCCCAACCAGTTAGAGAGAGAGAGAAATGGAGCGGAAGCACGTTTAGACAGACGCTAATTCACTATAGTACGTAGTTCCACAAGGGACTATAGGTAAAAATTGTCTGTACCTACCTATGATTCGATACATAGTAACTTTCAAGCGGCGAGCCTAACCAAATCGTAAAAAATCTTAACACCGCGATCTACAAATTCTATGGGACCTTGACAGCGACATCTAGCCGTAGCTAGTAGCTAGTGTCGCCGCTCGGCGTTAGTCGGTGTAATATTTGGTGATGTTACAGTGCCTAATATCAATATTTTTCTAATGACCTAATTAATATGGTTCTGGGACATAAAATATTATTTATACGTATTAATAGTCTTTGTTTTGTTTTTTAAAGTAAAAAATCATCCAAAATAAACATTACGGTATGTTTTGATTAATTTGAGTAAGTATAAGAAATGTCGTTTTGCATATTCGGTCGGCCTACCTCAGTCAAAATAAATCATACCTATTGAAAACAGTGCAAGTAGGGAGTATACATTGGTTACATTTTTAGGTAACTGTTACATATTATAACGGCAACACATACCGCTTTACTTTTACGTCTAAATGAGACCACACTAACCTATACTTATCTATCGAGGCTGAACTTACGAGTTAGTATGGATAAATATTATGTTCAATGCTTAACTACCTTCACTTTGCATGATAGTCGTAATGGTTTAGCAATCATAGTTATCGAATTTAATGGAAATTATTCATGACACTTATTTGCAAAATTGCAGCATGACAGTAGGTAACTGGGGTATTATTTCATGTTTGTTTGTCCCTCCTACCTTTTTATCGAATAGGAAATAATGGTAAATATTTTGATACAATTCAAGCTCATGAAAACGTAGACGAACATGCGTAATTGTGGTTAAAACAATCGTCTTTTTGCAGCGAGAGAGCTGTTAAACTTTCAAAATTCAGCAATACCTACAATTAAAGCGTTCTAACCTGCAACCCGGCTTTATTTTTCCCACAGTCAAACGCGGTCTAATTCTAATTTGAAACGCTTATAAATTGAACAATCAAGTGTTATTCATCGTATCGACCATCTTCTGCCTTCTATTGAGATAACTCATGAAAAACTTTCATTACTGAGAATACATATACCCTTAACCTTAACACATTCACGGACGGCTAGTTTCGTCATCTGTCATAGGCCAAAGGAAACAAAAGACTACGCGTATGCTATAGCATGCGTGTCCGCGAATGTGTTAACATGTACCTTGATTCTCCACGATTAGCGAACCACTGTTGGTGGCCTTCCCACGCTTCAGCTTCCGCTGGAAAATCTAGTCTACAATATATAAAGATAAGCAAATTAATAGCTCATTTCTCTCATTGCGCACGACATCTGTAAGTGCATATAGCAATATCAATAAAGCAAACAGATTACCTTCATATTAGAACAGCAGTAATGGATTGTAGAAAGCACTCGGTCGGCGATAATCATCGCGCGCAGGGTGCGTAGCCAATGTGCCAGTCGTCTATCGCAGCGAACGAAATGCAACTGTCACTAAAGATGGGAGATAGAGAGACACAAAGCGTTTGGTTATTGTAGCGTCACCTTGCCTATTAGACCGCCATGTCTACGTGTGGCCGCCGATTGTAATTTTTTTTTTTTTTAGTATGAATAGGTAGACGTTTGACCACGATCACACCTGATATAGTAGCTAATAAGTTAATGCAAGTGCTGAAAAGTTCACTCAATATAAAATTTGAACGGTGATCTATACTTGTGGGTATACAAACCTTGACCTTTTTCAGGCAAATTTATTGTTTCTCGTCTTTGCCTTTGGCTAGTCTGTGGTCAAGAGTAAGCCCATTTATAATTTAAAAAAAAAAACTATTAGATAACATTACTTACCTAAAGTTTATGATAGTTTTGAGGCCCGAACGCGAACAAGCTACAAATTTACACGTCGCATTCAAATTATGTAATTGTCTTACTTGCATACTTCCTCGTTAAGAGTACCTCTGTAGTCGCTGCAACTATCGTCTGAAAAGAAGAAATTAATAATAATCAATATCATTTCCATATAAAACAAGGAACTATATCGATAAGAAAAATAATTTGCCTTAAATATATGGGGCACCCGGATCCGATTTAAGGCTCGCCGATAAATCAGAGGAGTCGTTGTTTTGCATACAATATG
Organism: Leguminivora glycinivorella; assembly: GCF_023078275.1. Lineage (NCBI taxonomy): Eukaryota > Metazoa > Arthropoda > Insecta > Lepidoptera > Tortricidae > Leguminivora > Leguminivora glycinivorella. Next base: position 3,789,674 of record NC_062977.1, read on the forward strand.
TAATTATATGAATTCGGCCGAATGCACAACGCAACCATGGCCAGTGGCCAAATGGGGGACTGCAATTCATTCGTGTACCCAATAATGTAAATATACTAACTTATCTGTAAATGCTTACATGCTGTAAAATAAAGAAAAGGTACAGTGGGGTTATTTTAAAAGCGCAGTAAGTTTAAAAATGGCTTGGCTATTAAATTATTTTCTTCATAAATATTTTGATTTTGTGGTTCCTTTAGCTGAGGGTAGCACGACAGGGGGCAACTTTACTGTGATGAGCCCAGAAGGCTTCAAGTTCAGGCTTTTGTCGCCTGAACGGAGTCTGCTGCTATTTTTATTACCGCCCGGAGCCGAGGCCTTAATTGTTCATTTTATTTAAAAACTTATAAGCTTGTAGTGCATTAGCAACTTTGACGCTTCAACAACGCTTACCAGGAGCATTTCATTACTCCGAGCAATTTTCAGAAAATTCCGCGTTTGACGGAACAAATAGTCGACCTATTTCATGGAATGCTCCACCAATGCATCTTGCTTATTGTTGCCTGTATACGGCGACATTTTCAAAATCATCCCTCTTTTGAAGCTATCCATATGGATTTTTATTCCAATTTTACTTTTTATTTTATTTTTTATATATCTACTCGTATATTTGAAATACTTTCGATGACGTCGCTACAAGGTCCGTCTGGGGGATAATTTCGCAATTAGTCTGGATCAAAAGGTGCCGGTGACAAGCAATAACGTCACTCTCGCTGAGTCAGACCGTGGTTACCCCCGTGGGCGAACGCTGGTTCAATTAAAGTGACGCCCACAGGTGGGCTGAAACGGCTACAGAACCGGCTCGGAGAAAACTAAGTTGTGAAAACCATTGTAGACAAAAAGGCTGAATAGCACGAGATGGACGTGAATGGGTGCTACTCTTGTCATCTCAATCTCAATCACAAGTTAATTGTTTTAACAAAATAAATTAAATATTTAAATGTCCTGTATGTATGTCCTGGATGTGCTTTGCGCTGTAATTATTGATGTAGCCGTTTGGCGTGTCGCAAGATTTTTGCGATTATGAATTTTTATTATAAATATTTTGCTTCTTATTAATACGAAACTTGTCTGTGGTAAATATTACATCTCATAGCCGGAATATACCTGGATGTTCATACTTTTACTCTTATTATTATTGGTACTTCAGGCAATGCTTTATTTCCTGTCTTGGTCTGCAATTATTACTACCTACAATTATCTGACGCATTTATTTTATCGTTTCAAAAGATAATAAAAAGCGACATTATCCTGTACCGACATTAAGACATAAATCACAAAACCATAACATCATAAATCTGACGTGCATGCGAAAGAAAAGTGAAATCATCCTCGATACGTCTTGTTTCATGGAACAATGGGGGTACTCGCGGCCTAGCAATTTTTCTGTCAGCGCCCGCCAGCGGGCCTTATATGGACTTTGACGCACGTCATTTTTTTCAGCCTGAATATAGATATATCCACGCTCATTTTCGCAAACGCGTATCTTACCCACTCAACTTAAAAAAGACTAACTACTGCAGCAAATGAAATAAAGTTTATATTCATAGTTACAATGAAAGCGAGATGAGAATAAAAGATGATGAACGAACAATATTCGAATGACGGATCGGGCTAAAGGCCAGCCCGATTATTTTAATCGAGATATTTATCTCGATCTTTATTGTTTTTGAGTTCCGCGGTACAAAGACATCTTAATCGGCGAGCGGTTTTGGAAGCACAATTTATTATCGTTGATCTACGATTGGTGCAAGTGAAGGAAACAATGATTTTGCATGTAGATGTCGATCGAAAATTATACGCTTTGGGTGGGATTACCCATGCAGTGTAAAGAAACACCAAGTCTTTCTTTTTTCCCTTTATTCGTTGTTTTGCGCAGAATGTTTATATTTATACAGCTCAGCGATTCATTTTATGGTGTTGAAGATTGCAAGAAATGTTTGCAAGGTTTTTATTACGAATAACTTGGTTGATTGAATCGTTTCTTTTACGATTCACTGAAAAAAATACAAAAGTCAAACTTGAAGCTTAACAAAAATGCCGCGAATATAACTTGTAATAAGCGTTGTCTGCAAAAAATACGTATTGCTAATATGGAATGTTCAGTTAAGTGTCAGGTAAAAATGTCCACTTTTTGTCACCAATTAAATAGTTATAAACCAGTTTAAGAGAAATCTTTGAGATTTATATTAAAATAACCTGATTTGTGTTATTGCATATTTTGTAAATATGAACGGAAGAATCGTTAAAGTCCAAACTTAAAATTTAAAAACACTAAATTAAGTGAAATTATTTGAACGTCGTCGAGTATAAGCGTTCGGTCGCTTACGTTATTCCAATTATTCAACGTCATAACAAAAAACAATGACAAAGAGAATCGGGTTGAAAATCTACTATCGAAGTAAAATGTATAGTCACAGTGCAAATACATACCTACTATCATCTCTCGACATAGTATCAAAACATTTGAACTCATATCCTTAATTGTCATGTATGTTTAAAATTCGTCAAATATTCATGTTACCGCTATCTATCCTAGAATCAACCAACCGACCTTCAAACCTTCAAGAAAAGAGCGAACACCCATCTTAAAGGCCGGCAACGCACCTCCAACACCTCGGGTGTTTCGGGTGTCCATGGGCGGCAGTGATCGCTTACCATCAGACAACCTGTTTGCTCGTTTGCCTCCTATCCCATAAAAAAAGGGTGTGGTGAGACGCCATCTGAATCAGCATTTATAAATGCATCTTGAATATCTTGATGTTTCCGAGGTATCTGCGTTTTTCTTAGATTTTATTGGTCTTGTACGGACTTTATAATTATGTTTTTAGTATTAATATAAAATATCAGATGAGATGATACTTCACTTTCGCTGTGTCGCCGCAGTAATTTCGCGTTCGCGCCGAAGCGGCGATATGTAGATTTCCACGACTAATTTGATATGGCGCGTGTGCGCATGCTTTCACTCTCGAACCGACCGGTCTGAACTTTGAATAAGGATGAACTACGTACAGTGCGAATGTATTATTATATTATTACAACGGCGATCGGTGACTGAACATTTGGATCGAGTCCATTTTTTTCAGACTGTATTGTTGTAATCGAGTAAAGAAATCCCTATGCAAAGCTTTAGATCTCATTTCAAGCTGTTTCTATAGCTAATAACCACAAAATTAAAATTTTGAAAAAACCCCCGACCGCGACATAGTGGACCGATTTTCATGAAACATGGCTAAGAACACTCCCGACTAACTCAGCTTTCAGACAAAAAAAACTAAATCAAAATCGGTTCATCTGTTCGAGAGCTACGATGCCACAGACAGACACACACACAGACAGACAGACAGACAGACAGACAGACAGACAGACAGGCAGACAGGCAGACAGGCAGACAGGCAGACAGACAGACAGACAGACATACACACAGACAGACACGTCAAACTTATAACACCCCGTCGTTTTTGCATCGGGGGTTAAAAACATACATACATACAATCACGCCTGTGTCCTATGAAGGGGTAGGCAGAGCACATGAAACTACTCAGGTTTCAGTGCCACTCTTGGCAAATAAGGGGTTGAAAGAAAACGAAACTGTGGCATTGCAGTGACAGGTTGCCAGCCTCTCGCCTACGCCACAATTTAACCCATATCCCACAACAAAAAACAAATTGCACTTAAATAAATAAGTAAAATGTTTTAATTACAATTTCATGCAGCAGATTCCGTGGATCGAATTGACCCAATATCAGTAGGTACAAAAATCGCATGAAAATCTTTTTAACCCCCGACGCAAAAACGACGGGGTGTTAAGTTTGACGTGTCTGTCTGTCTGTATGTCTGTCTGTCTGTCCGTCTGTGTGTGTGTCTGTCTGTGGCATCGTAGCTCCCGAACGGATGAACCGATTTAGATTTAGTTTTTTTTGTTTGAAAGCTGAGTTAGTCGGGAATGTTCTTAGCCACGTTTCATGAAAATCGGACCACTATGTCGCGGTCAGGGGTTTTTTTTTTTTCAAAATTTTAATTTTGTGGTTATTAACGTTTAGATTTGAAGCCAATCAAAGATGTGACTTTACATAGGTACTTTGATATTCAAGTAGAGATGAAGCATTAGGTGTACGAATGACCCTTTGGCTTACGCATCGGACGTAATGTGTTAGACGAATTGCCCCTAGGGTTTTCATGTCAGAGAGCAGTGTTTTCCTTTGGCCCTTGTGTTTCGCTTTCATTAGGCCTGTATAACATGACCGGATAATATAATATGTATGTAAATCTTTGACATTTTCCATTATTAATCATTTATATTTATGACAATATAAGATCTTCTCTCAATATTTTTAGCCCCCGACGCAAGCAAAAACGACGGTGTGTTATAAGTTTGACGTATCTGTCTGTCTGTCTGTTTGCCTGTCTGTTTGTCTATCTGTCTGTCTGTCTGTCTGTCTGTCTGTCTGTGTGTGTGTCTGTCTGTGGCATCGTAGCTCCAGAACGGATGAACCGATTTAGATTTAGTTTTTTTTTGTCTTAAAGCTGAGTTAGTCGGGAGTGTTCTAAGCCATGTTTCATGAAAATAGGTCCACTATGTCGCGCTTAGGGGTTTTTTCAAAATTTTAATTTTGTGGTTAGGTTTTTAATAAACATTACTAGGAAACTCTCCATAACCCAGGAAATTCTTCTAAAACGGTGTAGTTATCTAACTGTTATCTCATTTGCACATCGGCAACCGCTAAAGACTTCACATGATAATTAGAGAGGTGGTGAAACTCGTAAGCTAACAACGACATGATAACACAGAATTGACCACAAAATAACACTAGTCCCTACTAATAGCATTGTGTTTCTATCGGTGAGTAAGGTTGCCGGAGCTCAACGAGGGTGCGGAGTGTTAGAATCGTCAACGTACATGTAATACTTCTGGAATTAGAGTCTATAGGCCATAGAAGATGCTTGCGATCAAGCTTACCGTATGCTTACATGACACACATGTAGTAAAAAATCAAGAAATGTTACCCATAGTCAACCTAGCTCATTATAACCATAAGAAAATGTTAGAAAAAATACACACAGCATCATTTTATTTTTATCATTGAAAATTTACATTAAATGTGGGTTAAACAGGCACACAACTGACATAACACAACTCTCTCTCTCTCTCTCTCTCACTCACGCAAATATCACGTGGAATTCTGATTGACAATAATCTCCACATTCTCATACATTGATAAATCATAAATCATAAATCATAAATCATAAATCATAAATCATAAATCATTTATTTGCGTGAATAGGGTCAGATTACAGGTGTTACATAATACAAAATGTTCTCCTTATTCAACCGTCCACAAACAGCATGCAAATATTGTTCTTAAACTAAGTATTCACTACAATACCTAAGTATTATTTTATATACATAAGGTACTCTATAGGTATTTATAATATGTTAGTAAGTTATATTTATATGTATACGTTTTAAGTTCTGACCCCACGTTTGGTTAGTAAACAAAATCCGGTCAACTGCACCGATTTACTTTAGTATATAATTACAAATTTCACTGTACGAGGTCACGGGTCAAATGGACTTTGTCTAAAAGAAAGTATACAATTTAGTTAAATTAAATCAAGATGAACGCAATTACAGTAACCCATCTAGTTAGAATTACAATAATACGAAGATAATAGCAATTTTGAATGCTTATACCAGTACAATAATCATTGTAATAATCTATTCGGCGTTACATAAACGTACAAAACGCAGGCTTCGCTACGGTTTGCCGTACTTTTTACCTAGCCAACGTCACAATTGCTTACGAAGTGTAATGATACAGGCAGCAAACGAGCCTGATGGGAAGCAGTCATCGCCACCCATTGACATAAGCGTCAGGGGAGCCACTAATACTTCGCCAACCTTTGAGAATCCTAAAAGGCCTACTACAGCTAAAACGTAATAATTACCTATTTGTTTTTAGATATATTTTGTTGTTATTTACTGTTCTTGTGTTGTATGTTTTATTTTATGTAGTTAGCAGTGATTTAGTTTCGACTGTTGTGCTGTTAACATGTTTCGTAAATAAAAAATACCTGCTTTTTGATTCTTCAATGAGCTTCTTGATGGGGTTCTCCCCAGCATGTCATAGCGCAAGGGAAACACCTCAGAACGTAGCTCATTCCACAACATGCACTTTCCGGAAAAAAAAACAAGCGAGAGGCCCGTTTGTTCTTAGTTATTGTATCGTGGCTATAATATGTATAGTCGCTATCGCTCTTCCCTAATGGTGAGACAGACTCAGATTGCGTTTCGATTGCCATGTAGCGCTAACGATTGTCACTTTGGCTAGGCCGGCTGATATTGTATGACAGATTGTGTGGGTGATCTTTAATCGATACCGTGTAATCGCATTACCATTCGCGAACTGTTTCAAATTTAAACTTTATCCAATTGACAGATAGTGGGATATCGATAAGCAGATGGTTGTTTTTAAAAATGTTGGTGCAGAACATTAGTCGTGTTGAGTCATAATATTTTGATCGCCGCGAAGTAAACTGAAATAATCGGGACATTTGACTGGAGTCTTACGGTCCCGGAACTGTAAAGAGTAACTTCATGTGAATCTTTATAAAATATTATTAAAATTTGTAACTAGTGCAAAATGCTTCTAAACAGCTGCAAGTAGAACGGGACTTAATCGCGTAAAACTTACGTTTTATATTTAACCCGACGTTTCGGACATGACATTACGTCCGTGGTCACGGGTAGACTGGCTGGGAGTTGTATCAACATCTTCTAGCTGTACGAGTTTTTCGAACTACCCGCACTTGATTGTCATCAGTCACTTTTACGCTAGGGTTGCCACTCTGCCTACATACAACACTCACGACATCCGATGGTATGGGACGGAAAGTTTTCTCATGTTTACACTTGCTAATCACTGGATTCCACGAAGATGAAATCCCTTGCCCTTCATTTTGATTGAAATTACGATGTTTCCTGATTTCAATCGCTTCACGTACTTTCCTGCTATAGTAAAGACGTTCAGTTAAAAGGACTTTAATAATATGAGTGAAGATCGTGTTAGTTTAAATCAATATAGCTGCAAGTAGGTTTAATACAGTGCTCTGTAGCTTCTAAAATAAATAAATATTATAGGACATTCTTACACATATTGACTGAGTCCCACCGGTCCCACGGTAAGCTTAAGAATGTTTGTATTGTACTATTCAGACAACGATATTTATAATATAACTATACATAGAAAATGTCCATGACTCGGGAACAAATATTTGTGCTCATCGTACAAATAAATGCCCTTACCGGGATTCGAACCCGGGACCTCGGCTCAGCAGGTAGGGTCACTACCGATACCGACTGATCCCAGACCGGTCGACTCTAAGACAAAAAATATGTGATCAACTTCGCAGCCGATAACCTACAAAAGGACATCTGTCTCATCGTCTCATCGATTGTAAATTAAATTTCGATAATTTTTCGTAGTTCAAAAAATAAAACGTTTTGGAATTAAGTACTAACCTATGCCGAACTGCCGAATGAGCTTACAATAAATGCTAGTTTTTGTATATTTTTATCTTTATTTTTCCAGAGTTGAGATACGAAAGCTCTAGTTTGTTAGATCAAACATGCAACATCTGAAACCATACCGTACTCTACTAATTTTATTCGACCAACAATTCACTATGAAATTGATATCAAATTATAAAGTAAATCGTAGACGTATTGTCTACGCCGGGTATCGAACCCGGTAGACACGAGGCATGGCGCAAGCGAGCCGTGTGGGCTGCCGCCGTGTCACGCTTAATTTCGATACGGCCCTAAGGTCAGCCGCGATCGGTCAGAAGGATCTATGACAAGAACCTTTGCAGACAAATACTTGGGCAAAATAGGGCAGTTTGCGTACAAACTCGGAAGTGGGTTGTTAGTTCGGTGCGTTAGTTGCTGCAGAATATGCCTCTGTTTATGGTATGTTCTCTGTGTCTCTCGTGCATTGTTTAATTTTTGATTATTTAGGTGTACGTCTAGTGACGGGTCACGAATTTCGCCACTGTGTTTCCTCACTTGGGTGCCGTAGAAGTCTACTGTGAGACAAGAGTTAAATTTTGCTGTGGGCGATAGATACAACATGTCCCTGCAATATTACATTTTTTCAACCCTTTAATTGCTAATAGTGGCACTGAAACTTGATGAGTAGCTGTTGATTAATGTCTGTACGTATTCGTTTGTATTGTAGTGCATTTTCTTACAAAATACTGTCTGTGCTCATGTACCTAATAAACCTACAGCTGGTTTGAAAGTTGAGAATTTGTTATTCTTACCACAAACTTTAAATGAACTTTCATTCAATGCTTGCTAAACTAAACTATCTAACAAAAACACACGGCTCGTAAAAACGCTCATCGATTTCCACGGTTGGAACCAATAACCATAAATCGTGTTACACAACTGGATTCGTATTAATGTTATCAATTGAGTAGCAATTAAAATCGTGGCGGTGCTAACAAAATTAATGTTTCGACTTTCGAGCCACCCGCGCCGCTAGGAAGGACGCGGAACTCCGTCCGTGTTGCCAGGAGGTGTTAAAATCACACTGTTGGCGTCAAACATGCTTATATTTTTACACCTTATTCCTTAGTAACATAGCTCAGAAATGTATACAAGTTTATGATGTCAACAGTACAAATATTCGTGCACAGAAGTTTTTGTGTGGCCCAGTTGGAACGCGACTTCGTTCGCTAGTATTTTTCGCTGTAAATCATATGATTTGAAAGGCGATTGCTCGCTAAAGTTTTTGCCACGGTTATTGCTTTGCGAAAATATTAACTTGTCTATAGTGTGGAGTTCGGAAGAGATTTATAGTAACATGAAGAAACTATTTGACCTAGATACGTGTTTGTTAATTTGGTTGCATTGTAGACGTATTTAACTTTACATTGCCATTAGTCGTACTTAGCTTCTGCCAAATCTTACGCCGGGTCAAATGTGGCCACCTTTGTTACATACATCTTCATTGATTTTCGTAGTTCCTGTATTGTATATAAAATTAGTGGCATATCCTTGGGACTAGCGATACATGGCTGTTGCAAACTTTTTTGTGTCTGTGATCGCAAGTGTCAAATATTTTAAATTTATATTTTTATTGATTCTTTATGTTTTTTCTGTATGTAACTCACTATAAAATAAATGGCGAAACGTTTTGAGATAGTTTTCTTCCGGCTTATATTCTGCTTAGTTTCCTACACATAGCAGTCATCAGATTATCAACCAGAGCGCCGCCAATGGGGGATGTCTGAAAATTTTAAAATCGCCTGATATTTTTTCTGGTGATAGGAATAAGCATTTCTATTTACAGAAAAAAGTTACAGATTTTTTGGTAGCACCATACATTTTATAAAAATAAAAACGTGTTGCTCGACTGCGCGTACGACACACTTCGGCAGTTATGAGATTTGTCTTAGTCTTTAAAAAAATTCCATTTTGAATCTGTGCTGGCCACAGACACTGACAGTTGATTGTCAGCTTGACATTTTTCTCGGAGAATTCATAACCATATCTGGTGAACTATTTATTACTGTTTTCGACTCATTTTCTCTCCCTGGCCTCTGATTTTGCCTCCTTCTACGACTACCTTCGCTCTCGAACCCCGGACGTTGATTTTACTGGCTTAAAACGACGACCTTTGATATTAACCTCTGGACCTGATTCTGCTTGCATTAACGAAGACGTTTGCTTTTAAACACTGGACCTGATCCTGCTGAACTGTTTACGATCCGTTTTGCCTCCCTGACTTCTGATTTTGCTTGATATAAGGACGATCATCGCTTTTAAGTTCCGGACACTATTTGTGTTGCAGACCGCGTCCGCAAAGCTTCCTATCGACGGCTCGAAGTGGAGAGAATGTGCTGGAGCTCGTGCGACTCACTCTTTCGTCCCGGGCCTGTACCTTGAGCTTCGATGTCGTCCTCAGCAATCAACCGTACCGATTATGATTTTGGATTAAACTAACTAAAAAACGAATCAAATCAAATGGTTTATATTTACAAAAATCAACGACTCTAATTTTAACGCGGTTATAAAAATACTCCTAAGCTAATATCCTAACTTGATCCTAACGAAACGCTCGGTACGGACGATACGTCGCGATGCTGTCGTTTTCTGCTGCTGCCGCTACCCGTCGTGGAGGGTGGCTGGCTGCTGGCTGTAGGCTGCTAGCTGCTGGCTGTAGGCTGCTGGCTGCTGGCTGCTGGCTGTAGGCTGCTTGTAGTAGGCTGCTGGCTGCTGGTTTTCCTTGGAGGCTGCTGGTTCTTCTTGTTCCGGTCGAATTCGAATGTCCCATACCGAGCGATCGTTCCTTTTATACCCCTTTTCAGAATGCGCCTACGCTTCACGGAAAGAAACATTTCAATTTATTCGCCCAATCACGACTCGGCTGAGCGCGAGGCTCCGTGCGATAGAGAGGTAAATAATTGCGCCCGATAGGCGACGGATGGCGCGTCGTGATTGGTCGAACGCGTTACGGCGCTCGATTACGTGAATTTAACGCTATCATTTTTCGTTCAAATCCTAATTACTTATAAACTAATTAGGCTATCGCTTCGAAATTACGTAACAATGCACCTGACACTAGGGTCATTCACCTCGAGTGGAATGCACCTGCGTTTGTTTACGTTTTTACACAATAGAAGAGGTGATTAGCCGTCCGGGCCATACAATAGACTGGTTTCTCAGCTTGCCTTGAGCTCCATTGTTATCGATAACGGTATATTACTATGGAAATGTAGGTTATCGTGTTACGTAAGTTCCCAGCTACGTTTTAAAACTATTTACATCTTCATATGTCTTATAGTTATCGAGTTATTGGCTTGGATTCGAGTAATCCTAAGGCAATTTTCGGGTGAAAGGAAAATGATTTCGGAACTTTAAGGAAATATTTTTAGCCAATCAGAGGAGAGTTCGGTTTTCTCGCTCTAAGCCTCTCACGTTAGTGCTTATTGGCTATTAATCGTAGTCCAATGGACAGTCTGAGTTTAGATTGAACTTTGGACTCGGTTTCCGCGACTTGGGAAGGAAGGAATATGGGAATTGCCTGCTATCGAATACATCACATATGAGTCTTATTATCATACTTAATAATCGGAATTGACAAAATTAACTTAACTAACGCAGTTCTACCCGTTTCCTACCTACGAAATAATCTTTATTGCGAATACAGTCTTAATCGAATTCTTATGCTATTTTACATATATTTCGACGCGTCGCTAACATTTTGTCCCCGCAGTCGAAGACTCCTGGTGCATGGGTTGCGACGCGATGACCGCCAGCCTGCAGCTGGGCCTGCGTAGCGTCCCGTGTCTCGTTCTGATGTCAGCGGAGCGGACCCGTCCATCGGGTCCCGGGTAGGTAGTCTCGACGACGCCTCGGGGCCACACGCTGCGTGGACCATTGGGTTCAGCGACGATGACCACATCGCCTGGTTGAAGTTGCCGCCCTCCGTCGTGGGACGACTTCCTCGGTGCCAGTAGAGGAAAGTACTCTTTGGTCCAGCGCCGCCAAAAGTGGTCGGCAAGCGCTTGGGCCATCTTCCATTGCTTCTTCTCGTTCTCGTCGTAAACGCCAATCATCGGTAGGTTAGCGTTATGAAGAAGTAGAAAGTGTGCTGGAGTCAAACTTTCTTCGGAGTCTGGATCGACGTTGACATGTGTAAGTGGTCGTCGGTTGACGATATTCTCTATCTCGGCGAGTAGAGTTTCGAAAACTTCGGGTTTCGGTGCTCGTTCGTTGAAAGTGTAGGACATCGCTATCTTAACTGTCCTTATCATTCGCTCCCACGCGCCCCCGGCCGAAGGATTGCCAGGTGGGATGAATTTCCACTCCATTCGGTTCTGAGTGGCGTAAGTTTGCAGTACAGGCAGCCATTGCCGGTACGCCTCACGTAGTTCCGTCGCCGCCGCCCTGAAGCACGTCGCGTTATCGCTGTACATCGTCCTGGGCCATCCTCTTCTCGCGGCGAATCTTCGTAGTGATAGTAGCGCGCTGTCGGTTGAAAGACTGTGCACGCTTTCAAGGTGAATAGCGCGCGTCACTAGGCACGTGTATAGACACACCCAGCGTTTTTCTCTGCGCCGTCCGATCGTGACGAACATCGGTCCCATGTAGTCTTGTGCGGTGTGAGTGAAGGGACGTTGATACGCCTGTAGTCGCTCGGGCGGGAGATCGCCTAAGGGCTGCGCTCTCGGTGTTGCTCGTCGTAGTGTGCATAGCGCGCAGTTTCGAGCTACAGACTTCACGGTCGGCCGCAGATGTAGTATCCAATATTCTTGTCGCAGTTCGTTGATTACTGCTTCGTTGTGAATGTGCGCTGATCGTCGGTGAGCTCGCAGGATGAGTAGACGGGTGAACGGCTCGCGGCCATCCAGTATTATCGGTTGTAGCGCGGTGTACAATACTGGAGCGCTGCCCAGCCTCGTCTTCATGCGTAACACGCCGTCATCGCCTAGCTCGGGTGCCAGGTCGTATAATCGCGATTTGCGATCGATGAGCCTATTCTGGCTTAAGGCTCGAAGCTCTTCGGGAAAGCTTCGTCGTTGACTGTATTGCAACCACATGTGTTCTGCCTTTCTCAAATGTCTGACTTGTAGCTGCAAGGCTTTATTCTTCGTTCTCGTTTTCTCGATGAATAGCAAGACGTTCGCTGTCGCGTTCAACAGTCTGTCGTAACTGCTAAACCGTCTCACGTCTGGCAGTACGCTCGAAGGGTCTGGCTTCGCTGAGATGATCGCCAGTGATGTCGCGGTTGACGGCCTCGCCTTCCTCTCAGGCAGGTCGTCTGTTCGATTCGATGTGTGACTAGGCCATGATGTCTCGGGTCCATAGAGAAAGCGCGGTCCTTCGTACCACTCGTCCTCGATGCGCACGCTCTGCGCTGGTTGACATCTCGTCGCTCGATCTGCGGGGTTCTGAGCGGTTGGTACATACCTCCACGCGTCTCTATCTGTTTTCTCGGCGATCTCCGCAAGTCGGTGTGACACGTACGGACGATAGTTTCGCGCGTCATCGCGAACCCGTCCGAGAACAACCATGGAATCTGTCCAATACGTCACCTTTGTCACAGGATAACGCTGCTCGCGTAAAATTGTCTCCGCCAGCCGCACGCCGACGACTGCTGCGGTTAATTCGAGCCTGGGAACTGTCATTACCTTTAGCGGGCAAACTCGGCTTTTCGCTATAGCTAAGCTCACTTGCGTTTCCTCCTCGTCGTTCGATACTCGCCAATAGGCCGCCGCGCTGTAGGCCTCGGTCGATGCATCACTGAAAATATGCAGTTCTCTTCTAACTGCACCGGTGGGCGTGGCGTATCGTCGGGGTATTCGCAGCGCGGACACGTCGCTCAGTGCCCTCAGCCACCGGAAAAAGTCCTCCGCTTCCTCCGCCGGCAGCCGCTCGTCCCAGTCCGTGCCCTTTGTCCACACACGTTGGAATATGATCTTAGCGCTTATCATATACTGCGCTATGAGGCCTAATGGGTCGTAAACTGACATTACGGCACTCAAAAGTTCCCTTTTAGTGGGCGATCGCTCATACCTTTTCACGTCGTCTGGCACTCGTAGCATTTTCGTGTTGTACCCCAGCGTATCCGTCTCTGGGTCCCACGTCATTCCGAGGACGGTCTGTTGCTTTTCTCCGAGATGAGAAGGTCCCGTCGCTCGCTCCTCCGGATCGATGTTTCGCATTAACAACTCGCTGTTGCTAGCGTAGCTGCGCAGCCGAAAGCTAGCCTCCGCGTGTGCTAGTCTCACCTGTGTCGCTGTTGATATGAGTTCCCGTTCTGTCTCATATGATGCCACATAATCGTCCATGTAGTGATTATTATGGATATCGTAGACCGCGTCCGGATAGCGATCCTTGTTGTCCGTCGCATTCCTATTCCGCACCGAGTGTGCGAGAAAAGGAGAAGAGATGTTACCGAAACATACCCGGTTTAGCTGGTACGTCCACGGTGTCACGTCACGCCGCGATCCCCTCCAGATGAAGAGCTGACTATGCCGATCCTCTCTTCGCAGCTGTATTTGAAGGAACATTTCCTGTATGTCCGCGGTGACGGCGAATTCCCACTCACGGAATCGAAGTAGTATCCCCAGCAGGCTCTGTAGTAAATCCGGTCCCGCGAGGATGAAATCGTTCAATGCACATCCCTGACTTTTCGCGGCGCAATCGAATACAGCGCGATACTTTCCTTTATTTAAATTGTAGACGCTGAAATGGGGCAGAAACCACATCCGATCTGACTGCGGTGGTTCCATGATGCGCTCTGCGTACCCCTTTTCCAGAAGCTTGTGTATCTGTGCTTGATACTCGTTGGCGAAGTCAGGATCTCTCGACATGCGGGCTTCTAGATTGCGTAATCTCGCCTTCGCCATGTTGAAACTCGGTGGCAGCTTTATGTCGTCGGCAGCCCATAGTTGGCCGACTTCGTATCTCTGTCCTACCTTTTTTACTGTTCGTTCGAATGTATCGATCGCTCGCTGGTCGTCGGGTCGAATGTTGTCCTTTGCCGTTATGCCAAGCGCCTCGACTGCCCAGTGTTTCTTGACCTGCTCCACGAGATCACTGTCGTCACTGTGGCAGTGCATCACGACCTGCTCGTTATTTGGTACATACCTCGGCATTCGCCCGAAGAAAACCCATCCTAACGAGGTTTTAACTGCGCACGGCTCGTCCTCGCCGCCCTGCCTCACCTCCGTCGGGTTTATAAGATGACTGAAGTCTCCGCCTATTAACATCTGCGGCACGCCCATGCCCGTGTAGCACTCGTCGCCCAAGTCCGCCAGATGTTCGTATTCCAATAGACGCTTCTTATTTAATGACTGCGAGCGTATCCCTAGTCCGTCTACCGTTTTTAGGGATATATCGTATGTCAAGCCGCCACGAGCGGGGCTTACTTTAGCCTTGACCGTCTGTGTCACTGAGCTAAGTTTCAACCGCTGAATACCTCTTATGCATAGCGGCTCGTCTTGACCGACCGCGCCGATCTCGTCCGCGACGTCCTGGTCGATCATTGACAAGGTGGATCCATCGTCAAGGAAAGCGAAGATATGCGCCGTTCCCTTTGGACCTGATACGGTTACGGGTAGTACCTTTAGCAGCACGCTGTAGTCCGGTGTTGACGACACGTACACGCGGGCGTCGTTCTCGTCGTCCGCAGCTCGCGGCTCCGTCGTGTCCGCTGGCTCGGCCGATGACGTCACTGCTGACGATGTAGGTACTGACCTGATTTCTTGTGTTAGCACCATAGCCGTATCCTCACGCACTTCCTGCGGCGAGTCCGCATGAAGCAGTCGATGGTGTACGTGAGGACAGCCTGCAACGCCGCACGCTTTGGCCTTGCATTGTGTTTTCATATGCTTCGCGTCGATACAGCGATAGCATATACGATTTAATTTCGCCCACTCCCATCTAGCGCCCACGGATTGGGCGGCTAACTTGCGGCAGTCCGGCGTCAGGTGACCGCCACCGCAGAACAGGCACGTCGTCGAACGGGATGTTGTGGCTTGACGTGTCGCGTACGTCACTTTCTGCACCTCGTGTTGACGTCCTGTGGGAGCTCTCGGCGGGTTGTGCGTTGCGGATATTTTCACGCGAGCGCCGGCTGCGCGCGCGTGCGGCACTGATAACGGCGCCTGCGCTCGCCTCGGGGCGGCGCGGGCGTGACAGAAGGACATCTCCTGTTCGCTCTCCTCCATGAGGAAATCCGCCAACTGCAGAATCTCCGGGTCCTTGCTGTCTCGATGTTTCTTCGCGTAGTCGCACCATCTGCTTCGAAGATGCGGCGACAACCTGTCCGTAACCTCTCTGATGAGCATGGGGTTATCGGCATAGTGCCTTCGATCGATATCCATAACTGTAGATACCACGTTCATTATTTTTATCGCGAAAGTGTTGAGGTCGTTCGCGGTAGGCCCCAACTGCGGCAACTTTCGCAGGTCGTCAATCGCCTTGTCTAACAATACCTCGCTGCGTCCAAACTGCTTTTTCAGTATTCTCACGATCATATCGGGTCTGGTGGCTGTCGATAACACGTGAGACACACACGTCTTTGCGTCCCCGCGTAAAGCCATCCTGAGCCGCGCCACGTTCTCGTAGTCAGTAAACTTATACCGCTTCGATGTCTCTGCGTAGGTATTGTAGAAACTTCTCCACTCGCTGACGTCTCCGTAGAAATGCGGCAGCTCGAATATATCCTTCGGGGCTGGACGGGCCGCCATCTGCATCCTCTCGAACAGGTGCAGCATGGACTCTGCTACAGTACCTTCGGTGGCGCGCGTGTGCGCCGTGTGCGGAGTACGCGCGTCCAGCTGTGGCGACGTCGATCGCTCGCGACGCGCCGGCGGCGTCGTCGATCGCCTGCGTCGCTCCGGTGGCGATATCGATCGCCTACGCGACTCCGACGGTGGCGATATCGATCGCCGATATACCTGGCGGTCCGGTGAGAGGCCTCGAATATGCCGCTCCGCCTGCGCAGGTCGTCTCGGAGTCTCGTACTTGGGTAGAGGTTCGTCGGTTAACCTCTTACAAATGGGTTTTGACGTCGCGTCTCGCGAGTTCTCTAGCCATTCGTCTAATCGATCTTGATTCGAATTTCGCACGCTACCAGCAGATTCGTGCTCGTCTGCGCTATCCGCATTAGCGCGGATCTGCAGTTTTCTGGCGTCTAGCCGTTTACGTACCATGTCCGCTTCTAGCTGCAACTCCCTCCGGGATATCTCCGCTAGCCGTTCGCTGGCCTCGAGCTCCGCCTGAGACAGCTGCGCTTCTATCACAGTGCGACTGCTCGCATGTGATCTGACGGACTGAGCTTTAATAATTGGTTTATTTACCTCCTTGGTAGTTTCCTGCAGCGACTTTCGTTTCTCGGTAGTTCTGTCTATGACGGCAGCCTTGGGATGTCTAGCTGGGATCGGCGTGGGTCTGGAACGACGCCGTAACCGCTTGGCTAAATCCCTTCGCCATAGCAATGTCGTGTCGTAGGACGGTGACCTCGGTGTCTCTACGGTTAATCCATACCTGAGCGTGCTGTTAGCTGTCGCCGCGCCCATCGGTTGCGCGCCGGCGACGCTAAGCCCTTCCGTTACGCCAGCGGGTCCGGAGGGAGGTGAGGGAGGGCGCGCCGCGTCGGCGCCCATCGCCCTCTCAGCGCTTGCGCGTGCGGCCTCTCGTTCGCGGGCCGCCGACGCGCCTTCGTCGAGTAGTTGCTGCCTCTCCTCTTCGCTCGTCACTGACGCAGCTCGGTTGGACCTGGACCTCGTCCTTACCATCCTGTCGTCGCTCATGACAGGTACGTCGCTGTAGACCCGTAGTCCGCACGAAGATCCGGCTCGAAGGACCAGAAACTGTTGCAGACCGCGTCCGCAAAGCTTCCTATCGACGGCTCGAAGTGGAGAGAATGTGCTGGAGCTCGTGCGACTCACTCTTTCGTCCCGGGCCTGTACCTTGAGCTTCGATGTCGTCCTCAGCAATCAACCGTACCGATTATGATTTTGGATTAAACTAACTAAAAAACGAATCAAATCAAATGGTTTATATTTACAAAAATCAACGACTCTAATTTTAACGCGGTTATAAAAATACTCCTAAGCTAATATCCTAACTTGATCCTAACGAAACGCTCGGTACGGACGATACGTCGCGATGCTGTCGTTTTCTGCTGCTGCCGCTACCCGTCGTGGAGGGTGGCTGGCTGCTGGCTGTAGGCTGCTAGCTGCTGGCTGTAGGCTGCTGGCTGCTGGCTGCTGGCTGTAGGCTGCTTGTAGTAGGCTGCTGGCTGCTGGTTTTCCTTGGAGGCTGCTGGTTCTTCTTGTTCCGGTCGAATTCGAATGTCCCATACCGAGCGATCGTTCCTTTTATACCCCTTTTCAGAATGCGCCTACGCTTCACGGAAAGAAACATTTCAATTTATTCGCCCAATCACGACTCGGCTGAGCGCGAGGCTCCGTGCGATAGAGAGGTAAATAATTGCGCCCGATAGGCGACGGATGGCGCGTCGTGATTGGTCGAACGCGTTACGGCGCTCGATTACGTGAATTTAACGCTATCATTTTTCGTTCAAATCCTAATTACTTATAAACTAATTAGGCTATCGCTTCGAAATTACGTAACAATGCACCTGACACTAGGGTCATTCACCTCGAGTGGAATGCACCTGCGTTTGTTTACGTTTTTACACAATAGAAGAGGTGATTAGCCGTCCGGGCCATACAATAGACTGGTTTCTCAGCTTGCCTTGAGCTCCATTGTTATCGATAACGGTATATTACTATGGAAATGTAGGTTATCGTGTTACGTAAGTTCCCAGCTACGTTTTAAAACTATTTACATCTTCATATGTCTTATAGTTATCGAGTTATTGGCTTGGATTCGAGTAATCCTAAGGCAATTTTCGGGTGAAAGGAAAATGATTTCGGAACTTTAAGGAAATATTTTTAGCCAATCAGAGGAGAGTTCGGTTTTCTCGCTCTAAGCCTCTCACGTTAGTGCTTATTGGCTATTAATCGTAGTCCAATGGACAGTCTGAGTTTAGATTGAACTTTGGACTCGGTTTCCGCGACTTGGGAAGGAAGGAATATGGGAATTGCCTGCTATCGAATACATCACATATGAGTCTTATTATCATACTTAATAATCGGAATTGACAAAATTAACTTAACTAACGCAGTTCTACCCGTTTCCTACCTACGAAATAATCTTTATTGCGAATACAGTCTTAATCGAATTCTTATGCTATTTTACATATATTTCGACGCGTCGCTAACATTTTGTTATAATGAATACAAGTACATAAACACGATATAAGGATCCCAAAACATGCTTTATACCAACTTGTTCTAAAACCAACCAGAAAAACCCAGATTTAAAATTGTTCATATTAAGAAAGGAGCTGAAGGAAAGTTGGTGTCAATAGGTTGGCAGGAACTGCCCAACCAGAGTGTGATTTTGCTGTGAAGACCACCTGAGTGTAAGATACCGTGTCTTGTTTACCAACCTTAAAATGCAGTTACACGCTGGCAATAATATCATAAAAAAGAAAGCCATAAATATCTGACACGGTGGCATTTTATAAAATGTGTATTTTGTTGGATAGACCAATAGGAAAAATATGGTAAAATACATTTTTTTTTATAATTTGCAATGTCCTATAATAAAATACAATTGATTTATTTTATTGTGTTGTTTTATTTTACTTCTGAGTTGTAGGTGTGTGTCATGTGTGTCGAGTTACTGTCAAGTTACTATCAAATTCAGTCGGCTATGGCTTTCCATATTCTTCTATGGCCCTCCATACTGTTAAAGCATGATTAACAGCACTATAGTAGATTGTGTTACGAGGGAGCAAAATTGCATATTTATAGCGAGGATATAAATTGAATTGTGAACAAAGTGAAGTATTCTATATGTAATTGAATACTGAGTGTAGTGACTGGGATTCGAAAAGAAAGGGTTATTTTCTTCCCTGCACTGCGAGGAGGGTGCAAAGAGGCACTTTTCCTCTTTGCTATTAGGGACCAAAGTGATACTTTTCCCTTCAAGGACACATTTTTTTTACATGGTTACATAACATACCATTTTTTATGTTCATATAACATATCATTATATATAAATTTCCTAAAAGTTCATATAACATATCATTATATATAAATTTCCTAAAAGTTGATGTTAATATGTGTAGCAAATTTAATTCCACCTTGTGTCTTAACACTTGAATCCCTCACTACGCTCAGGATTAAATTTAAGAATACCTTGCTACACTCAAGATATATATCTCATTTTTCTCCCTTGTTGCACAATCTACTATTGCTACCATTTGACACTTTTTTTTTCATATCATATAAGCAAAATACTAAAATATGAATCAGGTCTGTTGTAAAAATATTATGCACTTAATCGACACAATTTTTTTATACATAATATTAAAATATGTTGCAACATAAAAATGTTCTCATAGCAATATAGGTATTAAGATTTATAAGATTATAAGTATTAAGATTTTTAGTTATTAAGAACTATATTTGCAGTGCCCTTACAGGGTTCATAGCTGTGCTATACCTACTGAAATGTACCAACTTATGTACCTATGATAGCAATAAAGAATTACTGATTACTGATTATTACTTATGTGCAAACACTTTCCGTGGCGTTAATATTTTATACAGGCCAGACAAAGTTATTGAACAGAAAAGTGTCACTTAATTCCCTCCTAACAGGGCCGAAAAGTACCCTTTCTGAATGGGTGATGTGAAAAGCAGTAGGCGTCACATCGCAAACTCATTTCCTTTTTGAGCACTAACTACTTAAAGCAGACAATAAACCAACAATCTAAAGTTATTTGTTTAGGGCACAGGTCCTTCTCTAGTTCTCATCTGTAGGCAGGTGCGCTTATGAATCACTACTAGGAGTTAGCCTGTTTTCACATTACCTGATCCAATATCGGATGTCGGAAGGATTTCAATGGAAAAAATCCAAGACGACGCCTGTAATGTATGGGATATCGGTCCAACATCCGGTATTGGATCGAATAATGTGAAAACGTACTTATGGGTGCTAAAATGAGTAATAATGTTAATATAGATCAAGACAAATTTATGTTTATTACACTCTAATAACATGTAGTTGCACTTTTCAAAATTAATGGGATACACATTCTCTGTCCAAAATATCTCTGCATCTTTCATCAATTTCTTCTTCACAGGCATTGTGTTTGTCGCTGTTCCACATTTTGGCAAATTAGATGAACTAGCTCTTACAAAATCGCTAGTACCTATCCACGTTTTCCCAACTCAATGGGCTTAAAAATTGTAATCAGGTCCGGGGTTCAACGCAAAGGCCGTCGGCAGCAAGCAGGGCAAGCACACGTCTTCGTTAATGCAAGTAGAATCAGGTCCAGGGTTTAAAATCAAAGGTCGTCGTTTTAAGCCAGTAAAATCACGGTCCGGGGTTCGAGAGCGAAGGTAGTCGTAGAAGGAGGCAAAATCAGAGGCCAGGGAGAGAAAATGAGTCGAAAACAGTAATAAATAGTTCACCAGATATGGTTATGAATTCTCCGAGAAAAATGTCAAGCTGACAATCAACTGTCAGTGTCTGTGGCCAGCACAGATTCAAAATGGAATTTTTTTAAAGACTAAGACAAATCTCATAACTGCCGAAGTGTGTCGTACGCGCAGTCGAGCAACACGTTTTTATTTTTATAAAATGTATGGTGCTACCAAAAAATCTGTAACTTTTTTCTGTAAATAGAAATGCTTATTCCTATCACCAGAAAAAATATCAGGCGATTTTAAAATTTTCAGACATCCCCCAATGACGATAACGACGGATCTCGAGCCGTCCGCATGCCGAACATTGCTGCACATTTGACCCCATTTTTAATGGATTCGCATCTCTGTTTTTAACTAGCATTAATAACCAAATACTTACATAAAAAACTAAGTCACCTCTACTTACTATGAAAAACGTATCTTGTAAAGATCTGTGGTATTAACAAAGAATAAGGTATAGGTAAAAAAAATGTATTAGGTAATCCACAAAAGCGTGTAAGTATGGATCCATCTTGATTCCACTACCTACGTACTTACTTTTTAAATTTACAAAAACCCGACATTCTATGGATGCATCCTATGGCTGCTCTAAACATTGTACATATATGTACTACATAAATAATGTTAGATACTACCCATGCCAAAACTAAATCGCGGAGCGCTCATTTCAGGGAAGCGTCACATTCAATCAAACTACTTATTTCACTGTGCAGTTTAGTGCAAATTACCGCCTCAGTTAATTAAATAATCCATTAAAGGTCTGCTGCTATTGATCTACGGTATAAGGCACTTCATGCCCCGCTCTCGTCAGCGGCCGCTATATTTGGAAGAGGAGTACTATTACGTAAGGCTCGGGATAGACAGACGCACCAAAAGTGGCAAAAGTATTGACCGTTACGCCATCGACGTACTGGGAAGGTATTGCCTTAGTTTTGTAAATGGATACAATGTATCATGGCAAATAGTTATGCTAATTAATAGAACTTGAATAGAGAAGAATAAACTTTGTTGGTATTTCCGGGAAGTCGCTGTTGAAATAGGTACTAAAATCATTAATCAGCATGGGAAGCATGGTCGCGCGATAGACGATAAAATATCAGGCTGTCCCTATCGCACTTACAGATAGTGCGATAGGGACGGCCTGCTATTTTATCGTCTATCGCGCGACCATGCTTCCCGTGCAGCACCAATACCATGGTCGCGCAATATACGATAAAACATCTGGTCCCACTCCCACTTACAAATAATGCGAAAGAGACGGCCTGATGTTATATCATTTATCGCGCGACCATACTTGCCTGCCAGGTTAAGAATTTCACCACCCCCTTTTAAATTCCTCCTATGGCCTGTGGGTGTGTTAGAAATAGAATTTCGGATATTGGTTACGTACGTGTTACGTTACGTGGTGCGCGATAAGTAATCTGTGACTGTATCACAATTGAGTTTTATTTCAACCCCTTAACTGCCGCCAAGAGTGGCACTGAAACGGAAACTTACAATTTTATGTGCCCCTGCCCCGTTTGAGAATATAGGCGTTAGTGATCTTCTTATATAAATACCTACAAGTCAAATATAAATAAACATGACATCAAAACAATATCATACATAACATGCCACTTTAACTTGCTGTCATTTCAATATTAGTACGCGCTTGTAAACGTTTAGTTTCATAATCAGGTCAAAAGAAACACAAATTTGATGCCACAAACCTGTACCTGCTAATTATTTTGAACTAGGTAATGAGGCTCGTAATAATTTAAATTGTTATAATAATACACACAGCCAATCACGTTTGACATGAACTTTTTCTTTCTCGGGGACTCGACCAAACCAGAGTGACTCTTTGATTTGTTTTGGCCGAGTGGTCATGCAAGCCCATTACTAACTGGCCGAGATAAACTGTTAATACGAAATCGCCCTTTTGACATGCAACGTTCCAACAATGCTTATTATTTTGCAATAGAACCTGTGGATTTCCAAACGATAGCAAGTAATTGCGGCGCCGAAACAATTCGGCTTTTCTCTCTTTACATTCCCTTTATCTGGCCTCGGATCTTAATAAACTTTGTTCTTTGTGGTGTAACACCATTATTTTATTTGGATCATGAGTCAACCGCAAGATTTCACACATAACGTCTTATTGAACCAAGCTGTATTTCCCACGCGTGCGTCTGCGTACTAGATGATCTTGAAAACAAGTGCAATGACTTTATGTATCTGCATGAAATATTAGCCGGTCTCGGCATTGGGTTTCACTAGGACAATAAAATTGTGGACGAAAATACAGGTAAAATACGTCAGAAACAAATATTGGAAATATCATTCGAAAACATGTATCTATAATGCAGGAAATAATTTCCCTAATAAATTAATATTATTAATAAAGAGGAAGCTGAATACGGAACTAATCAACGGTGTGCCTATTAATCACTGACAAGGAATCATTATTAGAAATTACCGAAAGCGTCACGAACCTTGGTGGAATATGCGAAGGTATAATCGCAGTATTGATTTAATTATAAAACAATTATGGACCTTATTACTCTTTGATTGAGCTTAATTTGTCGTTAGGTATAGCGCCCGATTAAAGAAAGGCGTCTGTAATTAAGTGTCCGATCCGCGGCGGACATCATTGTAAATCACTCATCGCCGCCGACAATGGTTTCATCCGTTCATAAATAATGCGAGCTTTCTACGCTCAGGAGCACAATCCGACGGTGCAGTCATTAGTCCGGTATTACACATTCGTCGTGCGACGATTCCTCACTTTCACTGATAATTCGAGGCCAATTATGCAATTTATTCTAATTCGACGCATTGTTGCGTCAGCGACGTCTCTCCTCTGATGATTTATATTACAACCGGACCCTACACCCGCCGAGCGAAAACATCTCGAAGGCGCTGGCGCTAGCTAACGGAATAAAATTCCTCGCAACACTGTTCCTGTCATGTTGCCGTCTTAGTTACACCCGGCGGGTTATTTTATATCGTTGTCAACCGGGTGCTGTTGGTAATACATTTGCATCCGCGGATCGTGATTCACGCGGCCCAGAGGCTCGGGCGAGGATGAAAGTGCCCGATGCCGGGTGCCGGTGTGTGGTCCGAGGCGCTAATTACTTCTCGTGTCCGGTCAGTGTCGCCGAGATCACCCCGCTGATTTGGGCAAAGGGCGGCCACACACGGTATCGCGAGATCGCGCCGCACGCGATTGGGTAACGAGACCAATTACGGGAAATTGTCGAAAACCGTGAGACTTGATTTATCGACCGAGATGATGGCTCATTGCGGTAATTTGTAACGAGGGGCTACTTAAGACTGATGGATGCCGATTCGAATTACGCTTATCTTTACTCGTAGCCGTAGCATTCGCGGTGTTTTATGAACACGCGAGAGCTAAAAGCATGCATCGTTTGTCGTAATCAATTAAAAACAATAAGAGTTGTGGAGGAGATGGCGGCGCGATGTGCGCCCGCTGGCATATCACGCGACCCCGAGCGTGCGCGCTCTATCAATACTCGGATATCGCGGCTGCAAATTTTACAAAAGCCAATTGTCGCCATATCCGCCAATTAAAATGTATTTGTTTGCAATAAAACAAAGTTAATGGCCCTTTTCTTTACCTTAATCGGGGCCAATCCCATATGATTTTAATATCATAAAACGATTTTAAATATTGCCCTCCAAGTGAGCGGTTCTCGAACAAAAACTTTATAATGGGCACGAGAAGTCCATAAAAAGGCCAATTAAGTATTCAGATTAATCGGTAGTCTTACGCGCGCAGTATGTTTCAGCGAACTGCTCAATAATTTGAGAATGAATTCTTTGCCCATTTAACGTACACAGAAATGCAATTCATCTGTTTACTTTATGTCCAATTGTCCATAGTTAAGTTATTATACTGTTATTGGTTAAAATCCTGTTTCATATAAAGATGTTGAATTTATGGTAAAGGGAATGTAATTTTATTTAAAAGCCCCGTGGAATCTTAGTTCGCAAAATATTTGTTTCGGTTACTCGAAAAGGAATGCGTATTGCAAAATATGAGGCCGCAGCTATTCCCGGTATGTGCATATGTTATTGTTTACCAAAAAAAAGATAGTGTTCCGAACTTTATTATGATCTGTATATTAGAGTCGGTAAAACTCATTTTGGGTTGCTCGTTTTTACTCATCTTAAGTTACAGAGGGACCTTGACCATTATAGTTTGCTTTTCGGCCTGCGACATTTCCATCGGCTATCCTCGAAACCCAGGAATTTTGTCTTGACAACTTTTTTTGCCAACTGTTTTAAACATGGAGTCCGGGCCGAGGGCACATCGGTCGACGTAAATCAAAACTTGAAAATGTCGGATTGGTTTTAAATCGTTTATTCATGAACAATATGGCTGCATGTTTGCTGCTTGGTGCATATTTACATGTGTTTCGAGATGTCTGGGGATTGGAACAATAGCTTCTGGACGTCTTTGTCACTTGTTTATTTGCATAACTATTTTAAATTGTCAACAAGTTTACTTGAAACCATGGTTGTTCCTAACTGTCAAATAGATATTTAAAGGTATTTTCTTATAGTTTTTATTAAAAAAATAGGTTGCAAATATGAAAGGCTCGGTTGTCATCCAAATAGTAAACAAATTATGCTGCTACAATTTCTGACATTTTCATACTTCCCTTAAAACTGTACACACATAATGCCCAATAAGATAAATAATACGCCATAAAAAGTACATTACGGGTCAGTTAACGAGGATCTCGGCTAATTTCGTGCGACCGATGAAATTACGGATATTTATGGATACTTAACCGTAAGTATGGGTTACTGGCGACGTTGATCAATTTGACGTTTGGGTTCCGTGTTCAGTCAATGACACCATGAGTACCAGGGCTCGTCAGCGTCAATCAAAGTTGTCATTGGTGATTAAATATTTAACCTTTTACATTATGTTTATGATATTTGAGATGGATGACTGAAAAGATAACTGACGCTGGCGCATTTTATTCTGTCCGGCCTCCGGCCACTTTATAAAAAAACTTTTTTACGATTTCGTTTTGTTCTTAAAATGGAAAAACGGTCTTGTCATAGTTGTTCGCATTATACCTTCGGTGTAATTCTCTGGATAACATTTTTGCGATGAAATCTGTTCTTGCTTCAAATCAATTCAGGTGATTTTTAATCGTCTCAATGTCAATGCGGTCGCTATCGGTGTGCCCTGATCATTCATATCATGAAATATAAAACTATATGTATAAAAAATGTGCAAATGACATATAGGTATACATATTGCTTCGTAAGGATACAAAGACAAAATCGTCAACCAGTCGCATTGTAGCGTTCCAAGGCGCATAAGCGCAACAGGTACTCTCGTACCCAGTACTTTTTTTTTGTTTTTCGGGTCTTATACGATAGATACTCAATAGAGCACAGCAACACGACTTCTTCTGGCAACATTTTCATGCGGTGTGTGTGGAGTAGGTCATACCGTAAACAAAGTTTCCACCAACTTTGTGCCAGTTGTTCATCAAAATTGATCAACTGATGCTAAACAACAAATGTATACCATAAATACGGGGCTTAATGACAATGTTCAATAAAAATTATATCAATTGTCCAGTCCTTACTTTTGAAATCTTCGCTTCCAGTACTTTGCTTCTGAACATGCGTATTTGCATTTGAATATGGAGCGAGGCGACTCGTGTCCTTCCCACGCAGACAAAACATTTCTGCGTAAATCAAAATACTACACTACTCAAGAATGTTCTGATGCGTAGGTAGTATCATGAAAAAAGTGTAACTTTACACTAGTATTTTACGAGACCCTTGCTGCTAGTTCGTTCAAAAATTTCAATCAACTCATATACAGCAGCCGCAATAACCTTTCTTTAATTAAAATTGGTATCAATAAGTCCGGTTGCATAACATAATAGCTCCTCACCCAAGAATGGGTGGCCAATGACCACACACTTAATTACAATAATTACAGATAAATTATGAATGGATTATCGGTATAAATCAAAATTTGAATTGATTAGAAACGCGAACGCTCTAGATTCGGTTTTGATCAACATGTTATGCAACTTATGCGACATTGTGGAAAATTTAAAGTTATTTTACCGTAACTTTTTACACAAAAATGAATTATGACTTCATATTTGTTTATAAAAATTTTAAATTGAAAGAATTTAATGCAAATTGCCGTAGGGCACTGATGATCAGAAATGATTTGTGGTAATTATCGTAAATCGATATAATGTAAGATAAAAACGATATGATATGTAATTAATATTTATGTGTTTGTTTGCAGGTATGCAAATGGATAATGGATGGCATGGATCTGTTGTGAGTATGCAGTTAGTTTTTCCGTGTGACGAAAGAGTACCTAGTGAATGATTCCACGGTACTCAACTTAGATGTAATTTTCTTTATAACTGAAGTAGAGCAAAAGGCTGGTACAAGGAGCCTTTTGAGGGTAGATTTTGTTTACATTTATTTAACTACCTGAAAATACAGACTATATATATCAGAGCGATTTGAACGCGATCTATCCGGATTGGGGGGAAAGTAAAAACAACAGGGTCTAGTATAGAAAAGGGGAAGCCTATCCCGGGCATTGATCTTCTAAACTAGTCTAATAAAGTCTGTAGGTAAAACCTTACACGCTAAAGCAAGTGACGCATCCATGTTTACGCCAACACAACAGCCAGGAAAAGCATTAGCATAATCCATAAAAAGCATTAAGTAAATACTCTCGCAAACTCGAGTGTGAGTGCTATGATGCCACTTATCGGCAGTTCATATGACTTGCCAAACATCTCGTGGACTGTCAAGTGGCATTCAACTATACAGAAGCATGTGTACCAACGTAAACAAATCTGTAATATGGTTGATATGTACATTCAGCATCAATAGTAGTGAAGGGAGCAACACACCAAAAATATCTGAAATTAGTGGTCAGAAATTTCAAAGTTTAATTATTTTTCGGTATAGGCATAAATAAACACTCATATCTTTGTTGAACTGTTACAGAATGGTAGTTACTTTTAAAGCGTTATTTCATCCGCTAATCTTAATGCTGACTGTACCTGTACAATTTTGAGAACAGTGAACTTTTAAAGGAATTTGTCAAATGAACTCTTATTGTATTATAGGTCACACCTATAATAATATCAACATAGTCTTCTTTGATCTTATTCATGTTCCTCTAAGAAAGGTTGCTTCGAAATTTTCAAAAATATGGCGGCTTAATATTATTTGCTGTTAAGTTCCAGATGTAAAAGCTGACACAGTTGTCAGTAAATTTTTTGGAATGTAAACTGATTATGGTAATTTTCATACTTAACGAGACTCCCAAGTTGTTACGTTAAGCTTCCTATACACGTACCTGTTGAGTGTTGAACACCTTATTTTACATAAATATACGTAGTGTAGGTATGCAATTTTTATTAAATGCAGTTGGTATTTTAACGCCTGCTAGTTTGATCATAAATGGGTCATACTCGATTTTAAACAGACTCTGAAACTATAGTATCGTATAGTTAACAGAACAGGAACACCACAAATATCAATATCTGAAGTACTTAAATCAAAAGAACGTACTAAGCAGGTTTTTTACAATTTTAGGGCTGATATTTATTACTATCTCCCATAAAGATATTAGAAGCTCTTAGCATTTTTTTGCTATATTTTCTTCTTCAGTCACCTCTGTCACCAGCAATAATATGTTACTGTTCGAAAGCCGCAAAAATACCGGACACGATCTTATTCTTAGAGCAGTTTAAGATTCTGTCACATATTTTTGCAGCCTTCGATGAGTAACATAATATAGCCGGTGACTGTAGGTAGGTGTAGGTACCTAAAGGCTGTCCCGGAGAAAACCCTATATAACGTTAAGATCTCCTACTTTACATTAGCTCTGTCTTATAACTTTGATTATTGTGAACTAAAGGGGATTTATATTGTAACTCACTTTTGCTCGCGGCTTCGCTCGCGTTAGAAACAGGCAAAAAGTAGCCTATGTCACTCTCCATCCCTTCAACTATCTCCACTGAAAAAATCACGTCAATTCGTCGCTCCGTTTTGCCGTGAAAGACGGACAAACAGACACACACACACACTTTCCCATTTCAAATTCAAATTATTTATTTATAAGGTACAAACAAACATTTACAAGGTTTTGTGCCTATCCTAAGAATATGTACATTTAATAACAAATGCAGACCACCACAGGTACCACAGGTAAAAAATTTACAGAACCGGTTGCTCTGGTTCCTACACTAGGCTCAGCCTGTCTCGTAGGTAGCCCAGACTCCAATGAGTTAATGTCAAAATTTTAATATTAGTATGGATTTGGACGTTGCCATGAGTGTGTAGCCAGCTTAACCTAAAGACCAATTAGCGGTGACTCAGTTCCGCTCAATCGAAAGTGAGAAACCCGATCCAAGGCCCCAGGTAAATTTTACAGCTTATTTTTAAATTTCTTTGGCGAATAAATTGCTATTTGATTTTATTTTCGTTCAAAATTTATACCGTCTTTATAGTGATTCAGGTTGACTGGTGCAGGATTAATCGTCTCGGTGGTCGTAAGGCTGGTAATATATAGCTCGAGCGTCAAGGGCAGACGTCTAGTGCTCGCAGCTTGAGGCCAGAGTTGTCATATTTGAATGTCTGATAGTGCAGTCTGTGCTCTAACGTAAGCACTTTTCCTGTAGCTTGTAGGAGAGAAGCGGGGTTTCGAATTAACAAATAACCATTTGGCTAGGTATACTTTTGAAAACATAACTTGAACAAGAACAAAAGTTTTCAAAATAATATGTGAGTGTGCACGGGAAAACGTCCCACTTTGTCGATTGCTATAAAGCCGCTTTGTCAGTTTATTCATATAAAGATAAAAGTAAATTTCACCATAATTGTAACCGACAAAGTGGGTCATTTTACTAAACACACTCACATATAGTATTTAGTTGGAAAAATGAAAAGTTTAATTTGATAATTCAGTAAGACCGAACATCAATTGTTTCTTATTAAGCTTTTGAGAACGTAAAGTCAGCTATGCTTTGTAGGATTTTGCAAGACTTTTTTCTACAAGGACCTAACCAAATAAACATACCCAATGTAGTTTTTTTGCTCCTTTGAAATCCCCGTAACTACAGAACGTTTCTTGATTCAAAATGGTTTACCAACAGACCCAACAGTCTGTATGATGTAGATGAGTTTACGACGAGTTCGCGTCAGACAGGCGTATGTAGGCAAATAAGTTGTTACCAACAACAATGTGTTGTTAGGTGTTATAAGGTGTTGTGTTGTTATGTGTTGTTGTTAGTTGTGTTGTTACTGTATACCTAAAAGTCTAACAATTTCACATATGACATTATACTTAGTTGTATAGTAGGCGAAGTGTGGATGCAACATGTTTTAGTGTCCGTACTTTGCTTCAATAAATTTCAAAGATACTCTAGCCAAACCGAGTAAAAAGTCTGCTGTCACAACGGTTTGGTGCGCCCTGCATGCTGTGATATATCGCTCTGCGATAGATAGTAATGTTTGTTTTATTGCAATAAGAAGTAACAAATGTATCCTATGTATGTTAAAATAATACGTACATTTCGGTTTGACTAGCTTGTTGCAGGTTTGGCGTGATATTAATAACTTCATCTTTTCAGTTCTTTTAATTAGGTACTTGTAGTTGTGAGGTTCTTATGGTAATCACTGATTACTAACTTCAAAGAATTAATAATACACATTTTTTTTTTTGCTTTTCTACAAACCATGACAACAACAACCATCTTCATAAACTTTGGTTGCCCTATAAAGAAAAGCCGCTATTACGTCACAGGCGTAACGTGCGCGGGAGCTGTCGTGAGGCACGCTCGGATGCGCCCGGCTCGAGATACGGGCTAATTGGAAAACCGACGCGAAGTTTAATGAAACTAAGAGTTGACGAAATCTTCGTGTCAATGGAAACTTTGGTTGTCCTGGTATCACATAAAGAAAGGGCGCTGTGACGTCACAGGTATGTCTCTAAATTATGAACAATTCTACAGTCATGTGCTAGTATAAGTAAAAAACCGGCCAAGTGCGAGTCGGGCTCGCGCACAAAGGGTTCCGTAGCAGCAAATATAATAAACCAATAACTTAACCAAAATTACAGTTAAATCAACCTATCTCAAAAACTATAAGAGATACTTTGATCAAACCAAAAATCGTTGAAAGAGTTAATTAGCATGCATCACCTCTATTTTTTTTAGAATTTTATACCCCGTAGTTATAAAAATAGAGGGGGGGGGACATACTTTTTACGACTTTGAGAGCTGATATCTCAAAAACCGTTCACTTTAAGAAAAATGTTTTTTAGAAAACTTTATATCATTTTAAAAGACCTTTCCATTGATACCCCACACGGGTATGTACATCGAAAAAAAAATTTTCATCCCTCAGTTACATGTATGGGGGCCCCACCCCCAATTCTTTTTTACTATTTAGTGTCATAATTTTGTAGCGGTTCATACAACACATATTCCCATCAAATTTCATCACTGTAGTACTTATAGTTTCCGAGTAAATCGGCTGTGACAGACGGACAGACGGACAGACGGACAGACGGACAGACGGACATGACGAAACTATAAGGGTTCCGTTTTTGCCATTTTGGCTACGGAACCCTAAAAAATACCAAACCAGCGAAAGAATAATAATTAATAGTCGAATTAGTTTAACTACTTACTTGAATGGAAAAAAAAATAAGTTTATTAATGTAAATGAATGATTAAGTAATGTTAATTTAAAAAAGAAAAAATAAGAAATGTCTTGAACTCTTGATAAATAATATGAAGTCGAAAGTGTCGAAACCAATAAAATACATGCAGGGGATTCAAAAATTAATTGTGCTGCAATATAATTCAAAAAACGAACCACAGCACCGAGAGTAACCTATAAAATGTAATTTTTTTGTGTGTTAGTTGTCAAAAACTTAAAAGGTAAGTGTTCCTTGCATGTTACAGAAAGTACTACTTTAAAACAAGCATACAATTAATACAACTGCATCTCTTAGATCGGAGCAAGCTGCTGTCAATTATGCCTTTATTTACAAGTCGCAGAGGTCACAGAAGCGACCTAATCGTGGGTCCGCATATATTTCCGCGATTCGTTAGTGTATGCAAAATCAATTAGCCGGGGAAATGAATGTTCGCTACTGCGACTTCAGGGGATTTGTTGCAATTGCTTACCAAGTCTGTAATATGATCTGCAGTAAGAACCTCATCATCATCCTCCTTGAGTTATCCCGGCATTTGCCACGGCTCATGGGAGTCTGGGGTCCGCTTTGATAATTAATCCCAAGATTTGGCACTAGTTTTACGAAAGCGACTGCCATCTGACCTTCCAACCCGAAGGGTAACTATATAGGCCTTATTGGAATTAGTTCGGTTTCCTCACGATGTTTTCCTTCACCGAAAAGCGACTGGCAAATATCAAATGACATTTCGCACATAAGTTCCGAAAAACTCATTGGTACGAGCCTGGGTTCGAACCCGCGACCTCCGGATCGAAAGTCGCACGCTCTTACCGCTAGGCCACCAGCGCTTCAGTAAGAAACTAATTATGCATATTTTAGCAAAATTCATGCCTTTAGTTTCCCCAAACCTATCGACGCGGAATCGTCTCTAGCCGATCAAAAATAGCTCGTTAGTATGAATGAAGACGCATCGCGCATACTCGCGTATGTTCATACTAATAAGCAATATTTGTTCGGCGGTAGCCGATTCGGTGTCAATATGTTTGGAGAGACCCTTTTGTTTTTGTAAAGCCTTCAAATGATCTTCATTCAGATAGCAATATTAATTGATCAAAACTATTCAAAACATTAATTAGTAAGTCTGACAATTTGCTTTTGTATATCCAGATGTTTCCTCTTATGCGACCAGATTATGAAATCTCGATCAAAATTCAGATCGACAAAAAAATATGACACATTGATTTGGTAATTTTACCTACTGCGAACTAAACTTATCGCAAGCTCTTCATATAGCTCATAGAGCAATCAGTAATAATAGGTAGCACATACAGGGAGACCATTTGCAAAAAACTCTGCTCTGTTGGCAGACCACCATATCATTTTAACAATAAGTACACCTAGACGTATTCATTAGGTTATTACATGTTTCTGGCCCTAAAAAGCCAAAGAAAGAAGAAAGAAATTAAAGATCAGTTAACAGCAACCACAATTAACATTGTCTATGAAAATTCCCATACGAATAAAACTGCGAATGCTAAATTCGTTAACGGACGGTCGGTGCAACCGACCCTAAGAGAGCTCTTGATTCAAACTTGCTTGTGAATATGCTATGCGCCAGCACAAGCTCTATTAATTGGCGACATTATCACCGCTACGTGATATGCTATTTCCGTTTTGAAAATGGAACTGAGCGACGGTTACGTTTGAAATGTCGTTGCGAAACGTCTAGACTTGCTCTTGTTTCTCTCCGAAGGTTGTGTGTGGGTTTCTTGCAAGTCTTGCAACTAGGCTTTCTTAAAGAATACACTTAATATCTCGTTGGTCTATTTGTAAAGTCGTTGGTAGCTGCTTGAATACAAATCACTTCGCTCCATCTGTATTTTGAAGGTTGAAACGTACTAAGACTTTATGTAAAGATAATATTTGTGCTGCTTTCTTAAGCTCAGTCAGATAAAAGTCCGTTTCATTCTTTCCTATTGAAAGGTTTCATTAATCCGCTGCAGGGTCGTGGAGAAACTTGTTTATGCCTTTGTTAGCGTCTTGGGTTCGATTCCCGCGTCGTGTCGCCGTTGTCAAACGATGCGTGCCCGATAAATCGCGACTCGACACCTCCGATAAAACAATGGGAGAAAGTTACCATCTCACGACAAAAATTGCGTTTTAAAGGGTTTCTGCAACGGTACTGTTTACTTTACAGGGCGCATTGCATGTAAGAGTTACTTTATGTTAATACACCCACTATATACAATGAGCAGTAAGTCCGATAAAATAAGAGGATAAAAATAAAGCGCTTAAATTTTATGCTTCATTACACCAAAGCCTAAGCTGTAAAGTTTTTTCATCAATTAAGTTACCATTCGAATATAGTGGAGCCATATAAAGATCCTATTAAATATGAACAAAAAAACAATCTTATCTAATCACTCAACGTCGCGTCGCGTGGTATTCCGTCATCCATAGTCCATAAAGTAGCTAATAAAGCAATAAAATTTTGAACGAAGAGCGACGAAAGTTCGAGCGAGCATTCGTGTCTCAGCGTAATAAAGCAATAATTGGTCCACACAGAACGTAGCAAACTATGTAACGAGATAGAATACTCTGCATCCACCGAATGCTCCTGCGAGTTCTTCAAACGACATCGCCGCAAGCAACCGGACAAATAAAAACACACCATCACTGCACTAGGACGTTACGAAGTTAAACATCTCCTAATCTGGTCACGTAACCAGTGATTAATACGCGCCGATGTGACCGGGTCCTCTGGATTCCTATTTAATTGTATCTGCTTTCATGCATCTCTCGTCTATGGGAGACATTATCGTTTCAATCGTTTCAAGTCAGACGATGCATTCTGCGCGCTTGGATTCCTCGCCAACATTATAATTAAGATTTCCTTTGGCGTAGCCGATAATCGGTGAATCATAGAGATAAGAAAATTAGCTATTAAATCAAAGACTTGCAATGCTCTTCCTTTTATGGAGTAGGACAAACATCTAATGTTTGCGACGATGTGTTTATTCATGTGGCCTAATTTGTTTAGAAACCTTAATAGTTATCAACCTCCTTCGGTTGTTCTTGAAACCCGGCCGTGTGCTGCGATTATTCAAATAAGCGTCGAGCATGCATATCGTGGCAGACGGCGGGTACCGTTGCTCCTACGTGATCCTAGCGCCTAGCGGCACTGACGCCCGTCATTACCCATCCATTAACTCAGTTTCAGGATGTGGCACACTTTCTCACTTGTAACCTATTCGCTATCGACCTACACCATGATGACGACGTAACGGGAAAATTCTCAAATTACTTCCAAATTCCTCAACGTAACATGCTGATCT
This sequence comes from Leguminivora glycinivorella, assembly GCF_023078275.1. Lineage (NCBI taxonomy): Eukaryota > Metazoa > Arthropoda > Insecta > Lepidoptera > Tortricidae > Leguminivora > Leguminivora glycinivorella. Next base: position 3,824,858 of record NC_062977.1, read on the forward strand.
CGTGTCAAAAACGATATTCAGGTCATTGACCGATGGTCCACTAATGTGCTTTTACTTTCATGCCACCAGTGACATCTCTCGATAAACCGCTCTTGGATTATCGGCATATTATGTTTAATTACAGTAAGTCTTTGCATTCACGTGAGAATAATCGAATAGATTACTGTTTACGCGTCGTAAAAGGCGTGAATAATTACTTGGGCGACGGAAAAAGCGGTCGGATTCCACGACTAAAACGCAAAGTTGTCCTGCACGGGTTGCAATGTTCATGTTTTTATTGAGGTAAAAAAAATATCTGTGGAAGGAAGCGGCAGGGTTCGGTTGGGGTTGGGAAGATGCTTGGGGCCTGCTGGCCGGGACTGCGGTGATGCGGTCCGTCAGTCTTGCCGTGCTCGGTGCGTACAGCGGTCGTGGAGGGGCGTAGCGCCGCGCGCTCGCGAGTCTTCTGTTGTTCGCGGCTAGCCGTCAAGAGCGCACGTGTTGCCGGCGAGTAATGCTCCGATTCTGACGCGTACACCTGTGACTGCGCAAATATTTGACGTGATGTGAAAGACCATTGTTGGTTCTGTAGTGTTTATCAAGAAGTCAAACCGATTGTGTTAACGTGCTTAGTTTTGTGTGCTTGTGTTGAAGGGATAAACTCTCGTGTTCTGAAGAATTTGTCGGTGCACGCGTTTCGGCGACAGCCAAAGCGTCCGAATCCACAGTTGGATGAACGCCAACATCCCCGCTGCTAAGGTGAGCGAAATCTGAACCCTCGAATGCAAATGTAAATTTACAGGAAACAGCTATAAAACTGATGTTTTTCAGGCTTATCTGCAGCTTTGCCGCTTATCGGGTCGTTCCGTTCCGCCTGCCTGATATTTATGTTATTAGTACGTCTCATTCATATTTTTGCTGCGAATTCACAGCATTATCGGACAGTTATGAATATTCCTGTTTACTGTTATTTATCATATTTATCCGGTTCAAAGGACCAAAAGCATTAAATAAACTTTAACTGACCAATCTAGTACTGCACTGTTAAAATATAATATCTAGATTTTTTTTTCTTTTCTTTTCTAAAAATGTATGTATGTGTTCAAGCTGCGTGACCCAACTAACAAAAATTAGTCTTATAGTGGCTTATAATGCCAAAAATAGTACTCTTATAATAACCTTGTAAACCCTTTACAAGAGGGCATTTGGGCACACCTTATATGGCCAAAAACCTTATATCCCCCTTGTAGTTGCTATATTATTAGCTTTCTTATCTTGTACGTGCTTTATTATGGCATGCAATAAGAAAGTTAACCTTATAATGGCAAGAAAAGTGCTTTTAAAAGGCTAATGTACTAATAAGAATCATATTTAAAGCTTTAATAAAGGCAATTATACTTGTAAGAATCATATTCAAAGCTTTAATAAGGGCAATAGCTCTTGTACACGTTTTGTGATCATCAGATATAAGGGAGTAAAACTCATAACGGCGAAACAGGATGCTGTTTTAAAAGTTTATTGTGCTTTTCGTAGTGATTTATGTGTACATCATCATCAAGTCATCCATTTTGCAAGTTAGTAAACGGTAAGTTAACTTTTACATATTACAATTATTTGCTTATTTATTATGAAAACTGTGTGGGAATCCAATTTCATGGTGAAATGTGATATAAAATGTGTTGTATTATTAATGCGCCCTTGTATTTCAACGGTTTTGTACTAAAAATGCGGTTAATTAATTTTGACATGTCTTGAGCAAGGCTGTTATAAGAGTAAAAGCAGTAAGCACATCATTTACAAATACTCTATAAGAGTAAAAACTTTATAATAGCCACCGGTGTTACTTAAGATTCGCCATTTTATATCTTTAGGGTTCCTTCTCACAATTAGTGAAATCCCGAACCTTACCATCTAGTTAAATATTTGTAACGGATACCAGTTAAAAATTCATAACGTTATAGTTAGAGAGCAGATTTCATGTAGCGATTTAAATATTAATATTATGAATATGACTCGCATACAATATTTATTATTTTTTCTACACACGAAAAAATGTATGGGAACATAAAAGTAAAACCCTTTTTGGATGCTTTTGTGAATATTGGGCAAAAATTATAATGATAATAAATAAAAATAAAAAAAAATTATATTTATTTATACTTATTTCTTTAATATTTCTTCTGTGCATTGCACAGTAAAAACTTCTATTATGGCTCAAAGAATATAAAAATGAAAATAATTCCCTTCTTATATATATTTAAATTGAAAGTCCATTATTTAGAATAAAATACTTTTTTTTTAAATGTAGTTTGTTGAAAAAATAACATTAATTTAATCTAATTATTCAGTGAAGTTTGTGGTGTGCGATGTAGGTAATAATAATAGATTATAAACCACATGACATGTATTTAAAAAATTGCACTAGTCATAGTAGTCATATCCATATTAATATTTAAATCGCTACCTGAAATCCGCTGTCTAGTTATCATGTACTTGGCGCAAACCTTTGAAATTGCATTTTTGTTCGAAAGACCGTTCTTTTTAAACCGGTATTTTGGGGAACGCTTTGATAAAGGTTTGGTTCGATTAACCGGAATAGAACAAAATAAAACCGTGTAGTCCGCAGCATGTCAGGTAATACTGATATTTTCAATATTTCATTAGGAAGTTATACCTAGAATTTTCAATTTAAAACAAACTTGTGCTTCGGAATATTTAATCTTCTGGTGCCTTATTTTATTACTTCCTATTGATTTATTGTAAATGCTGAGTCAAATACTCTATTTGATATTTATTAACTATTATGGTTATTGTTACAGAATCTGTGGATGAGATACATAGTCAGCCGTTTTTAGTGACGTGAAGATGACAACTCTTCTCCTCCTCTTAGTAAGTAAGTGCTATTGAAAACCACAGACGATTTCAGTACCGCCATCACAATGGACTTTGTGTCGATAACTATAAACAGCCTAGCCTAAGACTTCGAATAAATATTTTTTTTTTTTATTACAGATGAACTACAAAACGGCACATATTCTGATGGAGAAAATCAGTCACAATCATTACTTACACCCAAAAATAAGCCAGGAGTGGTGGATCAAAAAACATGCAAAATGGAAGAGGACGCAGGAAATAGTTTAGGTTGTAAGAAAATCACACCAAGCAAAGATGGCGCTGATAATTCAAAACAAGAAAACGAAAATCAATATATCTTTTGTGAATTTGATGAAGACCTCGATAAAAGAAACTACTTATTATTTTGGAAATTTACTGATAGGTTAATTACAATTTCTACCACCGTGTAGGCGCTCTGAAGAATATATTAATATTTTGAAGTATGTAGACTCATTGAAACAGCAACATCGTGAGCAATAGAACTGAAAATATTAATCTTATAAAGTTACTTGTATCGGTTTGGTTTCGTTGCACATAAATAAATATCTTAAAAACAGTGAGTTTGTCTTTATTTGTCCTCAATTTTAATCTGTCTTAGTCCCAAATGGACTACATATAAAATCGGTTTCTTCTTAAAATAGCCGAACATTGTATTCACTTATTCAGATCGTCCAACATTCACAATGATAATCCGCAATAAAAGATTTTTTTTTATTTCAGACCAAAGTCCATAAAGTAAGGAATACACTTTTGGAACTTATTCTAATAAAGTTAATCTTAAAAATTAATATTAGTAGGTACTGATGGATAAAAAAACTAAGTGCCTTGGTAATAGTCTCTTATACGCTCAGTTATGTATAATTGGCTACCTCCGAGTGCATGCTAGTCTGGTATACCCGGTGGACACTCTATTTAATAATGTAAACATTGTAAAACATGGAAACAATGGACCAGTTACATTTGCCCTCCAGTCGAGATCTGCCCCGCGGCCCCGCTGTATATACCTTAACATTTTTCACCGCAGAGCTACAGACACCTTAAATAAGAACAAAAAATATAATTATAGAGCTAAATCCAAACTCAATTCATCATTTAACGATATACCTGTATTACTGTCACTGCTGCTTGCCTGCATATTCTTATAATAATTATTCCATAATGGCATCCTCTACGGAACCACTAATCGATAAGTTGGGATCAGATTGTTCACATTCGCTGGATTTTCAAAATGACGAATCAAGTTTTATAAAAACTTTTAATACGACACTTTCAAGAATAATGCCTTTATAATTATTGTATAAGAGAAAATGTATTGCTTTAATTCTTTTAAACATTTTATAAAATGCTATAATTTGTTTGCTGGATAGACGTTTTATAATATGCTCCTATGAGGCATAAAGCATCATAGTTATCTTATGCATTACTTTTATAAGAATAATTGGCCATAACAAAAGCTTTTATAGTGCTTTGAATATTATACAGAGAAAAGGCATTTTAAATGGCTTCTATAAGAATACATATTTTTAAACCCTTATTGCAGTCATATAAATTGGACTTATTAACGTGTACATGGCCAAGTTATAAGAGTAAATGTACTATTGGCCAAATCCTCTTATAATGAGCTACTATAAGAGTAAATATTTTTAAACCCTTATTGCAGTCATATAATTTGGACTTATTAACGTGTACATGGCCAAGTTATAAGAGTAAATGTACTATTGGCCAAATCCTCTTATAATGAGCTACTATAAGAGTAAATATTTTTAAACCCTTATTGCAGTCATATAAATTGGACTTATTAACGTGTACATGGCCAAGTTATAAGAGTAAATGTACTATTGGCCAAATCCTCTTATAATGAGCTACTATAAGAGTAAATATTTTTAAACCCTTAAAGCAGTCATATAAATTTGACTTATTAACGTGTACATGGCCAAATTATAAGAGTAAATGTACTATTAGGCCAAATTCTCTTATAATGAGCCGCTATAAGGAACTCTGGCATAATGAATGCTATTTTAAAACTACTATGAGTGTTAAGCCCTTATAGATTGATTTTATAAGGATATTTTGTTTGTTGGGGAGTCTATTGTCTTAACTCTCAACAATTGTTTAATTGCCGCTCAATGATATATTATAGTTAAAGTACTTCTCATTCATATCATAACGGTAAATGGACTATAGTTAGAGTTAGATACCTACAAAAATTACAATGATGATTGAAATTTCAATCATTTCAACATTATACATACCTCTAGAACACGCATAGAACGAAGTCATTACCCAAGGCAGAGCCTTATCGCTGCAGAATCGTTTGCCTCGACACGCTATGTCGCTATTTCAGTTTTTTTTTTTTTTTTAAATTAACATCAAATACTAATAAGAAAAAAAGATACCAACTTTTAAAAAATACAATAAAATCATGATTGCACACATTATTTAGATCAGGCTCTGTTCTGAAGTTATCGCAATTAACAGATTGCAACATTCGCGTTTTTTTTCACACAGTAATAATCCTTAATCATTTTTGTGCTGTCTGAGTCAAGGTCAACATAGACGAAGTCTGTTATTATCTATGGCTCGTTATCTCTCAGTTTCAAGGGCACAGTTACAAACTACGAGTTTATCTCGGCGTTGTTTAACTCTTATTACTTATATATCAGCTTGTTAATCCGATACAAAGCGTTTAATTGTTTCGCTCAATGGACGTCAACATCGTACGATGTCGGATGATGCGACCTAAATACAAGTTCTGGGTAATGCTAATTATTAAATGTAATGAGCGAATTGACTGGCTTGGTATGGTCATGTGATGGGAAGGGATGAATGTCATGAAAGATGTTACGAATGAATTTGGAGGGAAGTAACGGAAGAGATACCAAGGAAAAGGTGGATGAACTGTGTAAAAGACGATATGAAACGAAAAGAAGTGAATGATGAGATGACGGGCGATAGAGAGGTATATAGATTTTATGAAGAGGAGAACGTGCTGCGCTGACCCCAAATGTCTGGGATAAGGACAGTCGAATGATGATATACCGTTTAATATTCAATCATCAAAATGCAATTGCCAATTTACAAAGATAATGTTTTTCAAACCTGATATCGAGAATATTACGATATGAAGAACAACGTTATTTTACAAATACCTAACGGGATTTCTTGATAGCTGAATTGCAGTTATAATATAAATGCCTAAATAGAATTTAAACCAAAACTCAATAACTGTGTCGGTTGGGTATGAGACTGTCTGCAATAAGGACCTTTTTATCGGAGTTTCTGTTAGAATTTCAGATATATATAAAACGCTATTGTACTCGAAACATCAGGATTTAAAAAATCTTTATTATTCTCTGCACTAAATGAATTGAATATGTATTGGTTCGAAATACCATAAATTTATTTGCTTAGTGATTTACAAACCACAAATACCTGTACACTCAGCAATTTCTCTTCCTTTAAAAAATATATCACCGCGATATTCATAAGAAATGGGATTAGCTAGAAACGGGAAAAAATATATCTATCTCTCTGTTGACAAATGATAACTCGTAACTCTTGCTGCCGATTAATTCTTATCAGCGATTCCGTCAGACAGCGCGCCGCGTACGTGACTCCCACAAGGGGCCTTTACCTCCCTGGTCACGTCTGACACACTCTCGAACAGGAGCTCCTAAGTCCAAAACAAACCCAACTATTAACGAGTATTTGCTTACATCACTAATACTGAAATACGCCGAGTGCCATCCTTATCTATCAAGTGTATGCATTTCTCTAGCTTCAGTAGCTTTAAACTCTCAAGTGCCGGCGCCACAGACTCAGGGAGTGCTTCAAAAAATCCAACCTCCCCGAAATACTAGATCTAACGTGACTGTCTACCCCTGATGGGTTTTTCGTCTTTGCGAATCGTCACTCATTCAATCGGAGGCGGTTGGCCTTTTGCCAGGACATCACGGATGCCAAGGTTTGATCCACTTTTACAATCGAGCTTGGGGCAGACACGAGTTGTATTTGCAGAATAAAATCGCGTCATTTGCAGTGGCAACGGTGCTTGACCCGGTGTCGGACGCCCATAACACTATATTTATTCTGTTCACATTGCAGTTGCGGTGAAAATAACTTGTTAGCGATTTTATGGTGACACATTACGCATCTGGGAGTTTTGGGCGTGCAAGTAAATCTGCAGACTGCAACCTTGCGGTGTATTTAGGTGCAGCCCCGTGTTCTGGCGCATTTCTCAGCGGTTGCAGCGAGCCGGCTCTCTCGGTGCTGGACTGAAATTAGTTTTACGAGTGACGGCCGCGGCTATGACGCGGGTGCTGCTCGCATCAAACGCGAGGCAACTCATTGTTACGTTTATTAATAGTTTCTATGCGCCGTTTACATTACACTCGTGTGTTATGCTGGTTCTCGTTTCGTTTTCGTAACCCCAGCCTGTATTTTGTAAGCGCATAATTACTCGCACCGTCTAAACAAAAATATTCTCCGACAGTTTCCGATTGGTCAACCGCGTCTTTTGTTAGTTCCGATTTGAAAAGAAATGCATTAAATGGTCTTCGGTCGTCGTCTTGCTAAATCAATATTGACACAATAGAAGAAGCTTCACGAATACGAAGTTCACATTGTGAACAAGGATTTTTATTGATGTCATGAGGCCAGCAGCTGTCGAACAATGCGCTCGCTCTACCAAAATAATGCTTAATTATTCATGTCATGTCGCCAAAAAACTGAAGCGAGAAATTCACGGCGACCGGGCTCGCCGGGCGACCTATTCAGGCTTGACTAATGGCACTAATTAGATACCGATTTGGTTGCACTTTCTGATCCCATATCGAGTCGCAATTTCGCTTAATCCGTGAATAGCCTTGTGTCAGTTTCAGTTTCGGCAAATCAATCTCCCAGCTTTACCACTTTCGGTTTGCGTTGAATAATTATTTGCAATTAATTCGTTTGCCGACTGACAAAAACTATTGAGGTCTCATTTGTTTTGGCTAAAGATTTAATGACTGTAAATATTGGTTAAGAGGTCGGTTATCGGTAAAAACGTCGAACCGACGACAATGCGCACAAGTTAAACAGACAACTTGGCGCTCCTCCGAATAAAATGCACTTAACATTTTAGTGTTGCATTGACACCAAAATGTCACGCAGTGTAGGGCCACGGGCCGGGCGAAAAAGTGGACAAGTGTGATGGTGCTAGAAAATCGGAACAAGACGGTTCGTAAAAGGAAGCAAGAACTGGTCGTTTACCATTGTCGAAGTTGAATAACGGTTCTCATGGGATAAAAAACCGTCCCAGTGTTTCCATCCTGCGTAATTGGCAGGTTTCATTCGGAATGCTGCCTGACGAACACATCCCAAAAGGACAGACAGTGTGCCATATAAGGCCAAACCGATACCCGTATTTTAAACTGTAATTTCAATTAGTCATCAACATAGAGAGGAAAATGCTAATTACTTACTTTAATGCCTTGTCTATTTTATTACTCCAAGGTATTACCTACGTTGGATGTGAACGAAATGACCGTTTTACTAGATTTATTACGATGCTTTAATAGACTAGATTTATTACTATAAATAAATTGATTTGTCAAATGATTTATGAAGGCAGAGTTATTTAGTAATCAGGTTTGCACCGTTGTCTAATATCCACGCCGATCGATCACAGACTAATAACTTTTTAAAAAGGTTTGAAAACGCGTCTAAATCCCTGTCGGTAATGGCGTCGTATCGCGGTCTAGATATTTAAATGTCGTGACATTTATGCCCCAGTCACTTAGGCGGCGTGTTTTAACGGTAAAGTTAATCATAATCCAGGTTCTCGGTAATAACAAGCTGTGGAGTGGAGCCCCTTAAACTGGGAATGTGTGTTAAACGCTTCTAAACCGCTTCCGAGAAAGTCTACCCTGGTTTCTATTACATACATGGTGAAAAAATGTTAAGGGTTTCTAGGCTACTTGACACTCGGCTCTAGTATTATAAATTTAAAGATCTAAACCTACGTACTCCGATGTATTCAAAATTGTTTAGTTTGTTGTATCAATAAAGTTTTATGTGAGAGATCATCAACCTAACGCGGGAACACATTAGAGCAGACGATTAGTGGTTTGTCGCGAACACACAAGCTGTTTGCACAATTGATTGTCTACTGTTATCGTTCTCACCATTCTCAGCTCGTAACTAACGCTCGCAACAATGTAAATAACATTCATCGAGCATTTGTGTAAGTTTACAAACACTCAACTTTCTTTTACTCCAGTCACTCAACATTAGGCTTGTCAATGCTCTTAGTTACTAGAAAGTGTAAGTTAAAGTTTACATTCGCCATTACATTCTAATGTTACTTTCGTTTTTTTGCCATGGTTTTTGATACGGCCGCGAGATTTTATATCGCGATTTTACAATGCAACGCAAAAAGCCGGCTAGTCCAGGTGAGCCGCACGAGCTCTTTTATGGTATCATTGAAAAAACGGCAGCTGGCCCTCCCCATATTAGTGCACTCACGGCGAAAGGTGTCGCAATCTGCACCGCCTTACTAGCATACGGGTAACCCTTGTAAATTAAGTCGAGCTGTAAGATCCTAAGGCAGAAATTAATTTACATGACACATCAACTCGGCCGATTAATTGCACGAGTGGCCTGTATCCGTTTCGGAATAGAGTATGTTTTCGTGTAGTGGTCTAGCGATGTTAGTGCTAAGCAATTAATTAAAAACACATAAAGATTTTTCTACGAACAGATTAGCTGCGAGAAAAGAGAGAAAATCGCTTTTTATGGGGCCGAGCGAACTTCGAGACCGCATTAGCGGAATTCTTGTTACTCTTGCGATGTCGCGATGGATGTTAGCGTTTGTTCGCGAATCGCTTTGCTTTATTGGACACAATGTTTATTAGCCCCTTCTGTAGCTGACATGTTTATAGACCATAAGTCACACACATCTAAATCACAAATCATCGCTTCCTCGATTGCTCATCGCACACCCACAGGCAGGGTTGGAGAAACTTGTGAAATATTGCAGTGCATCCATTATTCATTAATTAACCCAGTACTGCCGACTCCATATCTGGTGCTAGGCAGTGGTTGCGCTCATCACTTAGACGCAGGACATCTAACATTTCCGGAAGCTCTCGCAAGTCGTGTATCGGTTATTTGACACTAGTACTCGTAGTTAGCAATGAATACCGCAGTATCTCAGGGACTAAGTATTTCTAAATGGCAATGTGAAGCTCATTTTGCCTTCCGCATTCTGTGCTCTGTGAAGAAACCGCTTTTATTAACCAAATAATTCATTTTTTTGTTTAAATTCGCATTTCAGGTTTGTTATGCAAACTTACGAACAACAATATTATTCGTTCTAGAAATTTCACAAAACTTTTCCTCTTGAATGAGTCACTGTGTACTTACGTATCTACCACTCTTTGAATTTTAACAAAAAGTCCACCAAGGTTCTAGGAAATGCATGAAGATCATTACCGCGACACTCTGCCCCGATAAAGCAATTAGCGGTATCTCAAAATCAAATGCATTTGAAAATGAAAATGTCATTTAGAAAACTTAAGGTTAATTTAAGGTAAGGTTAATTTTATTTCGGATACCGCCAATTGCCTTATGAGGGAGTCTAGTAATGCGAATGTCATTTAGCGAATTCATCACGTCTCAAGACAAATATAGGATTTATGCTTTTGTTTTGAAACGTTTACGATGCTCTCGTGTTTTGTGACTAAAAGTGCATCTGTGCCAAAATACTTGGAGCTGACCTAAAATTAAACCAGTGTTAAATTCGCTGCACAAACACCTCTGTTGGTGTCGGGGAGGATAAATCAAGACGTTCCCTTAGTTAACTCCTGACTTTTGAACTCGAATACCACGAATCTACGGCCCGGCCGTGTCTTGTGTTCGAACGGCTCGGAACCGTGTAATGATCGCATGAACCGCAAACCCATTTATATCGATGTCGGTGGGTTGTCGTGTCGTGTTGGCTCCGTCGGTCACGACGGCGACACGACACTCTCACGACACTGGCAATTAACACGAGCGCAGCGGGGGGGTGAAACCCGTTGCTGGCTAACAGTGTTGACTTTGACATGGTTATGTTTTGCGACGGTGCTCTAATTTTGGAACTGTCCTTGGGCGACGCCGATGAGTCACAGTCTCACCACGTTTATGTTAGATATTTTATTGACAATTAATTACTGATCTTACCAATATGTTAATTAATTCTCCGTTACTTTTACGATATCTTTCTTAATTATATTGGTCATTAATTAGGAGTTTCACACCGAGACCGTTATATAATGTTGTTATTAATTTTAAGATATTACGTATAAAATGCACCAGAAACACCGATTTCTCTGATCTCTCTTATTTATGTAGATAATGAAATCTTCATTTCATATGTCTTCTTTTCATGTCCTTAAAGTAGATGTTCCTACATGGATCTTTAAGACACCTGAATTTCAGATTTTACATAGATTATTGCATTGCTTGTTAAAAGCTTGTATTTTAAGTACAAGTCAGCTAGACTAGTGTAGCTAGACCACAATGGATTTATAAGATTAGTCGCATGTCGCATGTATAGTCAGGCTCAAAAGTAAAAGCCTATACAATTCGTGTATGAGCCTTTAGCTTATTTTACACAAAAATATCTAAATCGGCTTAAACGAGCAACTGAAATCTAGCAGACAAGGTGGGGTCTTCGCCCTCGGTCAGCAAGTCTGACAGTGACGGCCAGTGACTGACCGGCTAGCGGCTGTCAATTCGATTCGGAAACATTATCGATCAATCAGTTGACGTCTAAGGTGAAATTTAGACCGCCAAGGCGAAGAAAAAGGAATTTCTATGTATACCATGACCTAATATCGAACGCCTCTTAATGATTTCGGAATAAAAAAAATGACATGAATGTTTAAAACTGGGTAGATTTTTGATCTTGACACTTTAGATAAGATGTACCCTTTATAGAACATAGCACCCGTACACAGAATCCCAATAAAGCAAAAGAGGTAACATAGCAACGTAATTGCAAAAGTAATCCTCGACTCTCTGGCGTTGCTCATATCCAGAAGAAGAAGAATGTCCCTGTGCAGCCAATGCACGTACCTTATCGACATCCATCATGGAAATTACAAACGATAACTCGTTATTGAAAACCGATGAAAGTCACGAGGTTCTCTACTCCCAATTATTCAATTCGCTGAATGTCGAGCCGATGACATGCGGGCTCCAAATGATACGGGACCATTTGAATAAACAAATTACCTATCCACTGCCGGCGTAGCCGAAATGGCAATCGTTCACGCTAGCTGGCGATCAAAACGAAGTCTGGCTCTGTCGCGCCACTACAGAAGAGCGATAGGCAGAGCTAGCTACGAAGAATAAGCGATTGTCAAGTTGGCTAGGGACTCATGTTGATTTATAACCCTAGCGCACGCCCGCGGCCTTGCCTATATTCATACAACAATACTGAATCAAGAACTTGGATGACTTCGTTTGAAATGTGACTTCTTGAGTTGTATATTTAGATTGCGTGCCTTATTGCTCTTCATTTTAAGATCGGTATTACTTAAGCTGTGTTGTCAATAGGTTTGTCCTTAAGCGAACCTTGATCCTCGATATTAATGCCTCAATAGGGCTTGCGTGCATTCTAATTTTATAATAAGTGAGTAATAAAAATATAACAAAATTACATCATCTAACCTACTGTGAAATTGTATTCCAAAAACCACGTCGAGTTATGCAGTTAACAGTCAAAGTAGTAACTTGACACCTGTCTCGTTGCAAGACGAACTGACTGCATGCACGTCCAAAGTTACGACAAACTCAGTCACAACATTACTAAAGTTTCATTTAATTAAACTTGTTTTATTAAGATGCTTCAACTTGATAATGTTACTAAGACCCTGCTGCTTTCTGATAAGATTTAGAATCTCCTGCATATGAATTTCTCCCCGAGCGACCCACTTTGCGCATGGGCATTAAAGTTCCTTTGGGTAATGAAATGAATAGAATGAATACAGAGTATGTTTGAATAGCTGTTTAGTTCATCAAGTCTTTTGAAACTAGCTTCTATGGTTTCATATTATATGAGAGTTGGATTTGCAACGTACTTGATTCGCAGTTTGTTCATTTTTATGTTAGGAATTGCTGCTTTGAGGAGCAATGAGTTTGAAAATTGAGTAAAATTTGTTTTTTTGCGATTTTGACCAAGCAACGCCTGATGTGGCTCGGTCAACATCAGAATCAACCTACAAGAGAGATATTATATACGTACCTATCTGAATAACATATTCTTGTAATGTATTCCTGTAATATTTTTTTTTTATATGAGTACTAGGAATTTAGAGCAAAGCTCTATCATATCCACAAATTGGACGCCGGGATGTCCCTTCGGGACATCCCGGGAAAATTCCTGTATTAGTGGCATGGAAGATAGTAAATGACATGGACCGTGGTTTTGAAGATATACTAATTTTGATAGTAAAGCTTTTCATTTGATCACACCTTACTTACTATTACATAGATAAAATGTTTCTGCCACTTAGTCAAGTATTAACGCCACGTCAAACCCACACACTGGACGTTCTTGGACGCTCTCCAAACTTTCAAGGACGTACGAAAACCATGGCAAAAATGGATTATCGCTGGCACGGATTCCCCACTTACATTATATCTTAAGAAGAATAAGTACCTCTCAAAGTACAACACGTTTTAGATGAACAGGTCTTAGCAAATGTAATCCGCTTCCCCGAAACGGTCGTCAACCTTTGGCGACGCAAAAAATGTTCCGTTTTAACCGCATTGCAATTATTCGCGCCTACATCGGGGTAAATTACGCGCCTCGATCCTAAACGCACAGTTTTAGATAGTTGTTTGAACATGTTCGAGATGTTGATCAGAACATTTTTTGTACCCACTTTGTAACATTTGATTGATGACACGTTAGTGCCAATATGTTAATCACCTGAGAATTCATATTACTTTTTAAACAGAAACCTTTTTTGTTCAAGCAACATGTTGAGTCACAATGAAGGCTGTTCAGAGATAGTAAAATTGTATGCACTCCCTGGTCGATGTAAAAAACATACACGCTTGCCCTTTGAATTGGTGATGCGGATCTTTCTTTTTTTCGCTTTTTAAATTGTAGCTATTCACTTCGCTCTCGCTCCTTTTGGAAGTTGTGCTTATTTGAATGCTGGATGCTGAATTCGCCTATTTTTGTTGGAGGTACAGACAGTGATGCATGTCCTAACAAAAAGATTAAAGTGGTTTGGGCTTTTATTTTATGAAAATGTTTTGTTAGGTACTAGTTTCTATTTCGTCTTCACTCTTCTAGGACAATCTTACTGTCAGATGATACGTTGTGTTTTATTTTATCTTTTTCTATAAACGCCAGGCGCCAGTATGTTTTCAAAACATATCAATCATTTTTATCGGCTCTTGCGACTTGTTATGAGAAAATGTTTTTATCATCGGCGCTTATAAAATTATATACTTTGCAAATCCATACAAAGATAAGTGCCGTTTTGTCATTTAAGAATAATTAGTTTATTTTTAAAAGAAAAACTCTGGTTAACAATTAACATTGTTCGATATTGTACGGCTCCACATTAGGTTATGTCTGTCACGTACCTTTATACAAATAAGTACCTAACTACCTTACCTACTGATAGATAAGATGTAATTGTGAGCGTTTAACAATAAGCTACACTTATCAGTTGATAAGATATTATCGAACAATCAGAAATATTAGTTCGTAGAACTTTTTACATAAATACACGAGTATGTAAAGTGTATCTTCCAAATAACGTAATTTTGAGTTCCTATACTTGAAATATATTATGCAATAATATTACTTAGTTGCTTATATTTTTTCACTCTCGTCATTATGTCATTAAAGTAACCGAGGCGTCACTTTATTCCTCCAATTTGTGAGTTTAAAATGGAACAATTGTCGAGCGAGTGAGGTTATTATCTCATCATAATATGTAGGTGAGTGCTCCGTGGACGCGATTCCTCTGCTCGCCGGAGGCAGGTCACGGCTCCTGAGGCCGCCAGACTGATAGTGATGGGTACTGAGAATTTTTGAGGTTAGGAATAAATTGATTCAAAGTGCTGGTGCGCGATTGGCACTAAACGTCTAATTTCAATTTAAAAAGATGTTATTCGGCGTATCTAACACGCCACTATCGGCATGTCATCCTGATCCATCATTGGCACCTTCATCGTAATTACAATCATTGTCATATTAAACGGCATCTACTCAAATAGATGCCAATGATTGGTTATTTTTAATGACAATACACTGGTCAGTAAGTTTTCACTGACCACTAGTCACTCTAGTCAGTGACCATATTTAAATGGCTTACTTGACTTAGTATAGTGAGAGTTACTAAACTGTTACGTGGACAAGTACAAAGCGTTATTGTCAAGGTAAATTTTCCACGGAGTAATCAGTTACGTTTGTTTGACGTCACCTTCACTAAACAGTTACGAAACTGCGCTCATCACTTGTTTTCATTAATAGACAATTGTTTATTTTTCGTTATCTTCACCCGTAGTACTACACTGTTTGAGCTACGGATAAACATGCACGTAGGTAAGGCAGAGTGTTATGATTCAACAAACCTAGTTCTGTTTACATCGACTTTAAGGTTTTGCGGTTAGCTAAGTCATTCAATGGATATTGGTTACGATTTCACCACTAAAATTTGTCAACATATCATCCATACTAATATTATAAATGGGAAAGTGTGTGTCTGTTTGTTTGTCCGTCTTTCACGGCAAAACGGAGCGACGAATTAACGTGATTTTTTAAGTGGAGATAGTTGAAAACTTGAAATGATGGCGATTGACATAGGCAACTTTTTGTCTCTTTCTAACCCCCCACTTCCCTAAAATGGGGGGTGGAAGTTCGTGGAGCATTCCAAAATTTTCGAACTTAACGCGAGTGAAGCCGCAGGCGAAAGCTAGTATAGTATATGTATATGTCGCAGGGAAATGGTCAAAACAGAGATTTCATCAAATCTCTAAGGGATTTGATCAAATCACGCAGTATGTCAAAATGGCGAATCCATTTCATCATTTCTCTAGAAAATTTCAGTCATTTGACTAAATCCCTGACTCTGTTTAGTGAAATCACAAAATCGGCCAATAGACACGCCACGTTTTGTCATTTCACTAGATTTGTTTAGGGATTTGACAAAATCGCTGAACCACGACAGTGAGTTGACGAAACGAACTCAAAAAGTCAACTAGTTTTAACATTTCCCTAAACAAATTTAGGGAAATGATAAAGTCTCAACTGGTGATTTGATCAAATGTCTGAACCGGTTTCGTGAAATGACAAAGCCAAGAATCTAATATATCCAATTAGATTTATTAGACCCTTGCCTTTGTCACTTGATTTGATTGAATCCTTAACTAGATTAGTGAGATGGTAAAATTGAATCCGTTTTTAAGAGTTTTTGGTTTTCTATAAATAAGAAAAAAAAATAGAAAAAGTTTAGAAACAAAGCTAAAAATGTTTCATTTTAAATTATTTTCGTATTTATTGAAACATTTTGTCTTTTCACTGAACTTGTTTAGCGAAATGATAAAACTAGTTGACTTTATAAACTCGTTTCGTCAACTTACTGACGTGGTTCAGGGATTTTATCAAATCCCTAAACAAATCTAGTGAAATGACAAAACGTGGCGTGTCTATTGGTCGATTTTGTGATTTCACTAAACAGAGTAAGGGATTTAGTCAAATGACTGAAATTTTCTAGAGAAATGATAAAATGGATTCGCCATTTTGACATCCTGCGTGATTTGATCATATCCCTTAGTGATTTGATGAAATCTCTGTTTTGCCCATTTCCCTGCGACATATACACTAACGTCACTAACACTTAACAATATGTATTTGAGTCTAACGAGTTACCTACATGTAAGATTTGAGGTTGGTACCTCATATTTACAGTTAGTCAACATTAACCACAGCACTACGCCACGACATTGTTGGCACTTGCTCGATCTGACTCACTGTCTGTTTATGTCCAATCCGATAAACAATTCGATAACTTTCTATAGTAGACAGACTTTATCGATCTAACCTCGTGATTACTGGAGCGCAACCTTACGTTATTACCAAATGATATGTCACATTATTTGTTCATATCTATGATATGAATCACATCACTTTCAAGGTTGCTTAGGTAAATGAGAGTACTCATATCAAAAGTTATTGCTTTTGGTATTTCGTAGATAAGAATCACATACGTTATAGTTATAGTCAATTGGTCTTGTTTGTTATCATTAAATGTCAAAGGTTACTTAAACTTTTGCGTTTGATTATTTTTTTTAAGTAGATACGCTGCGCTCAAAAACTCGAATAGTTGACATAGGGGAAAAGACCGCCAGGCTGAAGTGGGACTGGGCAGGCCACGTCCGCCGCATGCATCAGGCAGGATAGGTGGACTAATATAACCACCAAATGGATGCCGACAAAGAAGCGGGGACATGGCAGGCCTAGGCGAAGATGGCGGGACGACTTGGACACTTTTATGAGTGACTGGCCGAAAAAAGCACATCAGAGTTGTGGAAATCAAGGGGAGAGGCCTTTGCCCAGCAGTGGGACCCTATAACGGGCTAATTAAAAAAAAAACAGATACGTGTTAAAACTGTCAAAAGTATAAAAGCAATTTTGAAAAACTTCGGTGCTCTGTTGGTTAAGACAACTTGGAACCTTTTCTATACGTCAAATCTAGCCTCTAGCTTCCATTTTTCCTTTATTTACAAAAAAATCTTTCGTTATTAGTTTAAAAGCTTGTAAAGTTCTTAAGGGAATATTTGTGAGTGAGCCGGAGACCCACTTGTCGAAGTAGGATAAATATTTGAGCTTCAACCGCCACTGACGACCATTGAAGTCGATTAGGGCCATTGCCATCGCTCACTGACCCAAAGAATTGGCTGCATTTCTGTACTTACCTACATTTAAAGTGACCCAAACATAGTATACATTGCGTAGGGTACATATTAGTATTTTTGTAAATTGTAGATTTTTAAATGCCTGAAGAATGAAATTTACTTTTTAGCGTTATTAATCTGGTGCTTCTTGTTAGGCCAAATCTGTCAATAGAGACCACCCAAAAAAATTTAATAAAAATAAAGATACAAACTAAGAAATCTACTTCTAAGTATGTACTTACGTAAATAATAATAATACAAGTAAGGTGCACCGGGGCAAATCTCTTTAATAATGCAAACATTGTAAAACTGGGAAAAAATGGACCATTCCTTAACACACTACTTACTTAACACAGCAAAAGGGAATGTACAAGTTTCTAATGGGGTGGCAACGCGCATGTGACACTGTTTGAGTTGCAGGCGTCCATAGGTTACGGTGACCGCTTTACATCAGGCGGGCCGTGTACTTGTTTGCCACCGACGTAGTATAAAAAAAAAAAATTACATTTGCCCCCCAGTCGAGATTTTGCCCCCATGTAGGTAATGTACAGACCTTACCTACATGTTAAATTCCGATCGGCCCTTTGGTTGTACAGCAGCAACGCAGTCATGCAGCAAAGATCTGTGGCTAATAATGATGGTGAATAATCTCACCCAAAAAAATGGACTAATATTGTAGCAAGCCTTTACATTTGATTCGGACACTTAGAATTTAATTTATATATAAACTGAACCCATTGTTCTTGAACGTACACTAGTTTTGAAGGCAGCTAACAGTGGCACGGTTACAGTTAGTACAGGATGCGGTTTAATTGCATGCGGATCACGCTTCCGCTGCGCCGGCGCACCGATTAGTGGCCAGAGTGTTCAGCGGGGAATCGAACCCGGAACACGACATCGACTACTTGAAACTGAAGTGAACTAAAATCCTAACCAGGAGCATACCATTAAATTATATACCCTTGTGCACGAACACGATATTTCTGATAATTGGGTGTAGGTAGTTTCGTTTTGTCACATATACAATCGTCAATATATGCACAGAAATGAAATTGTTTCTGCTAAACAACGAATAAAAAAGTCATAACACAGAAATAAAATGCATTATGTACTGGACAGCCCGTGGGATGCTCCATCAATGCATTGGGACCTAGAGCATTATCTTCAGTCACTTCAGTCAGGGAAATGTACAATTAAAAAACACATCAGGTGCATTTAAAAATATTGCATAAGGAAATCAATAAAATTCCCAACCGAAAGTGCTCACCCCTTTTTTTAAAGCTATATTCCGATTGTTATGTTAATTCAAAAGCAAATCGAACATTTCCCCTTTCCCCTCCCGTTGCAATAAATTGCGTCGTCCGTAATGTTCGATATTAAAACTGCATCTCTCTTTATACACGTTAAAAAGTTACATTTGCAGAGCGAAATTTAAAATGTAATAATCCCTTTAACACAATTTAGCCTAATTAATTGAAATACGGTTGTACTCACGTTATTATATCGCTATTGCTGCGACATGTTTCGGGCCAATTCGGAGGCCCCTCTTCAGGCGTATAGGAGTTCACGCGACGGCTAGACTCACCGTCTAGACCGTATTTCAATTAATTATTTGAATATGTCTCACGGAAGTTTAACGTGTACAATTTAGCCTGTAAGACAAAGCAAAGAAGGCTCAATATTAGTTGTGTAAGACTTACGAGCGTGCAACATTTTTCCGTTACAAAGTCTACAGAGGCATAGCAGAATCCCTCTCACGGCAAAGAAGGTATTATAATATTGGTTTTACCTATGTCGATACGCCCTTTTGGAATAAATGTAAAGTTTCGAAATAGGATTTAAATAAAGGGTTGCCTATCCTAGCCATACAGGGTGTCAATTTATTGCCTATTACATTACAATGGCGAAGGAGAATTTATAACGTGGTAACGTCCGCTGGGCCCTTTACGGGCTTGTAATGTGATTTTATAAATCCGGTATTTCAGAGCTGTCGGCGAGGATCAGCTTAAATCATTTTTATTGTAATATTATACAATAACTTGTTGATTTGTTTACTCCAAACAGCTTTGGATATCCTCGTACCTTTTTTACGTATAATCTTCTAGATATAATATTGTCTTCGGTTACCGCGATAGTTACTCATGAAATAAAACTATGGAAACGGATTAAATCGCGTATAATGAATTTAGATAGTTAACCATAATAATTATAATATCCTTTTTATAATAATCCGTTGTCAAAACTAAGAATGAGAGAATACTCTTTCAATAGAACTAGACCTAATCTAAAAAGCCGCTAACCTTTGTGGGCCCCATCCGTACTGACAATGCCATCAGGCGGAGACATTATACCGAATTTTTTGTCGCCTATTTATTTTTAATGTCAATGGCCGCGACTAGACATAAAAACCAGTACCTACCATCTTTACCACAGCATCTTATCTCCCATCTATCGCTCAGAGATAACACATTGTACCTCCAATACAATAACAACCCAGGAGGCCCCCTAAACCAGAGGCCGGAGGGCGGAGGGCCAAAGGGTCGCCACGCGTGCCCGGCACGTGTGTGCAGCGTGTGCTTTATGTGCAACTGATGTGTTTATTAGTGTGCGGAAAATGTGATGCAGATTCTGTGTGAGCGGTTCGTTCCGTGAGAATGAGCTGGGTTTGGGATGAATGAAATGCGGAATCAATGAACTGAGAATCAGAATTTACGATTAGTGCAATTGCATTTTGTGAAATTAAATGCTTCGGTTCACCAACGTTGATCAATTGATCAAATATAATGATTTTGTAAGCAGTGTAATCAAATTAAACACATTCCTCTACATATTTTTTTATTTATTTATTAAAAACAAGAAGTACAACATAATGACAATATTGACAATGCTATGCTCCACAAAACTTAGTTTGATTGTGGAGTCGTTTCAGTATCTTTTTATGAATCTGTACAAAATGAACCGTACAGATACAGTCTACCAATTAGAATCTTAGGCCACTCTAGAACCCTGTCGTATTGAAACCGTGCTTTATTTGCTATAGAAGTCAGTTTGACTTTTACTGTGGGGTTCTACAGTGGCCTAGGATTCAGATTGGTTGACTGTACTCATTACGAGAATACTGCTGAACAGTATGTTCGGAACTATCTAGTCTGGGTAGTTACCTACTTACGCAGACGTTGTAAAGGTTACGTCCAATTGACCCAGATACGTTGAATAATTTTCCCACTAAAAATATAACGCGAAGCAATGACACTTCGACCAGCGATGATTAATTTCGTCACCTCATTGTTGTAGACCATAAAGCGTAACCCAGCCTCTTATTCAATCGTTCTAGACACGACAGCAGTCCCCCTCTCTCCCGCTGTGAGTGACAAAGACAGTGAATCAGGGGCGATTCGTGGGTCAATTGTTTTGTGCAACGGCTTTATTGGAAATAAAAAGTGGAATAAAATATTCTGGTGCCCTGGTTTCAAAGAAGCGTACGCGGTATTTATACAGGGCGACGCTTGAAACGAGGTCAGAAATGAAGAATTAGTATAGACAATACCGTTAAGTTTTTAGGTTAATTCCTACTGCTTACTTCTGAGGATTAGGTATATGGATTTTACTCCCTGGACCCTGTCCTCCTGGACCTCGATCCTGTAAGTAAGATCCTGTAAGTAGAAATGTGCCACAAAACAAAACTCACCAATATAACGGGCGTAGTGCATAGTGTGCTATTTAGTTCGATAAACTTTATCGTATCGGTGCCTCCCTATCGCACTTACAAATATTGCGAAAAGGACGACCTGACATTGTATCGTTTATCGCGCGAACATGCTTGCCTGCTAGGATTAAAATAGAGATCGCAAAGATGTGTTTTCTATGTTATATTTATTATGTTCTATTTTGTTCTAACTGTTATATTAAAAATGGCAAGTTGCTAATAGTCAGCAAAAAACGATTCCTTTAATCACCCTGTTTTGACTGTTTGGTCTTTACGCCATTTTTATTCCGACTGTTGCTATTATGCACCGGTTCAGCGCATGCGTATTGTGCATTGTGCGCGAGGGCGGAGATCAGACGCTCCCCTGATGCGTCTAGTAGGGTTGCCATAGATACGCGGATGACAAGCGGGACAACTTTTTTACGCGACTGGAGGGCAAAATAGACATTTTGCCAGTGGTTGGCTAAATACCTAGTCGAAAGGGACAGTGTCATGCATTAGAAAGGAATAACAGGATTCGATCCCGTGTGCTGTTAAACTTGGTTATTGTAGGATGTATCCTTACTGTACGTTAGACTGATTATTCTGTACTTTCAGCATGACGGTCGTTCGAACAGTAATAGAATATGTAGTTTGCTCTACTGTACTTCGAAGAGTATCTTAGTAATCAATGCTCTGGATATTCGTTACTACCCGCCGATCCGTGCGCCCGGCCCCTTAGCCCCGGCGGTGCTAATAGACGGAGAGCTGGCAGGATTTTGGAGTAGGTCCTTGAGGCAACCTGGAAAGGTGCTCAGATGCTTCTCTGATCATAGCCAACATCAGGTCTGCAAGTCTGGCAGCTGGGGAGCGGGGCTTTATCGAGCTATGAATTTTTAAAGATTTAATTTTTTGAGGCCCAAAAAAGGTGTTTGAGGCAACCTGGAATTATTAAAAAGTGAAAATAGAGTTCCTCAGAAGTCGCATAGTATTTATGCCAGATCATTTGGCCGGGTCCTTCACCGTGCCAGAACGGTACAAAGTGGTAAAAAAAAAAATTCCAAAAAAGGTTCTTGAGGCAGTCTGTCATTTTTACCAGTGAAAGATGAGGGTCTAAATAGCCATGGAAAAATAATGCCATGACATGAGGTGGGGTCCGTACCCTGCCATTCGATCTTGAAAGTCATTTTTTTAGTTTTTCGTAAATAACTCGTAAACGGTGGCCCACAGCAAAAAAATATGTTAAACAGAAAATATCTACATAAAATTTCCTACAAGAAAGGTTATGTACGTTTTTTCGATAGGATCAATATATAAACGGATAATTTAGTAAGAAAGTTTTTTTTAATCGATTACATGCTCCGTTTTTCGTCAATACCTCGTAAACGGTGGCCCACAGCAAAAAATTATGTTAAACAGAAAATATCTACATAAAATTTCCTATAAGAAAGGTTATATAACTTTTTTCGCTAGGATCAATTTTTTAGTTGGAAAGTATTTTTAAATAAATATTTGAGCCGTTTTTTGTTGATAACTCAAAAACGGTGGCTCACAGGCAAAAATAATGTTAGACAGAATTAATCTACATAATATTTTCTACAAGAAAGGTTCTATAAGATTTTTCACTAGGATCAATATCTTAGTTGGAAAGTATTTTTGAATAGATTTCATGGGCCGTTTTTTGTTAATAACTCGAAATCGGTGGCTTACAGCCAAAACTAATGTTTCACAGAATTAATCTTCATAATATTTTCTACAAGAAAGATTCTATAATATTTTTCGCTAGGATCAATATTTTAGTTGGAAAGTATTTTTCCAACTTCCCGGACCGCCGGCGAGTCGATCAGGGACGCTCCGGGCCTTAGGCCCTACGCGGAGCTCGGCCTTCGGCCTTCGCTCGGCTCCGAAGCTCCACCGTCGGGCCTTCGGTAATAAAATGATATAAAATTTTTTTGAAAAATGCTACAAATGTGAAAAAAATTTCCACTTTTTTTGTATGGCAACTTTTAAACCGTAAGAGATAGCCGGGGGGTGCTCGATCAAATGTCATACAGGAGCCCGAGTACAAAAAAGTTGCATCAAAAAAATTCAAAATGGCCGACTTTTTTTTTCAAGTTGGTCCGAGCGCGCTGAAATTTTGCATGCGGAAAGGTATGGGCCCCTAGAATACAAATGTCAAAAATTTTTTATCGAAAATCCAAGATGGCCGCCGTTATGGCAAAATAATTTTTTCTAGTATTTTCGCGAGCCCGAAGGGCGAGCTTCAGGGTGGGAGGCCTAAGGCCGACCCCGCGGAGGGCCGCAGGAACGGAGCTCACCTTTAGGCTCCCACCCGGGCCAAATCCAAGTAATTTCACTGCGGGCATAAAGTGCTCCCATACAATTTCCTTACAAAAGTGTCTTAAACAAGCGTAACCGGCGGGCCGAAGGCCCGACGGTGGAGCTTCGGAGCCGAGCGAAGGCCGAAGGCCGAGCTCCGCGTAGGGCCTAAGGCCCGGAGCGTCCCTGATCGACTCGCCGGCGGTCCGGGAAGTTGGAAAAATACTTTCCAACTAAAATATTGATCCTAGCGAAAAATATTATAGAATCTTTCTTGTAGAAAATATTATGAAGATTAATTCTGTGAAACATTAGTTTTGGCTGTAAGCCACCGATTTCGAGTTATTAACAAAAAACGGCCCATGAAATCTATTCAAAAATACTTTCCAACTAAAATATTGATCCTAGTGAAAAATCTTATAGAACCTTTCTTGTAGAAAATATTATGTAGATTAATTCTGTCTAACATTATTTTTGCCTGTGAGCCACCGTTTTTGAGTTATCAACAAAAAACGGCTCAAATATTTATTTAAAAATACTTTCCAACTAAAAAATTGATCCTAGCGAAAAAAGTTATATAACCTTTCTTATAGGAAATTTTATGTAGATATTTTCTGTTTAACATAATTTTTTGCTGTGGGCCACCGTTTACGAGGTATTGACGAAAAACGGAGCATGTAATCGATTAAAAAAAACTTTCTTACTAAATTATCCGTTTATATATTGATCCTATCGAAAAAACGTACATAACCTTTCTTGTAGGAAATTTTATGTAGATATTTTCTGTTTAACATATTTTTTTGCTGTGGGCCACCGTTTACGAGTTATTTACGAAAAACTAAAAAAATGACTTTCAAGATCGAATGGCAGGGTACGGACCCCACCTCATGTCAAATCGAAAAGATGGACTCGCACCACCAAGTAGATGCGATATACTTCGATTTCAAAAAGGCATTCGACTTGGTCGACAATGACGTACTACTGCAGAAATTTGCAGCACTCGGTTTCACCCCAAAGCTCTTGTCGTTGTTTGCTAATTACTTGAAAGATCGTAGCCAATACGTGCAAATGTCGAACTTCCGGTCTAGAGAATATTATACGCGTTCGGGAGTTAGCCAGGGGAGCAACTTGGGTCCGACACAGTTTCTTATTATGGTAAACGACCTTTGCAGTAGTATTGTTGGGGCGCATTTTCTCCTCTTTGCTGACGATCTCAAGTTAATGTTGCCAATAGATAGTTCCTTGGACTGCGACTTTCTCCAGCAGATGGTGGATACAGTGTCACGGTGGAGCGCTAAGAACAAGCTGGAGCTTAACGCTAAGAAATGTAAAGCCATCACATTTACTAGGTCAAAAAACCCGATCACAGCGAGCTACCATCTTTCTGGCGTTCCGCTGGAGCACGTTTCCGCCATCCAAGATCTTGGTATTGGGTTGGATACTAAGCTCAACATGCACGATCACATCATAAGCATTTGCAAGAAGCCTAACAAGACGTTAGATTTTATCATGAGAACAGCCGCACAATTCAGTGACGTGAAAATTGCCCTACTATTGTATAATGCGTATGTCAGAAGCAAATTAGAGTATAATGCGATATAAACGCGTATAAACGCCCATCTGCTCGCAAGAATATCAACATTAGGTGCCACGTCTAAAAACTCATTCACTATTTGCAGTGCACGAACTAGCGGTTACTTGCGGCAAAACACGGTTCGAGCGGCCGGCACCGCCAGTAGGGGTGCCTACATTCACGAAAAGCATATTTCGTCACAGAGAGAACAAATAGACGGACCAGCTGGGATACTAAAACCGGGCAATCTGACTCCCCCTTCAAAATACCACATGCAACAGACATCAGCACGACATTACGCCTAACTTCTAACGAGAAGAAACCCAACGTCCCCAAAAGGAATTTTGTTGGGTACAAGAATCGGTAATACCCGTACATTTTTTTATAAAAGAAACGCAAAAATGTTTTTTGGACCTTTTCGAGCAGCAGGATGTAGGGCGCTTCATGGGGATTCCAAACGGCTGAGGCTGTCTCAAGCTTACTTCTCACCAGGGTAGTATAAAGAAGCTTTATGTCCCTGGGATTGTCAAATTCTTTGGCGTTGCGGACAACAAACCCAAGCCTGCGGTAACAGTCTGCAGCAAGCATTGTCATGTGCTCATGAAAGTTAAGGTGGGAATCTAAAACATAACCGCACAGTTGTCAACATTGAACTGAAGTTTCAGAAGTTTGTTTACAAGACTCAATTCATAAACCCGATCAATATCACTTTGTAAAGATTGTAAGTCAGAATCTTCCTGGACCCTGTAAATTAGTTTCAGGTCGTCAGCATAGAGTAGGCATTGCGCATGCTTAGGCACCAAGGCAAGATCATTGACCATAACACCAAAGAGCAGAGGACCCAGAATAGAGCCCTGACTGACCCCGGAACGGGTGGGGTAGGCACTCGACACAAAGCATCTGTGCTGCACATATTGCCGTCTATCACGTAGATAACTAGCAAAAAGGCAAAGCAGTTTAGGCGAGAAACCAATGCTGCATAATTTGCTTAAGAGTACGTCGTTATCTACGCGATCAAAGGCTTTTTTTAAATCAAAGTACAGCACGTCCACCTGCATCCCTCTATCTAAGTAGCGCGAAACGGAATCAACCAAGGTTAAGAGGCCTTATTCTTAAAGAAGACCGTTTTTTGCAAAATGTAACATTTTTCATTCAAAACTATAATGAAACTATACTTAAGTGATTATTAAAAAACTGATAATGTTTCTAAAAGAACATATCTTAAGCTAGTTAATCATAATATAATATTTTAAAATATGTTTTTTATACTTAAAACAAATCAGTTTTTTCGGTAGACGTTTTCAAATTTCGTAGTGGGATCACTCGTTTAGAATCGTGATTGTGCTGTTAAATATGTTATTTGGGGTAATAAATGATCACAAATCACAATCCTATTTGTTATATCCAGCACGGGAAGCATGGTCGCGCGATAGACGAAAAAATATCAGGCCGTCCGGATATCGGACTTACAATTAGTGCGATGGACGGCCTGCTATTTTATCGTCTATCGCGCGACCATGCTCCCCGTGCTGTACGAGGTAATCATAGTTTGACATTTTAAGATTTATTTGAAATGGTGGATAAATAACCTTCCGTATCTTCCCCATTTTTTCGATAAAAAGAGGTTTACATTATGTATTTTTCCTGCGATTCCTGCATTTATTGTAACTCTTAAATAATATTATCCTAAACTAGAACTTCTTGTTGACATATAAGAAAAAAATTATACATATAGGACATACCTTTCTGTCGACAGACATTTTTTTAAAGCACCTAAAATTCGAATAAAATACACTGTTGATTCGGGCCCGCTCAGTCTGCGCCGAGCGCTCGTAGACAACGGACTTGCGTTCGATCGTCCGGCGCTCCTTGCTTTCGTAAGTAGCTAGATAGTTCCGAGAAATGCTGTATACTGCGACTTAACAAATCTTGATCCCGTGGGTGGCAAACAGGCATACGGTCTTATATATATAGCTGCAACCCCACTGATTTCTAACCTCTCCCTATATCTGGAGAACGGCTAAACCGATTTCGACGGTCGAAGTGTCTTTGTATAGAGGGAGCGGGGAGACGTGTGGGAAAAATATTGAATTTGGTCTGCGACTCTTGGGTCAAAAAATGTTGGACGGCCTGGCTAAACGGGGGGAGATATTGGGGGGGTGCTCGACCAAATGTCATAGAAGACCCTGGGTAGTTTTTGAAGCCGCCATTTTTTTTTTCAAAATGGCCGACTTTTTTTTTGTCGATTTTTCAAGTTTATCCTAGAGTACTCAGATTTTGGTCATAGAATCTCTCTAGGGTATTTTTTTCCGTTTCGCGCTACTTAGATAGAGGGATGCAGGTGGACGTGCTGTACTTTGATTTAAAAAAAGCCTTTGATCGCGTAGATAACGACGTACTCTTAAGCAAATTATGCAGCATTGGTTTCTCGCCTAAACTGCTTTGCCTTTTTGCTAGTTATCTACGTGATAGACGGCAATATGTGCAGCACAGATGCTTTGTGTCGAGTGCCTACCCCACCCGTTCCGGGGTCAGTCAGGGCTCTATTCTGGGTCCTCTGCTCTTTGGTGTTATGGTCAATGATCTTGCCTTGGTGCCTAAGCATGCGCAATGCCTACTCTATGCTGACGACCTGAAACTAATTTACAGGGTCCAGGAAGATTCTGACTTACAATCTTTACAAAGTGATATATATTGATCGGGTTTATGAATTGAGTCTTGTAAACAAACTTCTGAAACTTCAGTTCAATGTTGACAACTGTGCGGTTATGTTTTAGATTCCCACCTTAACTTTCATGAGCACATGACAATGCTTGCTGCAGACTGTTACCGCAGGCTTGGGTTTGTTGTCCGCAACGCCAAAGAATTTGACAATCCCAGGGACATAAAGCTTCTTTATACTACCCTGGTGAGAAGTAAGCTTGAGACAGCCTCAGCCGTTTGGAATCCCCATGAAGCGCCCTACATCCTGCTGCTCGAAAAGGTCCAAAAAACATTTTTGCGTTTCTTTTATAAAAAAATGTACGGGTATTACCGATTCTTGTACCCAACAAAATTCCTTTTGGGGACGTTGGGTTTCTTCTCGTTAGAAGTTAGGCGTAATGTCGTGCTGATGTCTGTTGCATGTGGTATTTTGAAGGGGAGTCAGATTGCCCGGTTTTAGTATCCCAGCTGGTCCGTCTATTTGTTCTCTCTGTGACGAAATATGCTTTTCGTGAATGTAGGCACCCCCTACTGGCGGTGCCGGCCGCTCGAACCGTGTTTTGCCGCAAGTAACCGCTAGTTCGTGCACTGCAAATAGTGAATGAGTTTTTAGACGTGGCACCTAATGTTGATATTCTTGCGAGCAGATGGGCGTTTATACGCGTTTATATCGCATTATACTCTAATTTGCTTCTGACATACGCATTATACAATAGTAGGGCAATTTTCACGTCACTGAATTGTGCGGCTGTTCTCATGATAAAATCTAACGTCTTGTTAGGCTTCTTGCAAATGCTTATGATGTGATCGTGCATGTTGAGCTTAGTATCCAACCCAATACCAAGATCTTGGATGGCGGAAACGTGCTCCAGCGGAACGCCAGAAAGATGGTAGCTCGCTGTGATCGGGTTTTTTGACCTAGTAAATGTGATGGCTTTACATTTCTTAGCGTTAAGCTCCAGCTTGTTCTTAGCGCTCCACCGTGACACTGTATCCACCATCTGCTGGAGAAAGTCGCAGTCCAAGGAACTATCTATTGGCAACATTAACTTGAGATCGTCAGCAAAGAGGAGAAAATGCGCCCCAACAATACTACTGCAAAGGTCGTTTACCATAATAAGAAACTGTGTCGGACCCAAGTTGCTCCCCTGGCTAACTCCCGAACGCGTATAATATTCTCTAGACCGGAAGTTCGACATTTGCACGTATTGGCTACGATCTTTCAAGTAATTAGCAAACAACGACAAGAGCTTTGGGGTGAAACCGAGTGCTGCAAATTTCTGCAGTAGTACGTCATTGTCGACCAAGTCGAATGCCTTTTTGAAATCGAAGTATATCGCATCTACTTGGTGGTGCGAGTCCATCTTTTCCAACATGTAATCAAAAAAACAGATATGGTTCGTGGCAGTAGACCGGGCTATACGAGCGTCATGTTTTGATTTTGCTGTTTATTTAATATTTAATTTTGTGTTACTTGTTGTAATGTTTATTTAAAATTCACGGTGCTTTAGTTTTGTATACTGTCATACTGTGTAATTTTCTTTGTGTAAATAAATAAATAAATCTATTTAAATATTATTGATCCTAGCGAAAAAACGTACAAAACTTTTATTGTAGCAAATTTTATGTTTGTTATTCCCGTTGAAGATTGATTTAGCTGTGGACCACCGTTTTCGAGTTATTTGCAAAAAACGGCTCGTGTAATCTATTTAAAATACTGTCCTACTAAAATATTGATCCTAATGAAAAATCTTACATAACGTTTCTTGTAGCAAATATTATATAGATTATTTCTGTTTAATATTATTTCTGGTAATGGGGCACCGTTTTTGATGTTATTAACAAAAAGCGGCCCATGTAATCTATTTCAAAATATGTACTTTCCAACTAAAATATTGATCCTAGCGAAAAAACGTATAGAACCTTTCTTAAAGGAAATTTTATGTAGATTTTATTCTCGTGAACATTTTATTTAGCTGTGGGCCACCGTTTACGAGGTATTTACAAAAAACGGCTAACGAAATCTATTTAAAAATATTTTCCAACTAAAATATTGATCCTAGCGAAAAATCTTATAGAACCTTTCTTGTAGGAAATATTATGACGATTAATTCTGTATATCGTTATTTTTTGCTGTGAGCTACCGTTTTTGAGTTATCAACAAAAAGCGGCCCATTTTAAAATACTTTCCAACTAAAATATTGATTCTAGCGAAAAAACGTATACTTAGAACCTTTCTTGTAGGAAATCTTATGTAGATTTTTTTCTCGTGAACATTTTATTTAGCTGTAGGCCACCTTTTACGAGGTATTTACAAAAAACGGCCCATGAAATCTATTAAAAAATACTTCCCAACTAAAATATTGATCCTAGCGAAAAATATTATAGAACCTTTCTTGTAGGAAATATTATGAAGATTAATTCTGTGTAACATTAGTTTTGGCTGTGAGCCACCGATTTCGAGTTATTAACAAAAAACGGCCCATGAAATTTATTTAAAAATAATTTCCAACTAAAATATTGATTCTAGCGAAAAATGTTATAGAACCCTTCTTGTATGAAATATTATGTAGATTAATTTTGTGTAACATTAGTTTTGGCTGTGAGCCACCGATTTCGAGTTATTAACAAAAAACGGCCCATGTAATCTATTTAAAAATACTTTCCAACTAAAATATTGATTCTAGCGAAAAATGTTATAGAACGTTTCTTGTGGGAAATATTATGTAGATTAATTCTGTATAACATTATTTTTGGCTGTGGGCCACCGATTTCGAGTTATTAACAAAAAACTGCCCATGAAAAATATTTAAAAATACTTTTCAACTAAAATATTGATTCTAGCGAAAAAACGTATTAGTTCTTCTAACGTAGTACATTATTTTTGGCTGTGGGCCACCGTTTACGAGGTATTGACGAAAAACGGAGCATGTAATCGATTAAAAAAAACTTTCTTACTAAATTATCCATTTATATATTGATCCTATCGAAAAAACGTACATAACCTTTCTTGTAGGAAATTTTATGTAGATATTTTCTGTTTAACATATTTTTTTGCTGTGGGCCACCGTTTACGAGTTATTTACGAAAAACTAAAAAAATGACTTTCAAGATCGAATGGCAGGGTACGGACCCCACCTCATGTCATGGCATTATTTTTCCATGGCTATTTAGACCCTCATCTTTCACTGGTAAAAATGACAGACTGCCTCAAGAACCTTTTTTGGAATTTTTTTTTTACCACTTTGTACCGTTCTGGCACGGTGAAGGACCCGGCCAAATGATCTGGCATAAATACTATGCGACTTCTGAGAAACTCTATTTTCACTTTTTAATAATTCCAGGTTGCCTCAAACACCTTTTTTGGGCCTCAAAAAATTAAATCTTTAAAAATTCATAGCTCGATAAAGCCCCGCTCCCCAGCTGCCAGACTTGCAGACCTGATGTTGGCTATGATCAGAGAAGCATCTGAGCACCTTTCCAGGTTGCCTCAAGGACCTACTCCAAAATCCTGCCAGCTCTTGGACCATAAGCGTCCGAACTACCCGAACCCGCCGAAGTCCGTTCCCGTGTAGTGCCGTTCGCGCGTGTAGTGCCGAATCAGCGTTCGGGGCCGGACGGCCGGACGCACGGACTTCGGCACCGTTCGGGTATTGAACACACGAGGCGGCCGGCGGACCGATCGACTTATTGCCGTGCCGGTTTGTATTTAAAAAATAGGTGAAATTTAAAATTTATATTAATTTAGCGAACGAATACGAATTGGTTTTATACATACTCGTTTTATTTTGATCAATGACGTGTTAACTATATTTTTTGTACTTGTTCCCGTTACGTTGTAGGCTACTCGTACAGATTAGATAATATGGTGATATTCAATACAAATATTACAAACGTATTCCTATTCCTATAGGTCCATAATTCGCCAGGCACACTAGTAGTCTACTGTTTTTTTTTTACTGTAGGTTAATGGACTTTATTTGTCTCTAGGATAACTAATAGAAGTCTAAACAGGGTATTGGTTTGTGTGAATAATACTATATTAGTTCTATTACTTGATTGTTTTATAATGTTCATGGTGCCTTACTATAGGGACCATACCACCTATAGTATAGTTATATCTATATCTCATAGTTGTAAAATAAATAAATAAATATTGGGGACATTACACAGATCGACTTAGCCCCAAACCAAGCAAAGCTTGTACTATGGGTGCTAAGCGACGATATACATACTTAAATATATAAATACATAACTATGGAAACGGATTATATCGCGTATCCGTAATTTACTATTCATCCCGACGTTTCGAACACTTTACAGCGTCCTTGGTTAACGGGTGACACTCAGTTTCCACAGTTTTATTTTATAAATACCTTTCAAATTAAGGAAATGTATTTGAACTATCGAGTTATTCGTTTTTATCTAAGAAGTTAGTAGAATTAACGTCGCATGAGAAGACAAAGGTAATAATAATGACTTGTGGGCGGCACAATAACCAATAACCGTGGTGTATTTTACTGATAATAATGACACTCAAACCTCACACTCGGCTTCCCTTTGACATGGACAAACCTTTTGTTTGAAAAGTTCTAGATGTAGCCGCGCTGTTTTACAAATACCTAGTTAAGAATGGTATTTTTTTTTTGTTAATTTGGAGGGAACCACTTTGAAGTGAATATGTATCCATAGTCCTGGTTCTTAACTTGAGCTAGTCGGATAGAGTGTGACAAAAAGCATGAGACTTGACATGTATATAGATAACTTACAAACACTTAACAGAAAAAAATAAAAGTACGCAGACGCCGAAGTGTCAATGTTTCCCCTCTTTTCCCTCATTTTTATATCATTATGTTCATTTAAATACCTATGTACATGTGACGTGTAAAAGTGCCCCTGTGGCCTATTTGCTGAATAAATTATTTTGATTTTGATTTTGATTTTGATTTCAGTTTTTTTATATTGTCATGAAAACCGTGAAAGCTATAATCACGATATTTAGGAAAAGTATTATATATTCTCCATAAAATATTCTCCATAAAAATTTTCTACAATACTGTCTTTTAAGGTATATAGCTTTAACTCATCATTTTCAAATTATGCTTAAGTCCTCCGCATAATATTTGTGTTTAACTACTAGTGGGATGAGTAGGGGTAGCACTACCGACTGTTAGTAATATACTTAAAATGGAAATATTGTAGAGAATTTCATGGTACTTCTCCTAGACATATTTCTGGTAAGTACCTACTCGTAATATTTACTTATCAAAACCTTTAATAGTTTTCGTGAAAATTTTAAAACGCTAAAAATGGGATATAATAGTGGGGGGAAGAGATTGACTCCTCGGCGTGTTTCTAGTTTCTACTTCTATTTATTCTTATGAACGTCAAAGCTATGTGCATACCAAGTTTCATGCTTTCTGACATCATAATAATTTAGGCCCCTGATAACGCGTGCCCTATATAATAATACCTAAAATGTAAAACATGGAAAAAAATCGAGTAGTTAAAATTTGTCCCCCAGTCACAATTGCTCCGCTGTCCCTTTCTCGTTTTAGTTATTAAGGTTTTATCATTTTTGGTTCTTTAAACTGATTTTCATATTCGCTTGAACCAAGAACGCGAACGATCATCAAGCATCACTATACGTCGAGAACGGATCGGACCCGCGGGTTTTTAGAGTCCGTCGATCCGGACACACGGACTACACGGGTACCCGGACTTTAATTACACGGTCCCTAATTACCCGTTCCAAACGGGCCAGAAATCCGGATTCGTGTAACACGGGAACGGATACCCGGCAACGGGTACACGAAACACGGACGCGACCGGGAGCCCTAGTAC
Organism: Leguminivora glycinivorella; assembly: GCF_023078275.1. NCBI lineage: Eukaryota > Metazoa > Arthropoda > Insecta > Lepidoptera > Tortricidae > Leguminivora > Leguminivora glycinivorella. The sequence goes on from NC_062977.1 coordinate 3,858,802, forward strand.
TTACCTCGCTCGCTTAAAGCGAGTCGCTTTCAAACAATCTCACTCGTTACCGGGACATTCACCCCTTCACAGCAATACCGAGACTTAAAACGGGGACATGTCCCGGTGTACCGAAATATATGGTAACCTAAAAGTCGCGCATATTTTATTTTGGATTCTCACGAGCTGAATATTGCACTAAAAAGGAAAATTATACGCATTACAAAATCGACCCAATACTTTTATGGTCCTATTGTGTAGTAACACATGTTCTTCCACACATGTAATTTACACAGAAATGTATGGACAACACATGCCTTATCATTCTTTGGTGTTTGACCTTCACTACAGACATGCTGTGCAAAATGGTACAATCTAAAATACTACATTATCTTAGACTTGACGACGTGCCTATTGTGACTTTTGGCCATGCTTCGGTAGTTGATAGTATAGTATACTGTTTCACAATTGGTTGCAAGCTTCCCTTGTCAGCTATGTGGAACTGTATGTCGCTCTCGCACAGGCTGTTTAGCCACCAAAAGCGATGTTTCTCGGACATTGCACCATAAATCGTCTGAAATAGACGCTTGGGCCAGTAGTTGTATACCTATTTAATGTAGCATTTGTAGTATTAAATTTAAAAAAAAATCAGGTACGAATGGGAAGTTTTTACTGATAACTTAGTTGGCATGATGATCCAAACTGAGTCTCGGCCTGTGACACACGAGCTTGCCATATTTATTGATCTTGAGCAGAGTCGCACCAGCTGTTACCAACACGGGGTTTATGGAGATCTACCTCCACTCTATCCGTCCAGTTTCTGCTCATAGATGATGTAAAAAAACAACTCCGTAAAGAGGTAGTAGAGAATTTAAATATATTCCTAAATATAATACACAACACATAGTATTTGTTTCTGCAAAATGTAATGAAATACTCCTAATGCTTTACAATTAATCTTATTTACCGTACATTTCACGCAACCATTAATCATAAGCAAAACATTGTATAATCAGCTCAGCCCACACCAAACATACTCCCGCTGTTTACCGCATTCCGATATTTGCTTATACAAACTAATTACTGGTTGCAGGATACGTGATTACATTGTGATTTAATTGGTGATTTCATTGTACGCGTGTGAGCTCATCAGTGGTAGCGAGACGTGTTCTGAGCTTCTGAGTTGTGCGATACATGTTTGATTGTTATTTGGTACTTCTGTTGGGCCCTGTTTGACCTTCAAATACTTCAATGTTGGTCCAACACGTATAATAAAACTTACCAATACTACTTACTGTGTTGGCCCTGTCTCGCGATACGAGTAATATGGTACCACCCTAAGTCAGTGTTTTATGCGATTGCAGCAGTCCAATGATCATCTATTTTTAGTGTTTATAAGTATTTAGTTATAAAAAAGCACCATTTTGATGTTTTTTTATTTCAAATATCTTTATCCAACAAGCCCAAAATGTTTCAATTGTCACGAACACGAATAGGTAGGTATTATGTTATGATATACCACAAAAACCTCTGTAAAAAATGACAGACAGTAACTTTATTAACACTTTGCAAATAAATAACGGAGTATTTACCTTTGTATTATTTTGCCTTTTAAATACAACCCCTATTCAGACATTCACTGGTTTTTAACAAAAATAAATTCGTTTATAAATGGGGATAAATCGTATCCTACCGTATTCTATCTTGATATTGGATTTAGCTTCAATATTCCCCATTCGTCACAGAGACTGTCATCCTTAATTGTCCTGATCGCGACACACGGAATGACGTGGGGTAACTTTTTAAGGGATAACTCTCTGTGGGATAGCTTCCGTTATACGGTACCTTCAAAGTTTATGATTATGTTCCGAATCTACACAATCCATATTTACTATACTTACTAATATTATAAATGGGAAAGTGTTTGTCCGTCTTCTACGGCAAAACGGAGCGACGAATTGACGTAATTTTTTAAGTGGCGATGGTTGAAGGGATGGAGAGCGACGTAGGCTATTTTTTGTATCTTTCGCGGGCAAAAGCTAGTGTAGATATACTGATATATTTACTAAAACTATCGAGCTTGAAGTGTAAAGGTCAGAGAGGGATTTTAATTAGAATTTACCACGACAACCCTTCATGTTACATCAAAGCGAATACCTCCACCCGCATGGCATGCCATAGCATAACCTCCCCTGAGGATACAGTCCGCCGCACACCCTACATCTCAGATCTACCTTTAACCCGCTTCAAACACATATGTAAATTCAAAGCAGTACACGCTTACGCTCTTTTCGATAACGGTAACACTGTAACACACTATCGATATGTTGCAGTCGTTACTGCATCGATACAAAGGTTATTATAGCTTGGTTTGGAAGTGGAACCCTCGGTGTTCGAGCACCGTGACTGCACATGCCGCATCACCTGTTGTCAAGTTCCCATGGATCGGTGCGTTTTGAAATAACAGGGACACCGTCAGTAGGGTAAAATGTATACTTTTGTCTGGATGGCATTGTGTGAGTCATCGATTTTATCTTGTTATTATGACGTAATATTTTTTTGCAGTAATTGCGTTAGTTTTGTTTGGTTTCCACGTTTAATCACAACATAAAACATTTGCGATTTTATGTAGCAATGTGTGTCTTCTTGTCATGATAAAAACATTAAAAACGTTTCTCTCTAGACTTATCTGACAATATATTTGGAATACTTTTATTAATAACTGCACCCACTACCTACTAAATACAGGGGTTAGAAAAAAAGCTTCAAAAAGAGGTAACGAGTGTATAGGTCTGGTTAGGTTAACGCTCATATACCTAATCCCTCTGGAGTTGCAAGGCGTTGGCTACGGTCACTGCCTTATGTTTACCATCAAGTCACATGCTTCATAAATCATATACTGGGATTGCTGGGTCATATGCTTGTTTGCCGCCGCGTTATATAAAATAAACTTATCGATTTACTAAACATATCGACTCTTAAATTCTTCATTATGTAAATGTGCCCCCAATTAGAAGCTGATGTTTCCCTCACCCGAAATACGGCAGTTTGCAAACATCCTCGAGCAGCGGCTACGTAAATATTTGGACTGCAACCAGTTAGCATTGAATCGGGTCCAAAAGCGCCCAGTAAACAGCTTGCTTTTAATTGACGGGAAGAGAAACACCTAGGAATCTTTACCTGGTAAATATAGGTTAGCTATTACCTAGTATTTATATTTAAAACGGCGGGTTGCGATACGTATTAGGTTTACATATCAGTCCTGATTTCACTCGCGTTGCTCATCATAGTAAAATAACTATTATTACCAAATAAAGAAACAAAATAAATCCCAGGGGGCAAATTGAAACCTACATTTTGCAATCTTCGTAGTTATTTTCTATATTTTCTAAAAATGTTCGAATAAACATTTAAGTAAATAAATGATATCAAAAAGATGTACATTTTGTGCATCTATTTCGAACTTGATAAAAACAGCGGTTGTTTCTTTCAGAAATCAGCGAGAGCGATAAAATTCAGAGGCATCGTACTTCGCAGACGATCCCGAGCGAAATTACCTAGCTCAGTTTATTCAGTGAAAACGCTATTGCTGCATAAATTGATTCTTTGAATTGTGCCAGTCATTCATAACACCAAGAACCATGTAGGTCAACATTACGTGAGAAGCCACGACTGTCTAACGTCCACTATTGTTCTTTCCTATCAACAAATCTTCCTAGAATCAATATTATCGTCTTCATTCAGCTTTTCCAACGCTACCGTAAACCCGATCTCACGACTAAAGGGTTATTCATAAAATAATAAATTTATAAACCAAATTAATTCTGACCCGCGCTTATGCAAAGTTGGTTCCAACTTGGATCTTTTCTACGCATTGTCTGTTTAGTTAGTCGTCGTTATGAATGGCTATACTGACCATTCCCATAGTTTTCAATTATTATTCCCACGGTACTATTATCCAGCAATTTAAGCGACTAATTGCTGAGACTGCATGCAAGGTTTAAGTATTGCGAAAACTAGCAATCTAGCCAAATCTAGCATTAAAATTCTGACGCTGGCGGCATCGTAATTTTAGGACTTTGATGTAGATCTGAGTTGTGTTGTGACCTAGATTGTTTAGAATAACTTGAACTTTGTAGTTGCATTGTACCTGACTTTTACGTGTACAAGTGTATAGTATCTACATACATAAGTTTACATACATTATGGTCTCTGATGATATTAAGATATGTACTAAAAGTTTAAGATAAGTACTATATTATATATACAGAGGTTTTAAGTCGTGTTGTTTTATTTTATTGCATTATTTTTCTGTGTATCAAAAGCTTCATAAAGAACTTTGTTTCATGTCTCAAAAAATTGTGATGAACCTCCCTAAAACCATAGATGCATTCTATAATATATGAAAGAAGTTCTATTTTAATATTAGTATTTGAGACTGAATCGCTAGCGAAAACCCTTCAAAAATATATAATAAACCTGGTTTAAAGCTTTATTTAAAATATTATTTATGCGTTGAATTAATCAATATTTCGTGTGTTTAGCATTTTCTTGGCAGCTACATTTTAAACTGATCTACTCAACCATATCACCATTCGCGTACTTAATTAATGCTCTAGACAGTTGTCACACGAGACATCCTTTAATAGATCTTCATTTCTGCCTCTCAATTATCTTGGCAATTCGCAACTGCTAATAAACTTTGCATATAAATAGACCAAGTTTAATTATAAGTCTTTGACATTAAGAGGCTCACTGCACCCAGTGGCCTTGAATTAATGTTACTTACGCACTTTTTTAAGGAAAACTGTTTTTGTTTTCATTAGGTATGTTTTAAATAACATAAAATGACTTTAAGCTCTCGCGCTTTGTACACATATTTAAAGTCACACACAGGTCGAACGCGATTAATTAACATTATTTTTACCTTTTTTCCCAACGTTTCGGCCAAGTTGCACTGGCCGTGGTCGCGGAAGACTGACGTCCCAGCAAAATGTCACCGGAGATGTAAACAACACAAAACTACCCGATATTAATTTATATAAATGTTCGGGGTAGACAAATAAATATAATCTACCCGCTTTTAGTTATTGTCTGGCCGAAACGTTGGGAAAAAAGGTAAAAATAATGTTAATTAATCGCGTTCGACCTGTGTGCGACTTTAAATATAAAATGACTTGATTCATGATTGGCTTCTAAGACTTTGTTTTTGATTATGGGTCTGCAATTCTAATCACAATTTTAAAACGTACCCAAAACACACACCTAGTATTTTTATTTTATTTTATTCTGCTACAAATATACACTGTGCACAATTAAGGTAATGTAGCACACTAAGGCCTCAGAAACATTTGTAAAAATTACTTACCTACATAATTAAGGACAGATGAGGAACTCGGTGGAATAAGATGACGATATTCACCTCTCATTCTATAGTAGGTACAGCTGTTCCTACATAAGTGAGTAAAACAAGTCCTTAACAAAGTGTAAGAAGCGTGAACTTGTCCCTCATTACAAAATCGGCCCATCTCGAGCATATGTCACGGTGGCATTAGGGTAACCTTTGTTCCGGATCGCGCAATTTGTAATGATCCGCCATCCCTGGCTGCCTTGACCTAAAATCGTGCGCCGGTCGTTTGCTGCGGCTTCGTGCAACAAAACGTTTAAGGGTTAGCAAACTTTAAAGAAAAATAACTGTTTAAAATTATCATCACTTTTTAGTTCAGTACCTAGCAGTGGCGGCTGGTGAAAATTTCTGCTAAGCAACACTGAGCAAAAAGAAACCTACTTTTACATTAAATAGGTACTTTACTAAGTAATCAATTTTAGGAAAGCCTGTGGGAAACGGCTGGTATGGATCAGCCGCCGCTAGCACCTAGATGAACATTAAACAATTTAAACATCTCAAATCTCAAGTCAGTAAATATTAGTATTTCTTTCATTTCCGAAGACTCATTTGTATTTCAATAAAAGACGCATAAAAATCACGAGTCGAAAACCGAAAGGTGAAAAAGGCAAGGTTTGTGGTATTTTTTGCCTCCTTTGTAGAAAGTAACGTTATTACAATTTTATCATAATTCCTTTTTGGCTTTCATAATGTTGTCGGAAACTAAAGCATTACTACGTTATGAATGTATGAGATGACACTGAAATCTTAAATAACGAAAACAATAAAACTTTCATTGCTATCATTAAGTTTTATCCGAACAGTAGTATATCAAAAAATAAATTATTACATGTTGGCGCCCGAATCGTTTTGGCATAGTAAAACATAACGTAATCTGTATTTACGAATTAATTTTGCTTGGCTATATCTTTGGGCGTATAAGATTTATGCTTTCAGACGTCAGAATATTTATAATATTACGCTTATGCGAGTATTTCACGTAACCCTCCGCTATCAAAATAACCTTTGGCATCCTCGTGGTTTATCACAGCGCATTAATAATCAGACGGAGCACATTACTCGGCCTGCTGAGGTAGATAGCATTGTCAATAACGATCCACTGTCCATTAATTCTCTTACGTCACAACCTTCAGTCACTGTTATGTAAACAGTATCATTTTCGTTTAATAACACCTATCCGTGCATGTTTACAATTGTTTTGTAGCCTTATGAAAATGCGGAACGATGTTGTACCTACACAATAGTTAGCGAATGGTACTGCAAACAACAAAGATGTGAAAGGGTGTGATTAATGCGTGAATAGCAAACGTGCATGTTCAAAGTAACTTTTTATGGTGTATAAGTACAGTGTCAGCAAGGTTATTATTATGATGAAAGTCTCAGCGACAAAATAACAACAGTGCATGCATCAGATTCGCGCTTTTATCATCGTCGACATCAAAGAAACCGAAGCAGCGTGTGTTCTCCGAGCGATCACCCCGCGTCGGGCATGCGAGTGTAACAATTAACGTGTATCTGCGTGACTCACGACTGCTCCTGTGCGGGAGCGTGCCACTACTAATGTATGCAGCATTGCAGAACACAGCTCATATTTTGCATAGAAAGTGTCAAATATGATCCGCGAATCCCGCGACACGTGATAAATAGATTGAAACAGATGGTCCTACTTCTACTCGTACCTAAAGATATTATGGTTTAGTAGATCTATTTCCGAAGTAAATATTGACCCAAAGGAAAATATCGTACGATATCGTACTTTTAGCTATTTTGAAAGAAAGTTTGAATGAATAGTTGCCACGAAAGGTTTGAGGTAAGGAAGTAAAAACGCTGATTTTAAGTTAAACTTTTTGAACTTATCAACTAATGACAAATTATTCAGGGAAGTAAGAGAAAGTTAACCTAATATACTGGTTAATATCGTAACCGTATTACGTTACAGGTCAATTTGCATACTGAACCTAAAGGGTACTATAAAATAAATAAAATACGTGTTTAAGAAACTATAATAACATTGCCACACCTTCAATTATACTTAATTGTATGTACGAAATAAAGAAGTCGTTTTGTTCCGATATAAATGTGTGTAACATTGAACATGACACATCAGTATGTGTCAGTTTCGTGTTACGTGATTAATAAAAACAAATCAATCATTTAGTTGAGACAAGTGAACACAAACATTGCCTAACAAACACACACGGATTGTTAAACACGCATCACAATGGAAAAGGTATTTTGACTCGCTCCAAGACTCCCAGCATTTTCATGGGTAAAATATGCATTCACTTGACCATAAAAATATGCTATTACAATATTCACTAAATAGACTCGTGCCAAAAATACTCTGAAAGTTTGCAGTGAAACTGACAAAGACAAATTACTGTTTTGATGGCTTCTTACATAATGGTCCGTCAACAAGCCCCATAGAAATATAGCCTGATAAGGAACTAGTAGAATGCCAAGAATATCTGGAGCGCCGGTGAGATCTGGTCCGAAGAAAGTTCGACAAGCTTTGTTTACGTAAGCGTAGTTTTATTATCCAATTGAAGAGCAAAGTCATCGGAACCGCGATCGTATCACGAGGTTTCGTAACGTGCTGCATCGAGAAGTGTATCGAGTGGTGCAAGCTGAGCAAATCGTCCAGGTTGTACTGGACGCTAAAGGTGTTCCCGTCCTAGTAGTATAATGCACATTCCACGTGTCCTTTAAAAAATTGATAAGTTTGGTGTCTGATAGTTTCCTAGTAACAGTTTTGAATCCTTCGATTTTTACTAATGATCGTAATAAATTTATTCAACATTCATAATATCAGTTCATAAGAATATTAATAACTCGTCAACCTTCTCAATTACGTAGATAAGCTACACAACATATCAATAGTTCAGTGCGACGGTGTGCACTTTCGAGAACTAATTACTAGAAAAATCTGTAATTGATTATCTCACGTCACGTAAAATGACAATATTTCGTAGTGATCATTACGATTATGGGTTTAGCAATTGAACGTGATTATGATAACAGTATTAATACAATCATAGCTAAATATAGATTCATTGTCGAACTTTTTAATCGAGACATATTGTTTTATCACTAGTTTGTTACTTATCAGGCACTCAAACGCATGTTCGATGCAGTGCTGCTTAAACTGGTGGTGTTTTTATTGAAGTTTTTCATCGCTTATGACTTGTACCTTTCCTGTCCAAAATTGCGGCCATTAAACAATTCTTTTGTACACGGTGACTTGCAGTCGACGTCGCATGCCCGCTGACAATTCGTATATTTGTTTACTCAACATCTCCACATTAATTACTGGGATACTCGCACAATGGTGAGAATTGGATGCATTAGGCTGACATGAATGGTGTCTTTGATAAGTGACTTGACAAAGAAATTTGAGTTTGTATTTAGTATGAATAGCTAAATAAGTTTGAATTAAAAACCCTCACGGGTCTATCGTCCCTACTGTTTAGGGCAATTGACTATTACTCTGTCTCAAGTCTTGCATGAACTTCATTTACATTTTCAATCTCTGCTTTAGGCTCGAAATTATTTTTCTCAACATTGTCTCCTTCATTTTGTAGATCCTTATTTATATAATAACAAAAGTGTGTTGCAATGTCTTTGGTCATTTCAACAGTTTATTTCTATTCATCGAAGGGTCATTACATTACTAAAGCAACAGTCAACACTGTTCTAACTTTAATAATGACCCGCGGTGCATATTTGACAGCAAAATCATTTCAGTCATTGCAAAACGCACCAGAAACAATCGAAAAGCATTATGTTCCGGCAGACAAAATGATTGGAAGTAAAAGTATAATAAGTGATGCAGATTGTATCGCGCTTGGTAAACCGTTATTTGGAATCCTCCGTACGCCACTTACAAAGTCGATTTAAATAAAGTATTCTATGTTCAAACAAAGGTAATTGAAAGTGTTCGCAGAATATTTACTAGTGTTAAAGAAAGGTCACATGTGTTTGCACTAAAAGCTAGCCAAAAAGTAGATACTATGAAGAAGTTTATTTCATTTTTTTTTCTTAAATGGAAGATATATATTATGTTGTTTCCCTATATTCAAACTACAGTCAGTGCATAATTCCAACAAATATGATCTTGAATAATTTTCTTTTAGCTTTGATACACAAATAAATCTGTAATTCTGTATTATACTGCAGAAAAAAATATTTCGTGCCGTCCTGTTATATGCATTCGTAATAGAAACGAGTATTCCTCGTATCAATGATTGGAACTATTAAGATAAATCCTTTGTTCCGAGCTACGTTACTGTCTTTATACATATACTGTGTCACTGCCGAGATAACAATTGTTATCCTTAGATATCTTAGGTATTCTTTCTATTTATAGTGATTGCATCAGCGAATAAGGAAATTCTGGTCACGTTGCGGCCCTTGCGCGAAAATAGATCCTCTGTTCACTATATATTGTGGATTTTCAATAGAAAAGGGTCTTTATGCTTCTAGTACAAAAAAAGACGTTTTTTCTGAAGTTTTAACAGATTTTCGTCCATATTTTTAGATACAAAAGCAGGACCTTTTTCCAATGGCAAGTCACATTGTTGATAGACCGTTGTGATTTAGGAGGCTTGTTCAACTTCTGTGTGTTCAGATTCGTTTAGTTTATGTCGTCGGATTACTAATCTTGGATCTCAATAAATTATCGTTGTCAAAACGAACTACGGCGATGTTTTGACTTACCTCACCCACTCGTAGGATTTCATTCAACATCTATTAAGACTTTTAATCCTGGATATTTATTCGTGTCTGGCACTTCTGGAAGGGCCGCCGCCAAAAGCGTTCCTATGAAATAATATATGTAACTATTTTATTTAGGACTATCGACGATCTATCTACGATTTTTCCTGTCTTGGACTCTTTGACTAGTACAATGTGCTGTCTATACTGTATTTACAATTGGTACTTTTGGCAGAGTGGTCCATTCATGATAACGTTTGCAAGTTGTGCAACTGAACAAATACGATTTTACGCTAAAGTGTCTTAGCCTTATTTGTAAGTTTACAAGACACGGCCCACTGGGTAGGAAGCTGAAGTTTACGCATTGCAAATTGACACTAATCGTCTTAAGTGGCCGCTTAAACAGCGAGTATCGTTATAAACATTACCTCATGTACGTTCTGACACTTCTGACAGAATGCTATTCAGAGTATAAACGTGTGCAAACACTTCTTTAGTCATTGACAATGCTCTGGAGCGTCAGATTTGTCAATAGAAAAAGTCGGGAAATTTCAATAGTTCCGGCCCAAAGAATTACCCCCGGTACAATTTTGAATTTATGCCGGCCTTCTGGTCGAAGATTTGACTTCTTGAAATTTCTTTATCTACTTACGACAAGCAAGCCGATCCAAAATTGTTGTCCAAAACTAAGTTCCTACTTATTATAAATATTATAATGTTCGCTCAGGTATATTCCATAATTTCCATATTCCATTCACGAACAGCGAACTATACCCGTAAAGGTTCATTTACCTATTCATTCATAGAAACGTGCAGTTTACCAACATGTTAATCATTATTAATACACATATCGCAAATATATTATCTCAATTCACTCGTGCAATCTGTGAATTTAAAAAGATTCAAATCCTAATGAATGAATTAGGAATAGACATGTGGTACGTGGATTTCTGTTGCTACCATTTAAGACGCTACGGGACGAAAATGCTAAAATGGAAAGGAGTCCCCCTTTCAATTTGGGAATTTCAGTTAAATATACTAGTTACTGTTATTAACTAGATTTATCGAAAAAAAAATGTCCATTAAGAATAACTCAGTTAAAAGATATTGCGAAAAAATCTTTAAAATCGAGGTTCCGCTTTCGACTGAACCCTCTTTGAAAACTTATTTAAACGGAACGAAATTTCAGAATCTGAATAACAGTGAAATAATCTGTGTCGGACCGTTTGGATTTTTTGGCTAATTGTTACCAACCTCGTATCACACGTTTTTTTAACCATATTGAAAAAGGCCGTTTTTAGACATTTTTGATTGGCTCTAGCGTCTTTTAAAATAAAAATAGCAAAAAAATCAAAACGGTCCGACACAGATAAAACTAATAATAATCTGTGTTGAAAAAAATCATTGGTCTATCTTCAAAAACCAGGGAGGAAATAGTCAAGAGCATTTGTATGGAGAATTGACCTGTATCGTATCGTCTTAAATCCTGAATTAATTCCATTACTAAGCTATCTCGATTCATGTCTAAGTTTAGCAGCTTATTATTACTTCCTACGCCATATCGTCAGATCTACTATATATTTGAAGTTCGAGGAAGATGATGCAATGAATGTGTTTTGTTTTAGAAGCGCAAACATAAACATTTGATTTCATTCATAAAATCCCCGTTTTTGTTTTGTTTGGCAACAATGGGACGAGATAAAAATAATCTCTCTTCAGGTTTCTGACTAGGTATTATCTTGTTTACTGTTAGGAAAAACCCGAGGTTTTGGGATTATCATGTTGAGGAGGTTGTGATTCTCTTGGTTTGTTCCAACATTTTCATTGAGTGATTGTTTTGTTCCAACATAATATTTATTTTTGTGTTTACTTTAAGCATTTTATTTATTACTGTATTTTTTGTTACAGGTACATTATGGCTACATTTCACAAAGTAGTTCACCGCGTCGAAAATTTGAACAATGCAGGTTTGTGAGTCAATTTTTGCACAACTCCGCGTAACGGGGTCGTTGACCCCTCCGCTGCGTGTTGTTGCCAAATGATTACGGAATATTAAAAAGCTGAAGGCAGAGGTTATCAGACCTCTGAAATCAGAAACAATGTCCTTTATCAGATTAAAAAAACGTTTCGTAATGATTTTATTATGCGGTATCGTACAGTACGATCAGAATTTCAATAAACATGAAAGTTGCTTCTTGGCTTTAGGATGTTCGATAAATATCAAGGAAAATTAGCATTTTTTTAATCACAAATTTAACCGCAACCCAAATAGTTGTCCCAGTTACTGTCATTCCTTTGGTTCAGTTTAGGAAGTTAGATTGTATTTATTATTTAGTTGCTTATTGCTCAAGCATCACGGTGCCTAGAAGTATCTTGAATCTTAAAATGTTTATTTGGGTACCTTCTTAATAAACCACTAAACTACTACTCACTGTACTCCAAATATAGTTCATATTTGGGGATTTTTTTATTACATAATATTATGTTGGTTCATGGTTAAAGTATCCACAGTGCCAATATACAAATATATGTATAAAAGTATGTAGAATGTCCATGGTTATAAATATAATATTGCTTCACGTCGACATGTATTACACATGATGAGGCATTTTTATCACCTGATTGCCGACATTTATTTCACGCCTTTGACAAATAATCTCATTCTCTCAGAGACCTTGCATCTTCAAGATTCTCTCCACATTACAAAACACTACGAGGGATTAAGCTACTTACTATATTTAAAATGTCACGCTAAGTTGCATTTATGAGTCACGTTATGTGTCGTTTTATTTTGGGGCATTAGTATTCACCACGAAATCTATTGGCTTGTGAGTCAGGACAGTGGCATTCTTGAATTACGCTGAGCAAAAAGACAAAGTCGTTATTGTTGGTTTGACTGTCGAAAGCTGTATTATTAAAATCAATTACGCAGCATATATATATATGAAGTATATATGGGCATGAACTTTTATAATTTTGATTTTCCAGAACACAGATTATTATTATTTTTCTCTGTGTCGGACCGTTTTGATTTTTTTGAAATTCTTATTTTTAAAGACGCTAGAGCCCACCAAAAAACGGCCTTATTGATGAACACAGGTATTTGTTCTTGAGTCATGGATGTTTTCTATATATATAACTTATATAAGTATGTACCTATCTATCTATATAAGTATTTATATCCTCGCCTAGTACCCATAGTACAAGCTTTGCTTAGTCTGGGGTAGGTGATCTGTATAAGGTGTCCCCCAATATTTATTTATTTTATTTATTCATTATGGTGCAAAAAAAAGTGTGGTATTCAAAATTGGTAACAATTAGCCAAAAAAAACTAAACGGTCCGACACAGATTATTTCATTGTTATTCAGATTCTCAAATTTCGTTACGATTGATTAAGTTTTGAAGGAGGAAACAGTCGAGAGCGGAACCTCGATTTTAAACATTTATTCGCAATAACTTTTAACTGAGTTGTTCTTAATAGACAATTTTGTTTCGATAAATCTAGTTACTGAACTAGAATTCCCTAATTAAAAGGAGGGCTCCTCTCCATTTTAGCATTTTCGCTCCTGTATCGTCTTAACGATCGTCGAATTTGACAAAGACTTCTTCTAGAAAATTTTATAAATAAATTTGCCGTTAAAGACTGACTAAGAAATTGTAGTCCTTAAGTTTCTTATCAGTAGCTTATCTGTTTATCTCGATTTGTTTGTCATATCATTATTGACTTATCTATAAAACTGACGTATTTGCAGAAAATATTTCTTAAAGTCTCTTTTACAAAACTTATGATTTACGATAGCGATTATTTATTCGACGAAAGTGTTTTCATGCAATTCTGAATAGAAGTGTTCAAAGAGCCTTCATGATTAATGGGACTATACAAGTTTTTTTTATCGTTTTTACCTTTTCCTTAAAGGTCGACGATCTGCGATCCCATTGAAAAGCTGCGGTTGAATCGGATAGCGTTTACGCGATTATGATGAATGGCTTCAAGTTCATTGAACCTTTGTTACATTTTCGTTTCTATTCACCTCTACGCACTTTGCGTTGTCGTAAGTGCATAAAGGGAAATATTATTCTTTTTTAATGTCCGACGCATTTAATTTATTACTAGTTCTTATGCATTCAGTAAGTTTGTTCAACTCTTCGTTGCCTAACTTGATGAGTTTTAATTGTTTACTATACGCAATCGTAATCTGTGGATACAATCTCGTTACCAGTGTTGTTAAATCGACCGCTAACAGCGTCGAAATGATTAATTTTCAATCGAGCGAAGCCTCTATTGGTCTGTCGGCCAATTAAAGGTCCCAACACACGGTATTGTGCAACTGGTGTTACGGGGAGTCAGTGCACTGGAGTATCACTATCTTAGACTTATTGTAGAAATGTGTGTAAATAATGTTGATAAACATTAATAAAAACTACAGATTCGGAGACAGGACAAAAGAATATCCTATTTTCTATCAGCAAGACATTGACAACATCAACTCAAAACCATAAACAATCAGATAGAAGATACATAATAATTATCAGCTCCTACTAGGCTACAGTATGACCATTTACGAATGTGTGCAAGAATAAGTCGCGCGAAAGACGTGCCTTGCTTCATGAGCACCCCTTTACGCGTGCTTGCTGCAAAAAGCGAAAATCGCAATCTTCATAATATATTTTTATATCATTGAAAATGATTGAGCAAATTTGAGAGGTAGATATTGGAATTATGACTTTCAGTTTTTACGGTAGGCCATCAGAATATGGCATGGAATATTAAATTTGTCCGGCTGGATATACTCTCGTTGTCCCTGCTTCTATGGTACGAGTAATCAAAGCAGAGTGACTTGGCTCTTTCTTAACGAGATCGACATGATAACCAACGTGTACAGGTGCTGTCTAAACGCCCTTCACATTATACTCTCTAAAAACAAATAATAGCTGCTATGACAATACACGAATATTTTATGCTTATTATATAACTTAATAGCCAGGCTTCCTACTTTTCATATTACGTATTTAAATAAGTATGGAACAACAGTTTGGTTATGATAATACGTACTTGTCCGGTACTTATTCAAACTTTCTTCGGACAATGACATAATGTTTTGGACTAAGAACTCTAAGAAGGTCGCTTTGCTGTTATGACAAAATATTTGACTAGTCTTCATACAAAAGAGTTAGAAATAATCTATATTCAGTTTACCAACTCACCTTTCAACCTGAACGCCCTACAAATTATACCAAACAGTATTTTATAAAGGATAGTGACTTTTACTATTTATACGGGTTACATTAGCATGTTTTAACATTCGGTTCCGAATAACACAAAACAGTTGCGTTTAGCCGTTCGGCTACGCCGTTCAGTTCAGTGTTTTACATAAACATATGTAGGATACAGATACGCTTTCCGTTCGTTGCTCCTACCACATGTTCTGTTCTAGATTTTCTAGTCGGCAAGTAATTTTAGATTATCATTACTATCATTATACAGGAAAGGGGTAGTTTTTTCCCCTCTATCTATTCTCATATGTATTTAAGGATGTCTCATTACCCTTACTCGTATATGGGCTACTACACATGTTAGGGTTTCATCTCTCTAAGGTCATTAAATTAAAAATGGTTTTAGCATTGATCCTATGATAATAGTACAAATCATATTTTTTTCGATATAGTATCACAAAGTAACAGAACTGTTAGTTACCTACATTTTTGAACGATTCACGCTCGGACGAACAAGAAACTATAAAAATGGTAATTACTGTGTATCTAGTAAAACTATTGTTTCACCAATGACATCAGAATTCTATTAATAACTTGAGTCTAACCCCCTTATTCATAAACGTACTCTAAAATTATCAAGCCGATAAAGTTCGTTTGTCCTTTTCTATCACACCAATACGTCGGAAAGGGACAAACGAACTTTATCGGCTTGATAACTTAAGAGTACGATTTGAATAAGGGGGTAAATGTTTACCATTAGTAAGTACTTCTACACATGTGTAGCCTAACCTAACAAAATTACCATTAAAGTGGTCGTGGAAATTTCAACTTCCGCGCGCGGTTCAGCTCTGTTTGACAAGTAGCTAATTATTACGCACCAGCCTTTTTTGTTCTCGTTCTGCCTAATTCTAATTTACAAAACATCAGGGTCGTTGAACTACTTCATCGTACTACCAAATTTGCGCAATTAGTTAACGATTAATTTTACGGTTATGTTAATTCATTAGCACATTTTTTCGTGGGGTAGTGGGGATTTATTAATAAGTATATTTGTAATTTTAGTTTACCTATGTCTATTGTACGTCTGTTTCTCTTGCTACGTTATCCAAATTTGCATCAGTTCCTTTAAAGACTTTGTATTTTTACTGTGTGCTAAAAATAGTGTTCTGTATTTTGTACGAGCATCTCCAAAAAGCAACTTTCTGTAGAATTACTTGTACTACTACAATGCAAATAGGTAGGTACACTTACGATCCCTACCTGTATGTAATATTTTTTCAATACGCGATGGCCACAACACTTGTCATGTTATGATAAGCCGGCACCACAAACGGGCGTGATGGGCACGTTTTCGCGCGTCGTTTGCATCACGCATGACCACGTGTGCGCTCGCCTTATCTATACTCGTGGCTATAATGAGCTCTATGCCAATGTTATAACATCTTTAGCATACGCTTTTTGTGTTGGTCAGCAGGTACCTGATGAATCATTTGACAAACATGGAAACGTAATCGGATGTACGTTTTGAAATCGCCTAAATAATGATATGCCTTTGAAAGGGTAGTGCCCAAACACAGTTTTAAGATACCTATGTGACGAATACTTT
This sequence comes from Leguminivora glycinivorella, assembly GCF_023078275.1. Lineage (NCBI taxonomy): Eukaryota > Metazoa > Arthropoda > Insecta > Lepidoptera > Tortricidae > Leguminivora > Leguminivora glycinivorella. Next base: position 3,875,722 of record NC_062977.1, read on the forward strand.
TGGTATGGACAACACATGATTTAGCTTTAAACGGAACTGAAATTCTATAAGCGGTACGATTAACTGGGCCTTATGGTTCTCTATAGTCAATTGTTATTACATTAAATAATGTTTCTTTTTATTTTATATTTATTTTTACAAGTGATTTTCAAACTGTCGAATAGGTAATAGAGGTAGATGTCCGTCATTTATAAAACTTTGCTGTTTAAGCCAGCGTTCCCACTTAAGCGTCGCGTGTCTCGGGGCGCGCAACGGACGTCCGCGCCACGCCACCTGAGTGTAATTCAAAAAACGTCTCCTCAGTACATTTTGTATAGGAAGGACGTAAGACGCGCCCCAGGTGGCGTGGCGGCGGCGTGGTGCGCGCCGCGCCGCTTGGCGGCGCGTCTTACGTCCTTCCTATACAAAATGTACTGAGGAGACGTTTTTTAAATTACACTCGGGTGGCGTGGCGCGGACGTCAGTTGCGCGCCCCGAGACACGCGACGCTCTGATGTGGCCGGTCCCTAATAGCGCGATGATTGATCAATCCGGTAATAAAAGTGACAACACTGTTGCATTCATGCATGGGCACATCATCATAAACAATAGATTTTGATTTAGTAAGTCAATGCGTACCACTTTTTGCTTCAGGATTATTGGTAGGAAACTAGAAAATTTCCCTCACAAATGAGTTCCAGGTAAAATACTTGTGTAGCAACTGTTACAGTTTTTTTGTGAATCGAGTGTTTTTACAAGTTTTCTGGTTTTATTTATGTTACCTAATTCGTAATGTTGGCACATTTGTGCTACTTTAGGACAGATATATTTTCTCACAGCTCTAATTATGTCATACTTGTCATAGTCTCATAGTAATTTTAAATTGCAAAACAATACCAGATCACCTTTAACATGTCCATATCGGCACGACAATCGTAAAATGATCACCTTATTATCTGTAATAACGTAAATAATACTTCAATTGAATAAGGCTAAATAATCACATACAAATGTATTCGTGTCCTTTAAGATATAGACAATTTACAACGACGTGTCACCTAAATCCATACTAAACACTTAATCTGAGGCGCCAGACGCTTCCACGCCGCGTTGATGAGAATTAATACTCATATTGCGGACTGAATACCTACAGAATTGTCAGTTCCACCGAATAAGACCTAAAGACCAAGTTTTAAGAGCTTATTGTCAAGAATCTTAAGTTCATTTTATTTTAGCAGTATATCATTATTCCAGTTTCGCGTACAAACTACACATTAATTTTCATTGCGCTCCGCCGATCTATTTTAAGTCCAATTAATAACAATACTGAGTCAATATGTTCTAAAGCAACCTATAAAATATGTCGGTTATCATGTTAAAACGAAGCTTGACTTCGATTATTTCTTGCAAGCCGATCGCAGATACCTGAATAAGTTTTTATAAAATTGGCAGTGCCATTTTTGTTGAGCAAGATATTCCGGTTCAACATTCGTAGCCATATTGCAACATTGTTGCTACTTACTTTGACTACTTTTTTTGGGATGAGCTGATTTACTGCGCCGTGTTAATTAGATAGAATTTTAAAGTTGTATCTATTTAATCTTGGATCTCAGATGTAAGTAGCTTTACAAATCTAGAGGTTACGTCTGAGACGACCGTCCCATGTCCACTACCCAGCAATATATGGTCAGAAGATGTCTAGATAAGTTACGGCATGTTACAAAGTATGTTACAGAGAATTCTGGACATGGAAGATACAATCACTGACGCTCCAGCAGTATTCGTTATAACGATTACTGAGAAAGGTGTTTCTGTACATTTCTAACTAGCTTCATAATCTTTAGTCGGTGCTTTTGAACCCATGTAGAAATTATTTAAGGATATCATCTCTCCTTAGGACTAGCTTAAACATCACACTTTAATGCTATCCTATTATTCTATAATCATCTTTATTACTAAGTAAAGTTGTAAACTTAGATCTGAAATTACTTCTTACACAAGTTTCGGACTTTACTTCTATTAATGTGCAAGTATCAGCGTCACTTTTGAGCATAATATTGATTGTTTTAACACTTTCGAAACCGGGCTCTACGCGGCGCTACGACATTTTCGCTACATACGGGGAAACCCATGTAATCGGCTACGCTTCTACGAGCGGTGTACCCGACAGTCGGGTTCTTGGTAGCGAAAGTGTTAAGTAACGTAGAGCTATTATTATCCTCAGTTTTACCCTCCTTTCTCTATTGAAACGATTAAGCCTGACAACATGAAAAACGTTGTTAACAACGCTCGACTCGGACAAATTTTCTACAGCGTTAACTCTAGCACAATCTCATTGTCCGCGTAATAACGAATGAGCAACAAAGTAAAGTAGTTAATTTAGATAACTGTAATACACTTCACCCGCCATGCTAACCCCGCTTTCACTGATTTTATTGTTGAATATTCAGTGTGCTGTGAAATTGCACCGGTATTATGAAACTTCCTATTTAGATTAATAAATAATAATGCGCTTTCCGTACCTCATTCATAACATCCATAACAATGTAGTATTGAGGTATTACATGTTTAGTAGAAACGTACTTAATTTGCACTTGGGTACTTTTCTGGGATGGTGATAACTAGATTCTGACAATATAATACAAGTCACCACTATAATTTAATCATTTTTCTTTCTTCTGTCTAGGTTTTTAGTAATTATTTAACATCATTGCCGATTTTGAACCTGTCCATTACCTATCTTATACAATTCGTCTATTTCTTTGATTTCTTCGTAATGTCTGTACCTGTACACCTAAAATTTACTAACACCTTTCTTGTTACAACTTTCATCCCCAATTGTATAATACTAATGTACTCATTTAAAATCAAATCAAACACAGTAGCCCAGTCTCACGAAACAAAACGAACGATGATTGACACTGCTGATCTCACCAATTCAGAGCATGACTCACGCCGCACGCGCACACTTCTGTTGTGGAGTTCAGTATCAATGGATCGGTGGGCTCTCGTTGACATGACGTTTAAAGGGTTAATATATAAAGAGAGTGTGAAAAATAAAGCTTTTAATTTCAAATTTGGACGTGAAAGGATTTAGAACACAAACGGTGTTAAATCTTGTAATTATTTGAATCATTTCCAGCAGTAAGTAGAGATATTTCTATTTATGTAGCGAAGAAGACGTCACCCGAATGATCTATTGTTTGTCAAACATGTATTATATTACCTATGTTTTAAACGTCCCACCACTGTAGATACAAAATGGGTTTCTCTTCTGAACTTCCTGACGTCCATTAGTCCTGGGAGATGATCTTCATAGCAAACTGCATATATGTAGCAAAACTGACTGAAATCCTGATTTCGATACCAAAAGTTGATTATCGGCATATCACTTACCTGTCAACTTATGTAAACTATGTCAAGTAACGGATCACCGCAACGGCGCGAACAATTTCATACTCTCGATTAAATTAATCTCCAATTATGAGTGTTATGTTAAGACTAATTACCGCATGCACGTCAATGAAGCCATTTTGCGTGCAATTAGCGGCGCCCGCGCACCTGCTCTTACGCAGCTTTTGACGGCTAATTTGCGTAATCATGTCCGAATTATGAATGGAGTGACAGATCTGTGAAAGTTTATTTTTTCAGGTTTTACGTGTAATTGGCAGCTCCTCAAAAAAATCACAATGCAAGCTGAAGCACGATGGGGTTACGTACTTTAAAATCCAATATAAGCTTAAAATAAGAAAGTAGTTTTCTTAATAAAATAATACAGTCTCGTCAACGTTATAAATTGTTTGGGAAAAAAATGATAAAAGAAAAATAATAAAATAGTTTACCTACACAATTTATACACACACAATTAGTACACATATTGCCATTTAACATAAATATCATATGACTTGAGTACCCGAAAACAATGGACCAACTTTTTAGAATTCGCAGAGCTGTGACGGAAAACGATATTCAATATTAAAAGCAACTTGTCATCCGATCATTTTCGTTCCACGATTCGAATTCTCTGAAAAAGGTTAATCATTAGTCAATATCGATACACAATGAGTTGCGTCAGTAACGGTCGAGAAATTATAAGCGGAATGCCATATAAGTCGACGGGTGGATGGCAAGAAATTCGGATACGTCACTTTATCGGTAGCTCACACCGGCGCCCGGGGGCTTGAAGTGACCGCTTTTATTGAAATTTTATCGGGTACTACTTGTAGGGTCCATAGATAAGAGTTGGTTAAAGTAGTGGTCATAATATGTAGGTACGATTGGAGTATGTTTTATTTTGCAGGCTTAAATTCTTGGTAATTTTAGTTAAAATTTTCTAACTAGGTATATTGGTTGAATAGGTTAGGCTTAAAGCTCCTTTCGTAAATCATGTCTCCTTTTTACTTCATCATAAAGTGGTAATTTTTGTTATTAATCTTATTCAGCCCCATATTTTATATTTGTAAGTAAAACCTTTACATCTAAATCAAATCGTGATAGTGACAAATATAAATCTGTAAATTATTAAATAAGGAATAATGTGCGGGTACGAGTATCTACCTACAGTGTACACGGTACAGTGGTACGGGTGCTATACCTTTTTTAGGGTTCCGTAGTCAACTAGGAACCCGTATAGTTTCGCCATGTCTGTCTGTCCGTCCGTCCGTCCGTCCGTCCGCGGATAATCTCAGTAACCGTTAGCACTAGAAAGCTGAAATTTGGTACCAATATGTATATCAATCACGCCAACAAAGTGCAAAAATAAAAACCGGCCAAGAGCGTGTCGGGCCACGCTCAGTGTAGAGTTCCGTAGTTTTCCGTATTTTTCTCAAAAACTACTGAACCTATCAAGTTCAAAACAATTTTCCTAGAAAGTCTTTATAAAGTACTACTTTTGTGATTTTTTTCATATTTTTTAAACATATGGTTCAAAAGTTAGAGGGGGGGGACACAATTTTTTTTCCTTTAGGAGCGATTATTTCCGAAATTATTAATATTATCAAAAAACGATTTTAGTAAACCCTTATTCATTTTTAAATACCTATCTAACAATATATCACACGTCGGGGTTGGAATGAAAAAAAAAATCAGTCCCCACTTTACATGTAGGGGGGGGGGGGCAGCCGCCCACGTGCAGCTTCTCCGCGGATGCCCAACGGCCCTCCACAATGAGTGCGCCAGGTGACAGGGCGCACCTTCCTCCTCGGCCGCTTATAAGTACAGTGACGGACCCCCTCGAATCCGCCACAAAGAGGCCATGGGCGCCAGAAGAGTTCCGGCGCCCGGCGGTGGAAATGGTCTTTGGTTCCACCGCTAACCAAGTCGGCCGCAAAGGATAGGGTGAACGGCGCACCGTAATACCGGCACTCCTCTTCCCTTGCGGCCCCACCAATGCCGCTACAGCGGAGAGGCCCCGCCAAGGTCGCAGGGGGTAGGGAGAGTGGCGCACCGCTATACCATCACGCCTCTCCCCCTGCGATCCCACCTCGGCTACCGAGGGAGGGCACAGAGCGGCATCCCATACTGCCGGATCTTCCCTCCCACGGCAGTCCTCCCAGAAGCATCTCAAATGGGCTTTAACAAGCCCACTTGGTGCATCCTCCTCGGGCCAGCTCGCCCAGCAACAAGACGGCCCTGGTTGCCTCTTCGCTTCACCGTGGGTGACCAAGCCACGGTTACTAAGCCCCTCCACCACGACAAGGTGAGCAACCTGCGGGGGGACGGGTGCTATACCTGCCTCAACGGTTGGGAATGATTCAAGTGATAGAATCGCAGCAAGGCACGCACCGTTGCACCTGCCGGCAACCGTTTCTTTTATTTGCGTGTAAATCTTTTTTATTACGTGGAGTAGTTACGCACACGGTGCACGGTGTTTAAGGCAAAAACCATTTGTAAAGGTTATGAACAATTCATCGTTTATAAGACAAGTATTTTGTACGCCTCGCAAAAAGTGACGTGAAAAGTTTGGCAGTTTCTTCAGTAAAAATAATTAACTCCAAAAAGTAAAAACAAAACAGGAAATACTGCAGCAGCTGTAACTTTTTCCTTTAGCCGTACTCGAATTTCACGCGCATCGCAGAATTTAATACTTATCATAAATTATAAAAAGTCCCTCGTCATAAATTATAATTGTTTTTATAGCCGCTGCCAGTTTGATGGGCAAACTGAAGTCTCCGTAAGTAGCAATGCACATTGCTATGCAGAAGATGTCACCTGCCACTGCCATCAGGACATCACATCAATTTACTGTAATTTTCTGTAAATTCAACTTATGGCATGCAAAAACTAGGCAATTATAGCGTAGAACATATTAAGTGCATATCAAATGGTATGGTATGGCAAAAATATGACTTTTTGACCATTAGCGCTTATACTTTATTTTATTAATGATCATCCAATAATAAATCGACGGTTGGAGAGGTAAGCGACAATCTCACTAAGTTTCATCTTGTACGTAATATGAATTATACTATGCGACACCCATATCGATTGGTTGCTTGGCAACAGCAGCTCTGACTAAGTACGAAGGTCGGAGACGACCCATTATTATTTATTGCCTTATAAAATAATGCTCTACGAACTGTCGGGCCTTATTACAACGTAATAAAGTTTCCTTCAGCTGTTCCACGAGTACAGAAACATCATTAACTTAGAAGCAGTGAGTCACATTGTGATTGAGTGAGTGTGAACTATGCTTCTATAAATAAGCATTAAGCGATAGTTATTATAATTGTAGCTGACGGTTTCTTCTAACAAGCTTTTATTCGTGTGTGTTTATTTAATATTTATAAATACTTGTCACTACTTAAGTACATAATATTATTCACCTTGAAAACTTTAACTCTTTTTTGAGAGTACAAGAAAAATAAGGGTTCCTTTTGTACCTTTTTGGTACGGAACCCTACTAGTTAAACTATAGGTAGAGCTCTAATAACAGTTTCATGCAGGGGGATTACGAATCTTTGATTTAATGGATAGGCAAAGACAATACAATTTGACTACCAAACCGATAGAAAGCAAAACAACGTAAAACATTTACTTTACGGCGGTCCAATGAGGCGTAGTATGAAACATGAAAAAATCATTTCCTGTTTTGAGTGCTTCCCTACTTAGTTATGATCTAGTAACTGTACATAACGGTGAATACCCGAGATAACCCGCCTGAGAAAAAATAAACCATACATTTTATTAGGTAAAGACATGTTTCATAGGAAATTAATACAGGACAGGTAACTAATACCGAGTAACTATCTGAACGTATATTACAAGTTTTTAATGTGACCCGATTTGGCTATCGCAATTAAAAGCTACTCTCTACTTCTAAATACAAGCAGTGGTTAGACATAGTCCCGATCGGATGATTCCGGGTCCATTCGGCTCACATTGCTACGTAGCAATTAGGGTTGGTTGATATAACTTGACGTCCGTTTGTGTGCGCTACCACGGAAATTGCTTGATTTTTGACAACCCTAAATATTCGAAGGGGATAGAACGATTCTTCTCTGAGCTGCTGTCAGTCATCGTTTTTATAGAAAGTGTCATTTCTGTGCGTTAGATTAGAATTAATTACTATTATTTTATAAGTGCTACAAGCGGTATGTACTTATATAACTCGGTTGTGACGAGAATGGAATTAGCGATGACAGGTTTGCCATAAACATACTACATATGTCAAAGTTTCTATGAACTGACAGCTATCTCAATCCCAAAATCGCTGTTCAGTAATACCTCTTACTGTTAGGTTGGCAGTCCTGTGTTCTTTTTATAAACCACTCCCGGTAAATATCCGTTGTCGGCCATTTTATTTGTAGTTCAGTAATGTGTTGATTGCTGTTCTAATGCGATACAAAAAACAGATGCTCAACTACCACTTCAGAAGGTACTGTTTCGTTTTGGTATTTAAAGGATTTTTCCCCTCACTAGCTCGGAAACACGTGTTTTGTCCTTTATTACCAGCGGGTAAAAATGCATTTTATCCACTAGTGGGTAAAGTAATTTGACCTTGAATAGAGTCAAATTAACTGCTTTAAAATTGATAAAAGTAGGTGAATCTAGTAATAAAGATGATTTACCACCTGTGGAACTACTGAAAGCAGTGATAAACATTTTTTGCGTTGTAGTTTCCTCCCTATAGTGAGGGGAAAAGTTTTGTGTTACACTCGGGTGCAAATGTATTTTACTTCTCGTGTGTTAAAAAACTCGCAAGTTCAGGATTCTATTCTCGAACCACTCGCTTCGCTCGTGGTTCAACTATAGACTCCTTTCACTTGCTCGTTTTTCAATTCCACACTCGGCGTTAAAATACAACTTTGCCCCCTTGTATAACAAATAACTATTTTATCCTAGTTTGTTTAGTTTACTGGAACTGAATTTCGATTTTCTACAGTCTGACCAAAAAGAGCTGAAATTAAAAAGTTGCAACATCGTAGTGTCGTCCCGTCCCGTTTTCCCACAAATATTAATGTCAGACTATATACAGAGTTATTGGCGTTTTAGAAAATGTCACTCGACACCGTAAACATCGCGAAAAGTGTACGTAATATTTTATTAAATGAAAGCAAAAATGGTTGCAAAATCGCAACGATATGAGCTGTGATTAAAAACCGAGTCCTTTTCCACTTCAACACTACGAATACTACGCTACTTAAAGCTTTTAAGTGCCATAATAATAATAAAAGTGTATTAGATACACAATAAAGGCGGCATGGCACAGGAGGCGCACTTTACTGAATGCGTTTCAAGGGTAATATTTAAGGAGGTCTTTACTAAAGGGTGCTGCAGTGTCAAAGGGCCTATTGTGCACCATGGCACTTGTAGGCTCTTATCATATGCCCGTTAGAGGGGAAATGTGCAACATCTTATATCAAAAGCGGGGCATAGGTCCTGTTGATTTTGGGTTTTATATCACAATAGATAATAGTTATATATTATTTATTTATTCAAACATAATTTATACAGTATAACAGACCAAATAACTGTACAATTCAGACTTAAGATACTAGAGTAGATTCACAACACAACACTTTACAAATACAGTTTTACAAAACAGCACTTTTATATTAAAGTACCTACATATTTTAAATAAAATAGAATAAGGTTATGATAATTCCCGTACTGTTTGTTACCTTAAAACAATACAATAATATCTTTCGTAATCGTCAACCCCTTCGATTCCTAAAATTATTACTTAAACTTGAGAAGTTGATGTGCTTTGCCTTTTAAAATCTATATTTAAGAATATTATGTATGTAGTTACAGTAATTACATAAACTACAGCCATTATTAACAATTCGTTTCCCTTAACAAACCTTTTTTTGGCAAAAATTTACATTGCAAATATTCAGTGTGAAAAAAGCTATTGCATTTTTATAACAGACGTCACACTGCTCTAACTTTATAAAGAAATTATCAATTAAATAAATAATCCTATAAAAATTAATGAAGTCATTCACCGGTTTACTGACATTTCTTTAATTAAGATGACGTTTACGCTTCACGATTGGGTAATTAGTTAAAAACTTACCAACTATGTTTTTTACCCAATTAAAAGAGGTTGCCTTTAAGGTTGAAAAAACAACGAGCTTGACTCTCGGACTAGTTAATTGCATTTTTAATTAAGGCACTTGCATATTAATGTCCCTTGCACTGGTGAGGGATACCCACCATTAAGGTTGCTAGTCTGAACAAGGGCTCTTACTTTCGTCTCGAGCTTGCACGGTCTATACAAACATATACGGATTCCACATACTCGTACTTACAAGTCTTACCACACGTTGTTAATGGTATTTGTTTTAGTATTAATTGCATGAGACTAGACTGCACAGCAAGTGCTTAGATAGAAATAGAGGTACAATATATGTTTAAAGGTACCTAGAATAAATAATTACAAAAGTTTCCTGTTAAATGAAATGAATCACTCGTTCTTATATCATTAAATTAAATATTTAATTGATATATCAGACTTTTAAATAATTTGTTACTCCGATTATTACTCGTTTTTCGCTGTAGGTACCAAAGGTTTCTATTTTTAATTAAGGTCTTGTAGCAAAACTCGACTGGGGGGGGGTTAGTAGTAGTTACATTTGCCCCGCTGTACTTTATGTAAGTATTCAAATGTACAAGGCTCTCTACTTTTCTACTTTTATTGCCGAAGTTTTACTACCTACCTTGATTTATTTATTTGCAACATTCTCTTGCCCTATGCTATTATTTCATATATTGTTATCTATACATTATATCACCTGCTGAGATGAAGCATGAGTTATTGCCTTTTATACTTTAATTTATTACGATAATGTACAGTCAGCAACATATGTTTGGATTATTTTTGTACTGTATATCTGATAGTGATAAAGTCTGGACATATTTATGTTGCAGATTGTACATCATACCATCCGGTTCTCTAGGATGAATTGGCTATTAGTTTGTGCACTTTACGGCGTTTAACAGCGATGTACTTAATATGAGCTTCTTCGTTATTATTAAACGATGTCGTAAACATGTGTTGTAAACTAACATGACTATTTATTGAGATGTGGCTTCATCGGCTTCGATACAACAATGTTTTACTGCTAGTACATTTAAATATAATATAAAATACGCTAAGTTTGCCTTTGTACTGAAATTAATAATAATTTTAAATATTATGTATTGCATTCTTTTTTTGTACAATAAAGTGTTTACTTACTTACTTACTAAAATACTGCGACGGCACAAAATTAAGATAAAAACATGTATATTATTTTTCTTAATTTGTCTACCATCACCTATCATCACCTATTTTTATCTAACTATTATACATGTTATACCTATATATTTTCTCTGCACGAAACTCTTTCTCAATTTTCAATAATTGTAGGGGCATCTGTCAAAAATATTTTAGAAAATGATTCACGTCCAGTGTAAGACAAAATTTCAACAACAACAGCCGTACTGCGGACCCATAATAAACAGCTATAAATCCTAAGGGGAATCGTAGACGAAGCTGCAAAATGCATCATTGGCGCGACAGTAGGTATCTGACCGGGACATAGATCACGTCTTTTTCAAATCGTATTCATCACATAAAGACAGGTAGTACATATTTCTTCTTGTGCCAATCATGTGCTAGCCTTGCTTTTCTATAGTGATACACAAAACTCATGGCCATATTTCAACACACCAGGGTGTCGATTGCCTCCCCGTCCCCCCTATGACGCAAATGCCGTAATCTCATTCAGAGGATTAACGACTATTTGTATTGCTGGCCTGTGCACCAAATTGCGCCCATTGTCGATGTTTTAGGTTATCTCTTGAGTGTTATTGTTGAGAGCTCTCCAAAACATGCTCAAATAAACGACATATAATGTCCTGTGTTATCACCGTAAGTGTTAAAACAAAAGTGGTTTGTTTTTGATGATATACAAATAAGGTCCATAAAATCCTTTATGTTTGTCATAAAGGAATGAGTGTTTCTTTTTTCAAGTAGACAATCTTTGTAAAAATAGTTACAAAAAACGTAAAACTTAAAACATTTCTAGTTATTCAATAGGAGCTCCTGTTTAATATTCCAAGTCCTACAGTAAATGCTTCTACACGTCCGAGTAATGACCCAGTCTGACCTGTTCTACTTTCATATCACAAAACATTGATATTATGACTTTTATATTAAAAAAAGACATGTCTCATATCTATTTAGAGCAACAGATTTGACCTCATAAGAGTGCCGTATCGCCTAAAACAACATTACTTGCGTAAGGCTGACATCGCCGAACAATATTTTTATCGCGACCTACGACAAGGCGGGTCGTTGCCCCTCTGCCCACTTGTCGCACCCAGAGACTCCTCAGTGTACCCTAACTTCTGTCACTAACGAGCACATCGCTCCCACACCGATGTAAATGTGACTATTAAATTTTCAGTCTTTATGGAAATCTGAGATCATCTTACACTGTTCTCACTCGAGGTGAAAGCTCGGCAAAATGGAAATAGCAGTTCTCGAGAGATGGCACAAAAGAGCTGGCTGGCGCTCGCGATTCTATTTTTAAAATGATGATGCATTTTTTCACAGTTGCATTTTTAACGAGGAACAGCCAGGGAGCGAAACGTGTCGATTTCGTTTTGCTAGCACTGTAGGCTTTGTAAAGATTTTATATTCATGCAGCTCTGAATATTCGTTACAATACTGTGGATTTTATTTTGGATTCTTTCTTTCTACATTGTTTCTTGGTTTGATTTTGCAAGCATTTTTGAGCTCTTCTGTTATTGTTTTTAATAACAATAATGACTCATTGAAATAGATACACGAAAGAAAAAACGACAAGGCCCACTGGTGCTGGGCGGGTGGTCTAGTGGTAATGACGTTAGCCGCGTAAGCTGAAGACCCGGGTTCGATTCCCGGATCGGCCACCAGTGGGCCATGTCGTTTTTTCTTTCGTGTGTGATATACATTTTAATTTATAATTTATATATAGTAGTGTGACTACTCGAAAAGGAACGAATCAAAAAATATTCAATAAAATAATTTGATTTGTTCCCTAGTTGGACAGTAATGACTGTTAATTCTTCTTGTATAATTATTTCATTGTTATATAATTTGTTTATTGTAAGGAAAATTCATAGTAGTATTTGTAAGCATACAAATGCCATTAAAATGAATAAGACATTAATAACTATGTAAACATGCAGAATTTGAGGATGTTACGTAACGTAAGGTTATAAATGAACAAATATGTAACTGGATCGTTCTGACGGAAGGAAAACACTTAAATTTATATAAATACCACAACTATAAATTTCTTGAATGTAACACCAATAACATTCATCATATAATCATTTAGCAATACAAATTATACAAATCATTTCCATCCGGTGTATATTTCCAGATTCTAGATCTAGTGCCACCGCTTCTATATCTTAAATTATCAAACAGCGGTAAAGAAAACAAATCTGCATACTATTATTAACATCGCAAGCTACCACGCCGGCTTAAGTATAGAGCTTCCGCTCTATTTACACACATTCAATGTACCGGCCACTAATGAATTCACTCCGCATATTGCATCCCATGTCCTAGCATATCCGAGTCTATGTCTCCAGATTAACCAGTATAAAGTGACCTAAGAGCAGCAACGTTTATGGGTAAACCGGGAACCTTATACTAGTTGATCCGACCGAACAGTTTGATCGCGCTCGTCTATAGGAATGACTTCCCTGCACTTGGGAGATCAAAAGATATGCACGTCCATGCCTGGAGCTGCAAAATTCTAAATGCCTTCAAGACACGCTAGAATCAACCATAAAGTACACGCAAGTTAAGTCGAAGAGGACTGCATTTCTTCACAAAATCAATCGATATGTAAATAAAGGCGCTTATGATAACGGAAAATGGAGCTTATGCGGATGCCGAAAGAGCTGGACAGTTTGCATATCCTGTGCTAGAATGTATGTAAATCAGTGGTGCTGGTAGCGGATACTTTATTGCTGTGCGGTTGATTGAAAATAAGCCCTTTCATACTGTTGTAAATCTTCGCCTGGACAGTATAATGCTACAGGTAAAGAGACAGTGTCATAGAAAAAACCTATCCGCGAACCGTGGGCGTATCTACATAAGTCAGATTATATGTGTCATTGAGATTATGGCCTACGTGGAAAACGTATTTCTTAGCTGATATAAATGTTTTGTGCGATACTCAATTAATATTATTATACAGATAAGGAAACCGATAGTCTATAACAGACGTCATTTTGAGAAACGAAAGTTAAAAATATCAGTCTAGAGTTTGTTCTTACAACTGATAGACAACCGACTGTAAATTATCTTTTTTGATCCTGTCCACTAGGAAGTCATCTGATTATGTAACATCAATGCAAAGAAATTATTCAAATGTCGTGAGGGATGACCCGACTCTTCAAAATATAAAACTTACACAAAATTACGTTCAATTATTCACTGGGACTCCCAGACAGCCAACGACCTCCCGGGCAAAAGATATAATATCTTGGGGATCTTAGAGCCAGGTCGCGTGAGGATACGGGCCATAAAGCAGCAATGCGAACCACGTCCCTACTTCCGGAGCGGCGTCTGCCCGCGGCGCGGGGGGTGCTCCGGCACTGACCCTTTCCCACGCGTCTTCAGCAACCTGCTGGATTTTATCTACTCTAAATTATATAATTATTAGCTTTTGCCCGCGGCTTCACTCACGTTAAATTCGAAATTTGCGGAATGCTGCATACAAACTTCCACCCCCCATTTGAGGAAAGTGGGGGATTAGAAAGAGACAAATAGTAGCCTTATGTCACTCTCAATCCCTTAAACTATCTCCACTTGAAAAATCATGTCAATTCGTCGCTCCGTTTTGTCGTCGGACAAACAATTAAACAGACAGACACTTTCCGATTTATAATATTGTTTACAATTCGTTCCAAATATTAATCAACTAAAACCACTGACAAACTCACGTCTAACTGCCATGCCAATTTCTGTCGGGAAAAGAGATCTTTTGAAGACTGGGAAACCCCGACGACGTATATGATCATTCAACTATAATTATTATTTATGTATAAATATTGTTGTTTAAATATTAAACACGAATGACACAACACAATACACTTCTAGAAACAAATTCTAGTAAGACAGTGTTGTCAGTTGTTTCAGTTATTTCAGCATGTATAAGTAGACTTAATCATGTTAGTGGAAGTTACAATAAGCAGATTAAAACGTTTCACTTCGTGTAAACCCAATAATCTTGTTACCTACATATTTAGTTACTTAGAATGATTACAATAATTATGTATTATGCTTGCTGTTGTGAGTCTTCGAGACTGTGTATTTCAGTGTTATTCGTAGTCTCCTAATGATACAAATTGTGTTTTTTAACAATTGCATGTGAACTAATGTCTGTTGTTTGTTTACAGGTAAACGCTAATGGACGACTTGGGAGCTGATGTGCTGAGCGTATGTAGATCGTTATGTATGTGTATTGAATAATTCGGAACAATTCGTCAGCAGTCCATATTTGTAAGCCGTTTTCGCAGCCTTGGTACTTTTCGACCACAGACCACATAGTCTAACAAGGAGTCGCCATAGGCCGGCAACAGACAGTCTTAAATTTCATAATCTTAAAAAATCATAATCTTATGAAATCAGTACGAGTGCACGGATTCCCATACAATTTCTCAACTGTCCACACACAGTCTTATTTTTTAAGATTATGATTTTTTTCAGATTGATCTGACAGATTGCGAATAATTTGAATTTTAACCCTTAATTTGGCAGACATAGAAACATTAAAAATACCGTTTTTTTTTTTGTTGAATACTATTTTTATGGGTCATAAGGAGCCCCGAAAAAATAATGAAAAAAATCATAATCTTTCAGTTTTTCAGGAAAATTATGTTCGGTGTGGCAAGCACTGCCAGCTAATCAAGAATTAAAAGTGTGAAATAATTTGCTATATAAATGTTAAGAAACATACAAATTTTTCGTAGAAAATGAACATAAAAGTATTGTCTACACTTTGTGTGCCCTTTTTGTACTTTGTGACCCCGAAACTAGACCTCCTTCGTAATGTTGACACCGAATATCCCGGTACTCTTGGAGACGGTAAGGGGAATGTCCTGGAATTTAGGTGCTATGTTATGTCAAATGGGGTTTTATATGCGGAAAATGTGCAAAACTTCTCACTGGGGTTCAACTAGACGAGATTATGTTTACTCCACTCGGATACCTGCTCAAGAGAGGCATCGATTTGAGACACAAGTTGCATTCTGCTTTCCAAAACCTGCTCACGATAGGCATTTGCACGACCTGTGTACTGGCTATCATCTGTGCTGTCATCCGCATAGCAATAGATATTGCTAGTTTCTAGCTTATCATTGATATGAAGGATGAACATGGTCGGTGATAGCATAGATCCTTGGGGTACACCTCCGTTAATGGGCCGGATTTCTGCGTATTGATCGTCGATGAAAACTGAAATGCTTCGCCCAGGTAGAAAGCTGGCGATCCACGTGCAAAGCCTTTCTGGGAGCCCGTACGAGGGTAGCTTGGGGAGATGCGTCTTATGATAAACTCTATCAAAAACCTTAGGTAGCGATATCTAGGCTAACTGCCAGTGCCTTTCCCTTGTTCTCAATGGCGGTGGCCCAACTATAAGTATACCAAAAGAACACCAGCGCCACGACCATGGCGGAAGCCGTATTGCCGGTCACTATAATCTGGTGTTCTTTAGGTACGCCAAGAGCTGGTTATTAACCACTTACTTCATTGCCTTGGAGAGAAGAGAGGTTCTCTCATCTGGGCCTCAATAGGCCGACAGTGTGTAGGGTTTGTGCGATCACCCTTCTTTGTGGTTGGATGGACTCAAGCAGTCTTTCAGGATGACGAGCATTTACCTGAGCAGTATGAATGCCAAAAAACGCGAATTAAAACTGGGGTAAGCTCCGCAGCGCACGTTTTCAGCACAATAGCTGGAATACCATCAGGCCCATTGGACTTATTGACAACGAGGGCAAAAAGTGCATGCCTAACTACACTTTGAGTGAAGCGAACTTCGGATGAGAGCATTGTAAATTTTTTACTTGGATATGATGATGGATGAATCTACTCTTAGAAAGTATTTTTGGGGAAGTGGGAAGACTCGTGAGGAAAAGGGGTCTGAATCCTCGCTGTAGGATCTTCCTTATGCACATCCATCGCACTTCAACACGGTAACGCGGCAAGAACAGTGGTAGGTACTTCTGCATCGGGATGTGCGTAATTAGGTTAGAGTTAGCTATTCATTTTTTTTATTTAGACATCATATTAATGTAATTTAATTTACTTTTGTGCTCTTTTGTGAAATAA
The DNA here is from genome assembly GCF_023078275.1 of Leguminivora glycinivorella. Lineage (NCBI taxonomy): Eukaryota > Metazoa > Arthropoda > Insecta > Lepidoptera > Tortricidae > Leguminivora > Leguminivora glycinivorella. Next base: position 3,892,523 of record NC_062977.1, read on the forward strand.
ATATTTTGGTATAAGGTACACCGATAAGTTGGCAATGTTCGTCACACCGAACATGCAACCCTGGAATTCAAACACTGCGTAGCTGGCGGTGTTCGCCACACCGAACATGCAACAAACCTACTATTTCACTGTGAAGATGGCAGTGTTCGGTACCACGAACATGACTTTTTAAGTGTCACTGTCACTAAATTAAGACTTACACTAAACTAGAAACTCTTTAGTACGATTAATTACCTCATTGGTAACCGATAAATGTCGTTTTTATTAATGTGACACCATAAAAATCTAATATAATGTCATAAATAACTTGATGATACTTCGCGGTTGCCGTCTTGCCGCGATTTTGCGTGCACTGCTGACATACGAATATTGTGACAGCAATGAATTAATTTTCTGTGTTTTCTACCAATTAAAATAATACAAAGCTACAATTTGAGTCGAAAGAAATATAAACAAAGATGAAAATGTGACCAGTAGATTTTTTTGAAATGTATGTTCGCCACAGCGAACACTGTCCAATTAAGGGTTAAGAATGTGGGTGGCAAGGCAGTCAATCTTATTTTATAAGATTATGAAAATTAAGATTGTCTGTTGCCGGCCATAGCCGGATACGGTTTGGACGACGATGATGACTTGTCGATTTGTTATTTACATTTAAGTATAATATATTTAGATAACATGCTGGATATTATCCATGGTGTTTTAAAAAAATATCAGCTATGGCAAAACTCACTTATGTGTATCTGTACTCCTCATAGTCATTGTTACATAAAACATAACTGTTAGCACAAAAATACTTTCACGTTATTAGTAAACCTTAGCCCGGATATAAACTACGATTATAGTCACGCAGTGGGAAAATAAAACCATGCAAACAAAACATTTCCAGTTACATTGTATGTTTGAAATTAAATTAAGTACACGAACTAAGTTCAGTAAACTTAATGGTATTTTTGAACAGTTTCCCTCTACTCAAAAGTCCGTGTCTATCGATATAAACATTCGCGCACGCCGCACGCCTCGCGCCGCGGCGTCTGCGCAAGGCCCTATATTTAACATCTCAAGGGTTTCCTGCTCGAAATGTTATTAATTTTGTACCATGTAAAACATTTGTTTACGCGCTGCCACGTGGCCGGGGCAACGAACTCTTGAGGTATTTATGAATTTTCGCTTTTATAAACTTCAGAGAAATGGTTTGTTTAGCACTTTTTAATAGAGTTCGATAAACAATCGCACGTTTTGAAATATGGAATTAAAACCAACCTGCGAACACTAACAGAACCGATTTCTTACGCTAGCGCGGACTTCTCTCCACGGTGTTTGTATTGCATTAATTGGATAATTTAAACCGATATTGACCAAATCCTATTTCAAGGAATAACTTCTTCCGTGCCACTTTCTTTTAAATGATCCCAAGCGGCCAAACTCAACTTACACGTCTAAAACAACCTCCGATGCGTATTCTTATTATCATCTTATTATACATTCAGCAAACCCAATCAAATGGGAATTCTTCCTCTCGGGGTAATCAAGCTATCTGCCTAATGACAGAATATTGGCAGGTGTAAACAAGCCGGCATCGGCTTTGCAAAATGACATAAACTACGATATGTTATCGCCGGTGGCCATATCGTAGGACCTATTAATATTAAGCGGATGTATAAAGAAGTTATAAATGCAAATTAGTAACTCATAACAGTAATAACTAGTATTAGTAGAAGTTGTGTGCCTATTTTTAGAAACACTGGTAATATGCAACTACATATTTATGCAGTGATATTACATAATGATTCCGGGTATCCATAATCCATTGGTGTTCCGTACGTGGGGGCATTTGACTACAGTTTCATCTGATGTTTCATCAAATCAGCAGTTATATGCTCATACTTGTTTATTCGTACAATCCTATGATACTAGTCGCGTCAATTCGTGGGTAGCCGCAGCTAACATGAATAAAAGAAAGTGATTTGTTGCGACACCCCGCCACAAAATTATCCACCGTCATTACCACATACTCTCCCATTGTCGTCGGCCCTAACACAATACACGAAATCGCACCATAATTACATCCACCTCATTCAACTCTGTTATCTGATGCTCTAACAATAAGGGCCACTTTGTGTTGCGTGTTTCACAAAAGTAATTATTTGAAATTCGGTATAGTTCATGGAGTTCGAAAGAGCGTAGCCGTGTTTGCATAGAAAATCGGCCCTTTCGCCAAATGTTCACTGTAATTTTTTTTTTAAAGAGCTCTCATGACAAATATTATTTACTGTAAGTTTGAGGTTTCTATCTTTTTTATTTTCTGAGATATGATTTTTTTATTAATTTACATAATATCCATTTTTTTCAACATTGGCTAATGCGATTTACTTGAACTTTTGGGACAATAATATACATGTAATGACTCACATGTTCTAGCAATAATATTTAATAGTGCCGAAAAAAATCTTGGCTTAAAGTAGGAAACAAATCTTCAGTATTTTTTTTCTCGCTTTTTAGAAAAGCGACACCTATAGTTCTTTGTCAAGTAATTGCTTATATAAAGGCCCGCAATATATATTTTTTTCAAAATAATCCAGGAGGTACTTCATACTAGAAAATGGAATAATAAAGGATACTACCCATACCGCAAACGAGCTACACAGTAAATAGGTGAATTTTAGTCGCAAACCTCTTTATTATTAACAATATTGGTACTGGAAGATTGCATTCATAAAGGTATTACGACTAAAACTAAGGGGTTTTGAAAAGGGAGTATTTATGTGAAATTATTTGCACGAACCGGACATAGTCTTATGTACCTATGAGTTCTTATTGAGTACCTATTGGCTAAGCAGTTATCAATGAGACAATCGAAATTGCATATGCAGAAATACAAGTATGATATGAGGGAGTCATAACATTTCTATTCTCTGATGACGTACAAAAATATGCCTTGATCAAAAGTAACTTCATCCGCTACTTATTACAAAAACAGTACTTTGTTTCCCGTCGTTATGGCAATTGTTACATTATTACATTGCCCATGATTACGTTTAATGTTATTATCACAGTCAACAAATCGTTGTTAATCTATATGGTATTAAAAAACTTCCTTTGTACAGTTTGTTTCTCAGACGATCAAAAACAAAGCACAATTGAGTGATAGCACCGAAGAGATTGATGGGTAAAAAATTACCGAGACATAGCCACAATTTTATTCGCCGCTCATTTATTACAATATCACATTTAAAATGGCGGACATTTGAAAGCTCATTCGATCAATCAAGTCATTGTTCGGGACCGCCAGACAATTTGACGCGTGATGTCACACCTTTTAATGGCCGTTGTATCCGCGTATCAGCGTAGTGGCCAATTATCATTCATTGTCTAAGCATTGTTGGTAATTGTCTCTCATATCATACTCTCTACATAATAAATGTCTACCATAGAAGATAATATAAGCCTATCTCAAATCATAAAAGATTCAAAGGTAGTATTTAACTTATTTCTCTTAAGTACGATGAATAAGTACCTATAAAGAAAGGTATAGCGGAAACTAACAAGACGTATATTAATTAATTTAAAATACCAGTGATCAAAAGCTCCAAACGATCGTGACCGCTAGCCCGAAGTCACGGAACCAACCTTGGACCAACTAGTTGTAAAAAAACCTCGCAAAAACATAAGGGCATGTACCGAAAACATCATTAAAATTGATTAGGTTTTTTATGGTGTTCCTATGTGGCCATTCCGTTTCCAAATGGAGATAAATGAAGATAGTCAGATGGCTATGAATCATGGTAGTAAGGTGTCATTGAACCTAGAGTACAATAGTTTTTACTGGCGAAGCCTCATTGAGTACACCATCGATCTGCTCGAAGAGTGTTTTTTACGAGACAGCAAAAAGTTGTTTTTACGTTCGAGCGTGAGGAATGTTTTTGGAAATGGTATGACACGACACTTTTTTTATATCGGCATTTCGCTAAACCCAGCTCTGCTCTTCACGTACTTAATTAAAATCCTTTAACTCTTGAATAGTAAAATATTGATTTCATGGTTTATAATTATGTAACTGTTATACCTATTGCGAATCGACCTAGGTAGTGAAGCGGTCAGGGAATATCCATCAACCATTTTACATTGATAATACCTAACAAAAAATAAGTAGTCTACGTAAAATGTTTGGCAACGGCATTGTAAAAACATCATAAATATGCGAGCACAATGTTTCACGAATTCCAACACAAGAAGTGGAGCCGAGTAAAAAATAATGGAATTGGTAGTGAAGAACGATTATGCATTGGTTTCGGTCCGACTGTTGTAATTTCGGGGTCCGCTGCGCGCTGTTGACGTAACACGCGGGTCCATCGAATATGTGAGCCGGCTACAATACATAAGCATTATACAGTGTGATTTTGTAGTAAATAGTAGACAAACTTTACATAGTGACTTTTGAACTTTGGTCACAATGAACAACTACTATGGGACCAATGAAAAGAGCGAAATAAAATTAGGCATTACATTTCGACTGATGTGATGCCGCTCATTTCTATGGAACAGCCATTTTTCACGATTTCATCATTGGTCCCATAATAAAAGTTGTGCTAGTAGGTACTTACAAAGTCACCCTGCAGGTATATTTAAGGCGTCAAATTCAGGTTGGAAAGTAGGTACATAGACGGGGGAAAATAGTTAAAGACGAGAGAGAGTTTGATATTGCCATATGTTTATGTTTTTATATTGTTTTGTAAATGTTTTTATATTTTATTTTTATATACATATTGTAAAATACCTAGCCTAAGAAGGAAAATAAATACTGACGATACTCTCGCATTTGGGTTCCCTCTATTTGGCATAAATTTAATTGTCCGAAACGATTTTCGCATAACAGACTTCGCATAATCGATTTTCGCCGAATGTTAATTTGGCAGAAAACTTATTTGTCATAGTCGAAAATAATACGAATAACACATTGTCCGAAAATAAGTTCGCATAATTCTGTTTACGCCGATTGTTTTTATGAATAAAATTAATTCGCATAATTGTATTTGGCATATTTCTTAAAATCAGAATATCCACCCATACTAAATGCTGTTAAGAGAGTCGGTTTGGTTAGGTTAGAATTGCGACCTCAGCAAATAAAACATTTTGTCAAGAATTTCGATTAGGTTAGGTTAGAACTGCAACATTAATATAGTAGTATTACCTATGATAAAAATTCTGCGTAGTAAATTTCCACTAAACCATGTTATGCAGAAATAATTTATGCATAAAAACCATTCGGCGAATAACCTTTATGCATGAAATATATTCGGACAAACAAAAATATGCCTAGACAAATTATGCGTAACTATACTATGCCATAACAGATTATGCGAAAGGTGAATTATGCCAATATAGATTATGCCAAAAAGAATTCTCGATTGTAAAATTATGCCAAAACAAGGGGAGCCCTCGCATTTATTTGTAGCTACACAGTCATTATTCGCTCATGCACTAAATCTCGGGACAGCAGAAGAAAAGCTTTTTCCATGTTGACTGTATTCTTTTGGAAGTAATGTTTTAAGTGTTACCCTTAGCATCATGCATTATTGGAAGCCTACTGGTACCTATTAATAGTCGATCTAATCCGTGCTAGATGCATAATTTAATGGATGACCTTATTTCTCCGTTGTGCACGATGGGCGATCAGACGGAAGTGAAGGTGTGACGGGAGCGATAGCAAATCAATTTCCGGACGTCTCTAGCTGTAGAGACTGTAGAGTCATATCTAGAGTCGTTTGAGAGGGAAGGATGTATCAGCAGGACTGCAGGACGCATTAGCTGGTGGCCTATTATATTGACAGTTTTTGATGGAAAAATGTGGGTTATTTAATATAATCACAATTGTAATCATGGCGAAAGTAGTTGTTAGTTTTTAAAACTTTAGACCGTGTAGTCCCTAAAATATTAAAATACAACTTTTGAAATAGAAAAAATAGAAATATTTTTATTCATGGCAAAATAATACAAAAAAAAAGACACAAATACAGATCAACAACAGAGAATTATTTACACACATAACATCACAAAAAGGTAAGTAGGTACACATAATTGCCATGAAGATGGTCCTGACTCAGCATGGTGTTAGCCTGGGTGGCCAACGCTGATCTTCCGTCAGGGCCATACCGAATGATACCACTACTCCTCAACTAGATAGTAGCTACTCAGTGAGATACTCTTTTTGCTCAACTAGATTTGGATTCCATCTCATAAGTGCTACAATTTTAGTTGCTTTTTATGTTTAGTGGGAAGATATCCCTCATAGAGATAAGCTCGTCTTTAAACTTTTTAATATAGGTAGGTGAGTGTACTTCTGTCACCGTGCAATAAATTTAATCTTACTTTCTAAGTACCTGAACATAGATATTAATAAAACAAATACTCTAAGAAAGCAAGACTAGTGCTGCCCCCGTTCCATTCGCACCGGTTCCTCGACCAACGATAATTGCGCTCGCTAATCGATGCCTTGTTAATTCTCTCTCACAATTTATATGCGCACTGTCACACGCAATTGCGCTAATAAAGCTATTTTTCCGGGCGATTTGGCCGCCGCTATTCGCCTGCAGGCGCCCTTAATAACTCACTAATTGCGTCTGCTTCGCTATCTTTGATCTACCGCCAGGTTATTTCGAAATGCGTATGTAAACAGTTCGAGCCTTCGAACAAATCTTATTAAATCTACCAGTTATAAAGGTTAGATTACCGTGTAGATCCAAAAGGATTCATGAGCTGGCCACGGCAGGTAGTTACGCCTTTGAGCTAGACAGTTTACGTCTCCGCCAATTAGAGTTTGCTAAATAAGCGAATGCGTGCGATAACGATTTGAATGAGCGTAAATTTACTGTTTTATTTATAACCGGCTGTTAATTTCCTCTATGGGATTGGCTTGCGTAATCTCTATATAGAAGATATATTAAGATCTTGCGAAAATCACAAGCGGAAAACAAATAGGTTTCGTCGTTTACGAGTCGCTCGTTTATGGCAAATTCACAGCCGTAAAACAACTGTTTAGTACGCGATAAAGCGTTAATGAATAATGTCTAAACAAAGTTGAATAAGTGATTTACGGTCGATTATGTTTACGATGGGTATCTGCGTCGAAGCTGCGCCACGACACGCATTACGAGATGGGATGATGTTTATCGATAACTACCCACGCTCATCGTCATAACCAAGTACAACACTAAAATTGATTTTATTAGTTTACGTAACTAATGGTTAGTCATAAGCTTTATTATCGCAGACACTTATTATATTCGCGAGAAACTTTGCGAACTTTCTCATAGTAATAAAATGTTCAGATAGCTCCTTATCTGTCTCTAAAATATTTTCCTCATCGTTTCACATAAAAACATACAAACCTAGTGGGTCCGAAGATCGGAAACCGACTGCCCATATAGGGCTGAAGGCACGACATCTGACGCTCTTATCCGACCTACTTTCCAACCACTCTTACAAGTAATAAGAGGAAAGCGATTCAGTGGACGGGATAATGTGGTGAATGTCTTGTAGGCTTGTCGGAGAGAAGAAATCTACTAATAATTACTGCAGAAATAGGGCTGCTTTCGAATACACAAAACCGATCTGAAAACATACTAACAAATTCCAAGGGCAAAATGAATGGCCAAGTTCACTCTACCAGCTTGCAAGCCTTGTATGAATTTATGATTAGGGAGAATCAATACTACAATCTGACTATCAGTAAAGTCGAAATAAAATATTAACAAAAATCTATGACAAGTCGATTCGATTAAACATGCATTGGAAATTGGAAGCAAAGAACATTATTTTATTTAAAATTATATTGTCAAATCAACAGTATCATTACCACGATCATTCACCTCCCATCCGCCGCTCAGATTGTAATCCGACGCCCGCTGCATCTCGTCGCTTTTAATCAAAACATGACATTAGTTGCCACCGTTTGACAACACAGATTAGCTTTCTTTCTGGCCACTCGCTCCACTGGCGTTTGATATACGATAGCACAGATAATTTCCCCTCTGGAGACGAACTTTTTGCTAGCTGAGATGGGTATTGTGTTTCCCATTTATGAATGAAGTTAGATGAATAAGTTTCGACTTGAATACTTCGAGAGTAAACAATGGTTTTTTTTTTTTTTTTGTCAAGGATTCTCTGTGGCCAGTAGTACGAGTTGGAGAACATGTGTTCTTTTGTGTTCATGTCTTCATGAACTGAAGAAGTTTCGTTCTTTTTTCGAAGTCTCGTCTGTTTTTCGTCAAATTATTTTTTGAAAGCTACTTAAGTAGATATACCCCTATAGTATGTTCGTGGGTTAGTTTGAATGGGTTAGTGGATTCAAAGATTGCGGTCAAAGATTAGTTAATAGGATCGACACTACACCCTGAATTGATTACCGACAAAGCCAATACTTGTAGGCCTCACATGTCGAGAAAAGTAAACAGTTTCTCTAGAAATCTATAGGACACCTGGTCTCGCCTCCAGTCTATCCATCAATCAGGCTTGAAGTAAAGTTGCCAATTGCCGGCCACCGGTTTGGCTGTAATAGGCAAACCTGGTGCACTTTACTGACACCTCTATTCCCTCACACATGCGCAGAAAATGCAGCTTTACTACTGACATGTGAAGATTTAGAATAGAATAATGTTGATAGACAGATGGTAATATAATTCTTGTTGACGATAGTACAAATCACGGCTAACACGTGACAATTCACGCTGATCTTACCTTAACTGTGCATCTGTTTTTTTTACGCTGAACATTTATAGTAGTAATGAGGTTTTAAATGGGATAATAATTTATTTGCGCTCCAGACTGTCTTGTTATTTTTTGTATCAATTACGTTTACATTATAAACCTTCAGTTTTGCATCCATTATCCTTATTCATGTTTCATCAAGAGTAGATAGGTATATTTCCTTCCTTCCTTGACCATGTTCATAATCGTAAACATTGCTACTAAATACATGTAAATCTAAAATGCACCTTAGCGTCCTCTTCACACTATCATCTTGCATGTAATCAAATTAAGTGTAGGTAAACAAGAGAAATTCATTACGCGACCACGGCCATAAATCGCCTGTACTTTATGTAACACTCTCCCTGCATGTGTGATAACCGGGCAAGATTGATCGCATATACTCAGCATAATTGAATCGATCTTCAATGAACCGTACAGCAAAGAGATAAGGGTTGCTATTGGTCAGATACGTGTGTTGCAGCTTAATTGACATTATCAGGTGCATCGCGCGCCATTCGTCTTAAGTCTCCGTTAAGACTCTTATGTAATGGGGTTTAAATGTGTCCAATTAATAGGGCTAAATTAATCGTATGTAAATGAGAGCTTATGTAGCATGCAGGCGTGACTAGGGCTGCGACTAAACGAGTTGGGCCAGAAAAGGCGGCTTGCCAAAGGCAATTTGCTACATGATTTCTCTTCGGTCTTCCAAAATTACAAAACAACTGACCTAAATCATTATTTGGAAGTATCAGATATTAAGGAAATACAAGAAATGGAAAGACGGATCCAAAAGTATAAGGTACAGCGGGGCAATTTCGACTGGGGGACAAATGCAACTGATCCATTTTTTCCCTGTTTTGCATTATTAATTAGAGTGTCCACTGGTTATATTTATATGGCACGCGTGTTAAGTGGATACATGTGGAACTCAACTTAATAGTGTAATAATGAAGAATATTTATCAGTTACAATTGCCCCCCAGTCGGGATTTGCCCTGCTGTACCTTATACGAGTAAGATCTTCCTGATTGGTTTGACTTATTTTTTTGATATATCGTATCGTAACATACACCATGAGAGAGACCATTTTACGTCTGACTCGGAACACCGGACGGCAACTAATAAACTTTCCTTGCAAATTCTTAACAAGATTACTGCTACAATTTGAATCCATAAAAATCCAACGAGAAAAATAATACGCATATTAAACATGACATCATCTCCATCAAAACAGCTTAACACTGTATCATTACTTAAGCACAAGAAAAAACATATCAGAATATTTTGTATGATCCCATTAACAATTCATCATTCCGCATTAACATTAAGCCAAATTTATACTCATACGTAAACGACGTATGTCTCTTATATATTCATACGAAAATCACCACTTCGCATTCAAACAATACGAACATTTTTTGCATACGAGACTATGCTAATTTTGCCCTAGTGACTAGCGATAAAATGACACACCTTGCCTAAGGACACCGTTATAGTCCTGTACATGCGACCTTATTGAAATAGATTTTAAATTAGGAACAAAAACTGACAGTTCAAGTTCGCGAGTCAGTGACCCCTTGCGTAAGAGTACCGTAGTGCCTGCTAATCATAGAACACTTACTCGATAGACAGAGCACGTAAGAAGATACGCTTACCACGCATACACGTTTATGGCTCGCTTAGACATAAAAACGAGAACTAAAACACTTGAGTTTTGATATTTAAAAAAAGATTACCTGTCTACTAAAGTAAAAGAAAATACTAAAATACCTTAATGTTCTGAAATTGGATTTTTTTGCTCCAACATGGTGCTTGTTAATAGGTTATTCATAATATTAAAGTTTGAGGCTATTAACTTCTTTTAGTTATTTTTATAGATTACGAACTATGCAAATCGAGACAATATAAATAGGCTGTAGTAAAGTATAAAACAATTGGGATACAAGTAACATATGATGATTTTTCGACTAAAGTTTTAAAAGCCATTCGTCATTAAAATGCATCAGTGACTCCATCACCACTATCACCAGTAACTGTGAAACTTCGTAAGTACCTTTTCCCCTCACTAGCTCGGAAACACGTGTTTTGTCCTTTAATACCAGCGGATAAAAACGCATTTTATCCACTAGTGGGTAAAGTAATTTGACCTTGAATAAAGTCAAATTAACTGCTTTAAAATTGATAAAAGTAGGTGAATCTAGTAATAAAGATGATTTACCGCCTGTGGAAATATTGGAAGCGGTGATAAACGCATTTTTTGCGTTGTAGTTTCCTCGCTATAGTGAGGCGAAAAGTTTTGTGTTTCACTCGGGTGCAAATGTATTTAACTCTCAGTGTGTTAAAAAACTCGCAAGTTCAGGATTCTATTCTCGAACCACTCGCTTCGCTCGTGGTTCAACTATAGAATCCTTTCACTTGCTCGTTTTTCAATTCCACACTCGGCGTTAAAATACAACTTTGCCCCCTTGTATAACAAATAACTATTGTGACTTTTCACTCTATAAAAGCATTACACGAATCATGTGATATTCTTCTCCATGTGTGCAGTCTATGGAAGGTGATCTTTATTACTAATTCAATCAGATACGAACGCCCGCGCACAGTATTAGCATAATAGGCCTTCGATATTATTGTTAAGACATCAATGAATGAGTGTTTGTAATATATTGTGAATATGTTAACATCTTCAGTGTTAGTATATGTTATGGAGAGCGGTAATATAATGTTAGCGATGATCGTAAACATAACATTATCGATTATTTAATAGCTACGCGATAACGGCAGTGTATTGACTCGAACTATGTTGAGAGTGAGCTTACCTATATGCATATATAATACAATCACGCCTGTATCTCATAAAGGTGTAGGCAGAGCACATAAAACTCAGTGCCAATCTTGGTAAATAAGGGGTTCAATGAAAACGAAACCGTGACATTGCAGTGACAGGTTGCCAGCCTGCCGCCTACGCCACAATTTGACCCATAACCACAGAATATATAATAGTACAAGTACAGAAGGCCCACTGCTTTGATGTTCACGACATACCGCCTTTTTAAATACCTAAAAAATTCTAACAAAGAAACGAGCCGCACGTGCGCGACGCCCGGCGATAGGGTTGCCTACGGATTAAAACGATTTAATACTCAGATAAAATGTTATACTATTATATTCAAGTCCTGGGTACTTTCTAGGTATATATGGTATTTATATATTTTTGTTTAAGTTCCAACATCACAAGCCTTATTGAATCTTTTCGGGGGACTTAATCAATAGTAGATCTGTGTAAACATGTCCTATGGTATTTATTTTATTCATGATATCTATTTAACTAAGCATTATTAGCCATTCCACACGCGGACATCGCATATGAACCTTAAAAACAACTCGCGACGTAAAGTAAAATTAGAAAGTGCGAACGTGCGTTTCGTGAGAACACGCGCAACCCCTGATTAGGCCGCGAACTCGCGGCCGCCGGCATGTACCTGTAGCGCGGCGATAGAATCGCAGAGTGAGCCGCCCCTGCCATAACCCACAGTCGACTTCTACGAAACAACGGGAACAAAGGGGGTGGTAAAATGCTTAACCCTCTACCACACGGGCACATTTAACCCTACTGTATAGAAAATATTAAACCAATCTAGGTAATAAATCCGATAGAAACTCCTGCACAAAAACCGTGTTTGCTATTGATACCTTACATACCTACAACTACATGTCGCGCCAATGCCTGTTCTGTGTCAAGTGCACTTGTAACAAGCATTCCGTGCCGCGTAATTTACAACACTACTGGCAGATGCCCTTATACGAGCGGTAGAGATGGGCTGTCTCTTCTCTTAGCATGCACGTATTTTTTTGGTATTGAGATTTACACCTCATTATATTAATTGACGACCTATTTTGCAAAGTCCCTCGAGAAATTTTCGGCAGAAAGGGGATGCAGAAGACTTTCTCATCTTTAAACCGTTTCGTAAAAAATTTCGAAAATTTTATGACATACAATAATAACAAGCAAAAGATGGAATTGATAATATTCATGCAGAAAGTGTTGATGAGGAAAGTATGCGAAATACAATATTTATGTACTGCTTAGGTATTATTTTTATTAAGTAAATATGCTTTTATAACGCTGCACAGCCTATCAAAACAATTCATTCAATTGTGTAGGTACTTAAGATTATAACTTCATATGATGGCACAATTTCTACAAATATATACCTAATCCCACAATAAGCCTAATAAGGCATGATTTTTGGGAAAATACGTCGCAAATCATATTAAAACAGATAGAACCGCCAATTTATTGCACCGCATCCCTACACTTGACCCGATGACGTTGGACGCGTAATGTAGACATTAAAATACTTGCCCTTCTTAGTCTATCTCCACCGGTCGTATTTGATCAGCATACATATTCAACATTTGTTTCCGACGCTTCCAATACGACATATATCGAAAGCGTCGATTACAGTCGCAAGCTCTTATCTCTATTTCAAGAAGACAAAGGAATATGGGATTTAATCGATTAAAATATAAAGTCGCAAACCTTTTGTATCTTTAGGCAAAGCTACGAGGTTTACAGCTTAAACTGATGCGATGTGACTTGTTTGGCGTTTATGCCTTATGGGCCTTGGGGATGAATATGTGGGCTTTCGCGAGCCAGATGGTCTTTAGAGGTTAGATAACCTCCGATACATGCATTACGAGTATTGTTAGATGCCTTTAACGATGCCTGGTGTTATAAAACAATTTATTCTGCACGGGAAGCATGGTCGCGCGATAGACGATAAAATATCAGGCCGTCCCTATCGAACTTACAAATAGTGCGATAGGGACGGCCTGCTATTTTATCGTCTATCGCGCGACCATGTTTCCCGTGCTGATAATGTTTTTCTCGTCAATTCTTGCTGCAAGTGACCTGTTTTAGACAATTATACTTCGCTTACATGTATAGAAGTCAGTTACTGCGAAATCAATGATTAATAAGCTAATACATATCTGTACTATTATTTAAAATGTTAAAATAACAACATATTTGTCAATCTGACCTCTAACCCTTAGGGGTCTGTAAAAAAAAGTTCATCTAAAATGGTTCAGATGTTAGCATCTGAACCATTTTAGATGAACTTTTTTTTACAGACATTTTGCGGCTGGGGAAAGGACGCAGACAAAATCGCGTGGTAGAAACTGCATACGTCCATATATTATACATAAGTGGAGGAAAAATAAGAAGATGGCTCATCGCTTACTCTAAGCTACGGCATAACCTCAGTGCATAAAAATACGACCCCAAGATCTGTAACAACTCTATTAAGTAACAAACACCACAATAAAAGTTCTCTACTTAGAGATTCTCCCTAGTTTCTTTAACTAAAGATACCCACGATCCCAGCTCCTCGCTGGTGGGCCCAGTGACAGCTACATTTCCAGACCGGCGCGTGAATCAGCGTAGACATTTGGCTTGGAGCCGAGCCAGCGGGACGACCTTGGGCCTAACAGCTGATTGACGCCTACTCTTCAACGAATGCTGGGTGATTTTCACTGATATTCCGCTGATAAAATAATTGGATGTTACGTATGCTAACGAGGTGGGATATTTTAAGAGAGGAAGCTATTGCGAATATGGAATACAGTTAACATCCGTCATCTTCATAATGTTACTACCATTTTTCACGAATGACGACCGCACTCATGTAGTCTCTCTTATCCTTTGTCTTTATAATATTTTATAAATTTTCTTTGAAAAAGTGATTTTGGACCGCAACTAAAACACATATGTAAGAAGCAACACCATGATATGTAAGAATCCACAGAAGATCACAGACTATGAAAGACGCTGAGATACCAAGGCATAATACATGCTTTGTTTACCTGCACCAGTTTTAAACGTATCTATACTATCTACTCCTAGTTATATACTAGTATTCTACTTGCAGCCATATCTTATAATTATATTAAATAAATAAATATTCAAGCCGTACACTGAGAGAAATTTGCATTGTGAATTTAAGTTCGATTTGTTGCGGTTTATCCGTTTGAATCAGCCAAACGTATGTTTAAAACAATATGTGTCAGGTTGTTTTTATAAAATCGACTTGTTGATTCAAATATATTGCCGATTCAAATGACAAGTAGCTTGTTGTTTGAACCAAAGAGCACGTAGGCGCTATTTTAACCAAAAAACTTGTTGAACGAACATGAAAACTGGTTGTATTTTCTCTCAGTGTACTTACCCCTCAATGTGCACGGAGTTTCGCCGCAATTGCCGCAAAGATAGGCTACGTTAGCCATCTTCGGGCGCATGAGTGTCAAAATATTGTACGAGTATAGGGGCCGAAGTGGCCGAAATCGGTCGGACTCAATCATATTAAATTGCACTAAAAATACATAAACGTGTACCTATCGATGTCGGGGACAAATAGGACGTCATTCGCACAAATGGCGGATATGCGGTTTTGACAGAATTTTATGTAGGCATAAATCTATTTCGGCAAGCTGTAAATCATTACTAACCTTACCTAATCTCATCTCATGGAATGCGTATCCAGTCGGCCTTTGAAGCTAAGTAGTAATAACTACGCAGTACACGCCTCTGCCTAAAATAATAGGGACACTTGGACTCTTGGTGGCTTCTGCGCAATAAAATAACCTTCAAGCAATTAAACAGACATGTTATTTTCTTCATTCATCAATGTGATCTGAATGAAATATCATTCGTTATTCGACTTAACGTCTTTGGTTTCGTCTTATTCTCAGTTCGTATGAAACTACGACTTATTAGGTTGCACCAAACTGTCTGTCACCGAATTAGCGTTCGTAATTTTTTTTGTATGCGAATTTCCATAGACTTCTGCTGCGTGGTGTTGATGTGTTTGTTAACTGTGATTGATGCAACTGGTCCTTAGAAAAACATTGATAAAATAGCGGACAAGCCCAAAGGTGATGATGCATGACGAATACCGAGATTGCCGAAATAAGAAAGAGGGATTCAAGAAAATTATCAAAGACGACTAAGACTACTGGCGAAAATGATGAATGAGGAATTCTTGACAAAAGCGGAATAAGAACTTGTCAAAAAACTAACGGGACGATCCAAGATAATAAGTATTTATTTGGTCTACATAAAGTTTTTGTTACCTATATTCGCAAAAGTATTACGCTCTGCGCACCTAAATGCGAATGATTAACTTTGAAGCTGTCACGATTAAATTATAAATAACTTTACACAACGAGAAAGCAATTTACGATTATTCATAATTAGATCGACTTTTCAATAATACATTACTGTCACTTAAGTCATTCTCATCAAAGCGCACAATGTTCAGTCACGTCTCTCAACAAAAACAGTGACGAATCGAGCTGTCACATGCAATTGTTTCAGAAGCGTGGTTCGCCGAGGATGTTGAACTCACGCACGATTCAGTTACTCGGACAGCGGTGTGGGGAAAAATGACTTCCGAAGGTAGAATTACACGTGTCCATACTGGACTTATACTCGAGTGTCATCATGCCTTATGAAAAAAGTCATCAACACTCTTTAGTCTCGATAGATCTAGTGTATGAACCACAAAAAATATGATTACGTTAACCGTATTACGAATACGGTTAACGTAATACGTACGTTTTTTTTTTAAGAACGATCTTTGCTGTGAAATTTATCAAAGTTGTTACTGATATGCTATAGAACCTGTGTATTAGAAATAGTTGTGAAATAATAATGAAACTACATAATCGGTAGGTAAATTTTAGAAAGTAACTACGTACTTTCTAAAATTTTTCTCTTTCCGCGCAGATTGTATCTAGTAATTTTTTCTGATGCTTATTCCGACATCGTTTTGACATATGATGTCATAGTACACATTAGTCATGACCCCTAGCACTAGTGAAAAGTTTAATTTCACAATCGAAAAATTCAACAATCGACACGACATCTACAAAGTTTATCGACAAGCTACCTTCAACAAGCTTCGTACCAAATGTCACAAACAACTCGTCAGGTAAACCCGCGTGAAATCAATACCATCAAAATAAAAATCGATTGACGACATCACACACCGCGTCCCACATTACCGCATGTCAACGCCTTTTCGGTCCCATCTTCGTAGTGACATTGACCATTTTAAAGTTCAAGTTACCCCACAGTTGCGTAAGCGTCGTTGATGTTATATTTTATTACGTTACGCGTAATCCCCGGGAATCTGTGCGTAACGCGACACTTCTGTGATGTCTCTCACGCCTCTGATGTTAAGCGATATAGGCTGAATAGATTTATCGTGATTTGTGAGGGTTTTATACTGATGTAAAACGTAGTCAACCGTGGGCCGCGGTTAGTTCGTTGTTATACATTAAAACGTGCATTTAACATGAAATGTTTAGGAGTATGCGCAACACAATAAAAAACTGTCATAAATTACTACTCGATAACATGCAAATTACTTGTTCAGTAATTGAAACGATTTTTATGTACTTATATCACGATAGAAACACTCGTAATTATTAGCTTCTTGCAGTTTAAAAATTATAGTTAAAAAGACAATCTATTTTACTAGGAACTTGATCTTATGTCTCTACCTATTCTACTCGAATATGACTAAGTTCATTTGTAGATGACCTCAGCTTATACCTCTCCACATTAACAAGTTTAGTGTCATGAATTTCTGTGTATATCTTCATTAACAAAGCAATTGGGTGTCATATTACTTTTCTCTCGCGTAAATCGGATTCAATAACGTCTTCAAACGGTGTCGAGTGTTTTATTTGTCGGCCTGTCTTACTCACCATTACAATTAGACTTCTGAAATACATCGAGACTGATTGACGTCAGCTACGGTTGCCGCAATAAAAGACTGTCAGACGCCCTTCGTAGAGGATCCCGTCCTGAAGGTAACGATGTAATAAATACTAACTGTGTGCTCGTTTATGTTGTTCTTAAAGTATTAAAAGAAGCATAAAAACATACGATAAAAGAGCGCTTTAAAAGTCATCCTAAAATTACAAAACTTAACCAATTGCGAAACCATTCTCTTAGCGTAAATCACCGCTTCTTTCAGTAATATTTCACTCGGAGCAACAATGCGAATTAGCGTCATGTCAGAATCTGGAGTAAAGACGGATAATGGCTAGACGCCGTTATTTACGGACTCCGATTCGAAGGGCAGCTAGGATTTTGCTTTCTAAGCTTTAAGTTACGACCATCGCATCGAAGCGTTGTTCTCCAGTCCTTACACAAAAGGCGGTACATCTATTTCAAACTCGTACAATCATACTGCGTTTTTCATTTGGACTGTTAGCGTTCGTGAGTCGATAGGTTCCATTTTCGAAATAGGAACACAGGTGTCGCTTTGTTCGGGATAATGCCCGTCACTTTCTCCTGATTCGTTTACGCAACGTTTTGGTTTTAACAGCGCTAATCCGCCCTAGATTCCTTGCTCGTAACGTTTTACGACTCCTGTATTCGGCTGTAGGTACACGGATTGAGATTTAGTTGACGCCCATTGTAAAGCTATTGTTGGAGTCGGCGTCTTTATTGAATAAAGGGATTGATAACATTTCATAACCTCGTAGGATGTCAAATCGATTCTAACGATCACAGCGTATTAAGGTTCGTTACGCCTTAACGATGGCTCTATACTGGTCAGGCCATATGCCGTATAAAGACCAATCGTGTTGACATGTCGCCGACAGACTGATTGCTTGCCTTCACAACAACAGCTACTAGAAATAAGGGTACTCTTCTTTAGTACTTCTTAATCCATATTGAAGCAATATCGTTTTTTGCAATATCGCTTACAGGTCGTCTCTGCCTAAGTGCCTACCTATGTTACATATCAGCAAGGCAGATATGATTTTCTGTGATCCTAATTGCAATAAATATACATATACTTATAATATTATCTAATTAAAGCACACAGAAAGTTGCAAAATACGGTAGCTCCAATAGGTACACGAATATTAGTAGCGTCTCCTGCGCTTTAGCACAGAAGTAACACAGTAGTCACAGTACTTCAACAATATACCTACTCATAGCCTAAGAGGCGGGTAGTGTTCAACAGTGCCCGCATATGTCGCTGCAATCGTCACTATTCCATTAAGTTGTTAGATGGCGCTGGATCGCGTTGCGACACACGTTGCGCAGACGCTGTCCTGTCTGTGTCGCAAGCCATGACATGCAGCGATCAATCGGACAATAATAGACTATTGGGCCTGATATCATGGGCTATTAAGGGCTCTTGATTGGTAATAGATAAAGGCTATTTCATACAAATCATTGACTCTTCATACCTGTAATAAAAACAAGTACGAGCTTACGAGTTAATGTTCACTGTTTATCCATATTGTGCCAGAAAATCAAGAACAATCATTGTGCTTCGTACAGTAAAGTGGCCCAACTTATATAGATAGGTATTTAGGAACCATGTGGGTTTCGCCATTCAAATTTTTTTGATCTTTCGTTAGTGCACTACACTACGACACAATTATCTCATCGGTAAAAACGAATTTACAATATTCATCACGCTCGAATGAAAATCTGTAGGAAATTACGTACCATCTACGCTGGATTACATATAAAGCTTGCACCACATCCTTAACATATCAACAGGAGCTCCTGCTAAGTGGATAATATCAATTGCCGGGAGTCATTCCGCATTCCACCCGCGAATGGGCTATTTGACATTAATGTAGGGCCATTAATTCATTAAGAAGTGGTGCGTCTGCAACTGAATATGCTGTGTCGCGATTTCAGGTCGTAAGTGACATTACAGTAACTCAGATACAACCTTATGCAAACCCTATTGTAATAAATGTAAAGATCTAATTACTAACGCTCTTTTAAATCTGTTACAATGAAGATACGTCGTTTTAGGCTAGGAATAGTATGAAGGATTGAATGAGCTCAGCGTGGGCGTGTGAATGAACTGTAGGTATCTAGTCTTGTTTTGGATATTACGTCAGTTATGTGCTAGACTGAATTGGACCGTTCATAATGATGAATAACCATTGAAATAGAGAGAATAGTGCATTTAAAAATAATGCATTAACTGTAATGTAAATGATTGTACATTCGACCTGATTTATTTGTAATAGTCACAGGATATGTTTTGTTTATTTGAAATTAATATTTTAAGATTTTTCTTAAAACTAGTTAATCATAATGCGTTACAAACGAGCTTTCAGACACTTTTCAATTACTCAACGCTTATTAAAACTTGAAAATTCTTCAGAACTTACTCCATTGAAATTTGAAATGACGTTGACATCTAGACCTAAATAAATGCCACAAATAATTCCGTTGACCTGAATAGCGAAATGTCGCAGAAATTATGCCGAATGACTTTTCTAAATTTAATTTCTTGAGGTTAGTTTAAAAGCCGGTTTACACTGAGTGAACTAAGTGAATTTCCTTGTAATGCGCTGAGTGTTTATGTGTGTATCCAATTTAATTTAATGTGGGGTAATAAGGTACGTTTTGAGAGCTGGGGGTTTATTCTGCAATCACTGCACTGCAGTTTTCGCCATTAACTAAATAATAGTTATTGAACGTTTATTTTTACTAGTCGGCAAGTGCCGTCCCTTTAGTACTTTGTGATGGACTTGGAGAATTCTCATTCTGACTTTTAAAAAAATTACTTGTACCTATTGTAGTATTTTTTAAGTAGATACCTAATTTGTAAGTAGATAATGAAATGGGAATTGATAAAAACACTCGTATTGGTTATATAGATTAATCTCAGACTTTGTTATATTAACAATAGTATGTAGCAATACACAGTCGTATGTGAACGTTAAAGTGCTGAAATATCGACGTGTTATTTTATGTAACGATGTTTTCATAATATCCCATATCTTACTTATTTCTGGACGTGAGTTTTCTGTTGTTACTTATTCGTATATTTCGTATTACGATGCCGTAAAGTGACAATCGTAAGTTGAACTCAAAGTTGTTTTTATCGGATGTAATGCTTTATTGATTTTATTTAATACGAAATCTTATAATATTATTATAATTATGTAAGTGACATTGAGTGTTGTGTATTTCCTTTTCTGTTGTAAACAGTTTTTTATCATGATGTGGTGCTATTGTTTATAACAACAATAATTATCTTAAATCATGCGTCAAGGTCAATAACAAACCTTAATAACATTAATCATTCTTATTTCATCACGCCCATTATTCGTTCACAACGCCCTAAGTGCCCTTGCGACTGTTCTCTAAAGTTTTGAAGTACAAAGTAGAAGGGTTTGAGAGTACCAAAGTCATTGCAGCTTGCGCTTCTTAAGCGTATATAGCTCTCCCTATCGTTTTTCTGTAGGCGCGACAAAGCCAGACTGCGTTTCGTTCGCCACGTAGCGTCATCTTGTCACTTTGGCTAGGTGAGCTGAGTAGAAGGGTTTGAGAATAGAGGCCGGTAATGTGTGGCCACTGTGGCGCAACGCGCAATTAGCCATTAGCGAGGGCAACGAGGCTGCCCTTTAGTTCGCAGCACTGACTACACACAGTCCAACTGGAACGTGCACCTGACATCAGACCTATATTTGAATCATATTGAAATCAGATAAGTTAGCTGTCATTCGCACGATCAGCTCCCGACATCTATAGACGCCCGCGCACATGATATTTTGAAGTGGTTATGAAGAAAATGATGTCACCACATATGTCACTTGTTATTACGATTAAAAGAGAAGAAGTAAGTTGTATGCTTAGGGATACATGGTTTAGAGCAATAGAATCACCGAACGCTGAGCGAATAAAAACAACTGAACTAGTTGGTGGTTGGTTGCAAAGCAGCCCAAAACGTACTGTTTGTGTATATGTACTTACCTACGTATTTTTACTTTATCCAAGGACTTGTCGTTGTTATGATCGCTTTAAAAACGATGTGATCGGATACCGATCTAGTATGGGTGCGAACACTTATATGTGTGTTGACTGCGATGGTTGTATGTACCCCGCCTCGTACCTGAGGTGTTCTATTCGCAGTTACGCCCTTATTACCCAACACTTCATCCAATTAGCAACTAACGCTGTTGTTCTTGGTTTCAGGTAATTCATCCCGACATTCTTGAGAGACAATGTGGCGCTCGGAACTCGGTGGCACGTTAAGTATAATTGTGTTTTATGAGCTTATTGTGGATAATTTACATGCTTATTCCTTGATTGCGAGTAATATCACTGTGGTAATGTGGTATCCATAGAAACTTGATATTACCTTATCATTGTGTCTGTCGCTATATAGATAAAATCATTTTTTTAATTTCAGCTGACTTTAAACAAACCAGATGTCTCCAAAACCAGAAGCAATTGTTTTGATTTTGAATTTAGAACCTTAACATAATCTATGAAAGTTATGAAAACTGTGAAATATGTACACTCAACATCGAAAATATCGTGATTGCCAAAACCCCAAATATACTGAATGAAACACATCGATATATTTAGCACATTCACTGTCGCAATGTATTTGATGCTGACTGTACAACAATTGGCACCTGGGATCTCAGAATAGTAACACTGCTAAACACGAAACTCTTCAATCTGTTCTTTGTCGCAATAGAATTCGTGTGTTATAAAAACAGTAGACCTATTTGTGGCGTGACGAGGTGTCACGACACTTGTAAAATGTCCAGTGGCAAAAGCTATTACGCACGTAATAGGCGTGAGGTGGACGTGCACTTGGCAAAACGGAGCCTTGGGCTATCATGGAACCATGTCAAATTGGCAAATACCAGTTAAACTCTATAGTTTATTGTGTACGTGGACCATTTCAATAATGGACCAATTATTTCTTCAGAAAACTGTCATTGACTTATCCTCTTCAGTCCAAAAAATGTATGTACGTATTCCTAAATCTATTTTTTTTTATGTAACAAAGGAATCTAAGTTCAAAAACAATTGCTTTCGGGGGCAGGCAATGTCACACTTTCGTTTTCTATCGACGCCTTATTTGCCAAGAGTGGCACTGAAACTTGAGTAGTTTCATGTGCTCTGCCTACCCCTTCATGGGATACAGGCGTGATTGTATGTATGTATGTATGTATGTATAAATCGTTTTATCAACAGATAAAAATGTAAGCTATTTTCCAATATATCTTGCAATGTTAAAGTAGAAAATAAGGAAAAACTTTAGCTCGTTGTGACTCAAAACTAGAGGACATACAGATGTTTTTGTTTGATATAACCTCACATGAGTCCTTTTGCCTCAAAACTTTTCTCACGTCCGAATATAACCGCGCTAATTGCGTTACAGTTCACGCCGGGACCCGAACCCGGGGCGGTATTTCGAGAGTTTACGATCGCTCGATATTGATTCCGAAGTGCTGTTACGCACGAACACACTTTCGTCTCGGTGGCTAGTGATGTGACAAAACTGATACCAGTTTGCCGATTCCATGTTTTTCTGGTGCTTTGATGCTTTAATCCTGTGAAACCAGCGAGTTTAGCAGAGAAAGTGTTAATTGTCAATAATGCACGTGATGGTTCCCGCAGTCTTACGCGTGTATATTCGTAGTGGAAGTGGTTTTGCGCGATAATAAACGTCATCATAATATAATGATAACGATAATGTGGCAGTCTAATGGTTGTAGCCACTATATTAGTGCTATTTCATTCGCTAAATCTATCCGATCTAATTCTAAGGACATTATCGTATCACTTTATTAATATCAGTCTATGACTTTAAGAAATTTCAAACCGATACAGCATAACTGAGCAATTCCCAATATATTTCAAAGTACATTTGGATGGTCTTCGATATTGATTAAAATTGGTAGACTGATAGAGTTCATGATGCTGGTATGCATCTTACCAGCATCATGATATCTGTCAGCCTGCCTTTTTTTTTCAATACATATCTAAGACTTGAGCCAAATGTACAAACGTTTTGGGAACTACTATATAACTCGTACTACTCTGCTAGTCGTGCTACTGTATAGTATGTGACTTGCGTCTGCGCACCCAATGAGAATAAAACACAGGTTCAGTAATAGCACTCATCGTAAACTGCGTACGTCACTCGGAGTCGGCCGTTAACTGAAATTCTATTTACACCGCGAATATTATTTATGTGTGTCAACTTTGGAGTTTGGGTATTTTCGGAGGCGCGAGTGCAGTTGCAGTGCGTGTACTGATGCAATGGGTTAAATGCGGGTGGCCATTTTGAATTCACAGAATATTAAATCATTTGGTGTCTTTAAAGATTTTTTATAATAGATGTAAAACTGTCAACAAATACGGTACGGTAGTTTAAGCCTAGTTACATATCGTCACTACTTTTAAAAAATCTCGTATCTCACGCTGTTCCTCAAAGTTAAAACGCAGTAAGTCTATATGCATTCCATACATACTTACTACAATTTTCTTTTCATTGACAGACGATATGTACGAGTATAGATATCTGATAATAGTTATCATCGAACAAAAAAGAGGTTTCTTATATGCTGCCCTTGAGGAGTGGTCATTATATTTTTTATTTATCTATAACCTAATATTCGGACATACCCAGAGAAGTCGTCGATAAATAAATAGGCTCCTAGGTTCCTTTTTAAACTGACACATATAGATCCTCCTACTGTGGATTATAGCTAGTGATTCATGGGCGGGAAATAGGCGCATTTCTAAATGTTAATGAAGCGCGAAGTTGAAACATCGCCGCGCGTTTATCACTGAGACGCTATCTGCGAATCCATCATGCGCAAGTCGGCGTAGGTAACATCAGCTACAACATTACCTCGCCTTTATCTATTAATGTGCTGTTGCAAATTATGAGATTATTATTAAAACAAATTATTTTCTTATTAAAAAAAATGGAAAATTCCAAAATGTTTTTTTTTTTTCAAAAGGTTACGGTATACGCGAGAGATGTCCGCTTTTGGAGTCTTAATCTCGACTATATTTGTACATGCAATAAAGACACTCAACTCAAAGGTTATTCCAGTTGCGTCCCCTATTTCTGGTTTAAAAATCGTACCTCTGCGCTGTTTGTATAGTTAAATTAACGAACCTAAAGAAGAGAGACCACAAAAATTCATTAAAAGGTGAAGGAACCAACACTTACCAATTCTGTTGACAAAAAAGTATAAATGAACTAATAAGTAATAATGGTCCTATATTTTTATAGTTCTCTTGTGTACTCTTAAATCTGTAGCTCACTGTACTGTAATATTTTGTACCAAAAATATATGACACGTAATAATTCGTATGTATCTGCGAATAAGATATAAGATTGTGTCAGATATGTAATTTGCGTTTCATTGTGCAAGATGCGATTTTCAGGCATATTAAATTACTGTCAACTGTACGAGTAGGTACCTACAGAAACGATGCTCATAATTTAAAGCGAGTCCAGCGAATAATTTATGTTTATAGCAAGGACGTTTTCTAATATTTTATTGTCCATACTAATTGCGACCCCGGAAACTATATTTCATAAGTGAAATACAGTTGTGGTTATTTCATAATCTAAAGTGGGTTTATCCCTTGGCCTTAAATGAATACAAGCAATTCGATGTCAACTGTAATATACTCATATTTGACAGACTAGCACAACTTGCCCTGTCGCGCGCGAGTCCATACATCAATCGCGACTTAAATTACCTATGTACAGTTAGCTGCAGAGAAAAGTAGACCCCCTGCCAGGGGCGGCTCACTCCGCGACCCTTTCGCCGCGCTACAAGTACATGCCGGCGGCCGCGAGTTCGCGGCCCATTCAGTGGCGACGACCTTCGCGCGGCGCAATAGAATTCAATGTCGTTTGCACGCGTGCGGTCCGTTTGTTAATGTAGGTACGAATTTAGAATGGCAGCGTTATGTGAACATCAAAGGAGTGAGCCTTCTGTACTTGTACTATTATATATTCTGTGCCCCTGCATACAAATTCGTATACAAAGGGGGCTACTTTTCTCTGCAGCTGACTGTACTCGCCCGCGTCAAGGCAAGTTGTGCTAAAGGGGCAGAAAAAGCTTTTGCTATTTATTCAGAAACGTTCGTATTTGTTATGCTAGTTCAGACAGTGTCAGTACGTCATTTATTTATTTATTCAAAGAAAATGTTACAACTATATAGCTTATACTGTACTGAGACTGACAGAAATATCATGACAGGTTCGTACGTTTCCACAAAGACATATGTATTAACTCCGTATAGACAGCTACAGTCTAAGAAAAAAACGTACCTCAGAACCATATAGGAAAAGGTACGGTGACCTAGATGGCGTTACACCTTTGGGGGACGCTCGGCTAGATGGCGCTAATATTAATATTTGACATTTTAACACATATGAAGCTAAGAATATAGGCCAAATTGTCAAACTTGAGGTTTAAAAGTTTTAAGCTTGTGTCGAGAGATGGCAGTCTATGCACTGTGATTACATATTTTACTTTGGCAGTAACTCTCTATAATACTCGATCCTCTTTGGTTTCCATAAGAATACGTAGGAAAATCTTTTCGCACTACATCTGCAAAGTCACACGTCGAAGCGATCAAATATCATTATTTCACCTTTTTGCGACGTTTCGGCTAGGTTGCATTGGCCATGGTTACGGAAAAAAGGGAAATAATTATATTTAATCGCGTTCGACCTGTAAGTGACTTAAAATTCTTTGCACACAAGGCGAGAAGTTAAAGTGGAATATTGAAAATACTTGAAATGGTTCGTTGAGAATACATTTTGTAATTTAGCTGTTTTATTGGTCACACGGCGAGTTCTGGTTTATGATATAATTTTGTTTACAAACACTGTCGTATTGTGAAGTTTATCGCCGCATGTTGACAAGCTAGAATGAGAACATTCGTATAATAAAGTATTGTTAGGAACGCTTTCTGATAAATATAATGCCACGACATAATTTAGCAGAAAACATATGAATAAGAACGAGTTATTATTCTGTCTGTCTAAGATTTTTTATTTTTTAAAGGTTAAGGAAATCGTAATTTAGGTAATATATACCTACGTCCAATAATCTAAATTAAAATTTAATTTTTATTTACTGCAAATTCAGTAAATACGCAAAACCCAAACTATATTCTTACCTGCATGTGTGATCGCTGATGCGTTCGTATTTACCGTTCAGCTGTAGGAAAGTCCGACAGGCTCAATCAATTTTGATATAGACCTATGTTTGACATTTTTTTTTTTTTAATAATAAAAAGGTTTACTCATGGTCTCTGAGTAGGCGAGGCGAAGACATGATCTACGATGGATGTATTTACATATATAAAATTCAATAGTAAAATCCAATGTCCGTCATTAACAAATTCATGAATTAACTAAAACCTTAAACGTTCACTGTAACTGCCACTCGCTTCATAACTGTGAGTTGTGACAACTCCCGTGACAGCGCGTATATGGGTCGTCGTCCCTCGCGCGGACAAGTAGAAAGTGTTAACAGAACACATAAATCACCGTGATTGACTGTGACGAGACTGGGCTCAGGCTGACTCGATCTAGGATATGTTACCTCATGAGGTACATAGTGCGAGCCTGCAGTCAGAACTATGGTCAAGACTAACAGGCACAGTCTTCTCAGCTGCCGAATACTGTGCCCCAGTATGGCTGAATAGTGCACATGTTCAGAAAGTGGATACTAAGCTGAATGAAGCCATGCGTTGTGTATCAGGCACAATAAAATCTACGCCCCTTCATTGGCTATCGGTTCTTAGTCATATTGCTCCGCCGCACCTGCGTAGACTACAAGCGCTAAAGAGGGAAGCAGAAAAAATACAAGCGCAGCAGTCTTTGCCTTGCCACCAGTCCTTCTGCCATCCCCCATCCCAACGTCTTAAGTCTCGCCACCCAGCATGCGTTACAGCCCAAAAACTGACTGATTTTGACCTCGAACAGAGTTGGAAATACGAGTGGAGTAAAACTACTGCTGGAACTATACTGCCAACCATGGATCCCATAGCGAAACCAGGTGGTTTTGACTTGCCACGAAAACTCTGGTGTCGAGTGAACAGACTGAGGACTGGTCACGGGCGCTGTAATTACTTCCGCCATAAATGGGGTTGGCGGGACTCTGCGCTCTGCGAGTGTGGTGAAGAGGCTCAAACCATTGAGCACATTATACAGCGCTGCCCTCTGCATGCTTTCCTAGGCCCTCCGGAAGACCTGTTTAAATTAACACCTGACGCAATCTCGTGGCTTGGGACCCTGAATGTGGACTTATAATTCTAGCTACATATTGTTTGAAAGTATATGTAAATGCGCCATACGAATAAATAAATAAATAACTTATAAACAATCAGGTATCAGAACCCAGTTCTGGAGAAATCGAGAGAACTCCTCAAATCTTTAAGGCATACATATGGTGATTTTTTGTGTTTTTATAATCTAAGAACAGCATGCATTTACGTTCAGAACATTGACATTTGGTGCAGTGGAACTGTACAAATCCACTCCCTTGAGCGCATTTATTGCACCTGACTAGTTTATTAGTAGATTGATACTTAAGTAGATTAATCGTAATTACCTACTATCGAAACGAGCTATTTACCTCTTTTTTTGTATCTTTTTAAAAGGATGGAAATTATTGCCGTCTTTACACTACTCTAATTCTGTATCCATTAAATCCATTTCCCTTCTCCCATACAACATTTTATCTAACTAGTAGGCTTTCGTTTTCACTGGCTAATGACAGTTTGGTGTGACCGGGCGTCATTACGCGACTGTCAACTGTCTCTAATGAGATTACGGCCGACGTCGACAGGCTAGCGCGAGATATGGAAACTGGTATGGTTCCTAGATATCACAGATTGCGGTTTACACTGTCCAGATAGTGGTTAATTTGGTTGCACAGTGACGGCAGGGGAGGTTACAGCAGTTGCCGTGGCCGAATCGGCCGTTGTTGAGTTATTATTTTTTGGTTGAATTGTTATTTGAAATTTTAATACACTGTTGATTTTTGTGCTGGATGCAGCCTCATTTATCATGCAACAAACAATTTAAAACTATTTTTTTTTAATTAGCCTTTTTTGTGTCCCACTGCTGGGCAAAGGCCTCCCCTCGCTTTCTCCACTCGATCCTGTTGTCGGCATTTTCCCACCATTTTGGGTACGTAGAATGCGATTTTTGAATCTCACGCGTTCGAATTCAGAAAATTGTCACTGAAAATAATTGGCAAGTCACCATTTTCAACCGGTATTTTAGTGACAGTGAGACTCAAAAATCGGCCCCCAGGTCGTCCCGTCATCTCCTTTTTCAACTAAACATTGATCTAATTTGTGGGGGTTCAAAACACGACGAAATGGAACAAGAAAAGGTAAATGGTGACCTCGCGCTTCGCTTGGCTCGTCTTGGCAAGGGCCCTTCCGTGTCTCCAGATGTTTCCCTCAATCTCACATAGTTGCTTAACCAATCAAATGTACATCGGTTCGGTTATGTTGTAATTTAATTAGTTGTTCTTTTATTTATTCAAACTTAATTACATTGCACACAGTCTTAATTCCATGAGACATTTTCTACCACTCAATCATACGCAGCAGACATTACCTGTTTGTGAGATATATTTCCGTATATATGGCACTTACCAACACACCTATGAGGTTGGCCATAAATCTACTAAACGAAGCACATACATATCCCAGTTGCAGTGTCACAGCAGAATATAACAAGCTCTCGCGTGAGTCGCGTGTAAATGACTGAGGTTTAAAGGAAATTGCCCGCATATTACATGTTACTAGTGTATGTAGTTACAGGAGTGACATGCGGTCAACTCAACGCATGTTTGTCATTCCGAGATCATTACGACTACTCTCGTTATTATAAACACGTTTCACTGATGAATCTACTATCACGCAATCTGTTTCAGTCTTGTAAAAATGTTTTGAAACAAAAATATTTTTATATCGAGACAAACAACAAAAGTTTTGTTCTATATAACAGTGATTTTTAGAATTCCATTCCAAAACGACATTACAGGCTTACGATTGTCTCGTTTGTTTTTTGAAAGATATTTTCTTTCGAATCCATACTAATATTATAAATGGGAAAGTGTGTGTGTCTGTTTGTTTGTCCGTCTTTCACGGCAAAACGGAGCGACGAATTGACGTGATTTTTTTAAGTGGAGATAGTTGAAGGAATGGAGAGTGACATAGGCTACTTTTTGTCTCTTTCTAACGCGAGCGAAGCCGCGGGAAAAAGCTATTATTTTATATTTTGAAGGTCCTGTTCCTCTTATAGGTACATATACTTACCATAGAGACAAATTAGTCTTTGAAAAGGTGTGTATGTTCTAGATATGTTACAGTTAACACAGCTTTGACGATAATATAATACATAAGTGGACATCGTGTAACGGCATGTCCACTTACGTACCCTATCTACGTCCTTACCTACTCGTAATTAATTTTCACTAATAAAATCAATTGCTTTGATAATATTCATTTCATATTGCTCTTGTATGTAAATAGGTACATGTATGTACTCGTATTTGCACCTTACTTCTTGGCCATAAAGTTGTAGTGCATATTTTTGTGACCGCACGTACTAGAAGTAATTGACGTTATCAGATAGTGGTTGCGAGTGGTTAATAAAGTGACCGGCTGTCTCGCTAATAACTTATTTAATCTACGACCCAGACAGAAATCTACATTGATTTGCTGATAAGTTGTCAATTTGGAGCCTGGTACAAGATTCTGTAAGTTAAATATTGTTTCCTTGTAGTGACAATAATGTGTACACTGTGACACGGGATTTAGAGTGTCAAACTATGTAAAATGCTAATCAATGGGTATAAACATAGTGTTCTTAAATAATTTGTTAGTAACTGAAAGTGTTATAAATTACAGAGTAGCGGTAGGATACTTTTACAAGCAAGTTTTTCTATTTTATTTCTAATCTGTTGATAAGGACTGCATCAATAGATTTTTAGGTATTGATTTTACCAAAGTAGCGATTTGTTTACTATCTAAGTAGCACCTTATTTAATTGCAATAAGGAGAATAAATTTAACGTTCGTAATATATTTTGCTATAAATCTGAGACATCATTATTACTGTACAATTTATGATCTAACTACTCACCTACACTGATTGATATGGACATTAAGTGGCATTGAAAATTAAAACTTTCATGGGTTTGAAGCAAAGACATATTATAACTCCGTATAGACAGATAAAGTCTAAGAAAAAAACGTACCTCAGTACCATACAGGAAAAGCTACGGTGGCCTAGATGGCATTACACCTTTGGGGTACGCTCAGCTAGATGGCGCTAATATTAATATTTGACATTTTGACACATATCAAGCTAAGAATATGGGCCAAATTGTCAAAACTGAGGTTCAAAAGTTTTAAGCCTGTCTCAAGAGATGGCAGTCTATGCACTGTGATTACACATTTTACTTCGACAGTAACTCTCTATAATACTCGATCCTCTTT
Organism: Leguminivora glycinivorella; assembly: GCF_023078275.1. Lineage (NCBI taxonomy): Eukaryota > Metazoa > Arthropoda > Insecta > Lepidoptera > Tortricidae > Leguminivora > Leguminivora glycinivorella. Next base: position 3,923,638 of record NC_062977.1, read on the forward strand.
GGTTTGAAGTAAATCTAAGAATGCACATGCATTTATTTTTATCTGTAGAAAATCTCGATTTGCCCGATCGTTAGCCTTACGCTAGTACCTAAAGTGTTCTGTCCATTCAATCTAGGATTGTAATTTGATAATGATAAATATACCTTTAAATATTTCGCGATTTTACACGTTGAAGTTGAATTGAATTGAATTTTTAAAATTAAATGGCCTCAGTCCATTGCACATTGGTGGGACTATTTTGCCAGTGTCAAGGTAATATAAGCAAATTGTTGTTGATTTTGGTACGGTAAGTAAAGTACGACAGTGTTCGGTAGTCGGCATTTGTAAATTGATAGCTAACGTTAAAATACGGTATAAACATATTGCTAAAGATGACAGATATCAGTGGCCTACGACGACCCCAATGAAAAGTGCTAGAGGAGGCCTTTGCCAAGCCGCACACCGAATTAAGAGATACAATACGAGTATACTCTAATTCAGGAAAATAGATAGATCGCTAATCACGTTTTAATTCAGTAAATTAGTCAACGTGTATGAGATTTTATCACATTCAGAATGAGCGAGATCTCGCTCCACATTTGGTGTTCTAACACCCTAATTAAAACCAATCCAGTTCAATCGGCGCGATCGTCACACACGATCGTTCTATAATCAAAATAATAACAGAGCGGCAAATGACAGCCAATCAGCGGTGAGAGCAGACACGGGATTGGTGGAAATCGAAAGTCGCCGGCTGATTATTGGTTTTTACACAAACGCTGTGCGGTCGCCGTTTACGACCGGTAATGATGGAGTGTTCATGGCCAAGTGCAACCGTAGTTTGCTGAGGCCTTTTTTATGGGTAATACCACAGGTAATACAATGTCATTTTGTTTTTGTTGTTATTTAAAATGAAATTGCAATGTATGCACATAAAGCAACAATGTGGCATGATAATGTAATACATAATTTGGTACTCGTAGTAGTTATCATACAATTCGTAATCATCTCAGTTCGGAAAAGGTGAGCTATTTGCCTTATGATTTAAGTTATAACATTTAAAGTCAATTACGATAAATAACATTGTTTTACCTTTTTTCACGACCGTCGTCACGGAAGACTGATGTCCCAGCAAAGTTTCATTGGAGGGGTAAACAACACTAAACTACTCGATATAGTTTTTGTTTAATGGTTATTGACTATAAGAACAGCGTATCTCGTCCGAACTCTGCTAATACGTTAAAAAGGTTAATAAAAAAAAAACCGGCCAAGAGCGTGTCGGGCCACGCTCAGTGTAGGGTTCCGTAGTTTTCCGTATTTTTCTCGAAAACTACTGAACCTATCAAGTTCAAAACAATTTTCCTAGAAAGTGTTTATAAAGTTCTACTTTTGTGATTTTTTTCATATTTTTAAACATATGGTTCAAAAGTTAGAGGGGGGGGGGACGCACTTTTTTTTCCTTTAGCAGCGATTATTTCCGAAAATATTAATATTATCAAAAAACGATTTCAGTAAACCCGTATTCATTTTTAAATACCTATCCAACAATATATCACACTTTGGGGTGGGAATGAAAAAAAAAATCAGCCCCTACTTTACATGTAAGGGGGGTACCCTAACAAAGCATTTTTTTCAACTTTTTATTTTACCACTTTGTCGGCGTGATTGATATACATATTGGTACCAAATTTCAGCTTTCTAGTACTAACGGTCACTGAGATTATCCGCGGACGGACGGACGGACGGACAGACAGACATGGCGAAACTATAAGGGTTCCTAGTTGACTACTGAACCCTAAAAACAGTACCAACCAGTGCTCAACACGCTAACGCCCAGTAGATGAAACCATTCTGTCACATTTATTGACAATGACTTAACGTTGAATGTGGCATCTACTGGTACGCACAGTACTAAATCTAAGTAAAATAACCTGAATCGTTCTAATGATCTATTAGCGCCTTGCCCCAGGGAAAGCCGGGCCATAATTGCAAAACGATTTGCCGAGGCCTGAGGCATCCTTTATTCAAAGGTTCACACGCATTACGCGATTAGCGATATTAAGACGCGCACAACGTGCGTTCATATCCCTAATAGTGCATTTACTCAGCTGGATTCAACACAAGCAAATTACCTTGTGTTCTGGTTCTTACAATGTAATGTGGAGGGGAACAAATAGCAGTAATTCACTAAGAATGTTTCTATTTCGAAGTATGTAGATTCTAAAATTTCTTAGCTGCTTATATTTTATTATCAGTTTGTTTGCCCTTTGCACTTGTCGGGTGTCCCAGCAGCAGGCAAATCAATATCGGGAAAGTGGAAATAGTTTTAGAATATTTTAAGTTCTGTCAACGGAACATCAAGTTCAAATTCGATCCCGATATCCGACAATAGGAACAATATGCTATTACGTTCTTAATATGTGCCCTAGATAGATGCAAATAAATAAACGCGTTGGGTTCTGTCTGAGTATTTATTAGATCTGTCCATAATTTCTGATCTCAGAGAGTTTTAGTAAGTGCCGTTACTTAATTCTACATGTATTTTCGTCAAATGTAGGTTAAATAGGTATATATCGATAACAGTATTTACCGAGAAAATTGCAAATAGTAAAACATTTTTCCACGGTACTTTTAAAGCCCTGCGCCAGCGATCGCAAACCAGATCAATTTAGTGATAAGATCGCTCCCACAGTTATTAACAATCTCTTGTGGAAAACTGTTACCGAGCGGGATTGATTGACGACCGCTGGAGCTACTGGTACGACCAAAGGTTGGTGAAGGGTGTCCTGCCTGAAAAAGAGAACGTAATATTAATATCTTTGAAGAATGTAGGTATACAGAGTGTAACAAAAATGGTGGTGATCCGTTTAAGGGCGTACTCACTACTCAGTATCGTATTCTTATCAGGAAAAAGTAGAAGAAAATTTTTTTTTCGCTAAAAAAATTTTCACTTTTGTATGAGCCGGGCCGCGCGAATTGGTCGAATCTCCATACAAAGATAAAAAAAAATTTTTGCGAAAAAAAATTTTTATCCTACTTTTTCCTGATGAGAATACGATACTGAATACGCCCTTTAACGGATCACCACCATTTTTGTTACACCCGTTGAGCCGTATTTAATAATTTTACTCCGATAATAAATGTTGGAAATTGTAAGAAAATTGGAAAATGGCAACTGGTGTGCACATGACTAGATATGAAAGACAGGGGAAATATTTGTCCAATAGTATATATTATTAGTATATGTAATATTTATTTCTAGAACTCTACCCAAATATGTATCTGGCTAAAAGGTTAAAGTGTCCTAAATTGTTTATAAAGCTATCCGATTTTTCTAAGCGAGATAATTATCGCAGATTTCGGTTTTAATATACGTATTTGTGTAAAAAAAAAAAACAAATTTGTCCGAATTTATGATTAAATCAATCCACGTTTATTGAATAAATAAATACCCAACAGAGTTTATCAAATAAGCTGTAAATCAAACTGCTATAAAAGTTTACGATAACTTCCAGGTTAACGAGTGAACGAGAGGTAATTTGCCAGTTTATCGTGTAACACCTTCCGGATACACATAATATATCATCTTTTTTATTAGCGCTACTGCAATACTAATAACTTTAATATCCTACGCAAATTCGTAATAGGTAAATCATCATTCGCTTGCTCTTATCCCAATTACTTCGGCGCAGCATATCTTTTTCTTCCATACCTCTCTATCGCACGTCATATCATCTACATCATTCACTTGCATTTGTTTCATATCATCTCTCAAACAGTCCATCCACCTTATCTTCGGCTTTCCTCTCCCGCTTCCTTCTTCCGCATTCATCCGTTATACTTAATTGTCTCTAACATGCTGATTTTATTTCATATTTTTTATCTTTATCTTTAATTATTGTAACTCACATGAAGCGCTTACCACCCACTTTCTTCCCGTGGGTGTCGTAGAAGGCGACTATGGGATATGGGTTAAATTGTGGCGTAGGCGAGAGGCTGGCAACCTGTCACTGCAATGTCACAGTTTCGTTTTCTTTCAACCCCTTAGTTGCCAAGAGTGGCACTGAAGCTTTAGTAGTTTCATGTGTTCTGTCTACCCCTTTATGGGATACAGGCGTGATTGTATGTATGTGTATGAAGCGCTTAATTTGCGGCAAGTATACGTTAATTTGCTAAATATGGATACACGCATTGAAACGCATTAGATTTAACATTTTAAAATAAATACAGAGGTAGTATAAATATGTACATATTTAGTATTTCACCGAAAATTCATTTTTTAACGGAAGTCAAATAGTTCCCAAAACGGCCGCCACTTATCGCCACGCATTTCCTTGCACCGATAACATAATTAAATGAAACCGACACCTCATTATCCCCTATTATTTGTTTACCACTCAATAACAGACAGTAAGTGAATGGAAAATGAATATTAAAAGTTAAAACATGCAATACTGAGTAATTGCATTGGAGAACATGTCATCTCTGTGTTTATTGGCGTGTCGATGCCTTGTTAAAGCTTCCGTGGTGTCAGAGACAATGTTGTAATAAAGAATTACATACTGGACTTTAATTGGTTACATTCTTTATCCATGTTTTTAAACAAACTTGCGCAAGATTGGGTATTAATATCCATTATAAAATTGTCTAATATTAAGGCTATCCGAATGATCGTTCGATCGATTTTCAGTGTTCGCGTTCGAAAACAGTTGGTTGACGAAATATCGAGAGCACGACAAAAATCAAAAAGGTAGTAATCACGGTTCACCAATGACCAATCAATGTAAGTCTAATGAAACTGGTTAGTTGAGTAAATCCTTCAGAACTCTTATGTTACGTTTCTAATGGTTGATTTTGGTCATGAATATTAAAATACTAGCTTTTGCCCGCGGTTTCGCACGCGTTAGAAAGAAACAAAAAGTAGCCTATGTCACTCTCCATCCCTTCAACTATCTCCACTCAAAAAATCACGTTAATTCGTCGCTCCGTTTTGCCGTGAGAGACGGACAAACAAACAGATACACACACTTTCCCATTTATAATATTAGTATAATATGGATGTTTTAATATTTTCATTTCAGTATTTGTCTTTGATGATGTATTCTTTATTTACGTTGAAAGTGTAGGTAATTAGCTTGGACCGCCGACGGCTGAAGGTCGGGCTAAGTCCGGGCCTTATAAGGAGTTGCGGTCGGTCAGGCGACACGCTGGCTGTTTTGAAAGAACCTACACTGTATACGCTTTAGACTTTAGAGCAATGAAAATCGACGAACGTATGAATTTTCCATAACTTCTATTTCTTTTAATTTTCATCTAGGGATTGTTATGCCTCTTTTTTTCCCGATTGCATTCAAAATAATATCCGTGCCTTCCCTAATTCTGTTAGTTAGTGTTAAATTTTTACGCATTTACTTAGTTAATTTTTAATAAAGAACACGTTTTAAATAGAAATGTTACACCCCGAACTGCATTTTTTATAGATTTCTTATTTATAACCTTCAATTTACTTCAATTCTCTGCGATAAATTCTAATGTAAATCAGTAATTTCAAAGTTCAAATAAGGCTGTCGTTGGGCGAAGGTCGGGCTAAGTTCGGGCCTTATAAGGAGAAGCAGACGGCGGCGACACGCTGGCTGTTGCGACATTAGACTGTCTAGTCTAGCCTCGTAGAGTATGCTGTGGGGCCTTATTTTTTATAATAAGTAGGTATTACATCTTATTTATTTGTTAGCCTGTTGTTTTCCACTGTTGGACTAATAATTACCTCCCTCTCTTTCTTTCACGTCTCCGTTTAATGACAAAAAAATGTTTACTGAAATGCTTGCTCTGCGTAATAAATTTGAATAGATAAAAAAGACTACTAGATCAGACACTTGTATTGATACAAGTATCAAGAACAAAAAATAATAGGCTCTTCTCCAAAGTAGATACTTGATGTTGTAGGTAGAAAAAAAGTATTATCATCTTTTTTTATCTTTTCAAATTTTATTAAAATGGCATATTACGTCAGTTACCTATTGAATACAAAAGCTAATTGCCTTTATGTAACTTAATAATACCTCATAAAAATTACCAATAGCCATTAACATTATAAGAACTATTATCTCAGCCTAAAATTGTAAGACATACGAGTATGTAATCTTAGTTTATTGCACAAATCAAAATAGGAACAATGGGTTGCACAAAGCTGCAATTTTGCGGCGCAACCATTTTCAAAAGACATGTGCAATGCATTGCTTATACCTATAATAAATATAAGTATATATATGTATATATCTCATTGTCTAGTAAATACAGTCGTACGCTGCATGCACGTTAAAAGAGTAATAAACTGTAGTATTATTAACTATTGGAAGGATTGCCATTTTTTTTCTTGTCTTAGGAAACTAGATTTTGAGCCACTAAGTATTTTAATATGATTTAATGATATCGGATGTATGAAAAAGGACAATGGCAAATTTCAAAAATAGCTCGTTAAATATATAGGATATAGTCCTACCTCCGATATCGGATCGGACAATGTGAAAACGCACAGACTCCCGCGGCACACCTAGCTACTCGTGAGCAAAAGTCAGTAGTAAGCGGGAACAAGTGTCATAATCAGAAGGTATCATTCAACTGAGTTACTTGAAGTGCATATTCTAGTTCCAATTACAATAAAATCTTTTTAGGTCTCGCAACAGAATCACACTATTGCACAAAACTTAGTGCCTCATAATATTTTAACAGCGTGAAATAGCGGCTCAAATGTCACGCCTCAGGCAGTTTAGCGCAGAAGGAAACGTGATATTTTTGAGGTGCTAGCTCACCTGAATAGCGACAGTGACACGTGCCTCAAGGTTGTTCGGTTATTTTAGCGCCGATTTGCGGTGCATGGAGTTGCGTCAATGTTGAGTGTCATTGTTGAGTGCATCTAGTTTTAAAATATCACTCCTGCGCAATACGTTCTAGAGGTGATTAATCGTTGTAGGTTACGTTCAATAATTACATAATAATAATAAAATAACACATGTCAAGTTCAAGTCAATGTAAAACATATTCGCCGAACGCATTTAAACTAAGCAGGTATTTTTATTTTATTGTATCGCAAACGAGACGATTTCTACCGAGCTTAGTATTAATCTCGCTTGCTTTATTAGTAACCAATAAGCAACTAATACCTGTCAGTAATGCCATAATTCCAAGATTATGCCATTAGCTCTAAAACTTAAAACCTAGTCTAGTATCTCGTCGACTAGACCAGGCCAGTACTGTACACGACTAACACAGCTATCAAACCATACGCCGTACATGAACATTTAATTATTGAATTAAATAAATGCACAAAATAACTAATAAGAATAATAAAATTAAAGTACCGCCGCTTGAAATGGTCCTATCACCGCTTGTCAAGTGTTTGTCTGCACATTACTAGGCGTCTGGGCCTTATTAGTTGTGATTTTTGCTCCAAAACTATAACTGTATAATCCACTCTTCCCTATCTCTATGACTTATTAGGTTCACAGGAAGAGAAGAAACAATTTTTTTTAATCAAAATATTTCTTAATTCTAATCAATATACTGGGAGTAAGTTTCACTGCGCCGATAGCATTCCTCGGGTCCTATCACCGCTTGTCCAATTAAAGCAAGTGAATGTTTGTCTGCGCATTACTGGGTCCAGTGGGCCTCCAGTTTCCTGGTGTAAATCAATCCGTCTAACTGCTGGTGATTAGTAGCCGTATCGTGGACTACGCGGATGCTTGGTGTTTTACATTATCGCGTTCGAGGAATCGTAAGGAATAAGGATTTAGATGGATCGTAATAAGGATTCAGTAAATAAAAACTAGAGAAAACCTGACGATGAAAAGGCTACATAAATGAAATCAAACCATCAGGACTGTAAACAGGATATCTTTTTAAATCCAAAAACCTAAGAAGAAGGAGTTTTAAGTTTTAGAATTCTCGTTTCATGACACTACTTATGCCGATCTCCCGGGATAAATCCAAATAAACTTAATTTTTTTTTTCTGTGTCACTCTAATGACGCATTTTTTTAATAAATGCGTCTTAAATATTAATAAAAATGCAAAATAGATCATTTTTTAGAAAATCTTAATAAATTATTGTTAGATGTTTTCAGAGTAAAGTAAAAAATGTCGCGTGAAAAATTACTTGCATTTGGTTGTATTCTGAACGTTTTTTTTTTTTATTATAAATGGGCTTACTCTTGACCACAGACTAGCCAAAGGTTAATGTTAATGTTTACGCTGTTAATCAAACGAAGAACGGTTACCTACTGTTATTGACCAGTGTAAAAACTTCCTAGCAACAATGTGAATACTCACTTGACACTAGAAATAAATAACTAGAGGTGAAATAACGTTTCCTTTCTTAGCTCTAGTTTTTGTGCCTGAACTGAGATTGTTAAGATTACAGACTCTGGAAATTTAGTGGGTGATAAATTTTTACGAGTTCACGCCGAGGGTTGTTACGTTACAATGTTGTAAAACGTAAAATGTTGTCATAACACCAACAATCTGTTTGAGTAATAAAAAAAAAACCGGTCGAGTGCGGTGCATTCATTAAATACAAATTGTCCAAAAATGTAACGGTACATTTTTCTTATAATTTTCAGGACACATTCTAAAGATGTTCTGGCCACTCAACATCAAATGATAGTAGATCATACGCTGAACCTGACTAGCCGAATGACAATCGTTGACGCAAGACGCCAATCGAAACGCAGTCTGGCTCTGTCGCGCCAATACGGAACAGCGATAGAGATAGCATTTGGCTACGTACAGTCAACAACACAGCTGTGAATACACCTTAATTTTATTTTTTTATTTTACTTATTTGGGTCAATGTACAGGCAATAAAGTTCTGTATAAATATTTTTAGCACTTTGTATGTGAAGCTGCGTTGTTGACTGTTCCTTTTGTGTCAACAAGATACGAGACTGCATAAGTATTACCTATCAATTATCCGTGACAACCCTAACTACACAGTTGTAACAAAAAAATTTGTAGGTCGATCGTGCTAAAATGTATGCAATTTCCAGTAGGCGTGTTATTCTGATCCCGTCTAGCTCGAACCACAGTCCTTATCAGCCATTTAGCGTTTTTTCAAGCCCACTGCGCCCGCGGACATACTTAGCATAACCGTTTTACATAATTACCTACGCGGAGGAAAGTTTCTTGGGATGTGATCGCGAAGATATTATCACAGGTAATATTGTTAAGCATTTTATAGTACTTTCGCATTGGAACTGCTGCTGTGTCGTTGGAAATTGTCCCTGCGGGCTAATGTTTGTTTATTGTTTAATTATTCCTAGATGTTCATGTTCACGCAAGCGATTTTACAGTCTTAGCACGATTTCTCACTTAACTCGTAATGCCACATACAATGTTGAAATAATTTCTGAAAGTTATTTTAGTAATACCCTTTGACGAAATCAAAATCTGATGCCACGCTTTTCAATTTCGAGTTCTGAACCTATTTAGACTCAAAGTAAGAGTTCAAACTATGCTTCTGATTAAAATTCATGCCTTTTGATAAAAAAAGGTATTGATTTATTAGAGCCCTTACCAATTAATCAGTCCTACAATAATTGCATCCACCTTTTCCCAAGAGAGAAAGATGTAAACTAATCACACCAATAAAATAAACTTTACGGTCCCGCTCAACAGAAACTAGCCAACTTCACAATCGCTTACGCTTCGTAGATCGTTCTTTTGTAGTAGCGCGACAGGGCCAGGCGCTATTATTGCAATTTTATCACTTATCAACGTGGGTAAGACTCCTGTCACTCTCACACTGACATACTTGGCAGAACGTGACGGATGCTTTATCCACGTAGATAAGTGATAAAAATGCAAGCATCGTAGGCCTAGAGACTGCGTTTCATTTCGATCGCCACCTATCATCACCGATAGTCGCTTCGGCTAGGCCGTCTGTAGACGATGGGCAGTAAATTTAAATACCTATTACTAGTCAAAGGCTGACCCGGACCGCAATTTGTTGTCAAGTTACATGATTTACGAGGTTCCGAACGAGGAAACGGCATACGCGGCCATCGTTACGTTCTATCTGTTATATCTGCATGCTAATGGGAGTTATGCGATTGAAAGGTTGATGTATCCTGTAAGTTACGTCTAATTTTGTAGCTATGTTTTAATAACAAACATTTAAAAAAACCATTAAGACGAATTGATAACCTCCTCCCTTGTGAGCTTAATTTTAAGACATTACATGGCTAGTTTTAGCAATGACCTGTAATTGACTTGCTAGATGTAACGTGTTTTGTTACTTAACCAAATAAAGAAACTTGAGATATGGAAGTCGGTTAAAAATAATCGGTTAGTCGGTTTTTCAGCTCATTGTACGTACTTCTTCTGGTGCTTTATTTTATGAAACAAATGCCAGCCTACTTATCTCAATAGAGACTATTCTAAGGCACTTTCACACTAATTTACGTCTAATGTTTGAAGACAAATTATAAAGAAAGCCTGCCTAAAATTTGAAACACACACGAGGACTAACTTTAACACTCCCTTTATAAACATATTCAACTAAAGTAATATGGTGCAGCCGGGCAAAATTAACCCTCATAAGTTCCACGATATTGAAATTTCAACTTGATTACCAGATGAGACGAACTAACGAACAGACAAAGCAAGTCAACTGAAAAGCTTTTATACGTGTGTATCATTTGCCCTTAATTTTTAATGCCATCCAAAGACAAAAATGGGCACGTGTACGGAGAAGCACTTGTCCACTATCCTCTTAACCGTCAGCCCTGAGCTGCAGCTGTTAAAGGTAACCCCACAAAGCCGGAAAGAGTGAATCTGATCGGCGTAATCGTTGTAACCTGACTCCGCCCGTGCTTTATACGCGATTGTGCGGCTTCGGTGCGTTAACTGGATTTTTATGTCTGTCAGTGGCTTTATTAGGTATAGATGTGGTAATGCGTAGTATACAATTTTTATAGTATTTTATGCCATTTACATCTAATTTCCTGAACATGATTAGTAATTACGGTTTCATGAATTTTAAAATAGCCAATTTGTCATTAAAGTGGTTCAATCATGTTATATTTATTTGTTTTAATTAGGAGATCAGAGCCACTAAAGAAATTAGATTTAGATTTTGGTCGACTATAATTTTTGACCCAAACTAAAAACGTTTTAATCTATCTAAACGTATTCTTTTTAACACAGGATTATGTACAAGCAGGTTGCTATTACTATTCCAGGCAAGGATTTAACTTTCATTTGAAAGCACATGTCAGTTCCTTGTTCTGGCGTATCCGATGCGAGCTGAAGTAGACTTAACGAACTGACAACGTCAAGCCTTATTAAAATAATCCTGATCCTGCCCGTGGTTAATACAGAACTGTCATCGTAAAGGACACTCCATTTCAAAAGTCCTTGCTATGGACGGACACTGGCCCTGTCATGTAAATATTTATAAATAGTCTTTATTGCTGAGGTGTAAAGACCGTGGTTTCTATTTTAAATTGTACGTTTACAGTTCGATTTACTGGGGGGTTACCATGACGTACTAAAGACGTTCAGTTTAGGTTGAGAGAAAGGGACACAGCTATAGCAGTTACATAGCTCCGTCCCTCTCTCTCAACCTAAACTGAACGGCTTTAGCACGTCATGGTAACCCCCCTGATCACACGAATTTAAAAATAGTTATTGTACACAAAAAACGATGTTATAATATATGCAGAGACATCAATACTGGTTTAACTTTCGCGATTATTTACTTAGGGACTTAATCAGTAGTCCAGGGTTCTTTAGTAGACCAGGTGTTTTCTTCTAGACCATGGGGTCAACGCCGTCCCTGAAACATTGGAAGTTAGTTTTAATGTAGGGTTACACGTTTAGTTCCATATCTTTAAAGATAGGTATACATACATATACAGTTATTAGACTCCTCAAAGCTATGTAACTAATTTTCGCTTTATGCGGGGAAATAAGATTACCGTTGAGCAAGTTGCGGAAACTTTCCAAAAACATGAAATTTTCTTGGAGCTTTCATGAAACTGTCACAAGAAATAAAGGAAATTTAAATTTTATAATTGGGAAGTTTCAATCTCCAAACAAAATTGAGGGGAGTTTAAAATTTTTTCCTATGGTAAAAAATTTCGCAATTTTGGAAATTTTCCTTCGGCACTTCAGTAAATAAGATGCAAATGTGTAGAGATATTAAATGTGGTGTACAATCCGCTTCATTACGGCGATTAGCGTCTGATCCGCTATTTATGCGAGCTATCATACGCGTTGACGGGCGTGGGCGTAAAGCCGCGTGCTATTAGGGATGTGGTCTTGTGTGGTCACCGAGGTAAATATTATCATTATAATAGTTGTCACTGGGAGTTAGATTACATACAATTAGTTCATAAATGTAATGTGATATTAAATAAAGCCTTTATATGTCTAATGTCTATGTCTAAATGTTTTGCTAGATAGAATCCATAGAAAAAGCTGATCAATTGCCGGTGACATTATTCATAACTTCACGGTATTTAAGTATATACTATAGACTATACTATATAAATCTTTGTCATTGCTTAAACACCATGAAATTATTAATAATGTCACCGGCAATTGATCAGCTTTTTCTATGGATTCTATCTAGCAAAACATTTAAACCGCGAAAGCTGATGGGGGTACCACCCAAGATCAAGAAAAGTGCTTTGCGTTAAAGGCGAAAAAATCATTTTCGCTTATCGCATTCCAAGTAAGACAAAAACTCCTTACAAACTAATATAAGGGCGTGACATTTCAGACTTTATTGAAAAGCTCAAGATTCTGAACAGCTGTACTTAAGTACAATGTTTAAAAACCAGAAGCTAAGTAAATAATTCGCTCCTGCTCCTACCTGTCAGTTATAGCCTGATTTACAAACATTCCTTCATGAACCCCACAACAGTGCAGTCATAAAACTAGTACATTATATATATCCCTTCGTTACCCAGGGCGTCGTCAGTCTTCCCTCATCAGAATCTGCCAGTAGATTAGTTCGAAAGATGTAACAGCTCTGTATTTATGACATCCGCCATTCGCTTTTCGAATTGTGACTGCCACTGTCACTCCGCGGTAAATTAGTTCCCGTAACTGTTTTGATAAGCTGGTCATGTTATTCCTGCAGCTCTTGCGTACACACTATTCGCTGAAACCATCACAAGTGGTACACGAAGTTGTTCGGGTGTTGGGACCAACTTTACACTGGTTTACTAGACGCGACTGGTCGGAAGGCAAAGGGAACAGCTCAGGACTTGTACCTTCCATTCCAGTGGCACTATTTATGAGACCTATAGAAAGGCAGAAGCGACGTACTTCAAGTACTAACTTATATCGTCTTATACTCGTACAGGAGATGTAGTCCTATTGAGACTGGATGTTGTTTGGCGCCTGTGTAAAGGATTAGTGATGCCTGGATGGATAGGAAGATTTTATGTGCCGACATACAGTTTCCTCTTGGCTTTTACAATTATGTAGCTCCTGGATTCTGGAAGGTGGTGTTTTCAATACATACTTATTGTAAAAAGAGGGCTAAAATTGAATCTGCAACAAAGCCATAGAGCTCTTTTCTATATAAGGTGTTAACAAATTAGTCACAGATATTTTAAGGGAAGTTAATCAACATTAAAACATAATATTGTCTTCAGTTACCGCGATAGGAAGGATGAATCTAGAAGGGATGAATTTTAAATTCATTATACGCGATTTAATCCGTTTCCATAGTTTTATAACATTAAAACAATTAACTTCCACTAGGAATCAAATCTGATAGCCGTAAAAATATCAGTGACTAATTTGTTAACATCCTATATTGTGATGACCTGAAAAAAAATTTGTACCTAATGATGTGCCTATTTTCTAAAAATATCATGAGCAAATTTGACCATGGCTAATTTGTTATCATGCCAAAATATTTGACTGGAAAAACCTCTAAATATTTAACAAAATAATTCCTCAACGGACATTTTATATCATTGTTAGATAACAATACGCGGTTGCGCGCAACGAGGATACAATAGGTTGTTATTGGACCTTTTTTTCACTTGTCCCTAAATAGTTTGTTTTTTATTCAAGGTTCAACTGGCCACGTTGTTTGTGATCTTTGTTGGGCAATTGCGCGTTATATTTATAATGAAAAAGCGTTATGTTTTGCCACGAACTTCGACAAAAACTTGTATTTTATAATTCATCAAATAGCCTTACCTCAATAATAATACCATAACATTTTGACGAACGGTCTGGCTCAGTCGGTAGTGACCCTGCCTGCTGAGCCGCGGTCCTGGGTTCGAATCTCGGAAAGGGCATCTATTTGTGTGATGAGCACAGATATTTGTTCCTGAGTCATGGATGTTTTCTATGTATATGAGTATGTATTTATCTATTTAAGTATATCGTCGCTTAGCACCCATATTACAAGCTTTGCTTAGTTTGGGGCTAAGTTGATTTGTGTAAGGTGTCCCCAATATTTATTTATTTATTTATTATTTTGTAATTCATTTACATAACTGAATTTGTACCCAATACATTTTTATGTCTCTGTCATTACTTCTTGAAATACATGAAGCGAACAGGCGAGCTGGTGTTGTTAAAAAAACACTTTCAATTTGTAGAGGTTAACAATGTTTTTAATGTTAAATCGATAGCGATACTTTTCGAGATGTTTAACGATGTGACAGACATACAGATGGACAGAGTCGTACCATGAATGTTCCTTTTGTACCTTTTAGGTACGGAACCCTAAAATACATACAATGAATGTCGCTGATCTACTATATATGTCGATCAATCGCCGTGAACGGATATTTGCTAATGTTCTTTCCTCAAAAACAAATGCAAATCTATCGAATTCATCAATTAATTTAATTCTTTTTTTGTTCGCAGCCCCCACCCGTCGCGCATCCCCCCCTGGCCCTGCCCGCGCCCACGTCTGCGCCCGCGCCGCCCGCCTCGCTGGCCGCCGCGCCGCGCACCATCGTCATCCAGCGGCCCGACGCTCGCCTCGGCTTCGGGTTCACATTGCGGCATCTCGTCGTCTACCCGCCCGATTCATTGCAGGTTGGTATTCAACAGGTTGCTCAACAAGCAAGAGACACTCCTAGATTGAGTGAGCCAAGCGATATCAACGTACACCTTCGCATCATCAATCAATGTAAAATCTGGGACAAATGTAGATTTGCTGCCTCATCATCATCCTCCTTGCGTTATCCCGGCATTTGCCACGGCTCATGGGAGCCTGGGGTTTGCTTTGACAACTAATCCCAAGATTTGGCGTAGGCACTAGTTTTACGAAAGCGACTGCCATCTGACCTTACAAACCGAAGGGTAACTAGGCCTTATTGAAATTAGTCCGGTTTCCTCGCGATGTTTTCCTTCACCGAAAAGCGACTGGCAAATATCCAATGACATTTCGCACACATGTTCCGAAAAAAATCATTGGTACAAGCCAGGACCTCCGGATCGAAAGTCGCACGTTCTTACCACTAGGCTACCAGCGCTTAGATTAGAGTAGATTTGCTGCCTAACATGAATAAAATAATCCATTCATGAGAGTGTGTTTTCCCTAACTTCTTGATACGGGTTGATACCCAAGGCTTTAAACGCTAAGTCGCTTCAAATTCGTTAACACTTTTTCCAATACCTACCAACCTTCATGGATCAAGGCGCGATGCTGTAGTTTTCCTTGGCTAATCTTGCTGTTGGTCTCCACCCGACCCGTCAATAGTATCGACAGATCGTGATATTGACTCAATACCATACCAAATTCTGCATATAGATAATTTTGTCCCTAACCACTTCCTAAGATATGTATGGTTATGAATGCCAACATTAAGTGGGATAGCCAGAACTTAAAACACTGGAGAAAATTTCGTAGTTAACACAATAATTGTTTCTATTTCCAGGAGTTGTACGAGGATGCGCGCCACCTTGCGGTGGGCGCGGTCGGCGCTCCCATGGACACGATCTTCGTAAGGTCTGTGCGGCCGGGCGGGCCGGCGGCCGCGGCGGGGCTGCGCGCGGGCGACCGCGTGCTGGCCGTCAACGGGGAGCCGGTGGCCTGCGGCCGCAGCCGCGCGCCGTATGCGAGGGTCGTGCAGTTAGCTCAGCGGGAGCCCTTCTCGCTCAGGCTGACGGTTGTGCCGAGAGACCACGATCTCTTGCAGAGGGTGAGTCCACTTGCTGTCTTTGGTACCCTACTTACACTGGGCGATATTGTGCTAGCCGTAAACAGGGAGCCGGTGTCCTGCGGCCGGACCCGCGTGTGATTATTGTCCTGTCCCGGCCGTCAAAATCGTGCGGTCGATGTCGATGAGAATCATCCAGCTAGTCATTTTATCATTCTTATTCTGAATATTAAGATCTGACGTCTGTAAAACTATGCATACTTGTACTGGCTAAATATTTGAAAAAATACTCATGCTTGAGGAGTGTCTTTTCAAAAGGACTTATTTCTATAAGTCGACAGAGGTTATTTTCATCTATGTCTTCCTTATTACCTCTGTTGACTTATAGAAATAAGTCCTTTTGAAAAGACACTCCTCATATAAAATCCTTGGTCAATTTTATTGGTGACAATAATAACGTTTCATTTCTTTTCAGTATTTCAGTGAAGCCGCCTACAACCCCGAATCGAACCAGCGGCACATTGAAATGCCGGCACCCATAACCGAGCACGAGTCTCGCCTGTTCGACGCGTACCGGAGGCCCAGGGCCGCGCTGCCGGCCCCGCAGGCGCCGCGCCGCGAGGACCCGGAGTACGCGAGCGTGGCGTCGCTGGCGCCCTCGCGGTACGACGTGCCAAGGCTACCCACTACACCCCACCATTTGTTGCACGATAGGTAAAGATTTTTCACATGATTCACTAGTAATTACTTACCGGCGGTTGACCCGTATCTACCAAAGTTCTCAAGAAGAGATCTGAGGTTTCTTATACTGATATACTCGAAAAACACCTGGAAATAGATACAAATGGTTTCAATAATAATGGTTTAAATAATGATCGCTTAAATACAATCTGGGTGTATTTACATAAGTCAAGAGTGACTATTAATACTATTATGCTATTACTGAACCAGTCAGCTACAACTTCGGCGTTGTCGTCACTTTCCATCAGGTGCGACTAGACTAAGGTGAATCACTGGTCTGTTTTTAATTTTAAAAAAATCAACCTAGAAATCTCACTCAGCCCCTGAATTGTCGGAATAAGTACCTTTACCAGTATCTTTTAAGACACAAATGTTCATAATCATTATTCTTGTTACAGTAGAAGAGAATCAGACACATCGCTACCATCATCGGCCACAGAAAGCAAAGACAGCCTCGGCTCCTTCGACTCGAACTCAACCCTAACCGGCAGAGAACTAGACGACTCGATTATCCTATCCCGAATACGAAAGAGTCTCGAACAAAAAGAGGCTTTCCTTAGACGACCGAGCCAACCCACCGGTTGGGTCACCCCCGACGTCCCACCGCCCATAAAACAAAAGGAGTTCTACGCGAGGCCACAGAAGCTACAGAAGCCGGCGTGGCCTCCCCCCTCCTCTCCACCTCTCGCGGCATCTCCCCCACCCTCGTTACCCCCTCAAGAAATCAAGAGAGATGATTGCTCCGCGAGCGTCGACAGCGGAACGTATAGCGGCTACGGAGAAGTTAACGGAACTCCAAACGACAAACAGAGGCTAAAACAGGACAAGAGTCAATTTGTGGCAACACTATCGAAGATACAGGAGACGACGCCAAGCAATAATGGGTCGATGAACAATGGATCTTCTCCTGAGTATCAGGAGGCGGCATCGACAAGCAATACGGATAGCAGGTAAAGATCATAGTCATCGTAACATAAACCATTTATTCTAACCATCACATGTCTAATAATTTGGATTGACGTCGTTAATCCTTTTAGTATGTAACTACTTTATTAGATAATACATGGTCCATTCACATAATAAGTCTTGGCCTATCCGTGTGAACATTGTATGTCTGTGACTGTGAATGACTGTAGTTGATCGTCAAGTTGTTGGTCGAAATTCCCTTTATTGCCTAATGAAATCATCATCAGTAGTACTTTTTAACGTCATCTACTTACATGTATTTCTCGTTCCAGATACCCAGTGCCCGAACTCCAGCTAGTAACAGCTCGGACGAGGCAGCTCGAGGAGGCGCGAGGCGGTGGCGAGCGGCGCACAGAGGTCGCTCGCAGCGAGCTGGCTCGTATGTCCGCGACGCGGCTCGAGCCAAGCGTAGCGCTGCGGAGAAAGGAGTTCGAGACTAGGGCGTCCAGGAGAGAAGCCAGGTCGCTCGACGTGCAACCTCAGCAAGGTGAGACATGAAACAATAGTAACATTCAAGTGTAGCGCTGCGGAGAAAGGAGTTCGATACCAGGGGCCCGTTTCTCGAAAGGTACAAGCGTATTACAAGTGCGCAAACTGTGAAATCGTATGGGTTGTCATGGAAACGCACTTGTAATACAAGGCTTGTACCTTTCGAGAAACGGGCCCCAGGACGTCCAAGAGATTAGCCAGGTCGCTAGACGTGCAACCTCAGCAAGGTGAAACTTGGATCAATGAGAAACACGCTCGGACCAGGCACGTTGAGGAGGTGCACGGAGGTAGCTCGCATCGAGCTAGCTCGTAGGTTTGCGACGCAGCTTTGATTTAAATCAATCGGGTTTTGACCGTAACTGCATTTTTAACCCCCGACGTAAAAACGAAGGGGTGTTATAAGTTTGACGTGTCTGTCTGTCTGTCTGTCTGTTTGTCTGTCTGTGTGTGTGTCTGTCTGTGGCATCGTAGCTCCCGAACGGATGAACCGATTTCGATTTAGTTTTTTTTTATTTGAAAGCTGTGTTAGTCGGGAGTGTTCTTAGCCATGTTTCATGAAAATCGGTCCACTAGGTCGCGGTCGGGGGTTTTTTCAAAATTTTAATTTTGTGGTTAGGTTATGACTTACGTGTCAAAAGACATAATGGCGCAGTCGGTAGGATACGAAGCTACATCATGCAGCACTGTAGCTACTAAAATGGGGTACCAATCTTACAATACGAAATGTGTAAATGGTGTCTTATTATGATTATTGGACTTTATACAACATCAATAAAAGTTTTGAATGATTCACGGTTATTTTCATTAGACATACCTATTGACCGGAATATAGACTGTGATGATTAACCTGTTTGATTTTGCCGAACTCCCGATATTGTATTGTTTTGAATGTCTTACAAATTACCAATTCTAAATTATTATTGTTCTTTTTTTTTAGATTTAGAGCATGAGTTACAACTCGGCGGCAGCTTGTCAGGAAACCAGTTGATGATCACCGGCAGTAAATACCTACATTGTCCGCCACCTGAAAAATATGTTCCCGGTAACTACCTTTTTCTAATAATTATTGACTTATTCTTCTTACCATCTGATTTTGGGCGACTTTTTGTCTCTGATGACTACGAATGTCCTCTGGATCCACCTACTAATATTACGAGTGCCAATCATACTGCAACTGTAGCCCTGGTAAAGTTGTTTCTCTTCAGCTGGACCCTTTAAAATGTCGTAAGTCACTATAAAAACCTTTTGAAAGCAACCTCATTTTTATATTTCAGAAACAGAAAAGGTTCAAATGCGAACAAGGTCAAACAGTACAGGCAGTGAAGGATTACCTATTAGAAGACATCATGCCACAGGTAATCTTTACAAAATCATTATTTTCTTTTATAACTTTATTAAAACACAATTTCACTTCACCCTCACTTTTAATTTATGAAACACAATTAGAACGATAATCGTAGGTACTTTTTGTTACCGGTAAGTATATCAATGAAGCGATTATCAAACTTAAAACTATTGTGCTGCGTTTTTCAATGCACTTAACCAAATCATCAGCTTGAGCACATGTGCTACCTTACAAATAAACCTGGAGTGGATCGCCTGTGGGCTATCGCGTATAACTTCTTATCTAACATTCATATTTACGAAACCTCGTGTCCGAGAAGACATCGAAGAAGCCTCGGTATCGCTTCTATGTGGAAGTAGTAGAAATCTCAGCAGGCTTTTCGAGTGTCCAATATCAGTCGCAACAAAAACGCAGCACAAGTACACAACACGCGGCGCTCGAAGCACCTCTAATAGCACTGTTCGCTCAAGATGGCAGTCACGCGAAGAGACGAATGGGGCTGAACCGGGAGCAAATGGAGGCGATGAACCGGGTGTCGCTGCCCGGCGCGGCCGTGCGGCCCACGCAGCTCAGCCTGGCGCCGCGCGCCGCCAGCGCCGCCAGCTCGGCCGCCGCGTCGCCCGCCGACGCCGACGCCGACGCCGACGCCTCGCCCACGCCCAGCACGCCCGCCGACTCAGGTCCCCGCACCCGCTGAGTCTTCTTCTTGGAATGTTCTCGCTCCCTCTGAATCGCTCGCTGGGTCGCATTAACGAACCGTTTTGATCTGATGGCAAGTGTGGTCGGTGCCGCCTGAGATGCATTACCGGACTCGCTTGGCTTCGGCTTGGCATATTCTTCTGATACATAAAACCTTGGGCCTTGCTTATCTTTGGTATTCGTCATACCGTGTCATTCAGTATGTCGATAACCTTTGATACCTAACATTAAAAATGACTTTTATTAACTAACCTACAAACTTACCATCATATCAACAATTTCATGACCGAGCTTCAAAACTGTGTCTTTCTTCCAGACACAGCTTTGAACGCGAGAGGGAGCGACCGGTCTAACCTTCTCTTCGTACTAACGGAATGATGAGTGTGCTTCTAGGTGTGCTACTAATGGCGACTAATCGTTCGTGAACATCGGTGTCTAATGTACTAATGGTGTCGAATGGTGCACGATTTGTCCCTAAACGAGTTTTCCGTCGACAGGTTTTGCTGACGACTTGGTGACAAGGAGACAGAAGAAAGATGCTCAACTTGGTGGTCAGTATTTTCAACAAATAATCCAAAGTAAAATAATGTCTAACGAACAAATATTACTAATCCCGTAAGGAATAATATTGCTATAAGTATGTGCAATGTTTTTCCGCCAGAATGGAGCACAAACACAAAGCGCAAACCATAGCGCTCTAGCGCAACTATGCCATGAACAGATTTTTGACAAGTACCTACTTATTCACGTGGCAACCCCCAAAGCACTGTTTTGCCTGTACGAATTCCCCATTGTAATGTATATTTCCCATTGTTAAATTGCATATTTGACAACATCAGTAATCGCTTGTAGAGTACTACATGTAATCTATGTAAAGATTAGATAATAATTATAAATGATTTAGATAAAGGGCCTCTTACTATTGTTTACATTCAAAGCTACCCTGATTGTTGCTTAAAATAGTAATTTAGCAGGTAAACAATAAATAGCTCCAAAAATAAAAGTAACCTTTTGGATTTGCTTCGATAGGCGGCCTTCTTTTAAACTGTCAAACTTTGAGGTTATATTTATATTTTTACCATACTAATTTGTTTTACTGACTTGCCAGCAGAGGAGGAGCGCGCGATGCGCCGCGTGTCCTACCTGAAGGCCACCTGGGGAGACCGGCTTCACCTGGACAGCGATCCGGAGCCAGACGCCGACCATCACGCTTTGAGAAGGTACGTTCCGATACACGCTCATATTTAGTCTATGGTTACTACCAATGCAAGCGCGCGAAAGAGAGAGAACGTGGTCCTTTCTCTTTCACGCGTAGCGTAGAGTTAAAAGTATCTGAACCGTCCTGGTCAGTGGAGAAGAGAAAGGCGCGAAATTCAAATTTGTCACCTATCTTTATTTAAAAGGCGGCTGTGCCAGTAATTTAAATTTAGGAGGTGTACCAAGTACAAATTCTGTACGATGCCATTACGTTTAGAAAACTTGTAGTATTTTTTTTATTACTAATTTTCTCCTTTTAGTCCTGCAATTTAAATAATTATTTATTTAGATTCTAACATTATGTTAGTGCAAGATGTAGAATTCATTGTCAATGTCCGTCAATAACTTATTGTCCTATTAGTATATGTATGTTATCTTGTAGTTTTTTTTGTAACTACCCTACATTTGATTTGTAGATAGATTTATTGTCCTGTCCATGTTACGTCTTAGAAAGTATATAACAAATATAATAATCCCAGTATAGTATGTAGTAGTATGTACATAACAAAAAACATCATCACTAAAGACTGATTTTGATTTTAAATACAGGACTCGTCTGTTATGTCTGATTATGACTAAGGGCCCATTTAGATGGTACGAGAACTCGCATACGAGTTTTATTACATTGCGGTATTTGATGGCTGTGCAAAATTGTTTGTAACCTCAACATCCCGCAATGTAACCAAAATCGCATGCGAGTTCGCACGCCGTCTAAATCAGGCCTAAGTTTGAAGTTTATTTTATTTCCTGGTTGAAAATCAGTCTAGTGATTCTACAATTTGAAAATAAAACAAGGGAAGTGCGATATCCGAATAAGGAATTACAACGAATTCTACAAACTATTACTTCACAATACTATTTTATCTTATCCAGATTCCTTTTTCGGAAATCGCACTTGTTTAACACAACAAAATCTACAACAGTAAAATAACAACAAATAGGTAAAATAAAATTAAAGTTGGATTCAAACAAAAACAGTGTATACCGCAAGTGGCGTCCTCCTCGCTTCACCGAAGACATTACGCCGCTGCTGCGCATATTCGACCCCCACGCGTCGCTCCCAGTGCGGTACGTCGCATGACACCGCGGTCCCGGCGACCGACACTAGGTGGCGCTTATGACAATGTGTGCATAGTTCACGTTTACAGCAACAGATGGCGCTGCTAGTTGGCATTTTGAGTGAAGATGTGGCCCCATGGATGCTGGGAGCATCCGTATTTTGATCAGGGCCAAGCCTTAGTCTTGTTTAGCGACTCATTAGATAACCAGCAGAAATTAAAGTGAAAATACGCGAAGTATTAATGCTGCCAAGTCACGTAGATACGCTCGGGAATTTTCGTATTCAGTTCCTATAGAAATATTTATTTACGAACACATTGCACAGAGTTTGAAATTAGCTATGCATCAAAAACTCTATAACAATATGTAGTTACATAAATTAGAACTACCTGACCCGCCTGAAAGATTACAGTCAACCGCAAGTTACTAATTTAAAGTGTATTTTCATTTTATTTCAGCCAAAAATTAAAGCCACACACTTAAACATTCTACTCTAACTACCATAAAACAATTTTCAACAAAAACACAACAAATTAATTTAGTACCTGAACACGAACAGCATGAAAAAAAATGTGCGCATGACTGAATGAGTGTACGCTTTTGAGCATTTTGTAGCAAAGTATTACGATGTAGGAATGTGGTACTCGATTTATGGCCCAACACGAAACTTTGGCTATTTTTAATAAAACAGTTATAATGCTGATACGATAAAATTTTAGTTTATGTTTGACACATGGTTCTTATGCATTCGATTATCTATCTACAGAAACATTGTAGATCGGAATAAATATATTTTGATTATGTGAGAGTAATATTACATATATATGAGAACCATCTGTCAATAATATACTGAATTTGAAAATACCTATGTGTTTTAGACAATACACGTGACTGATATACGTATGAAGACTGAGTACTGTGTTTTAGTATTACTTGTGTAGCATGTTCGTTGTGTTATATAATTACTAGCTTTTACCCGCGGCTTCGCCCGCGTAATAAAAGTATTCTTATTGAAACGTTTACAAAAAATAAGATTTTCATTTGGATCCGTAGGTTTCTTTGTAGGTACATCTGTCCGCGATTATTTCGATTAAGGTAAAGCGGGGTAATTCTCGACTGGGGGGCCATTGTAACTGATCTATTTGCTGTACGGTCAGCCAAGACCTTACACTGCTTTTTTGCTGACTGTACCTTACACATATTACTATTGTTTTAAAAGAAATTCTTGCAATGATTGTAGAATTTACACAGCGACCACAGCGTAGGTAGTAGGTACGAATATGTATGTATTTTACCTATATAAATATTTATACTGGGGAAACTTCATACAACCCACATAACCAGTATCTCTATGCTATGATTGGTAGGGTAAAAAGTACTTCCTTGCATTATCGCTTACAATTTTTTCCATTTTGCTTATACTTATTGCAAACATAAACATATAAAAGGCAAGCAAACAACGATCTTCTTACAGCACATTGAATATAATAGTTATCACGTATGCAGGATACTCGCCGATGCCTACTTACTAATCCCTTCCCACTGAGCCACCTGCATTTTACACTGCCTAGGTATCGATTGCCGGCCGATTATTCCGACCCCAATCCCTATCCTTATCCCCGTCCCTATCTCTGTCCTTGTCCTCGTCCCCGTCCCCGTCCCCGTCCCCGTCCCCGTCCCGTCCCTGTCCCTCCCCTATCCCTATCCCCGTCCCCTATTCCTATCCCTATTTCTATCCCTATCTATACCTATCCCTATCCCTATCCTCGTCCCCGTCCCCGTCCCCGTCCCGTCCCTGTCCCTCCCCTATCCCTATCCCCGTCCCCTATTCCTATCCCTATTTCTATCCCTATCTATCCCTATCCCTATCCCTGTCCCCGTCCCTGTCCCCGTCCCCGTCCCCGTCCCCTATCCCTATCCCTATCCCTATCCCTATCCCTATCCCTATCCCTATCCCTATCCCTATCCCTATCCCTATCCCTATCCCTATCCCTATCCCTATCCCTATCCCTATCCCTATCCCTATCCCTATCCCTATCCCTATCCCTATCCCTATCCCTATCCCTATCCCTATCCCTATCCCTATCCCTATCCCTATCCCTATCCCTATCCCTATCCCTATCCCTATCCCTATCCCTATCCCTATCCCTATCCCTATCCCTATCCCTATCCCTATCCCTATCCCTATCCCTATCCCTATCCCTATCTCGTCCCCGTCCCCGTCCCCGTCCCCGTCCCTGTCCCTGTCCCTGTCCTTGCCCCTGTCAAATTATCATGCTAGGAGGTGAACTTTGAAAAATCCTTTCTTAATGCTCCTCTTATGGCTATTTTGGATATTTTAACCCTATTGCACTACAACAGGGGAGAAAATTTCTTTTCCACCTCATTAGATTTTAAAATCGTTGTATTTATCGTAATCAGCGACCCGATAAACCATAAAAACGATACCCATATTGTGTTTTTGACTTTACCCCCTTTGCACCCCTTTAGGGGTCAAATTTTCAAAAAACCTGAAACATGTATTTAGTCATATGTCTTTAGGAATCCTCCTGTGAAGTTTCGTATAAAATAGTCAAACAAATCTTGTTTCCCCATACAAACTTTGAACCCCCATTTGAGTCCCTTAGGAGGCGAATTTTGAAAAATCCTTTCTTAGTGCTCCTCTACACTATATAGGGAACCTACGTGCCAAATTTGACATCTGTAGGACCAGCGGTTTCGGCTGTGCGTTGATATGTCAGTCAGTCAGTCAATATCATCTTTTATATATATTTTTGATATTTAAACCCCATTGCACCACAACAGGGGAGAAGGTATTTCACTTCCGCCTCGTTAGATTTTAAAAACGTTGTATTTATCGTGATCATCGACCCGATAAACCATAAAAACGATACCCATATTGATTTTTTGACTTTATCACCCCCTTTTCACCCTTTTAGGGGTTAAATTTTCAAAAAACCTGAAACACGTATTCAGTCATATGTCTTAAGGAATCTTTCTGTGAAGTTTCGAATAAAATAGTCAAACTAATCTTGTTTCCCCATACAAACTTTGAACACCCATTTGACCCCCTTAGGAGGTGAATTTTGGAAAATCCTTTCTTAGTGCTCCTCTACACTACATAAGGAACCTACGTGCCAAATTTGAAATCTCTAGGACCAGCGGTTTCGGCTGTGCGTTGATATGTCAGTCAGTCAGTCAGTCAGTCAGTCAGTCAGTCAGTCAGTCAGCTTCTTCTTTTATATATTTAGATGTAGTTGTTTTATGTCTAGATATAAACGTAATAACTACAAGCCATATTGTATATATTCAGTTCATTAAAATATATGTTTTTGTCCTATTTGTTAACAACTCCCTTAGAAAATCCTATTAAACCTTAACATATTAATTAATCCCACTATTTACAAAAGGATTAAGCGAGAAAAAACGTACAAAATGTATCAATGCTAAGAAAACTCATACTACCTACTGTAACAAGAGTAAAGTGTAACTATTCAACACTTATTTTATTTCCATTTCTGTCACATATTTTAACAAAAAGTTCATAAGCCTTTACTTCACGCTTCTGAGCATACTTTTCTTTAACACAAATAACAAATATTTGTTTTGTTTGGGGCAGCCCTGAGAAGAAGGGGGAGGGAACTATCGAGAGCGCAGTGGAAGCGATCGAAGGAGACGTGCAAGGAAACGTGCAGATCAAGATGGTAGTCAGCAATGGGAAGGTGAGAACATTATATATCCTTGAATAATATTTTATTTAATAATAAAACTACCGTGAGATACTCGTAGGTAGGTAAGTAACTTCTTCTTCGCAGGTTTTATTACTTGATGATGAATATGAAGAATTAATGAGATTCCTTTATAATTATGTAGGTACTTTTCAAATTCTGTAATAGTATGATACATGGTTCTTTTCTTAATACCGTTAAACAATGAGTAAGTATCTACTCGCTGATGCTAAAAAAAGTCTGCTATTGCTTCAGCTAGACAAAAAACGTTCGTAAAAGTATAACGAAAAACCAATGAATCCCGAATAGTGAAGACATCGACTTTATTTTAAGTTTATCCTTTTATTAAATAAGGATTGTTTTCAGCGCGCGAGCGACCGTTCGTGGAAGCAGGAGTGGGCAGTGCTGCACGGGACCAAGCTATATCTATACAGACATCATCCTAGCCAGGTTAGTGTTTATTCCAGTATTGATGTGGCGTCCAAAAATTACCGAAAAATACCAAATGGGAAATTTTCCAAAGTCTTCTATGAAACTTTCCGAAATTTCCATGATAGTTTCAAATTTTTCAAAGTATAGAACTTATCTAACTTATTGCGCTGCAGTATGTAAAATCTGATCTGTGATCCAAGACTAAGGACAGTAAGCGCTCTTTGGAAAAGTCACGATTCCCAAACACATTTTTTTCACCCAAGTGATTAAAATTTCAAGAGATTCACGGGATTGGCACGGGCTGGCTTCTACCAGCTGCATTTATGATCCATCGAAGTTTTTTTTTTGTAGGTCGAGTAGGGTAAACTCGCCTCATTCGGTGACACGCCTAATTCGGTGAAACAACCAAAAATCGTCTCTCGGAATAGTGCTTCAAAGCTTGTATCACCGAATTAAGCGTGTCACCGAATGAGGCGAGTTTACCCTACGTAAATGCAGGACAGTTTTGGATCAAATCTGTTTATAAAATGGCTGGGTGCGTTGGGAAAACCGAAGACGCAGTGACAGTTTATGTTCCTGAAGCCACTCATTTCTACGACGAAGTTCAAACGAGTAGGTACCTCGTAAAAATCATAATATTTATTAATTGACTCGTAAATAACTACTTAATGATTAGTTTTTATTGCAAAGATATATCATTTTACAAGACTTACAGTGCATTTTTTTCACATGAGACGTAATATAAATCTTTCAGGTAACCAGTCGTAAAATCTTGCGGTTACTGTAGGGTTGTAAAATTATCTGCTTAAAGTTTTCGTCGAAAAGTGGAAATAGCATTGTGGTAGGAAAAGCCATGAATTACGTGCGTCAAACTGTATATCATACCGGCTTATTGTAATGTTTCTTGGATTCTTAAGACTAGGGATTACTCGTGTTCAGATTTTTTTCTAGGAATGAATATGAAGTTTCAATATTAGCTATCTATGTACGAAATGCGTAGTGAGGTGGGGGAACAAAATGCGTCTAAAATGCATAACGTAAGGAAATACATCACTGTAAGCTTAAGCGGCCACTTATCAAGTATCTTAATGTTGAAAATTATAGTTATTTGACTCATCACCACAGCAACGCACACGACACACTAAAATCTGCAACTTGTTTACATATGACAAAGTTTTCCCTATTTACTTTACCTGCTATCCATCCTGAAATATAGCCCATAACAGGTGCCGTAGCCGAATGGCATTTCTGCGACGCGAAATTGAAACGAAACGCCGCTAAAGGTAGTCGAGCTTTGTCGCGCGAATACGCACGAGCGATAAAGATAGATGATAGATATCTACGAGCGTTTCGTTCCGTGAGCGTTTGTGCCATTCGGCTACGCATCCAGTTCGCATAGTTCCTAAATGCAACTTAGGTGAACCTCGGTAATAATAGGGTAAATATTCAATTCCGACTATTGGAGATAAAGGTCATGGAATGTGTAAAAGGCAAATATTTTCAAACCACGGCGCTTTAATGGAAAACTGTTTACGATGCGTAATACGTAGGTAGTACTGTAATATACCTTTACCTATATATTACGCAGTAAAATTTACCTTGCGTAGTAGCTTTCTCGGAATATTTGTAGGTAATTTGTTTTTTTCCTCCACCCATTTGGGCGTAATATCATTAACTATTTAATTAAATTATTATTTCACTACACTGCGTAGATTCGTAAATGGTACGTCCGCATTTTTTTCCTTAATGGATTACATCTTATTTTAGGACTGTTTTTATTGTAAAATGCGTCATTGCATGCCTACGCAAAAATATTCTGAAAATGTTAAGTGTCATAAAAAAATCCTGGCCTATTACTTTGTCGCTTATATAATAAGTTGAACGGTTAACGCCGGTTTAAAAGTACCTACAACTTACCTAACTCTGTGTTTAGCATTTGACCCCGGGCTAATTGCCTAACCCGAATCAGGGTCCAGGCACAGAATACATACTAGTACCTGCAAGTCCAGGCCCCGTAGCCGAATGGCATTTCTCCGACGCCAAACGAAAGCGATACGCCGCTGGCTCTGTCGCGCCAATACGCAAGCGCGATAGAGATAGATATCTACTAGCGCTTCGTTTCGTGAGTGTTTCGTGAGCGATTGTGCCATTCGGCTAGCCACCCAGGCCACGTCGTCCTTCGTGTGGTCAAGGATGATTTATAAAGGATTGACAATCTTCATACTAAGCATCGTACCTCCATTTGTTAACGCCATCTATTAAATACTATCATATCTACAATAATGAGATTGATGAGGCCTATTTTTTTTTCGAAATGTATATTGTATATCACTACAATATACATTTCGATGATATGAAAATAAAATATGTCGTTCGTTCTTAAAATAAATTAGAAAGAGTAAAAAGACGCAAATTGTACACTTCCAGGCTGTGAAACAGCGCCATCTAGTTTTATCCATGAACTGTGGGAGTGTGGGCCGCTTCAGAGGTTAATTTTTTTGTATGAGATTGTGAGTCCCGGTATATATTGTCCTTGGTGTGATCGAAAACATTCCTATGATAAATACATTTCAACAAAGGTTGCTGGGGGGGGGGGGGGGGGGGTATTTATCTCTGTTTACAAAGTGATACACTGCTTACAGATGTAGTGCGAAAAGAGTTGCCTTCGTATTGTTACGGAAACGTTACGAACGTGTCATGCTATTTCAGTCAGTCTCAGTACAAGATGTACTGACATTGACTGAACTAGCATGAAAAATACGAATGTTTCCGGATAAATACGACGAAAACCCTTTTCTCGCTACTGTAGCTACTTACGTCTTTCTGCCTCTCTATACCCGCTGTAAAGTCCGTTGCCAAAGAATTAAAACATAATAGTAAATATCAACGTGACCAGCGTTTTAATTAGGAACCATCCCAATTGTATCGATCTAAGATAAGGCGGCGAGCCATATGCGCCCGCGCACCTGGTCAGTGACGGTGACAAACGGACTTCCTTACGAAAATACCTCGTATCAGATAAGAGGTGTGAAATGAAGGCCGGTATCGCATTGGCTTTTTTAGGGTTCCGTATCTGAAAAGGAAAATCGAACCCTTGTAGGATTAATTTGTTGGCCGGCCGTCGATCCGTCCGTCCGTCTTTCTGACAAGATCTTTTATCTGGGGAACGCGCGGAGGATATCGAATTAAAATGAAAGCGATATAGGGTAAACTCGCCTCATTCCGTGACATGATACAAGCTTTGAAGCACTATTCCGAAAGACGATTTTTGGTTGTTTCGCCGAATTAGGCGTGTCACCGAATGAGGCGAGTTTACCCTAGAGGTCTATTTCCTTGAAACTGTATCAAATCAAACTTTTAAGTTATCTCGAACAAAGACAAAGCGCTTATGTCGATCAAAACGAATGGGGTGGAGGAAAGGGTACTTTCCGCTGACTTGGGAATTGGAAATTTCATAATTTGGCAAATAGTATTTTCTTATACTATACACATATGATTTTTTTTCTGAGCAGGAAAGCGGACCCTGGCCCTATGCGAGGAAAACGTTAAGTTGAAGAGGAAGATAAAATAAAAAAGTAGAAATAAGGTCAATTTGTACGGAATCCTTGGTGGATGGACTCGCGCTTTTTCGGTTTTTAACTGCTAGAAAATGCTTCGAAGCATGTCGAGAACCAGGGTTATGGGCGGAGTGATGTCGGACTTCTTACCTTGTCTATTTTGAGTCATACGAATTATCCACCTAAACCCTGCTGCTAATAAATAATCAAATCACTCCAATTTTGCTTATCAAATAATCAAATGATGCGGTTGATATATCTATATAATATTTGTCCTAAGAAAATAGGTTGACGACGACTGCTTCTTTATTTACCAAATTTCTAATCCTAAAAAAACGAGGTATAATACTCAAACTTTGGTTTCGATAAAGCGCTCATAAGCTAATTTAGTACGTAAATCAACGACGAGTAGCGATTCCTATAATGACTGTATCTCTATCAAGAATTTTTTAGGTACCAAAATAAATAACAATCCAATAATAACACACTATTGGAAGCAGCCATTCATAAAGTTTAAAGTACTTGTCCTAATAATAACATTAGTGGACGTGAATGAAGCCCGCACCGCCCACTCGCGCGTCGACACGCTTATAAAGTTTACAAGCCGTTGTCGCTTTTCATACTTCTCGCACTGTTTACTTGTATAACGAATTGAGCTACCTGTAGTACTTGTTGAAATGAATTTACAATAAGAGTTAAGAATTTCACTACCCCTTTTTCTACCGTGGGTGTCGTAGAAGTCCACTGTAAGATACGGGCTCAATTGAGGTGTAGGCGTCTATAATTACAATATGTATTAAGTTGCTATGCCCTTACAGGGTCTGTATTACCTGCTACATTTATATGTAATGTGTAATATTACTGCAATAAAGATATTTGATTTGATTTGATTTGATTTGTAACCTGTCACTGCAATATCACAATTTCGGAAATACATTTATTTTTAAAAATAATAATAAAAACGGCCAACCTAACACAAGCGGATGCGCGCCTCAAGGATTCCATATAGCGTCGCTTTGTTTTTTCCACCGTTTTTATTGACTATATTGATAGTTTCAAATATTACGGAAATAATCAAATGTACGGTATGGTTCTGAATTGTATTCAATCTTTCTTAGGGCTTCTACAGACCTGCGTTCAGTTACCATAAAACATTGCGTCTCTACGAAAACCCTAAATGTCCGGGAAAAGTCGAGAAAGGTGTGGAAGAGCGATTGCCGCACGCGCACGCGCACGGCGGCCGCAGAAGGCTGTTGCCAACGTCACCCATCCGTTTTCGCGTCAGCCCATAAATCTTGAAGTGATATATTTTCGGCGAGACGGCCTTTCGAAAAAGCCGACGTAAATGTCACGTCGATTGAACGATTAAACTCGAGCGCAAGTTGCGCGTTTTACTCTATATTTTGTGTTTTTCCTTATATGTACCAAAATTAATTTCTTTTATAAGCTTCTTAAAGCAGGTAAATTGCCTATTATCCAATCAGCTTCATTAAAAAAAGTAGCGGTAAAGTCGGTAGCGGAACCCAAGGATCACCACTAACAACCATTTCATTCGAAATGACTTGTAAAGGCGACAATTTCATGAAAAACCGCCTGAAAAGTCAGATGGAAAAGTAGGTGTTTCGTAGGCGTAATCCCGGCCATAATTGATATCAACTATTAAATTAACCGTGCCTACTATCCGTAGCCAAGTATCATAAAAATAAACACGCCTCCGTAGACGCACATTTCCTGCACAATGTATTTCAACCATTAACTATCAAAGGACATGTCTCTTCTGCGAAATACGTCCTACGTCTCTATTAAGTTCATCTATTTCCTCATACTAACGCACTGGCCGATATCCTTTCAGTTTCTGTGAGCAGCCTTGTAGCCAGGGCAGTAAAAATCAAAATAGTATGTAATAGTACATTTACTGCGCTTTCACGAAGCTACGAACCAAATGATACTTTCTTGGAAATGAAGATGTTAGTACTGGAGCATTTATAACATTATGTCAGTCGACTGCAGTTTTAATATTCTCAGATAGGAAGTTACGGGAGACATTCTCTGACATACGCTAATCGGTGACATATTATGTTTGCAAATATTTTCTCCCATTCTAAATCTAGTTTAGCGTCCGTTAATACTTGTAATAAGGAAAACATCATAAATCTGTCATAACCATAACTGAGATATACGTAGTATGAAATTAGAATTAAGAGAGGGCAATCTCAAAGCTCTTTTGTAAATCATGTTGGGAATGGACTGATGTAAAATATATCGGTTAGACATATTACGAGTATATCGAGGAAATGGGCAGTCTGATCGAAATGGAGCTAAATGTCTCGTTTTCTATTTCTGTTTTAATAACAAATTCGATATGGCTAATATATTTATTTATTTAGACTTTATTACACAACATAAAATTGTACAAATGGCGGACTTAATGCCTTAAGGCATTCTCTACCAGAATATATTAGTGTTAAAGCTATTTAAAATGTATGCAGATAGTTTTTATTCATTTAGTTCTAATACTAGTGTTTAGTTTATTGTAGTCCCGCGTGGTAGTACGTAGAGTTTCAATGGACATCACTAAAAGGGCATTTCTCAGAGCGTTTAAATTTTTTTGATTTCGGTGTCAACAGTTTTACATGAATCCTGTAAGAGTCACATGAAATTCTGTCAATTTAAATAGAAGTCGCGGATTTCTACGAGAAACAAAGAAAACTCATGCTACGCTTACGGGGTTCGGGTACTAATGCTGCCACCGAAATCAAAAAAGTTGAAACGCTATGAGAAATGCCCAAAACCGAATAGATTAGCGTTTAGCAATTTTTACTATTTTGAAATAAACGAAGATCATAGCAATTTACTTAGGTACATAAAAATACGGGTTAAATAAAGTTTGTATGGCGAGCCGTAGTGCGTTTCCACATTATCGGATACGATACCGAATATAGGAAGGAACATCCATTATTGGATCGGATAATATGAAGACGCACTTACAAGAGTACAGTGATACAGTTCGCCTCAAAGTACGTTTAATTTACAATATCTTCTCCTTAATGTTGACATCGTTTATTGTTTTCCAGAACCAGCATTAATATTCCACACGTGTTTTTATTTAACCAGCGACAATTGCGCCGAGTTCATACACGAACATATAGGAAGCGAATCGTCTACCACGCCGCTTTATTGGGCACTTCGTTAGTTTGGCAACTTTACAGGCTGACTCATATCAAACATATTTTTCAAGTTTATTTTAAATATTTTTATTGGCCTTAATTGCTTTTAAAACACGTCTTTCATTATTTTGTATAATTATTGAGTGGCTTGAGATTGTACTTTATATGTTTTGTATTAGATATGTTAAACACCGCGTCTATCGTGTACGTCGCATCTACATTTAAGTTTTATATGTTCTATATGTAAATATGTCCTGCATTTTGCAATCAAAAGCTTCGTACTGAACACATCTAGCAACAGATCATGCATT
Organism: Leguminivora glycinivorella; assembly: GCF_023078275.1. Classification (NCBI taxonomy): domain Eukaryota; kingdom Metazoa; phylum Arthropoda; class Insecta; order Lepidoptera; family Tortricidae; genus Leguminivora; species Leguminivora glycinivorella. Next base: position 3,957,503 of record NC_062977.1, read on the forward strand.
CTACACGAGTAGAACATCACGTTTATAGTAATGCTTTCGCATAAAGCAGAACTGCGTTTGATTCATTTCACCGAAGGCGTTAAATTGAATTGTTAAACACATTCCTATAAACTAGACTTGATTGCAAAATGATGTCGTAATGTTCAACTGGCATACGTATATTATTCGGATCCACGCGATGCGCTCCGCCGGCATTTCCTCGCTTCTTTCGCAATGAATAATCTAAATAAATGTACATTTATAATTTTATTTGCATGCAAGAGTATCGAGTTGTGTACATTTTTTTACTTGAGAATATAACAGAATATAACATACTTAGTAGCACCAACATTCGTAATAATACTAATAATGTAGCTGTCAAACTAGATTAAGTAGTTCGTCAACAATACAATGCATGTACCTCTAGTAATAAAAACTAAACATATTAGCATACATTACCAATTGAAACAAATCAAGCTATTCTTATCAAGTCAGTTTTTCATCAAAGTATAGAGTGCAGTCAATTTACTAGTTTGATTTGCATAATATCAATTAGGTAAATAAAAGCCACGTTACGAATACATATTTATTAACTTGACGCTTGACGAAACGTCTAAGTATCAATAAACATTTATTGCACTTTAAGTCAATCGTTTATTTATTGGCATGTAACTTATTTATCATCTCAATTGATTTATTTACTTCAAGTTATAAGACTTGAGACATTGTGTATTTGTGTTACAGGTGATTGAAAACTGAAAGATAATAAGGCCGCGATTAACGTTACATCACATACCTAAAACTCAATGGTAAACAAAGAGGAGCATATTGAAACGGTCACTGAAACTTGCTTTAAAACGAAGTATAAATATAATATGTAAAACTTATGTCTCAATAGATTGACCCTTTACATATTTTCCACGCTCTTTCTGCAGTACCTCATTTGTTGGCTCTTATGTGTTGGTCATAAATCGCTCAAAAGCTGGTTATCTCCCAACTCCCACACATTGTCCATGCTTCGGCTAGCAGTGCCGGCAACATCGAATCGAAATACGTAGGAAACGGAATTGAAAACGTCCGCCTAGTAAATTATATTGCTGACATATTTTACAATTATGTAGATAAACACCCTATTAAATTGTTGCTGGACACTCACTAGTAGGTATCTGACCAAGAAAAGCCAAGGGAAGCACAAGGGCACTAAGTACCTACCATTCCTTGAAGCATTCCGTCAGTTTTTAACCCAGAGTCTGGGCTCTGGGCCGTACCAGATAATCAAAATTCTCGGGATATGATGCCGAACTCATTAAACACGCTTAATTTCAAATGGCCGTCATATCTTCCTGATATTTCACATTGAGGATAACCTTATCTTTCATTTCAAAGTATACTAGAAAAAAATATTAATTATAAATAAACATTATACATATGCACGCAAATCCCCATTTTGTCGGACATGTTTGTAAATTGCAACAAAATTGATATGTCAGTTCTCGGTTACATTAAATATTTTCAATTTCAGTTTATTCTCGTAGTAGGGAACATACGTTTACAATACAATATGAGTTCTCGCGGGGATCTGACTGAAATTGAAATTCTGTCGAAGGTATTTAATATGATATTCATATTATTTGCATTAAAATTGTTAGTACGAGTGCTCGTATGAGTAGATATTCCTTTTTAACCGTTTGAAAGTTAGTCGTTATGGGACACTAGAATATTTTAATCTGCACAACTATCTTACTTTAAATAAGTTATTATTTTTTCCTATTTTTAAACTAAATCCAACGGGCTGGATTTGGTAGACAATGCTTTGTTAACTTAACAACAGTGATATTCTTAATAATCTATGTAAAACAGTTAGACATTGCCGATTCTGCCATATTTATTTTATGTACAATAAAGAGTTTATACGTAGACACGTATTCCCCATTATTATTGATACCTACTGATGAAACGTAAAACAACCTCTGTATGAAATATTTTTCAGTGCCTATCTTTTTACCCGAACTACGTGCTCACTTTTCTTTGCTACTAAGTGCAGGAACAATTTATTAACAAGTTCTTTATTTTGTAGCCAACTATCGCCTATAAAAAATTATGGCAACAGGTCTTCAAGGTCAGCTGCGGAGCGTCTCGCCTCCGGCTTCGACTAATATATGAAAATTGCACTCGCATACATTTCACCTCCTCACTTTCACATGCCCGTATAAGTAGCACTCGCCGTACTCAAAACTAGACCTTATTTGGAAACGGAAAGATTTATTTTCCAAGGTTAAGGCTGAAGGAAGTAAGAGCTTTCAAAAGTTAGGAGTGGATTTATTACTGCGTTTTGGCTGTCGGTCAAGTATTTTTCATTATCTTAATGCGCATACTGATTTCTAGAGCCGATATTGATTAGTTTGCGAAGCGTTGACGCTCTACGGAAATGGAATAGACGCTTAAATCACCAAGCTTTTACTATGATTCTAGACGATAGGAACATAAATTCTTTGTTTAATATGTTTACGTGCTCAACGCCCGTGTGTACATTTATGACATGATACTTTTAGATAGTCTACGTTGTTATGTAAGAAAAACAGCCCATAAAAATACTGTGGAAATATTTTACAATTACATATGTCGTAGAACAACTCAGTTGTATGGGCCACCTACGTACAAAGTGCAATAAATCTCTTATAATAAATGGCGATTATTGACCCCACAAAACGACACTATATTTTAACTTCGGTCAACCGGCCAGGATATTTTAAGGATATAGTAGTTTGCAGACATTTAAAATGCATGCTCACAGTCACAGCTCTCACACAATAGTATATTGTGCAACAAGGGGAGGAAGTTGAATATTAATAACGAGAGTAAGTTAAATCGCGACGGCTTGCCGAAGCGATTTAAAGACTCGAGTTAGTAATATTCATACTCCCCGAGTTACACACAATGGTTTTCATCACACTTGCAATGTAAAAAATATGTAAATAGATGTAAAAAAGTTAAGTACGGTACAAGAAATTTCATTATTCCCTTGGGAGAACGATTTTTCTATAACTCAGCTCCGCCTGCGTGCAATAGCACATTTAAAGTGCGGGTGTGATGAAAAATATCTTTACCCACGCAAGAACCATTTAATACTGGAATGACAAATACAAAAAAGCGTACCCCTGAAATGGGCCTTTTAGGCTTAACACTAGATGGCGCTATTCGCAGCCTGGAAATGGCCAAAATCAAACAAATGACATATTCCTTTACTTTAAAATCATGTTATAAAGTCAATACACATTAAAAAAAATTGTAGGCATCATCAATCATCAGTGTAGTTATGATAGTATTTAATAGGTGGCGCTAAAAAATCGAGGTACGATTCTATGTGTAGTGATCTTGATTAAAACTCGTGATTCACATTTATAAGAGATATGACAGATATGACATTTATAAGAGTGCGTCCATAAACGTCACTCTGTTACAGTATGAAGTATGTAAATCCTATATTAACAATCCTTGGATAACTTACATGTTGCACCTTATTATAATTAAAACAAGCTTTCGACATATCGTCACTACTTTAAAAAAAACTTGTATCTTCGTCTCTCAACGAAAAGAAAACTGTAGTAAGTATGTATGGAATGCATATATTATAGACTTACTGCGTTTTAACTTTGAGGAGCAGCGTGAGATACGAGATTTTTTCAAAGTAGTGACGATATGTTTGTCATAAACTGTATGGACCTTTAATGGTCCGCTGTACAGTGTAATGCACCGCGCCATCGCCACTCTGATCCAGCCTGATTCTGATTTCAAAACCCAGCACTTCCAGTCACGGTATGGTTGTTGCATTCTTGCTTGCGACATGCATACCTTTGTTACTTTTCATCACACTTGCTCATAAATTGTGGTGTTTCACTCCGGTTTAACAGGAGAAATAGCCAAAATCGCTTATATGTAGAACCATCTGTTAAATTGATAACTATCACAACTAGGGATTGCAATCCGGTCCGGCGGATCCGGTAATCCGGCCGGATCCGGTGCTTTTTTCATGCCACCGGATCCGGTGAAATTCGCCGGATCCGGTACCGGATCCGGTAATGTAACACGATATGTTAAAATAGTGCAAAAATAATAATTTTACGGCAACATTTGAACGTCGCTCAACAGGTGGTTGCATTCCGGTCTGATTTCCAAGCAAAAAATATTTTAGTACGTATGTTCTTTGCATTCGCAGGACGTTTGGAAGTCAAATAATGTGCTCAAGCAACGCGTTACACTTTCCGTTTTGGAATCCGTAGTTGAATCTGTGGGATTGTTTGTTGGGATGCATAATGTGGAGTGACAAATAACCATGGTCTGAGGTCGATCCTTCGCGTTTTCTGGCCAGACACTATCCGAAATCGAGACCTATGGGAGTATATAGCAGCTAACCGCGACACAAAAGGAACATTGATGGCACACTATTCAAAGAGGGGAACGAAATAACGCAACCATTGCTTTCGGCTGAAAACCGCAAAATGCAAGTCGTGGCTCCGAGCGCCCTGGAAACTCATGGAAACGGTCCGTTGAGGATGGACTACGAGCGACCGGGTCGAGCTGGAGCGAGACCACGAGGGTAGCTGAAGATAGGAAAGCGTGGCGCGAGCTCGTGAAGGCCCTTTGCACCTCTGTGGTGACGTAGGACTTCAAGATCAACAACATGTTTTCAGCATAATATGAGAAGTGTGAGAGCATATTGCTACGAGAATAATAAAATTAAAAGCTTAAAAATAAACATTTTTAAAAGGTAACCAGTAAGATTGTTGATTCAGCAATAGCAAATAATACTTACTAAGGTCATTATTCTTGCTGGCTTTAATTTAGTTACTGTAGTTTTTCTTAACCGATACTGGATATTTTTATACAGACTGAGAAAAGGTTACGCTTTTAACGACTTTTAATAGCTATGCTTACTTAATATGATTGTGATACAATTTTTTATTCTTCTTTTCATGTGAGTAAAGTTACCTGTAAAATAACACAATACAGGTTTTTTTTAAATACTGATCTTATACTCATAACACATGTATGTTTGTAGGTATGTTATAATGTCCGCTCTTTATCGTATCTTAAAAGCTCTATAGGTACCTATTACTATTACTGTAAAACGTTACACTAATAATAATTTTGTTATCCTATCAAAGTTTCAAAAGAACGAAATAATTTGATTTGCGACTGATTATTATAGTAAAATTTACTTGTTAACTGGTAAACAAGTTGAATTCTAAGCCTTTAAACTGTTGGTTTATTAATCGTGATGCAAAATACCATCATACTTGTCATATTATGGTGAAAACATTCAAAAAAGGCACTATTTGGGTACCTTTAGTCCTCAAGGCCAATCCGGCCGGATCCGGCCGGATCCGCCGGATTGGGGTCGAAATCCGGCCGGATCCGGCCGGATTGGAAATCAGACCGGATTGCAATCCCTAATCACAACTATAAATAATGTAGATGTTTCTTTCATGTAATATTCATCATATAAATCCTTAGACGAATTTGAGCGAAAAGGAAGGCTAGTTTTCCTTTTTAGGGTTTCGTACAAAAAAGGTGCAAAAGAAACCCTTATGGTGCGACTCTGTTCGTCTGTTTGTCTGTGTGTTTTAACTATAGATAGCTTGACAAACATTCCTGGTGCCGTAGCCGAATGGCATTTCTGCGACGCGAAACGAAAACGAAGCGCCGCGAAAGGTAGTATGGCTCTGTCGCGCCAATACGCAAGAGCGATAGAGATATATATCTACGAGCGTTTCGTTTCGTGAGCGTTTGTGCCATTTGGCTACGTACCCTGAGCGCACCCGATAACATTGTATTTCTAATAATTTTAACCCTTCTCATTTGTCACTCTGAAGTATGAAAAGTTGTAAAATAAAATATCAGTATCAATGTATGTCTCATATTGCTAATCCCCTTTTCACACGCAAGGCTGCGCAGACGCAGGATCGCGATAAACAATCGCGGCTTGTGAGTTACTATCGCGCTTGTAATTGAAAAACTTTGCCTGATCGATGGTCCAGTGGCGTAAAAATAGGTTGGACATTGGTAAACGGTCTCATGTCGCCATTAAAAATCATGGCATAGTAATTGTGGTTTTGACGTTGATATTTAGTTCTTTGTTATTTTTTTTATTTTCAACAGTTTACGGGCATTTAGATTCATAAACATAACGAAATGGGGCGGATATGATACAGTTATTGCAAAAACATAAGTAATTTAGGAATACACGTCTTAATTAAAATTATTTGTGATGTTATCTTTTTAATGACGTCTACAGATACCTATGATGTTCAATACAAAGAAAGAACAAAGAAAAATATTCGCAGACGATATAGGCGGAAAAAATCTTCTTGCTTCATTAAATATTTCAAGTAGCTAATGAAGCGATACTACAAAAAAAGGATGAATTGTTCACCACGGCTTACAGGGAAAGTCCTAAAATGGCAGTGAGTGCGCGGGCGTCGATCAATCGCGTTTCACCGCCAAGTTATCTTAAGTACTGATGGTTTAAAGTAGGCTTTATTTTGATAGAGAGGAGGTAGCAGTCAGCGGCATGGGTATGGTAGTGTACCGATGACGCGTTGATACCTCGATAGCCATCCTGGCAGCCATTGTGTTGCGCGTCATCGGCCAATGCCAGCCAGGTGCAAGGAATTTTGGCGTAGGTACGCGACCTCAGCAGAAATAACCGCTTTGTTACATAGTGGATCCATTGTTGTTGGAAATAAACGCGTCAAAATAACGTTAACTCAATGAAAATAAACTGAAAATAGCTGTGACAAATACGTTTATCATTTAGGAGAAAATACATCTTTTGTCCTTTTGTCTTCGCGGAGAGACTCCGTCTTAATCCGTTCGATTAACCTAAACGGTTATTGGGATTAAAAGTTTGACAAACTCGTACACGCCTGATGCTACCAATCCATTCTATTATAGGTACATGGATGTTTTACCCCATGTCGAATTCAACTAAATAAACATTACAAACGTAAACGTAAACAAATGCCGTGTCCCGCCGAATCCCTAAGCGATAATAGAAAAGTTGACACCGACCGGATTAAAAGTGGAATTGATATTCGCTGTAACATTTTATTATCTGGTGTTTCCACTTCTATTTTTAAACGAGCTTTAGCTGCAGGCGATTTATATTTAAGCGTTGCAGCGCTGTCAAAGCGCTAGCCGGAGTTCAAACGCAAACTGGCAAAACCACCTGACGCTTTAAATTAAAACTGAATTGATGTTTCTCTGGGCATTTCTGTTGCAAACTAGTTACGGTACAAAAATAGCTTTTCATACGTCGGATAGGGGTGAAAGCGCAAAGTTCAAGCTTTGTTACCTTTGATAAACGTTTTCGTAAATGTCTAAAACAGGCCAAATCGAGCGTACAGTACACTGTTATCAGAATGAAATTCAACTTTTGTGTTTAAAATTTGAAATATCCTGTAAGTATTTCACCTGTGCTTGACACACGTTAGCTAGATTATTTGATTCGAAGATCGTTCTGATAACAGTGTCTTTTTGAAATCATATGATAATTTTATTTTTCAGGTATTACGTTAGTTATTTACATATTATTATTCGTACAACCAATGAAAGATAATTGCTAACCTCAGCGGACAATACTGTGCTTTTTATGTCATGTGAATTTTCACATAATTATCCTATTTGACAATTCTATTATAAATGGTGCCGTTTGAACAATGCCACTGACCATACAGGTTAATAAACCCCGATAATGTGTTAGTAAAATTGTTTCTCTGCTAAAGTAAGGTAATAATAACTACTGGTCCTTTAATAAACGAGCCTTACAGACTACACGTGTAGACGTAGCGTCCTATAAAATTAAATTAAGAACAAAAAGAGGCTTACGTCGAGCTAGGACCTGCAGGATGGCCTAAGCCTGAGCGGTGGGGTGGGAATTATTTATAGTGTCCGGCCTTGGAGACACCAACCCGGCACCGCCTCGTCCGCTCTAGAAACAGAAATAAGTCTTCTAATATGTGAACATTGCAACTTGAGAAAAATCTACTTCCTGCTATAAAACATAAATAGATTATCATAATCAATTAACTAGGTGCGAACGAAACGTGACGCGTGGAATATGATATGAAATTCTCGGGGTGAAAAACCGCCGCCGGAAAGTTTACGTCGAACGCCCGACGATTCCTTGTGGGACGACATTCAATCTATTTCGTTTTTCAATCATCTGTAGTTGACAACGAGAGGGCTTTCACCTTCAGTGTCAGGGTGAACGCACCGCGATAACCATCAATGGCTGTCAACTCATAATTCCACAAAATATAAATGTCATTTTAACGAACACGCGATCCGATTTCGAAGATGTGTCAATTAGGACCCGTCGAACTGCATTGGATTATCGATGGTCACTCGGCGCCGTAAACTGTGCAGTTTAAAGTTCAAAATGCCTTTTTGGCCGGCGCCCGTCCATCAGCCCGACAGAATCGCCTGTCACCGGTCAAATTGCTTTATTTTGGAGAACGTGTGAGGCGCGCCCTCTTATTAAACGCGCCGCCTTCGCGGGCCCGCGGCCGGTTCCGACTTCCTGTCATGGCAATTATTAAAATAAACAAGAATCACTTCCTACGGCGTTGAGGCAGGTCGTTAAGCAGTGACGACGGCGGTTGCTTAATTTGAGGGCGGTGTTTCGATTTTGCGTAATCGGCGACGTCGTGTGTGGCGCGGGTGCCATATAGGGTGCGATCGGGGCCCTCGACTTGCCCGAAATACATATATGCCGCGGCCATCAACAAGTAATTGCTACTTTATCTATCAATAATAACACGATTCGCTGTAAATTAAGTGCGTAAAGATTAAATTGGAGTCGTTAAGCAGAGTTTATTGTGTCGTTGGCGGTTTTCGATATTGGCTAGAATCATCGAAGCGGGTTAACGGCGGAGTGTTAAGACAATAGCCTGACCGGAGCATCGCAATACCAGCGACCGCAGCTTTATTAAATTCCTGTGAAAAAATTCTTTCGACGATCGAAGCGATAGCCATTATAAAAGCTTATATAAAACAAGATTAAAATACTTTGAAAAACACACAATGTGGGTCACGGTTCGGATGTATTAACACACTAAGGTAGTCAGATTTCAGTGTCGAGCTATAGTTTATATTTACAACAGACTAGCGGCAAGCTACTTAGTGGCCTGGGTGCGTAGCCGAATGGCACAATCGCTCACGAAACGAAACGCTAGTAGATATCTATCTCTATCGCTCTTGCGTATTGGCGCGACAGAGCCAGACTGCGTTTCGTTTTCGTTTCGCGTCGGAGAAATGCCATTCGGCTACGGGGCCTGTACGACTTAACCCTGTGCGGAACATTGAGAAATGCCCTCCTACATTTTTCCACTTACGCGAAGTGTAGCGATTTGTTAAGGAGACTTGCAACTAAATCACGGCGTTCGACGAATGGACAGGAAGTTTGTAAAGATCTTGCGTACGATAAGAATGTATGTCGTTATTAATTGAGCTTTAATAAGCTGCAAGCGACTCGACTGAAGGCTCGCGACCCAATTTTGAACTCAAGCGCTAAATACTTATTAGGACTTGTTCTTCAGAAGTTTTTGCCGTATAGTTACGAGGAACTAGTGGAGGAAGGTATTAAAATATTAAGCACCTACTCGTAGTCTCGTAGGTATGTAATCATTGGGATATTCGACACTCACTTATATTCCGAGTCTGGATATTAGTTCCATTATTAATACAAGCTATTTTTTAAATATACCTTTATTGTGTATAATTGAATAGTTACTCGTTAATTTCACACAACATTATAAGACATTAAGAACCGAAACGACGAGTGGAGGAACAATCAGTCAGACATGCAAAAACATCTCTGCCCAAACTAAAACCCTTTGAGCTCGCTTAATGAGGCACACGATGGCAGAAATTAATAACACGAGCGCACGTGTGTTCGTGTTATTAATTTTTCACAAGAAATCATTACATCGCCGTTAACAGACCGCAAAGAGGGGTCAAATTCGCGGCCTCAGCGACCCATTTTCAACCGAACGACTCCTCTCGGCCCCGTTTTCTCTGAAATGAGTCGCGCTTCGACACTCCAAAAAGACTTAGGTGCACTGGAGGTTTAACCTACATCACGCTTTTCCAAGCCGTCAAACGACTACCAAATCTTATTTCGGCACGTTATTGTTTATAGAATAAACACTCTCGTCTTAATGGTTTGCAAATTTTGCTTTAATTGGATTGTCCTGGGCACGTTTGTTTCGGATAAGAAAGTAAGGCAAACTTTCGTCAAGTCTTTTATGTTGAAATTTAACTTATTTCTTCGTGTATAAACTTGGTCTTAATGAATCTATTTTTAGAATGTTCTTACTTTGTCCTTTACTTTGATTAATTTAGGTGTCTCGTCTAAAAATTTGGAACACTGTAAAGAAACTTAGTTTAACTTTGCTTGCAATCAGGGACACACACAATATACGAAAAGAGACTCTTTCAAAAGCGTGGCATTATTATTACATTTATACCATATATTAAAATACCCTTTCCTTGATTACATAAATGAAATATTGGTTTCCTTACATACTTCCGTCCATATACGAATTACCATTCCTTGGAATACAACAGGAAAACTGATACAACAACTCCGTGTTATTAATACAGAAGATACAAAACGCACCTTGCAATGCAATTATATAACAATTTACCTATTCCTCGTCGTTAATTTCACGTTGTACGAATATAACACACTGTACGACATTTAAAAATAAAACAAAAGCTTGTGTACAAAATTTAATGGAGTTCGCGTGTCCACCAATTATTCGGAATTCGCTTCGAATACGTATCATTGAATAATGGCAATATGTAACGGACGGAATGGAATGACAAGTCACGGACGAAAATAGCCCGATGGGATGATCGCGTAAGCCATTCATCGAAAATTGCCTTTCTACTTATTATTGTTGAAATGTTTTGATGGAAAAGGGAAAAACAAAATGTTGCGCAAAAAGGTCAATGTGCTTTCAAATCAAGTAGCAGTGGACACGTGCCCTCAACGCCCGTCTCGCACCTTACTAGATAGATAAGTTTAATATTGTCGCGTGAGAAGCAAACTCCTGGTGGTCTAGCACAATTTGCGCTCTCGTCCGCGAGTCGCGCTTGATGTACGAATATGACCTCTCGCGCGAGAACGCAAGTTGTGCTGTGCTAAACCGCCTGGTTCCATCCCATTCAATGCTTAGGAGTTATCATTGAATATAAATTGAAGCAATGCTATAGATCCCTTCAGGTTGACTGTTGAAAGTAAACAAAAAAAATTTCAATTGGATACAGCTCTGTATAAGTTAAATACTTTAGAATTTATTTAAACTTGTATTGTTTATCAAGTGTACCATCAGAATCATTTGTAATTTGTTGTATTTTCCACCGACCCTTGACTAAAGCATTTAAATAAATAATAATAAATAAATAAATATTCTTACACAGATTGACTGAGTCCCACGGTAAGCTCAAGAAGGCTTGTGTTGCAGATACTCAGACAACGATATATGTAATATACAAATACTTATACACATAGAAAACATCCATGACTCAGAAACAAATATCTGTACTCATCACACAAACAAATGCCCTTACCGGGATTCGAACCCGCTCCCGCGGCGTAGCAGGCAGGGTCACTACGCGCTAGGCCAGACCGGTCGTCGATTTGTTCTCCTTCTTATCTTCCTTTGGCAACAACATAGGTTTATATTTTTTATGTAAGCAAAGTATATTTTCCTACGCAAATTCCGGCACATCAAGATGCTTGTGCGAACTAATCTCTTTATCGCTCGAATTTTTCGGGAAACACCGTCTGGAATAGATGTTTCCCACTCCGTTTCTGTGTCACTAGGGTCGTAACGCGTTACACCACTATCTGGGTGGACATGGCATCTACAGGGGTTGTCTCAAATACGTTAATCTGATCGTTTAGTCACCCTCTCCATGCTTTCATGCTTGTTAGCTTCAAATTACGTCCCAAAAGGAACGTTGTTTGCCTTTGTTGGTTTGGAAAGAAAAGCGATAACCTTTTTTTTTTTTTTACTAAATGATATTATCGTTTTGCCTTTACATATACTTTTTTTCACATTAGGTAGCGCTTCGGCCGTAGGTCAGCGTACCAGAAAACTTTTAAATTCTTCGGGCTTGTCACTAACAACTAATATTTTTTCAATCAAAAGCGTCAGCTGTACCTAACAAATCGGTCCGATTTTTTAACCGACTTCTTTACCGAAAATAAAAAACGAAGGATGTTATATATTAGGATTCATGGTTTTTTTTCCTTTTTATGTATTTGACAGTTTAATGATTAGTTATAATGATTGTTCGTATATGGCTGCATGTAGCAATTATAGAATGATAGCGAGTGATTTTCTATAGCTTCAATTTTCTAAAAGAACGCCTTTGTTATACGAACATCAAATTTCCTTACCAGATAAAGCCATTTATTCACGCATCCACACGACGTCCTTAGATCGGAAGACTGTCAACAGATATGCCCCAGATCTGAAGGACGGCCTGGAACGTTTCCACTCGTGTGGCGGACGCGTTTATTGTTTTGTTTTTCATCTTGTTTTTATTTGTTTAGTAGGTTTAATTAATTGGCTTGCCATTGGAGAGCTCAGTATCACGATAAACAACCATACATTGAACACGTTTAGAGTTATTGCATTGACTTTAATAGAAGTAATAGAACAAAGTGAAGGGGTGTTTAATAGTAAACGTAGTAACATTATATTTTCATAGGAATTATGTCTTTTAATTATCTCAGTTGCATTGTGTTGTATTTTGGGTAGGGCACGAGTGAAACAACCGATGGCTATAGACACACTGGTTTATTCGCGTAGCAATGTAAGCGGGGTTGTGCGCGCACGCACACATACATAACAATCCTCCCCGTAGTTTTCAACTAATCTACTTATATAACTAATTACATATTAACTAAAAATAAGGTTTATAATTAACCTTGGGACGGTTTCGTTTGACTCTGTCCTGCCCGACAGCGACCGACGGGTTGGGTACCCCTGGATTCTCGGGCCCTTCTACTGGGGTGTTGTCGTCCGACTTGGCGTCCTCAAAACTGTCCTGGGGGTCGTTGTTGAGATCAACTATTTGACCGTCTTCTCCTTCCCCACTATTTTGCACCTCACTGTCGGTACCATTTAGCACCTCGCTGTCGGTACCATTTTGCAACTCGCTGGTATTCTGTGTCGACGGATGTTTTTGATCCGATGAAAATAAATCTGGTAGAGAGATGTCATCAAGAAACGAACCGTCCCCTTGTGGTCCCTTGTATAACATTAATTGATCTTTATGTTTTTTATGGTTGTCTGAATTTTCACAATCTCTTACTAAATATACAACTTTACCCAACTTTTCTAAAATTATTCCCTTACACCATGTAAACTTATTAATGTTAAAGTTCTTTTTATATAACACTTTATCGCCTATATTGAAGGCTTGTTTATTGTTACCGTTATACGCTTTACTCTGTAAACACTGTTGATTTTTTACATGATTATCCAATGACGTGGGCGAGGGAGACGCCGTTGAAGGGTTAATTAAATCAAGGCGTGTCCGAAGTTTGTGGCCAAACACTAATTGAGCTGGCGAATGGCCCGTGGTGGAATGTATAGAATTCCTATAGTCAAAGAGAAATTTTTGTAACTTATTATTACAATCTTTAATATTGCGGCTATTTATTAAACAGGATTTAATCCCCTTCTTGGAAACTTTTATCATGCTTTCTGCCTGGCCATTGCTGGCCGCGTGGTACGCCGGTGACGTCACCGCAGTTATGCCATTTAACAAACAAAAGTCCTTAAACTCCTGTGACGTAAATGCGCACCCGTTATCACTAGCTATCACTTGCGGTACCCCAAACCTAGCCATAAACTCGTACAACTTTTCGCACACAGCCGACGTACTAGTACCGTTCTTCATACTATACACCTCAATCCATTTACTGTGGGCATCTACAATCACTAAGTAGGCGATACCGTTAATTGGCCCCAAAAAATCCAAATGGATCCTGGCAAAGGGTTCTGCAGGGAATTTCCAAGGGGCTAACGGTGCACGACTGGGAGCGGGCCTCAACTTAATGCACGTCTCACAAGAAGCTATCATTTGTTCAATCTTTTCGTCGATCTTAGGAAACCAAAACCTGGACCTGGCCTCCGCTTTGGTTTTTACTATTCCTAAGTGAGAATGATGTAACTCCGATAACGCGCGGGATTGCAAGGTCGCGGGAATTATGACCTTATGGCCTCTTAGCAAACAGCCGTTTTCATACGATAACTCTAATCTACAATTAAAATACGGTTTTAGCTTATCATCGTTAATTTTCTTAGGCCAGCCTGTACAAACGTAACTTACAATTTTATTTAAATCTGGGTCAATCTTTGTTTGTTTACGTAACTCGTCCATAGTTAACGGTAAGCATCCTTCGATAACAAAATTGATGTACGACGCGCGATCATCTGGTATGAACGGGTCCTGCCCCTCCCCGCGCGCGCGCCCGCTCTGGCCCTCCGCTGTTATCGCTGTTGTCAGGTAAACTAGCTCGAGACAAATAATCTGCACTATTCATTGCACTCCGAATGTACTCAATTTTATAATTATATGCGCTTAAAAAAAGGGCATACCTTTGCAGTCGGTTAGCCGTAATTTCGGGAATGCCTTTATAAGGGCCAAAAATAGAAATTAGAGGTTTATGATCGGTTCGTAAAATAAAGGGCACCGACCTCCCGAATAAATATTGATGATAACGTTTAACTGCGAACACGATTGCCGTAGCTTCTTTTTGAAGTTGTGAGTAATTTTTTTCTGCCGCGTTAAGGGTACGCGAAGCAAACGAAATAGGCCTTTCACTGTTGTCTGGCTGAATTTGACTTAAAATAGCCCCAAGGCCATAGGGTGACGCGTCTACGGTCAAAACTAGGTTAGCGTTTGGGTCAAAATGGGCTAAAACCTGATCCGAAGCCAAGCATTTTTTTATTTTTTCGAATGCTTGGTCATGTTCCTCCCGCCAACACCACTTGACCCCTTTCTTCAACAAATCATACAAAGGTGAAAGTATCATGGACGCCCCTTGCACAAAATTACGGTAGTAATTCACTAACCCTAAAAAGGATTGCAATTTATTAACATTTGTCGGTACCGGGGCTTCCAGGATTGCTTTGACCTTTTCAGGTGATTTGTGAAGGCCGTTCCTGTCGATTATGTAACCTAAATACTGCACTTGGTCTTGGAAAAATACGCATTTTTCTTTTTGCAAAGTTAACCCTGCATTTTCCAACCTTTTTAAAACTGCGTTTAATCTTTGCAAATGTTCCGTGTCGTTTTTCCCCGTTATCAATATATCGTCAAGTAAACACAGTACTCCTTCCATACCACTAAGCAAATTATCAATCGCGCGTTGAAATATAGCTGGGGCACTAGCCAACCCAAACACGAGGCGTGTGTAGAAAAACAACCCCCGGTGCGTATTTATGCAGGTGAGGTGCTGCGACTCCGGCGTCAACTCCAGCTGAGTGTACGCGGAAGATAAGTCTAGTTTTGAGAACGTTTGTCCTCCGTGTAATTTTGCAAACAACTCTTTAATTGTAGGTAGCGGATATTGTTCTACACACAGCTGCTTATTAATGCTGACCGAGTAATCTGCACAAATACGCATGGTGCCATTGTTTTTTAACACCGGAACTATTGGAGATGCGTATTCGGAATATTCAACAGGTTTTAAAACACCTAGATTTATTAAACGGTCTATTTCTTTGTCAACTTTTCCTTTCAGTGCAAAAGCTAATGGTCGCGCCTTAAAAAAAACCGGTTTCGCGTCTGGCTTAAGCTGCAATCCAACCTTATATTTATTAAATAGACCCAAACTATCCGAAAACACTGTTGGATAACTACTTTGTAACATCTCTAGTTCATCCCGCTGTTGTGTACAGTAATTAACTCTATTAACAACTGTCGTCATCTCTAAATTAAATGATGAAATAAAATCGCGGCCTAAAATCGGCGCGCCAGCATTGGGAATAATGTAAACATCGATCAGCTGTGTGCGCCCCGCGTATTCCATAGGCATTGACGCCATACCTACGCAAGCCATATTAGAACCGTTATAAGAAGCTAGATTTTTCTTAGGTGCGCAAATTGTCACATTAGGGAAATGCTTTTTGAAAAACTGTGGTGACATCGCCGTGACCGCCGCCCCGCTATCCATTTCAAACTGCAACGGCACGCCTTGAACGGTGACCCATTCTACCATGGGTTCCCCCTTTACAGAACGAATATTAAACAACTTACCGTCGTCTCCCTCGCTCACGTCATTCGCCATAATGCACTTTACCGTTTTGCACATTCTTTTTAAATGGCCTTTACCGCGGCACTTTTTGCAACGATAATTAGAAAACCGACATTCGGCCGTTTTATGGTTTGAATAACCGCACACTGCACATTTTTCACGGACCGTATCCTTGGTCTCGCCGGTGATCTTGAACAGCTGGTCGCTCGTCGAAGCCACCTGTCCCGCCCCCGCCGACACCTCCCGCGCGCAGCGTACCGCGTTAGCCAACTCCACCGCCTTAGTGAGCGTCAGCTCCTTGAGATCCTGCGTGAAAACCTTGTCCCGTTCCCGTCCCGGCAGCATGCCCATCATAAATCTGTCGCGAAGAACTTCCTCTACATTTGTGAAGTCGCATTCCGCTGACAAACCACGTAGCCTTGCCGCCCATTGGGTATGTGTTTCTCCACTTTGTTGAACGGCCGAATAAAATTTGTACCGCTCACTAAAACCAAACACCTTTGGAACAAAATGGTCTTCCAGCAGCTTTAAAACATCTTCATATGGTACTTCTTCTATCTTCTTAGGCAACGCTAAATCCGCTGCGAGTTTATAAGTACCGTCAATGAGTGTGCTAAGTAATATCGCTCGCCTTTGTTCTCCTCCCGCGTCCGTAGTGTCATTTACTTTATTTGCCACAAACCATTGCAATAAGCGCGATTTAAACGTTTTCCATGTTTGCGAATGGTGATCAAACGTAGGCAAAATTCCAAAATGCGCACTAGACATTTTTAATTTCGCTTGTAAGTGGGTAGATCGCCGCCAATGTTGTATTTTGGGTAGGGCACGAGTGAAACAACCGATGGCTATAGACACACTGGTTTATTCGCGTAGCAATGTAAGCGGGGTTGTGCGCGCACGCACACATACATAACACATTGCAAATGCTATGCAGCTTTGGGACCTACATTGTATCGAATCAAGGTTCAAAAATGTATCTTCTTATTTTCCTCCTTCTGTATATAATTTAAACGAAGTTCAAGAACGTTCCGGAAATATGGATTCTGAATAGAACACTAAATAATTTTCACTATTTGGCAGACCAAATGTTTACACAATCCGTCTAGATTCTGCAAGTGTTTTATTACCGAGAAACAGGAATATTCCAAGTGACGAGACGAGAACAATGATTAAGGAATTGTGTATTACAACTTAATGTTTTCGTATTATCAAAAACATAGTGCTAGTACGTATCCAAAAGTTGGTTTTACTGAAGATAATATGTTATTGCTGGGGCAAAGTTAGCTTATTATATATAATTGCACATTAAGTTCGAAAGTTCCTCAAGCACACCTGCCATAATTAATATGTAGATTGATTAAGTACAAAAATTGTCCTTAAAGACTCATTAGCATACAAACAAAGAGCTTTTAACGTCAAGAAAAACACGGGCACGCAACCTCTGCATAAAATTATCACTTAATATATATTTTGATCTGAGTTGTCATAAGTTTGAGTTATTAAGCGGCTTACGGCGGGCAACCGCATTCCTGAGTGCCCTCATTGCCTTGCCTTTCTTGACTTTCCAGGACGCATATTTGCGTCAGCGACCTATTTATCTCAACATTCTCAACCTATTACTTTAGATTTTGTAACGGATTACTCAATTTCGCGAGAGATTAACGTATCATTTGTTACCTAATTCTAGCGTGTCCGCCTGACAGATCCGGGCGCTTCCCTTGACTTATTTCGCCAAACAAATGACTACATCGCGAAAAGACCTATTTTCTTAGATTTTAACGAGAATTCGATTTTAATTTAAAAGTGGAATCGGATGTTTTACCGTGGAAATATTTTTGCGAAACTGACCTATATTTTAGTAATCCATGCCTCATTCTACTATTATTAATTGCAAAATAATCTCTTTCTGTCAATTGGTCGCTCTAAATCGATTAAAATGACATTCTATATACAAAGTAACTATATTTTTGATCTTGTAAGGTATAGACCTTGATAAAATAGATGGGTTTTTATAAAAGAGTGGGCCCATCAAGTTGTCCGCAAACGAAAACGCGGTCAGTAACAATGACACACAACTGACAGCACGTACTAGTTAAACAGCTACTTACAAAAAAACAACAATAGAAACAAATTAAGTTAATACCTAAGTAGAGAGTGTGTACTTACTACAAAAAATAGTTTGCTCTCACCCAATCACTCTTTGTTAACCTTGAATCGAATCAAGTATTAACGGACCGGGTGTCAAAATAAACACTTAACTTACGAGAGTGGGTCGTCTGACTTAGCATTTGTGTCATACGTACATTTTAAACAGATTTCGAACGTTAACTTTATTCCTAAGGAACAAGGTGTAGAATTATATGAGTTTTGAAAGCACTTGCGGTGATTGTGGGTAGCTTTAGACGTTTCCGCAGCCTACATCGCCGAATCAATCTCGGAAGACCCACTTCGGCGCGTGACACTTTTGTGACTAGAGTACTACTCTGTGGAGAGGGTTGATTTGATTAAAAAAGGATTTTTGCACATACGCTTCTTTTTTTCATAAATACAAATTCAAAAGGAATGACAAAAATATGGCTAAGCACGCTACCTGTTGATTATTAGTGATGACAGTCCAGTCAGAAATAGTGACATGTGTAACAGGAAATAATGTCTGAATAAGGTGGTGCAAGCATTAGACAATTAACGTGCCGCATTTAAATTAAGTAATTAGGTTTACTATTTTTTTAAAACGTGATATCGTGTATGCGAACGTAACACGAGACCATTAGTCCATTATGTTTACTACGCATTTTTCACCATACGCCTGTCCACCCCCGCGGTGCAAGACAAATATTTATCTAGCCCCAAAACCTGGCCACGGCTGACCTAAAATCGGGGTTGTTTACAAAGAAAAGGTCACCCACGAGGGTTACCAGGCTCGACGTAATCGATTTTGGGTCATTGCGTAATAACTCTGAAACCATTAATCAAATCGCAGTGTCCATCGCACTGGCGCAATAGTGTATCAATATAAAAGGGCGTATCGTATGCTACTTGCTATATTCATGGTACCTTTTTCTTTAGGCAATGGATTGATGACGTAAAATCTTGATCGAAACATTAATCTTCAGTGCTCATCACTCCGCGACTGAATTACCGTAGTAAACAATCCATGTCAGCAATGTGTTAATAATACACTCAATATGAATGAAAACGAGTAATTTTTTTATGTAATTTATGTACAAACTAACCCGATTCCATCGCTTGAGAGTTATTTTACAATTGGGTCGAAAGAAGCCGATCCACCAACAATATTAAATCATGCTTTACACTATGCGCCAAAAATCTCATAAAGTGTTTCTATTTCCATAATGGACCAGGAAACCGTTTTATAAAAACGACCGCACCTTTGCGAAGCGTAAACCAACTCATATGTTTTAAATTCACTTCCTCGCGCCAGTGTTTTCCGGAGTGGATCATACGAGCGATTCATTTCGGCAAAATTATCATATTACTTAGCTGCGGCAGAGCTCACCTTGACGCGTAAGCAGAGAGACTGTAATTGAACAAATTCAGCACGTTTGTTTGGTGTTTGAAGTAAACGGATCATCTGACCGACCTAGTGAGACGGTGACCGTCTTCGTTCTCGTAAATATTATGCTCATAATTGTGCGGTTGCGCGGCCGATGAAGACAATACGCCTCTGTTTACTTCCTCCAAGCGTGTGCGGGCTAGTTAAAAATAAAATGACATCAGTTATCTCCGCAGTGAAATATCATTACGTGAGATTCAAATCGGAAAAGTTACGTTACAAGGAAGAAATTATATTTCCGCGATTTCCGACGCTGTTAAAGTTGACGATTGTGGTGAAAATTATTATATTAGAAAGGTATTTAGAATCTGTTTATTTATTAGCAGTTTCTATTCATCTTAGGTTTGATTGCGCGTAAAGATAATCATGGCGTGTGTCGTGTCTCAAGCTTGTCGAACAGCTGGATGTCCGATGGTTTTCCGCCATATTTTACTGATAGTAAAGCTCCATAACAGGTTAAGAGTTTTAAATGACTGTCGGTTAGTTTCACTGAATCTTATCGACTGTAATCTTAGTGATTAAATTTTGGTTTTTAGTCGAGATCCCGATATTTCGACGCAGTACATGCATCCGTATCCCGTAGTTAAGTTATCCGTTACCATGATGCAATGCTTTGAAATAGCTCTACAGAAAAGAAAAAGCTCTCTCTCAATGTAAGTCCATAATATGTAGGTTATATTTAAACCTTATAAAAGACTGAAATATTGCACAAATGTTAATGATGTTGCTCCAACAGTGTTAGAGCGGAAGCGGCTGTGGGAGGGAAATGAGATCGGTGGCGGGAACATAATGAGAACTTAATTAGGCCACCGGGAGTTTTTGACACAGGCTGCGACGGCAAGCCTCGGCTTTACTTGACTAGTTTTGTAATTAGTTTAAAACGTATTAATTAGGTTTTCGAGCAGTTTAACCGACTTAAAAGAGAATTAGGTTTTGAGCTGACAATACTTATTGATTAATTAATTTAATGAAACGAAATTTCATAAAATAAAGTAAATAAACCAACTTTCACTAACCTTAAGTTGTATTAACGTATTCATGCAAATAAATATTTCTATTCTATTCTATTCTATTTAAAATCAGCGGTATGCCTAACAGATACATTCATTGTTTATCGGGCATTTTCAGAATTTGGGACTCCCAATTAGCGAAAGTTGTTAACAAAAATTAACTCACTGTCAGTTTCGTGATGATAATTAAGCATGAAATTTCAATAAAAATATTGTTATTGTGTTAATTACATAAACTTGAAGCGATACTCTACATTCAGAATGTGAAAAAAGTAAATTTCTAGACAGATTTTATGCTTAATTGTCGTCACGAAACTGACAGCGAGTTAATTTTTGTCAACAACTTTTGCTAATTGAGGGGGACCCAAATTCTGAAAATGCTCTATCATTCTATGGAAGCACTGATAAACAGTAGAAGACAACTGTGTTTCAGCTTGAGCATAAAATAACAGTTTCAGCTCGACAAAAAATATTTCGTATGTTCCGTTATTCTCCTCTACCGATCACATTTTGTAGCGAGTATCCACTAGTGAAAGTCGCGTGCATGTTCGATTTACACAATTCAGTCTTCGGATAATTTTGAAAATCGCGGAGTAGTGTTGTGAATTTAAGCTTTGAGGCGTAAACTACAAAACTCGAGTCGCGACTTCTGAGTCTTAAAGCCTCGAACCTTAAAGCCTCGACCATAAAAGCCTCAACCTTATAAGTTTGCGTTGCTGCTTACGAGCACAGAATCCTCGAGTCTTTAGTCCTCAAGCTTTAAAGACTCCTAAGCTTTGAAGGTTTAAGTCTATAAGGTTTGTAGCATTTAAGTCTTAAGAGCTTTTAATAAACTAGATCCTAAGGTCAACAGAAGTAAAAAAAAAACAGGCCAAGTGCGAGTCGGACTCGCCCACTGAGAGCTCCGTACTTTTTAGTATCCTGAGATACATGAGATACAGCGTGGTGACGTGACCGGGCGGACGGATATCTGAGTCTTAGTAATAGACTTACGTTTTTACCCATTGTGTACGGAACCCTAAAATCTACCAAACCGACACCGTCAAATTAAGGGTTAAAAATAAATACTATCTGCCTATAAAGCTCGTTGTTTGAGCTCTCTATGAAGCCCGAGTCTTAAACACTCACTCTTAAGAGCTCATAAAAAGCTTGAGTCGTTAAGGTTCTGAACCGTTTCTGAGCTAAAACCTTTAACGCTTGAGTCTTTAAAGCGTGAACCTTTAGGGTTTGCAAGTCTTTAAGGTTTAAAAGTCTTCAAGACTAGTCTTATAACAACACTATCGCTGAGGCTCAGAATCTCTTAGTGAAATCTCTTTCCATTGCAGAAGGGACTGTATTGTGTATACCTTCATGAGCAATAAAGGACCTTTCTGAGATGGAAAACCACACATTTATAATATAATAATCATATATGTTTGATAAACAAAGGAATCTCCCCCATTGTCGCAAACACTACGTTCACGTTGTCCGCTTCTTATAACCTAAAATACCTTTTTCTAGGATGCGTGGAAAATACAGTTTTTCACGTAAACATATTTTCTATCAGACGACACACTATTAGAGGAAATTTACTATACATAGTATACCTAAATAGAGGCTTCTTCTGATTGCAATAATAGTCATTTTAAAAATATGACCTTGTTGTGTGTGATTAAATTAGAAATGTCAACATTAAAAGCAGACTCGCGAATTTGCTTGTTCATAAACTTAGTTTTCTTGTAATGCCTTTCATTATGAATGTTGTATAATATGTATTAATATTGTATTTTTCTGTTACAGGTAAGCTTTTTGAAGGAATGTAATTTGGAAACACGTAAGTTATACCTTCTAATTTCTGTGATAAAATCATACTTATACTTACTGAATTCTCTTTTAATTATTATCAACCGTGCGGAAAGCGCTAATTTACCAGTTAAAGTTTGACCTACATTGCAAATACGCCGCAAAATGTATCGCATAAACGGAACAATTAAACTGTTCCCAAGTAACTTGGTAACAATTACAACAGCCCAACTTGATGTGACGTCATAGGCAGCTATAGCGCCCAATAAACCATTGTACTATCTACAATGACTGAGATATCTATAAAATAATTTAGGCAGTTCATGCAATGTGCTTGTTTGTCCTAATGGCAATATGAGAATTTTAAGACACGTCATTAATTAACTGGATCGGACATATCGTTGTCAAGGATCGATCAGAAACGTTAGATACTGATACGTCTATATCGTAATCTAATATGTACACTAGAACTTCGACATTTTAAAGTTTAAAACGGGTCCTAAGTTCCCTGTTGTCAATAATGTCGTTGAAAAATTGTTTTGACTGTAAGTAAGCTTGGCTGTTCCTAACTCTAATCCGGTTTTCTCCGGACCTATCTTTAAGATGATTGCTTCGAAATACATCGTTCCTAAAAGTAAACCTTCTATTTACGAAACGACGTTGGTGGTTTGTATTTTACGGTTCTTGGTATTAATACTTCATCTTGTGATTTATAGCATTATTTTCCGATGCGCTTTTAACATTTCATTGTAGTTGTATTTCAGTGTAGTTTAAACTTCCTCGAAAAAAAGTATATTACGGAGGTAGAAAGAAACGTGTTATTGGGTAGTCGGAAATATAATAAGTGAGAGATTTATTTATCTACTCATATATTTATCTATGCATATGCGTAGAGTTTATTACGGAAACTGACATTAAGGCCTGATTTAGACGACGTGTGAACTCGCATGCGATTTTAACTAGTTACATACATTGCGGGCTGTTGAGGTTAAATACAATTTTGCACAGGTATCCAATACCGCAATGTAATATAACTCGTATGCAAGTTCTCGTACCGCTTAAATGGGCTCTAAAAAGGGGCCAGTTTTGAAATGTCAACGAATTGTCTATATTTTTATACATATCAAGAAAATCGAATCAAAATGTCGGCAGAAGATTGTAGCCCTTGGACTTGTATGTAATATAACGTACCAAAGTTTTTATACATAGGTATGTAGTATGGTTTTGGTTTATTCAGAACAAGATTAGATTAGATTAGATTTCTTTATTTCATGATAAAAATTACACTATAAATTTGCTGCATGTCAAAATTATGTTTATCTTCTCATCATGATCGTCAAAAATTACATAATAAATTCCAAATAAAAATAATTGTGTCTCCCAAATGAGGATCGTCATTTACAAAGAAAGAAAATACACATGCCAAGCTAAATAAAATTAATAAATTAAGTTACAATATCATGAAATTATCACGAAGCAAGAAAATATTATATAACAGAGAAATATAGGTATAATTATATCATCGGTCATTAAAAATTCAAATCCATGTACTCATTTACAGAGTACATGGGGTTATCTAACAAAAGGTTTCTCAATTTGCGCTTAAATGCTTCGTCACATAGCTCATTTCTCAGATCGGCAGGTAAGTGCTCATAGTAAGTAGGGCCGATGACTCGAGGGTTCTTTCTTGAAAGTGCCATGCGACGGGGGACTGTTCTCAGACGGCCTGTAGATCGAAGCTGTTTGCCCGGAAAGTCTATGCGTGCAAATTGGGATATATTATGTCTAACATACAGCAGTACGTCGAACAGATATTGTGAATAGTGCGTCATTATACGTTGAGAACCGAAGAGCTCTCTACAAGGGTACCTGTCTTTTACACCGGCAAGTGTACGTATTGCGCGTTTCTGCATTATAAGGACTCTTTTTGCATCAGTAGAATTGCCCCAGAGCAGTGAGCCGTATGCCATGATAGAATGGAAATGCGCAAAGTACACCTGCTTTAAGGCTTCTGCCGAAATAAGAGGCCTCAGTTTTCTCAACTCAAACGACGCACCACCCAACCGATCACAAAGATTGTCTACATGGCACTTCCAATTTAGAGTATTGTCGATCAGGAACCCTAGAAACTTACTCTCTTCGCACATGGTCATTGGAAAGTTAGCCATGCAAGGTGGTGGTTGAACCTTTCGACCAGAGAATAACATTCGATTTGGAATAGTTAAGTAACAGTCCATTTGCTGAGAACCATGACTGCAATTGGTGGCAAGCGTCATTAATGTTTATTGCCAGCTGGTCATAAGAACTTGCACTAACCAATACAGTCGTGTCATCCGCAAACAATACAGGCAAGCCAGCTTCAATGTTCGACGGTAGGTCATTTACAAATAACAAAAACAAGGTATTTCCAAGGGACGAACCCTGTGGAATACCTATATATTAGACAATGTCAATATTAGACTTTAACGGAGGACTTGCAATATTCAAACACTTTTCCAATTGAATAAGTTTTGGTGCTGCCGGAACCGATGTTACTTGTTTCATATAAAAGTTTTTTGTATTCCCTAAACATTGTATCAGAGTAAGTAATTTTGATTATTAAAAAGTCTAAAAGTCGCTATTTTTACTCTGATGCCCTGAAATTATACCATATTAAAATGTTTGGAGGGTCATTGACGCATGACGGTGCTGACGTCACTACACCTGACATAGACAAAGGGATATTTCGAAACAGATTTGGACGAGGGTTCAGAAAGTCCTCTAAATGTTTTGTGGAGTGTCCAACTGCCCACTGACAGCTATAAATAATACCGAATCGCAAACGCATAAATTATAAATATATGTAAAATCAGAGGGCTTAGGCTAATTATAGCGGGACTGGAATAATCCGAACCGCGGCCGTGTTTGTTTAGGTTCACTCAGTTAATTACTTATGTAGATTTAATACAATGTTTTGGTGGCCATAATTTGAAGGCGTGTTACATTTGCATGAAGTTCGTTTTTGTCTTTGACTTACGGCGACTGAATAAAGCGAATAAATTTGAAGCGAAGCACTTAATGATTACGCTTAATCAATATATGTACATCAAGTTGACCGGTTAAAGAGGTTATTTCATCTTTTCTTTATTTTACTTGGTTATTGATCCTTTACTTAGCTTAGCTTAGTTCCAGCTTCATAAGTGATTTACACATGCAAGGAAGTCTTTTGTTTTTGGTTTTCTGTGCAATAAAATTACCTATATAATATTTACCCTGAAATTCAGGTGCTTGACGTACCCCAAAACAAAACCAGGCCTTCTTTATCTCTGCAAACTATTTAGTACATTTAATTTCCTATGCTGGATGCACATCTGCAGTGACCTTTAGTCTCTCCTCCCATTCACTCCAGACATCAAAACTTTGACCGAATCTCGAACTTTCGCCAGTTAGTAGTTTGTTTAGTAAATCCCGGTTTGTTTTAGTTAGTCTCCCAGTTGGCACGTGTGGCAACATAATAGTGTTATGACAAACTGTAAAGAGTTGCTTAAAATAGACGGCTACCAAAATAACGAAATGCAATATGCAAATATGCAAATGGGTATTTTCGTGATGTTTGTGCATAGTTTTCTCGAGCCACATACTTACCTATATGTACATTGTTAGATCGTCTATGTATATAATCACGCTAAAATATATACAATGAGGTATTTTTTTGTTATATATCAACAATGCTTAACACCATTTTTCGTGGTAGGTTTTTAACAATTCTCTCCCTTTTTCGTCTATACTCACATCAAAAACTTTGGGTAAATATTTTAGATATTTGAAAGGTATTTTAATTCAAGGTCTTAATGATCAATAAATACCTAAACTGCATTTATATCTTTAAAACTTTTACGTAACTAAAAGCTTAATTCATGTCTTACCTTTTACCAACTGTGACAGAATAGATTAGTAACGCTACCTAAGTTTTAATGGCATCTAAATATAGCTACCAGCTTCCAGCCCGAACCAATTGCCGGTAAGCCTAAATCACTATCGCAAAATAACCTTTCATAAACTAAGTTACCGCCAATTCCTATGAAAGGTATTCAATAAAACCTCCGGTAACCTCATTATTATCCCGCCGAGCTTTTATCGGCGAGAGCCTCCCGAGGCTTTTCGGACCTTGAACTACTTTCTATCTTTCGCACAACAGAATATTCCATTATTTTCAAATGTCAACTTATTTTTCACATGGCAAGGTCGCTTTTTCTAATGCACGATTGAGTTATGTACGAGGTTCTGAAGGTAAAGTAACGATTTTTATTGGGATCCTTATCGCTAAATCGGGGATAGAGGTTGTCGATTCTCAGTACCGTTTTTACGTCACATCCATTTCTGAACTATTTTTGGATTCACACGTAACGATGTAGTGATAAAAAGGGATAACGTATTTTTAGGGCGTTGTTATTCTGCTTGACAACCCAGATTTCATAGATATGTTTATATTTAGGTACATATTTTTGTACACATTCATTTACTCCGGCCAAGTTCCGCAAAGAGAATTCCACGCTGAAAACTTAGTTATAGTGGGATTGTATTTTATCTGTTTAAAACAATTCCACAAAGGTAAAATGTATATCTATCATTCTGGTTGACATTGTAATATTTTATTCAATCAATCAATCAAATAATTTATTTGCCAGAATACAGTTACATTGTGTTGGTGTTACATAATTTTGTGTTCAGTGTATTCGGCCCACATACAGGCATGCAAATGTTGATTTAAATATAAACCTAACACATAATTTACCAAAACATTTTTAAATTAATAATATAACATAATATTTTCAATAACAATAAATCAAGTATATTCATATTATATATTATAAACAGCCTAGCCTAAGATTTGAAAGAAATAAAGAGAATCAAGTCAATAAAATGAAGTCCAGCAATAATTAACATCAACCAATACATTATACATGTAGGTACATATGTACTTTTAATTCATGTAGGTATGTACTTTTCTGTAATAGTGAAGACGTTTCGATGAATGCATTTCGGGATTGTGGAGCTCAACGCTGTGATTCAGGCCCGACTGTAGCGTAGAAACTACAAAGACCCAATTCATTTTTAAGTATTAATAATGAAGCAAAATTATACAATTAGAATCAATTTTTTTCCTATTAAGCCTGAAGAGAAAACTACTATAGTCAGTTTTCTTGAAATTCTCCCAGATAAAGCGTTCTAACTTACAAATACAAGTTTTGCTATTATCCCTGTAAGTTTAAATTGCTTGGCATACTTAATCGGCTACAATAATGTTTCAAGTTTTAGGTTGTTTTCCTTAAGGCTTAAGCTTAAGTATGTCGACATAACTTCATGAAAAGCTATTGAATTTACTCTATACAGTTCAATCACCCGGGAAGGGTGAAATTCTTATTACGTCATTCCATCGTTCCTAATATTAATTTACAATTATTCAATTTGTTTGAGCTTCAATTGCTGATTAAAAAACTCATTAATTCTTAAAAAAAACCGAAAGGTTCGTTTTATTAAACGATGCCAAAATTGTCCAGGCATTTAAATAGGTAATAATATAAATTATATACCTACCATCTTACATGCAATAATACTTACTGATCTTATGACCAATGAATTTAGAATGGACAGAAATGACGGACAAAAATGAATGTCTCAAATCCTATCACCGAAAGCTCCTCATGCGAAACCGCCGGTTAAAGCTAGTTATTCCCTCGGAATTCCCTTGTCAACCTCAGCTGGCCTAGCTGAAGTGACAAGCGTTGACGACGTGATCGAAACGCAACTGCCTCTGTCGCGCCAATACGGAAGAGATAGAGATAGAGAGAGTTATCTACGATAGCCACGAAGCGTAAGCTATTGGCTAGGTACCCAGGTCACAACCTCACGACCTGCGAGGATTGTTTAGATTACATTATTTGATCAGAGGATATTTGCACAGGACCCAGGCCATTGACTTTGGAATAACTTGTTTATAATTACCAAATTTTGCTTACGGAATTGTTAAGATTAACAAAACAAGTTCATTCTTTACTTTGACGTTTCAAGGGGAATTACCCTAATCGTGAGTTTTGATAAAATTTAAACATGAAGTAAATATAAATACAGTTGAAGTTGAAACCCTTTTAATCAAAATTGTCTGAACTACGTATGTATTTCAGTTACTTCATTTCGACTGTTCTTATATGAACCTTTAAAATTAGTAGTATTAAGTACTTGGTATAAGTAGGTATTTAAAAGTCAGTTGAAAATTCTGTATCTAGAAATGTACCCGTTAGTGGTGATTTAGTATACCTACAATTTACTTGGTTTTACATTACGAATATCAGTTAGTGTAGTTTAAACTATAGCTAGCGGCACCACTATTTAAAAGTACATTCACAGGACTTCAATTATTTCCAAAGTTTCCAAACCCGAACGGTATCGATATATTTAGACCGGTCAATGTGTGACAGACAGACGGTGTGATAAATCCAATTAGCGTCGCGACCTGCCGCCCAACCGTATAAATACTGAACTTGACAACTTTTACAGCCGATTTTCCTCGAAAATGCTTTTTCGAACAATATTTTTATACTCGAAACGCATTCTTGCGCAGCTAATGCTGTAATTTCTGACTGGCTTTAAAAAGGCTCTAAGTAGTTAAGGTGAAAAGCGTTTTACGTCTTTTAAGATGAAATCCGGGGAGTAATGCGAGAGGTATGCGCTTTAGAGTGCATTCTGTGTTAACACGTGTCGACGCGATTTCTTGAATTTCCTCATTTCAGCAGAACAATTTTCAGGAACATACGGTTGACCTTAAACGTTTGACATTTAAGCAACTTATTATTTTGCAATAAAGAATATTTACTTACTTACTTACTTACTTATTTTAAAACGAATATACTTAGGTATCTCATGAGCCGTGGCGAAAGCCGGGATAACACAAGGAGGATGATGATAACTACCAAATTTTTGCCATAACTAGTCCATGTCAATCTGACTACTTGTTATATAGACAGTTTTTATTCTAAGCTAAAGCATTGTGTTTATATTCAATAAAAATATGGTTAAATGCTATAAAACGGCAACAAATAACAATGATAATCAGATTTAACATTCATACATTTATTAGTTAAGTGTAGTCGGAACTTTGTAATATTTTGGAGAGCCGTTCACCGCGATCCTTGAGGTTCGCTCGTAGTTGGCTCATTAACATTTCGCCTACTGAATATTTTGATGGACGTGCCTGATAAGCGCTTAGGCTTAATTAATACGTTTGATTATATGGCTTAACTAATAGCAACATAGCAACTGTTTGTTTCCTTACTAATATATTAGGTATCGTAGAATGCTAAGAAAAATCCAATTATGGAATATTTCGATTTAAGTACATTAGTTACGTATACTTTTGTACAGAAGGTATTTTTAGATGATACACTCACACCTATCATAAGACGTTCAAACGTACACAAAACTGTTGTTCTCTTTAAACTTTATGCACCTTCGCGAAACTAATAACTTTGAAATTACAAAAATAATTCTGATTAGTGTATAGATAGTTTTAAATTTTGGATATCATAGTTTCGCTCATAACAAAAGACAAATGCATTGCACAATATATTTCCACAAAACAAACCTATTTATACTGCAAATTTTGAATTGGAATTCTTCCATAACTACATACTCGTAACTATTATTCACTTCAACAAAGCGTGAGCCGAATTCCTAAGAACAGAAAGAAAAATTATGCAATATAGCTGTAAATACATGGCAGTATATTGTGAGTGCGATCCGAACTCTCATCGGGCCGACTTAAATCCTACAATATTATCGTAACCCAGTTTAAATGAGGCACCAATTGCGATGAATCGGTAATAAGGCGAAGTGTAGGTACTCGGATTCTTTTTTTCTTGAACTTTCCGACGAGTTGCTTCTGAAAATTAAAGGCGTGATTAGGTCATGTATTTGAGACAAGATATTTATATTAGTCTGCTAAAAATTCTAATAAACATTTACCGCCAACTTTAGTACCTTATTTATTTAGCAGCGTAGTAACGCTACCGGTTCTCGAGAGCGAAATTATTGTGTAAGTGAAGTGATATCGACAAGATTAATAAAGTGAAACATCTGAACATTTCTGTTACTATTTATATGAAGAGCTGAGAATAACGCTTTGTTCACTCTAAGTGCGTTTTCACATTATCCGATCCGATATCGGATGACGAACCGATATCCCATGTATATACGCCGCCATCTTTGATTTTATCCTTTGAAATCTTTCCTACATCCAATATCGGATCGGATAATGTAAAACACACTAACGTTAACGCGTGAAAATGATGATTAAAATTTATCATTAAGTGGTACACGCATGTACTTATGAAGTTATGATTAAAACACACAAGATGATTAACCAACTCCATACAGTCAGTTGATAGGA